>NC_089210.1:13184028-13826528 GCF_963930695.1 Labrus bergylta
AATTGTTGCATCAATTAAACCCCCTTCTAGAAAATAGACCAAACAAATAGTTCAACTGCGTTTGATACTTTATTTAAATATTCAGACTGACAAGGGTTATCCAAGCTGCCCGTCCGCCTTCAGCTGCATGCTGCATGTTGCTGTTTATCGGTACTTCTCAGACAGGGCACGAGCCAGGGAGGCCAGGAACTTGTCCATGCTCACATGGACCTCGGGAGTGAAGTCGGCGGGGAACATGATGGCCAAGACCACAAGGATGTTGTGAGCGATAATCTAAAAACAGAGAGGAAATACATGGTAAGAAATAAATCGGAAAAAATAAAATAAAATCTTAATGTAATAAATGTAGTAAGTTTGAAAACCAGCACGAATCATCTATGCCACACCTTGAAGTTGGCAGGGTCCACACGCAGAGTGAAGGCGTGAAGCTCGCTGAGGTTCAGAAGACCAGCTGTCATATCGTCAATTTTGCTCACAGCCAGTGCAACTCCACCCATCACAGTAGCTCCGTGCTTCTTCACCTGGGCAGAGCCGGGGCTCAAGTCCTTCCAGTGGGAGAAGTAGATCTTGGTCTGGGGGTACACCACCAGCATCCTGTATACCAAAATTGAGAGAGTAGATGAGTAAAAAGGAAGACTGGAAAACAAGTCACTTCAGTCTGTTTGGGTTGATATTTACCTGGACAGAGCATCAGCGCCGATGTCCCCGGCCTTGCCTGACACTTTAGACCAGAAGGCCTGGACTGTTGCCTTGTCCTTGGCGGAGAGACTAGTCATCTTGCTGGTTGTTTGGTTGAGGTTGGAGGTGAATGCCGTGAAGAGCTCTGACTCTGGGTGCTTTTATATCAAACAGGGCATGGGCACACCCGGCCCACCTCAAAGATAGCGTGGCATTTGGAACAGTTCCATATCTGGCAGCTTGAATGAGATAACACCAAAAAGACTTCTCAATATGACTCTGAAAAACTACGAAACCAAAAGTTAATCTTCAGTAATTCCAAACACTCTTTGGGCTTCTTAAATAACTCACAAATGTCAACGAATTCCGATAATAAACTAAAAGAAAAATAGTGAGCCTAATTACAAATTAAGCGGCAGCCATGATGACACAGAAACAAGTCAAGGCGGGATCATATGAGAAGTTAGAAAACGATGATCAAAAGCCAAAATTGACTAATTTGTCAGGGATTAATACCTTCATTTAAATTAATTCCAGTTGTCCATAATATGTGTGTATTTGTATTATTATGGCAGACTTTAAAAAATAAAATATTGCATTGTTATAGCACACGAAACAGACAACATTTAAAGCCATTCGCCTAAGAAATAAAATATTTTTTTTAATGATGAGAATGTCGTTTAAAATATGGATGTGCGAAACGTGACGTTACAGTGCATATAACCTTCTCATGACTCACTTCAGACCTTTTAATTTAGGCTCTACATTTATTATATAGGCTTTTGGGTTATATGTTTATAGCAACATACATGGGGTCATATGCGGTGAACTTTCCTGCCAGTAAAGGCTTATCTACAGGGCAATGCAGGCTTTAAGGGGAGGATCCGCTCAGAGGGGGCACAGATAAAGTTTTAAAAGCATGAAGTTGTTGCTTCACTGTCGTTCATTCCCCGTTAACTTTAATCGTTTGGAATACCGTGGATGTCTCATCCGCATACTGCAATTTTAACCCTCTAGTACTACATTTTGATTGATTTGTGCTTACATTGGTCACCATTAATGTTCCGAGCGATCCTCCAAGACGATCAGGGGAGAATTTGTTATGCAACAAGCTACTAATAGGGAAATATCTGTTCAAACTGGCTTTAGAACAAGAAGGACGGAAACTTACTGAACTGCAATTACAGGTCTATTGGACTCACTGCTCACCTTTTCCAGGTAAAACATAAAACCAATCAACCAAAAGACGCGCATCATGTTTTTTCTTTTTTTTTATTTCAAGAGAGATGTTATTTTCAGTGTCAACTCAATACAGCCTAACTAAAAAAAAAACCCGAGATGTTTACATCCCTTTTTGAATACAAGAGGCTCAACACTCATTCTTGCTTCCAAATTACATATTTCCTTTTATGGATTTCCTTATTGGAGACTTTGTCGTGTACAAGCACTTACATGCCATACAAGTATGACAAATCAATGTCGCAAAAAAAGTCAATAACAAACCTCAATGCATTTGCGTTGATTAAGTAAATCTCGTTTTCTACATGACGTCAATACTCCTGGCTGCAATTCAGGCAATCTAACCAAATGCAGTGATTTGTCTACAGGCACACTCAATTCGTTAGAATTAAAAATACTGGTAGCCTATCATACGCTAAATTCATTCGCTTATGGCTCAATCCAATAGGCTATGTAATATTTCCTGATGCTCTTTAATGTTAACATTAAAAATGACTTTAAATGCCCATGAAAAAAACCCACAATTGCCTCCTACAGTAGCCTTTTCCATAGCATTCTGAAAGTGACTATGATTTAAATAATGTGATATATATTGTACCCTGTAGAAACTTAAAATAGGTATTCTGATAAGATGAGAAAAAGTGCAAGTGTAAGTCATAAGGTGACTCAATTGTCCTCGAAATCGCCATCTTTTCTGCACGGTCATTTTTAAATATAGAGACCTAGCAATCAGATTCCTGCGCTATTATTCAGCACAATGATTCAGATACAAAAATCAGCTCACATGGCAACGAATTAGTATGAACATTAGCCATAATGTTGCTGGGAAAGGTCACAGTGGATTTTTTGGGCTAAGAATCCTGCAGCTGTCCGAGGTCCTTACGTCCTATCAGTGACCGTAGGGGGGCAGCAGATATCAAGTAGGCTACAAATATTTTTACAATTTAAATAATACAATTAAAGTGGCTTAAGGGAAATTAACTATGCCGAAATGTTAACTCCTAAATGTTATTTTAGGCTTCAGAAAACTGTAACCAACTGTTTTTGTAAATAACTTCATTTTGTCTGATTATATCATTGTAGGCCTATATGCTATGCTCCCGTTTCTATTATCTAGATAGGCCTATATTCTGTTTTCTTAAACAGACGTGTATTGACAACTGATGCATAAACATACAAACAATGACAGACAAAAAAAACAATAATAAAATAAACAGTTCAGATAGGTCTTTAGATTCTACAGAGCATTACAACAACAAAAGGGAACTGTTCACAAACTAAAATGTAGGCTATTCCTTTAGTGGAACTAGAAGTCTTTGCTTGTCTTAAAGTTCTGTGACGTCAGTGTACCATTTGAGGTGAGGAGCAGGCTGGCAAGATACATGCAAGAGGAAGAAATGGTATGATCAGCTAATCCTGTGAAGGGTGGAAAACCTTAAAATGTTTGAGCCACCATTTTCTTTTTTTTAATGTAATGAGTTCTGTTTCACCACATAGACGATAGTAACAATGGCAACAAAGGTCTATTTGTTTATCACGTCCAGAGAAAGGGCTGCAGGTAAGATGGGATACACCCTCTACTTGGGTTGAAAGCATTCTGTCTCAAAGCGATACATCTCTCTGGAGTCATGAATTTAGTATGTTCTCAGCCTTTTCTGATGGGGTTGAAATTGTAAGAGCATCTCTATGTCTTTGTTTTTGTCGATAACAAGGGGAAGCTACTATCTAAAACTGACCTGGAATAATATACGACTTCCGAGTAGTTCAAGCAACATTAATATTTTTCCCATCTGAACAATCAGAAACTAACCAATCATCTATAGATGTACAGATTTGATCAGACCAGACCATAGAGTTTAATATTTCATGGTTCTTTTTTAAAATCCATGTATCTACTCATAAATCTTTCAGAAAACAAAATGGACTGGAGGAGGAGGAATGTTTTGTTCTAGGTGACCATCCGTCTAAAGTGATGATGAAGTCACCACCCACTAAAAATAATACGTCCATGTGAAATCCACCCTTAGCAACATAATTTGGACGATACTGCTAGTAGCCTACTAAACATACTTTTACTATTGTTACTGACATTGAAAGGGTATCTTACAGCGGTAAAATTGTCTCTGACTCTGAGATAGAAATGGAAACACGTTTAGTGGATCAGCACTCTTGGCTTTAGTGACTACCTTTCCTAAAGTCAACCAACTATGCAGACCTATTATGTTTTTTTTGTTGTTGTTGTTTTAAAATAAACGATGCAGTTAAATGCGAATCTACGGAAGCGTATTGCATTCATGTGGAGAATTATTTTTTTGTGCCTGGTTTCTTGTTATTACGAGATAAAGATCTTGTTATAACGAGAAAAGAGCTCTTAATTAGGGTGTTGGTTGTGGTCTTTATTGTTGTCCTTCTCTGCCCCACAGGTTATGTTATGTAGCAGTAACTTCTAGCATTTTGTGTGCAAAAGAGGAAGGAATGATGCTAATGCCACTAATCCCTAAAACATCAGTGCTAACGTTACTATATCTAACTTTATTAAGCTAGCGTTAATGTTCCAATTATTCCCTGCATGTCCCACACATAAAGATCCAGAAATCACCAGCTGTCTGATGAAGATGGCGATCCCTGGAATGGGACAAGGTAACTAACACAGCAGTTAGGCAGATATTGAACAATTAAGTTACATATGTAATGTTATAGCTAAGTTCAAGTGGGTCTGGCTAACTTAAAGGCTTACTATGAAAAATGAAGATGACGCCAACAGACTATCCTTGCTTGACAAACTCAGAACGTTGTACTATCAAACAATCAAGGAAGCACCTAAGACATAATAAATTGGCTGCCAAGATGACAAGAAAAGTAGAATTAGGATGGATACATGACGGAAAGCAAGTGAGAAAACGCTGTGGTGGAGGATGCAGAATCTTTGATATTAGAGAGTGCCACAAAAAAATACATATATATTTTAATATATCGCATGCAAAACAGCTGTTTTTCCCAAGTGGGAAATCAAGAAAGGGAAAATGGGAAGAATTCAGTCACAACATTGTTGACTTTCAGGAAGCAGAACTTGAGGATACTGTTAATGTGGGAGAGCTGTATGAGGCACTGAAATTGGGGCTCTTAAGATTTTACTTACTGACGGAGCTTCTGGAAGAAAATGGAAGAGACAAAACAGACAGATACAGTGGAAACAGCTAATCAACAGACAGAGACGACAAAAACAGATAAGCAAAGTAATACAGAGACCATTGTTTTCTCTTCTGCTGTTGACATTATTGCTCTCTCCTCTCTCAGTGACATATCTGAAGTCATCATAGGTCCATTGCTAGGTGGACGCTTTGCAATTCATCTTGATGATACTCTTTTACACCTGCCTCTCCTTCAGACAGACAAAGAGGAACTAAGCTCCATCCCCTCCACTTCCACTCCTATTCCACCTGTTTCAGATTATGTTGTACATGCTGCCCCACCAAGTCCTGGCTATGAACTTGTACATGTGACTGTTAACCTTCACAGAGCGAATCTCTTACAGGAAATGGTTGGCCAATTCAAAGACCCCGCGATAATGGACTACACCTTGAAATACAGCTTCACCGGTGATGACATGTATAGCCGCATGTCATCACTCAACCGCTGGCTGTCGAGGTGGTGTCCAGCAAACGATGTGGGCTTCATAGATAACTGGCAGTTTTTTAGGGGGAAAACCTGGTCTGCTAGCTAGAGACGGTATCCATCCTACTTTGGACGGTGCAGCTCTATTATCGAGAAACACAGCAGAGGTTATAAGTCCAAAACCTTGACAACAACACAGAGTTCAGACCAGGAGGCAGAGCTGCAGTCTTACACGCTTCTCTGCGCCTCCCTTAGATCTGTCTCCCAGTCACTATAGCTGTAATTCTGAATTGAACTGTAGTTATACTATAGGTATCGTGAAAATGGACGATTTACGCCTTTTCTCAGGCAACATTAAAGTGACAGCTGGTCAACACATGTAATAAGAGAGGGAATATAAACTTAATGAAAATCAGCAGGAGCAAAACATCAGGTTCATATATTAATAATGTTGCATATTTTTTGATAGAAAAAATGGGAAAATATTGCCATACTTGATGACTGTATTGTGATGCTCTCACTCTTGCCCTGAGAGCTACTTGCATAGTGACTGCCCTTCACATCACCCCTTAGTGGAACATGGTAAGCCCTGTTCTGCAAATTCATCTCATTTATAAAAAAGGGACTCAAGGTTCGGAGCGTGGGTTCTTCATGTTTCACTGAAGCTTTATCAAAAAGTTAAAACAGAACATAGATATAGACAAGCAATTGTGTTTTTCTTATTGTTTGTGCCGCTTCTTTTGTCTGAATGCTAAAATCGTCTGTATTTTAAAGCTTATACTTTAAAAAAAATCTTCCCCCCTAGGTGGTTTGGATCCATGTCACCTTTTTCATCCCTGATCAGTTTGCACCCCTGGGGTAAACGTCCTGGATGCATCCTGGATGTAAAAACAATGGGGCCTGAATTAATTGGAGTTGGAGCAGGTTAAATCATTCAGTCATGGGTCATATTTACCTGGCCAGAGCATCGGTACCGATGGCCTCCGCTTGTAAAGACACTATGTTCCAGAAGGCTCTGACTGTGGCTATGTCCTTACCAGTGAGACTGGTCATTTTGTCTGTTGATTCAGAGTTGCTGAAATCTGCAATGCAGCCAAACCGTTCAGGGTTTTTATGCCTGAAACAGAGGTGGGACACACCCCATTGCCTCCTCAGATGCAAGTTAGGCTGCACAAGGTGTATCACAAGAAAATGATGTTTCAATGGGCTATTCTTTCAATAGTTTGAGTAAATTATTTCAATCAGGAGTAAGTAAAAGTTTAAAAGATGAAAGGTTTATTTTACATAATGTGACATAGAATGATTGTCAGAGAATCTTTGGCGCTTGAACTCTACAGGGAGACAGGGTGATGTCTGCCCTGAGCGGCAACAAGATCTATCCCTATGGGATGAAGGAGGTGATGAAACTGCGAAGGCTTGGTGGCGTTGGGGAGGTGGAGGGTCGCTCGTAACGATGGCATGAATGAACTAGTGGAAGAGAAAACCATTTTTTAAAAGAGACAGCAGCACTGTGATAGGCTAACAATGAGGGAGTGGAGCAGTGCTATTTGATAGACGTGACCAGGTGATGATTACGAGAAGTAATGAGTGAGCATGTGTGGAGGAGTTATTTGAAAATGGTATGAGAATAAACAATGAAACGAGTGTGCAAAATATAGTCTTCCTGTCTGAACTTTCACTAGAGCTACATTTAGAAAATGAGATTTAGCCTATCACTTTATCACAATGACAAACGCATTTATTTAACTTCATTTAGAAGCAACGTGTCAGTGGAAGAATAAAAACAATGTTGTCAAAATGTAGGTTTGTTTAAGAAATACATGAAGGCCTATCAAAAGATTGCTTACACAAGACAAGGGATTTCATTTAAGGCACTTCAAATGTAATGAGTAAATTGAATATAATCAACAAAGGATGATGCAACAGCTTTGATTTATCATCCCTCCTTGTTTTTAAACACAACTTGTTTTTTTAAATGTATTAATTTATTTGTGTTTTAACATTAGGCAATGGAATTGTAAGATCCAACATCGATCGCTGTCCAAGGTGCTGATACCCCATTTGCAGTAGTTTTAGATAGCTAATCGATACATTGTAGGTGTGGCCTCTTCTTATTGTAGCAGAAATACAACACAGATGTTGACGGACCCACCACTCACCCAATCACACGCTCCGTAAGTTGCATCTGGTGCAGGGAAGTGCAGGATCTACTGACCGGCACAGAAGACGTTAGAGTCGACATTATGGTTGAATGGACCGACTTTAAGTGCGCCACCATTTAGGAAATCTTCTCCAAGATGGACTATGAGATCGTGGTTCCAACAATGCTTTCTAGGTGAGATATGCGTGTTCCTTTCACAATAGAGTTAAACAAAGAAAAACGATGACATAGTCAGGAAAGCAAGGCCACGAAGGAAACAACACAAAGACACCTTGCATTTGAAACTGCCGGATTTGAATTAAAGAAACAGAGGTCGCAATCGCCGGTAAAAGCCTTGCCCGGTAAATACTATTATGAAATAAATAATATTACATTAAGTAGAGTAGGATCTAACACATTTTTGAGAAGTTTTTAATGTTTAATTAGAACATTTTCAAAAAATGTGTGCAGTGGTGGAAATGACAGGGTGTTGTGGAAATTACAATTTATGTATGTTGATATAGAAAATCTTAATTTGAAAACAGTGAACACATTTATTTGAAATACTTCTATTGAAATGCAAAATATGAGTTGATACAAATATGTTCAAGCAATAACAGAAAAATCTAAATGACATTAATTCATTTTAAAACATTCTTAAAAATCTAACCGGTCTCTTAGATTGACAGTATTGTATGACTTACTTCATAGAACTCTAAAACAATACAAACATGTTTGTTGAACTGTTACAAGACAAAACTAACAAATTGTGCATGTACAATTCAAAATATAGACAATGTTAATTTAAATTATTATTTTATTGTATATCAGAATCACAACAATTAATTGACAGTGATAGATATATTTTAGAAAATCAAATAGGTCTCTCAGTTGAAAAGTTGTTACTTTATAGGACTCGCTAAAATGTTCCTTGTATTTTTAGTGTGTGCGTGTGTCAACTTTATAGAAGATGATTTGAAATTTTAGTACATGTGTGGACTTCAGCATTAAAAGCACTATAAAGTTATTGTGTGTTGAACAGATGTTTGTGTGAGTTTCTGAATATCATTAAAGACTAAATATAATCAAGAGTTTTTACTACGTTCTTTCCAGACTGACACTTCAATCTCCTTGTGATGTTTTGTCACTGGTAAAGGATCAGGGATAAGGCCTATTACATTCACAGGTTGGTACCAGATGATGTCATCTCTTGATGGCCAATAGTAACCTATGCGTCCCATTGTTTTAACAAGAGCACCGCTGCAACCATCATCATCTTGCATAATGCCCGGGTACACATCTCCATCATAGCTGACCAATTAGCCCCTCATGTAAGTCCAGAATTTGCAGACCTAAATTATGGTATGTGTCAGGATGTGATGTGCTGGTTGAGGATTGAAGTATTTACAGCCATGAGGTGCCAAGAAAAAGAAGCTCATGGTCCTCTGTGACATTGAAATGATGTGTTGGGGAGAGCACTGAAAACCATTACCTGATGCATTTTCATTGTGCCGCGAATTGCAACTGAGATGGCACGTGCACATCCATTTCCTCAATGTTTTCTGGCTCAACATAGAATAGTTTTAGTGGATTTTTGCTGCTGAAGCTCCTCAAACAGCACTGGAGCATTTGGTATGGCCTTCCATCTATCAAGTCATCGATATGACATGTTGGTTAAAAGGTAGACATTTGTCTTTGTGTGGTCGGCCCATCACTGACAACATGCAGTACTGAAGCAGAGGGATGTTGGTCCTTGAGGTAAGTAAGAACTTTTGCTAGATGAGCCCAGATAGCTAAGGGGTCATGGTGAAAAGAGGAGATGATAGAGCAGACTGAAATGACACCTTTCTTGCTTTAGGCCACACCAGTGTGAAGTGAGGCCTGTTTGTGTGCATCCCCAAAATGAACTGCTTGGATTTCACTGCTGTATTTGCAGAGGAAGTTCTTTGCAAAGTCGATGAGCAGGACAATCTCATCTTCACTGGCATTTTCCTTGACACCACGACGAACAGTGTACTGGTGTCTGATATTGAAGACATGTTTCCCTAACTTTTTCTTGAGACCTATAAGAAAGTCTTCCATCAAGGTGTGTAGAGTTTAATCCTCCTGCACCGTTTTCCTTTTTTTTGCAGTTACCACATACTTCAAATACTCAGACGACACAGCCATAGTTGCACTCCTTAATAACAATATGTCAGTTACAGACTCCCAGCACACCATGTCTCACTTCACACATGCACAGAAATGAACATCACTAACGCTGGTTACCCACTAACACAATGCTACTGTTGAAATGTTCAATCCTTCAAATATCTTGGACTCACACCACTGACACTCATAAAAAGCTGCCAGAAAAGACTTTAGGCCATATGAAAACATAGAGCCCCGTCTGTTTCACCTCACCTTCTGAAAGAAAGCATCATCAAAAACTGCAGTTCCTTGAGTGTCCACTTGAGGCTGGCTCCAAATAAAGTCACATACACAACTTGTAAGAGGTGGTGTAGGTGTAGTGCTGCACACTAAAACACAGTACTTACGGAAGGCTCTGTCATTAGTTCTAGACTGATACGGCAAAATATCAGAACAGTTCTGTACAAACTAAAGATTCAAGCCGTAAAAGTCCAGGGGCCTCATTTATCAACAGTGCGTAGAAAGTGTTCTAAGTTCGGTCTTACGAATGAAATTTAGAACGTTTCTAAGTCCAAAAAAATCCGTATTTATCAAACATGCGGACGCCGTTTGTACGCACACCGGTAATCAGTGTTGATAAATCCCACATGTTCTTAACCAGCAGGCTCATGCATGTTCGGGGACATTTGCATTCAGAAACGCCTCCACTAAACCATTAATGGTAACAACACACCTCTTTAAAAACCACGTGAACATATTTAGCCTACCTCGGCGGAATAATACGAGAGCAAAGAAAATAAGCTTTATAACAGAAATGTAAGTGGATGAGGATGAATAAAAACTGGTAATAAACAAATAAAATAAGGTTAGTAACTCTCGCACTGTGATCCAATTAAATTACAAGACCTCTACGGTACCCGCCTCACCCGCAAAGCAACCAGCATTGTGTGTGACCCCACCCACCCCTCACACAGCCTCTTCAGCCTCCTGCCATTGGGGAGACGGTACTGCAGCCTGCGGGCCGGCTCCACCAGACTGGGAAACAGCTTCTTCCACCAAGCTGTCAGGAAGCTTAACTCTCTCCCCTCTCTTCCTTCCCTCCCCTCTGCCCCCACAAACACTGGATGTTGAAACCCCCTCCTGTTTGCCACCAAGAACTCTGGACTAATAACTCTGAAGCTAACTATTCAAAAGTACACTCAGTTTACTGCACATTGCACATATTGCACAAGTTTACTTTTTGTTTAAATTTTATTTTATTTTATTTACCATTTTGTACCTTTTGAACAATTTAGAATTTATTACTGTAAATATTATTTATCTTATTTTACCTCATTTCATTTGATCTATTTTACCTTATTTTGGTTGTATTGCACCGTGGGACGGAGAAAAACACAATTTTGATTCTGGCATATTTTGAAATTGACAATAAAGTTGACTTTGACTTTGACTTTGACTTGATAAGTCTTTTGGATATGCAGAATAAGGGGCAGAAGCTGAACAGTGATGATTAAAAGTTTGGGTTCGTCTGGTAGAAATGTGATGATGAAGATGGTTCATAGCAAGATCAGCGTCTCATCACTGGGAGAGCTGGGGGTGCAGGGACTGAGTTTGTGAAAGACAGTAAAAGGGAGTTGTCAGATGAAGTAGTTGAGACTAGATTTGGTTGAGGAGGAGTAATGCTTGTTGGGTGCTAAAATAAAGTTAGGAGAAAAACAGGAATTGTCTTTGTTCTTATCTTCTTCGCTTCTCTATGAAAAAGAGGGTGAAGGGGAAGGTAGAGCAACACATGTTAAAACATTTCTTATCTGAATTTTTAGGCCTGACAGATTCAAGTAAGAATTCCTGATACATCAGCTACAATAATAGGGGTTGATGTGAAAAAATCTCAGCAGCAGGTCCTTCACAATCTTAACTACTGACAAAACTATCCTCGTGACTAAACAACAACTTTAGTGTCTTCGTATAAACTATCACTAAAATCCATCTCATGTTTCTCCCTCTCCTTTTTTTGTCCTGCTTTTACCCAGCCTCACCTCACCCACATCCCTTTGATATTTACCCTCAGTGTAAAGTCAGCTGCTGAGTGAGTCCCTCTCAGCAAACAGAGCCTCCTCTGTGTCTGCAACCAGAGAGGACGACATTCCTCTGCCCAGGCCTCAAATAAAGACCCAAATTCTTGCAAAAATAATTCAGTTTCCCGCTGGGACTGCAAACCTATCCGCTGCTCCTGGGTATAGCTGCCTCTCTCAAGGTGGACAATCAGTGTCTTTGTAAAGCCAGGCTAATGCCAACAGCTAAACCCAAAGCAGGTCACTCTGCTAGCAGTCAGTCATGCTGCCTGAGCGGTGCAGATGCTCTGCCGTGCTGTGGGAACAGGATTATCGCTTGCAAACATCATTCTCTTTACAGCTGGAATACTAGACAAACTTTTGTTTTGCTGTTGGATTATGGATTTTCCGGATACTTATTTTCCAAATGGATTTAACAGCCAAACTAAAACATCACTTGGACTAAGAGAGAGCTTGACAACAATGAGTCTCCATCAAGTGGGAGGTAGGCCACAGTTATTTTTGTTTTCTGACCCAGATATACAACAAGCTGTCAAATTAGTCAAGCTGCATTGAGCTGCTAATTTTATATTGGCTACAGCATGCTAATGATTTAAGAAGAGGCTGACAATTTGACTGATCACCTCTGGGGGCAATAGTTCTTCAAATGTTTTAAACCATCAACAATCAAGAAGCAAAATGTCACAGTGACTCAGGGTATTTACGTTCCATCATGAGCTCTCAGAAAACAAGAATCTTTTTTTTTAGCTCTGAAAAGGGAATAACCTGCCACAGTGGCAGACAATTTATACCGTCCACAGGTACAAATTAAACAACACACTAACAACAAAAACATTTTTAAGGTGTTTTGTAACTCCTGTTTCCTAAATCAGTCACTGTACAACTGAAACTTAGGTAAAAAAGCTGCTTTAATTCAAGACACAAGGGGGTAATCAGCCAGTCACTCAGGGAATTAGGAAGGATTCAATGTTAGACCACTTAACATGCTTTATTTCAGCATTCAAAATAATTAAAAACATCTCAATTTATTATACATATACAAAATAGGTACAGATCCTTGTGTTGTTTTTCACTCAATGGTGTGTTTGTCTTCTCTCACAAACTCTTAACTGATGGCTGTTTCTTGTGCATTTTGAAAAAAAAAAAGAATCTCTTTGCGATTGCCAAATAAGAAACAAACTCCAAACAGATTTGTGGATGAAGGGGAGGAGAAGAATTTGTACGACAGAAAGGTGTTGGGGAGTTTGAAAACATCAAAACCAAATTCAGAGCATATGCTGCTCCGAGACAGAGCAAGTAATTGACCGCCAGCTCTACCAAGACTGCAAACAAGACAAGTTTGTCTCATCCTAGACTCCAAGAGTAAAAGATGTGGTTGACTTTTAGCACCAAGAGGGCCCTGCTACTTCAGAGTGACCTCAAAGAAAGAATAGCACCTTAAGTTTGAGCTGTTCCTGCTTCTGTTAAAAGTCAGTAAACGCCGACTACCCCACCAACCGCCACAACATCTACAGGCATCACTTCAAAAACACTGGGCCCCCACACCCCCCCCTTTTTTTTTTTTTACAAAATGAAATCCTTGCTTTTGTGAGGTAGCCAGAGGATTTTTTTTTTCTTTTCAAAAAAAGAGGTTTGAACCCATGTTTCTCTGCTGGTGGTTTTAATGTGACTTCTTTAAAAGAAAGGGTAAAACTGAAAGGAACAAACAGGAAAGCAACCACAACACAATCAAATCACAACAGCTACAACATCAGCGGATGAGGAGGAGGGAGTTGTCAGTGTTGTCTTAGAAGGTGGAAGGGATGGGCAGAACAACAGAGACAAACATGGCTGTCAGTTTCACCGTTTATTCATCAACACCGGAAACGTGTTACAAAGCAATTGGGTTCTGTCTGTTGGGACTGTCCTTTCATTCCTCTCACTGCAGTGGTGTATAAAAATACAAAAGTCACCTTTGTGTTTCTGTTGGTTTCTGTAAACTCCAGAAGGGCCTGGTTCGGCTGGTTGAAGAGGGGAAGTAAATTTTTACACTTTACAGAAGCATATATTATTTTCTTGTTGCCAGTGAAACAAAACGTCTTCTTTACAGGATCCTTGGTGTTGGTGATGATAAAAAAAACAAAAAAAAACAAAACAAGAGTCAGAAACAAAAAAAAAGTAGTGGTCCCGAACACGACAATGCAGACTCTGCCACATTGCCGCCATCTTGTTGAAGTGCAGGTTTCAGGCAAAAGTGGACCATTGGAACAACGGCCGAATGGAAACTCGTAGAATCACGAGCGGAGGGTCGATTTCAGAAAAATGGCAATAGAGAAACGTTTTGGTGGGGCTTCTTTTAGAGAGAGAGATGACTGCTAGGAAAAATAAAACACACACACACACACACAACAACAATTTCAAGTCCAGATTTCTCTTTTTACAAGAAACAGACAGGTCCAACTTCAAGGCCGAACTCTTGGTCTGGAGCACCAACATCCATAGGAGCGATATCAATGATGGGAAGGCGAGATGTTTTCGATGTCTTGTAGTCGATGACTGTCTTGCCCCATGTACCGGTGTGTGACTGAAGGGGAGAAAAGAAGAAAGGCGTATAAGTATCGACATTCTAAGTGATTCCTAGGAAATAAATGGGAAAAATCTCCATTTTAGCTTTTACGTTTGACCAAAGCAAATAAGGAGCAAGACTAGTTGCAATAGCTAGCATGCATTTTTGTTTTTGTCAACTGTGATTCTTAATTTGCTCTCTATCTGACTCACACGTGTTTGTGTACCACCAGGGAGGGAAAATATCTGTTGATTGGTGATCCCTGACCGTTAACTTCCAAGTAACTGGTTTCCCAGTTTTAACGGTTTAGCATTAAGCATTTAGCAACCTTTTAGTTGTCAATGGGACTTGTGGGAGAGAATCAACATAAGTTTTCTCACCGTGCATCCATCCTCCAGGACGCTGTAGGTGAAACGGCTGTTGCCCTCTGCTCTGATCTCGATCTCGTTGGAGCCCTGGAGGAGCAGGGACTTCTTGAGGTTGCCAGTGCTGGCGTCCATGTAGGCAACGCTGTTCTTGCAGTGGTAGGTGACATTCTGGGTAGCCTCAGTGGACATGAGACGCAGGAAGGTCATCTGGATGTTGACATCCTCGGGTTGAGAGCCCTCGCTACCGTACTCGAACTGTGGAGGCAAGAGGAGTGAGGACATTTTAGAGACTGGTAGAGATGGATTTAGATGCCGAACTGAACAAGAGAAGACCAAGTCAGGCTAAGAAAAAGGAGAGAGAAAGTGCTTCAATTATTTACCTGGAATCCGTCGGACATGGCCTCTCCGAACCAGACGTGCTTCTTCTCCTTGATGTTCTTGCTGACGTACCAGTTCTTCTTGGCAACCTCAGGCTGAGTTGGTGTTACGCAAGTCTCTCCGGTCTCCATGTTGCAGTAGACCTTGATGGCATCCTGAGTGCAGCCCTGGTCAGGGTCAATCCAGTACTGTCCTGAAGAGGGCAGAGTCAAGAGAGGCAAAGATCAGAAAAGTCTGGTATTTGTCTTCCAGTTTTCATCCGAAATGCTGCTATATACTGTTATGAACATGTTCCACCTCCTCTAAATCCCTTTACTCACCGCTCTTCCAGTCAGGATGGCACATCTTGAGGTCACGGCAGGTTCTGGCAGGGTTCTTGCGGGTTCCATCAGGGCTGCGGATCTGTTCGATCTGCTGGCTCAGGCTCTTCAGGGTGCTATCAACCTCCAGGTCGCGATCGCGGAGAACGTTAGCGTCATCAGCACGGAACATGCGGAAGGGATCAGGAGCCTTCTCCTGAGGCTGGGAGATGAAGCCAAGGTCGAATCCGCCACCAGGGGCACCGGGAGCTCCGGCGGGTCCAGGAGGTCCGGGAGGACCCTGGCAGATGAGAGAGGAAAGAGGAGGAAAAGAAGATGGAGGTTCATTTACTGTTGTCATAGGCTGATGTCATACATTTCCTCAGTGAGGCCCTCAAAGTGAGTCAGGAGATAAATGGATGTGTAGATAAACATTTAGTCAGACTCACAGCAGGTCCCATCTCTCCAGATCGTCCACGAGGTCCAGGGGGTCCAGTAGGTCCAGGAAGACCAGACATACCGTCCTTTCCAGGAGAACCAGCAGATCCAGAAGCTCCCTGCAGACATCATTAAGAAGAACTTTAAAGTCTCTGAATGCCACTCACTCCAAACACTTCAAGACCTTGGTAATATATAAATGCAAAACATTTTGAACTGCTTAAGGTTAGTTAACTCACTCTAGGTCCAGCGGGTCCAGCAGAACCGGCGGGTCCTGTCTCTCCAGAAGATCCCTGCATTGTTAAGAATAGATGTTAGGCTTTAAGTCTGTATATTGAATATGCTGTTTAATTTTAGGTATAACTTTAGAGTTACATACAGAAGGTCCAGGGGCTCCCTGCATTCCAGTGAAACCTCTGTGTCCCTTCATGCCTCTTTCTCCAGCCTCTCCAGACTCTCCCTTGTCTCCACGGAGACCAAGAGCTCCCTGAAAAGAGGATTAACTCGAGTGAGGGTGTTGGATTTATTTCCTCTGCAAGCATGGTTCATTTGATTTAAGTGGTCTCTCAAAAGAGGTGATGTTGTGACTTACAGCAGGGCCACGAGGTCCAGCAGGGCCAGCAGAGCCAGCGGGTCCAGCAGGTCCCTGAAAGAAAATTCCAAAAGTCAAATGTAAAATGTGGCGATGGCAAGGCAGGCTGCCTCAAAACAATCTATGCTCTCACCTACAGTAGCTCTAGTATCATCATCTGCGTTTTTGATTTCTTCAGGACAATTGTACTCACACTGAATAAAAATAAAAAGTCATGACACTCACAGTCTCTCCACGGTCTCCATTCTTTCCAGCGGGTCCGACAGGTCCGGGGGCACCAGAGGGTCCAGGGGCACCAGGGGCTCCAGATTGGCCAGACTCTCCACGTTCTCCCTGAAATGCAAAGACATTTTTTTTCACCTTTACTTGTCCTATTTTTAAGGGATTTGAAGGGTTACTGTAGTTAAAAAAGCTGAGATAAAACAAGCGTTGTTTGGAAATATATTTTTTACAAAAGTAACTTCACATGTAAAAAGGTTTAATGATTCATGCCACTTTTATCTTCACACAAAAAATACTTGCAGATGGTATAGCTGGCAGCTTTATTGGTGATTTTTTATATAATAGCTTTTCAGCTATTATACCACAACAAATGCTCAGTATCCAGAAGAAGTTACGAAGAAGGTAACATGCTGTTAGCTCAACTATCTTGCATGCTGGTCCTCCAAACGCTTGTGTCAGATCCTTAAAAAACCTTTCTGACTTTTCAAGATCTATTCTGCAGAAGAAGCAAGAGCTGCAATCTCTTATGTATCGAACTCTTAGGATTCCAAATCTACATCAGTTGTCAACCATTTCATTTGTGAATGCCTTGGCTCTTCTGCAATGGTGAGTTGGCAAAGATGTCATGTGAACTCACCTTGGGTCCAGCAGGTCCATCGCGACCAGATGATCCCTCGCTACCAGGGCTTCCCTAAAGAAAGAAGGTTGACTGATTAGGAAACACCTTCAGGGTTAACTGATATAGACTTTAGTGTATACAAATCAAAAAGAGAGCCTTAGTGTAAGGCTAAAATTGTTTCTATATACCTCACGTCCAACCTCGCCGGGGGCTCCAGCCATTCCAGGGGGTCCCATGGGTCCAGGAGGTCCGCGCTCACCACCGGGTCCAGAAGAACCTTGTTTTCCGACCTCACCCTGTGAATGACCCAGACACAGTCAGTCTATCATGGTTTGCTTAGTGTTGAAAGTTATTTCAACACTGATTTGAATTTTCTGGATTTTAACTGCTGTGTGCTTTACAACATCATAAATGTTGTTGAAGGCTTCTAGATTCTGGCTTCATTAAAGTCACTATCAAGTACACTTCATAGAGTAACACCAAGAACTTACAGAAGGTCCGGGCATGCCAGGGAAACCTCTCTCTCCTCTCTGTCCAGGCAGACCAACAATACCACGTTGTCCAGCAATACCTGAAGGTCCAGGCAGACCAGAGCTACCCTGTGGAGGGCAACAAGGAGAGTCAAAGAGAAAGTGCTTAGACATCAAGATGTAGGGTTACAGAAGCTGAAAAGGTCTGCAAGCAGTCATTTGTAATTTTGAATACTTTTTTGTCTATGATTTAGGGGTAAAATTGGTTAGTAAATATTTTGAAAACCAATCATTTAATGTGTTTTAAAATAAAACAGAAGGGGCAAATTTCACCAGCATTTTAATGCGTTCTGATAGTTTTGAATAAAAGATAACTTACAGGAGCACCATCAGCACCAGGGCCTCCCTTCTCTCCTGCAGGTCCTGGGGGTCCAGCAGCGCCCATCTCACCAGTGCGACCAGCAGGTCCAGTCTCACCACGGTTTCCTTTTAGTCCCTCCTTGCCAGAAGGTCCAGAGGGTCCGGGAGGTCCAGCGTTGCCCTATGAGAGGAATAAAACACTGCTTTAAACTATCCTGGACGTTTAGAGCTGTCCCAGGAACAGGAAGCGCTATTACAATATTAGAGAAAGCCTTACAGAGGGGCCGGGAGGTCCAACTCTGCCAGCAGCACCAGGGAAGCCAGTTGCACCCTGGGGAGACAAACAGAGATCAGTAAGCTGAATGTGTCTGGGATTTGGCAGTATTAAATCAATGTTAATGCAAAAGAGTGTGATTACTTACGGGAGGTCCACCAGGTCCGCGGGCTCCCTTACCGCCAGTGTTTCCAATGGGACCCTGAAAGGACACAATGTTGAGTAAAACATTGAAGTGGATAGTGGGTCGCAATATTGGAAATGCACACTAACTTTCAGTCTACCTAGCACGGACTAAGCTAAGACTGAGCTGGGCACAAGGCCTCCTGGCTAACAGCTTCAATGCAAAATGTACTCCCCATATAGTGTGTGTATAAAGACATTAGCTTTTTTGTACCATGCTGTTAAACATGTTTATTTTGTCTGTCAAAATACGCAATTCAATGTGAAACCTAATGGGGATTCATGGTTTTTTGAGCAAGCCTCAAGTTGACATTCAAGTGTAGTTTTTTTGCACTTCCGCATTTGCTTCATTTTTCAACAATGGATATTTTCCCACTTGGTCATTGAACATCTGAGAATCAGTGCCAGGTAATGTAGCTATTGAGAATGGCAGGCTGATGCTTTTTCAACACTCTTACTGTACAAGGTGTGAATGTGTTGGTTTACAAACCTGAGGTCCAGGGGCACCAGTAGGTCCAGCAGCGCCGGGGACACCAGCATCTCCCTTAGCACCATTATCTCCAGCCTCTCCCTTAGCTCCAGGCTGTCCATCAGCACCCTGTGGATAAAGAGTGAAAAAGAAAGAATCCTCAGTTCTATCTTGAAGCTATAAACAAAAGGAAAATAGTTGGTGAAAGAAGCTAGGACGTTTCTGAATACTCACAGGAGGTCCAGCGAATCCAGCGGGTCCAGATGGTCCGGACTCTCCACGCTCACCCTGAGAAAGTAAAAGGAAGAGTCAGCCAAGGATTGCAAAAAGTTCTTGAGAACTTTAAACTGAGGCTTCGTCTTCTGCGCCCTAAAGAACAAGACAGATTCTTACAGGGGCTCCGCGGGCTCCGGAAGGTCCAACAGCTCCTGGGGCGCCAGGCTCTCCTTTGTCTCCAGAGGCTCCAGCAGGTCCAGGAAGTCCAATAGGTCCAGTCAAACCACGGACACCATCCTTACCAGGAGCGCCATCAACACCCTTGCCTCCTTGGTCACCCTGTGATATAAGTTGGAGTCTGAGTTATACAAGTGGTGATCATACATCAGTCCCTGTAATATTTTGAGACTCCTGTGGGTGGTGCTGTTTGTTGTTCGTGAATAAAAATGAATTTGCAGTTGGTGTGATGGTGATGGCAATCTTTGTGCTAAACATGCTGTAAAGATACTGAAACTCACAATCCTGTAAGTGGTCTAAGAGTCATGCTTTGGTAATGTACATCACTGTAACAAGAGACACACAATTCTCTGTACTGCTAATGTTGGGAGTTATAGGAATATTGTTGTAACAACTCACTCTGTCTCCTCTCAGTCCTGGAAGACCACCGGCACCGCGCTCACCAGGCATTCCCTGCAGTCCAGGAGGACCCTGAGCTCCAGGAGCACCAGGGGCACCAGCATCACCCTGAGGAAAAGGAGAGCAAGAGGTTAAACATCAAATCAAGGACAACTTAACAGGAGATTGTTTCCCTTCATGGGGTTTACCTTAGCACCATCGTTTCCAGCAGATCCAGGGGATCCACGGGCACCAGCGGGTCCAAGAGCGCCAGGGGCACCACGCTCACCAGGGAATCCTCTGTCACCCTGAGACAAAGTAGTGTCAGAAGGTTAGGTAAGTCATAAGTCACGAAAAAGAATCATACTTGATCCCTCAAGATTATCTTGATAGGTATGATGACCACAAGTGACTTACTCTAGATCCAGCAGGTCCTGGGGCTCCAGCTTCACCGGGCACACCCTAAATAGAGAGAGAGGCAATTAATAGGTTCACTGATTATGAGGTATGAAAGTGATTCAGAAACACAGTTGATCATATCTTGGTCATTACCTGCTCTCCAGACTTTCCACTCTCACCAATGGCACCTTGGGGTCCGGGAAGACCCTGGAATCCAGGACCTCCAGCAGCTCCCTGCTCTCCTCTCTCACCAGCAGGACCCTATGGATGAGCAAGAGTAGAGCTGTTACAGCTAACAGAAAGTTACCAAAGGTAAGGCATTTTTGGAGTATGGCTTGCTGTTGAGATGATAATAGATTTTTTTTGTAATTTGTGGTAAGACACTATCAGGCCATTGAGGGATTCAGCTTGATGTGGGGTTTTTGTATTCAGTTTACTTACAGCAGGTCCAGAGGGGCCTGGAGCACCAACATCACCGTCCTTTCCAGCGGCACCCTGGGTAGATAGATTGCAGGCTTTTAGACACACAGGCTGTAGTTGTTATGCATTCAATTTCAACTTTAGAGTGCAGGACAACAAGAAGGCAGACTTTAAACAACTTACACCAGGGCCAGATGGTCCCATGACACCTCTCTCACCGGGCTTTCCACCCTCACCCTACACACAGGAGGAGAAAAGCACTTTAGCAAAATACGTGGAGACAATTTATTCGGCCTATTTCTAATTTCAAAATGTAGTGATGCTGTGTAGCAGTAGCGACGTTACTCACAGCAGCTCCTTTGGGTCCAGGGAATCCCATGACTCCAGGCTGGCCTCTGGCTCCAACAGGGCCAGGGGGTCCAGGGCGGCCATCTTGTCCAGAAGCTCCCTTTTATAAAACAATGGGTTAATGTTTAAATGAAGTTGTAGATTATAAGGAAAATATAATAATGTAAATAAACTTACAGCAGGTCCAGTCTTGCCATCAGGTCCAGGGCTGCCAGGGCTACCAGTCATACCCTACAGGTGAAAGTCAGTGATCAGAACAAGGCTCACACAGTAAACATTACAAAGTCAACAATGTTTCTGGCGATTATGTTTGGGCAGGATGCTCACCTTAGCTCCAGGCAGACCAGCCTCACCAGTGCGGCCAGACTCACCAGTGGAACCTTTAGGTCCAACAGCACCAGGGGCACCACGCTCACCATTGGCACCCTATGATGTTGGTAAAAAAAAGTGTCAAGACAAAAAGTGATTCAAATAAAATAATGAGTTTGATCAATAACTGATCTGAAGTATATCAAAGCTTGTAAGTGAAACAGAACCAAACAAAAAAGGTCCGTGCATTTGACTCACTTTGGCTCCAGCAGGGCCATCAGAGCCAGGGAATCCACGACCACCGGGGCCGCCCTGTAGAGAAAATCAACACATCTTGGTTAACTCTTTTAGCTCTAATCTAATCTAGCTTTAATCCTAATGCTAACATCTCCTGCAATACCCTAGTTCATTTAAACTTTTTCTGGCCTACAGGGGGCAACAAAGAACTGACTTACATGGTTTAAAAGAGCCAGATGAGTGTCAACTCAGTGCAACATTTATGGCTTATGCTATGGATAATTTAAAATATGGGTAGATAATATTTGTTTTAATAATGTCTTGAAACCAAGGAGGGAAGAACGTTTTACATGCATTAAAGTATGACTCATTTTAAGTTCAGACATAGCTGCCTTAGAATAAAAAGTGCCAATACAAATATTTTAAGGCAGCTTTATAAAGACTTGATTTAATTTCCTTAAAATGTCCACTCCACCTTTCCCCTGCTCATTCTTATTAGTATACAGTATAATATTGTGAAAACGAATTGAGTCGCATACTCTCTCTCCGGGAGCTCCACGGCCTCCTGCAGCACCAGGCTCTCCTCTTGCTCCTCTCTTGCCCTCCTCACCAGAAGGTCCTGGGGGTCCTTGAACTCCTGGGGCACCCTTGAGAACACACACGCAGACAGCATTAGAGACTGAGTGTGTGTGAATAAAGAGGGGTACTCTATGCTGAATGTGGTGAACTGCAACTTACCCCCTCTCCCTTGACACCGGCCTCTCCCTTTGCTCCTGGGGCACCAACTTCACCCTAAGTGGGGGGAAAATGAGGATAAACAACAACATGAACACCAAGAAACACAATTCACTGATCAAAGATAAGAGATCTACAAAAAATCCATAAAAAGCTAGAATAACAAACAAGATGTTGGTAGGAATAAAAAGGGAATTATTAGTTTTACTTTCATCAAATCTCTAAAAATGGACAGATTTCCTCAAATACTTGTTTTGCTTAGTTCAGTTACGTAGAGAGCTTTACTTACAGAGTTACCCTTGGCTCCTGGGGCACCAGCAGCACCCTGAGGTCCGGATGGTCCTCTTGGTCCGGGGAAACCAGGAGCTCCAGCAACTCCAGCAGCACCCTGCAGGGGGCAGCAGACAGCAACAAAACAGTCACATCACGCTGCAAAGCCAGTTCTGAGTAATTGCGGTGCGAATGAATATGTCCCAGCTTGTACACTGGGCTGCTTTGTCAGTTTCTCATCCTTTTGAGACAGGGATTCAAACCCTCGACCTTGATAAACATGTTATGAGAGATACTCACAGGCAGACCCTTAGCTCCAGCAGCTCCATCAATACCAGGGTTTCCCTGAAAGAGAAGAAGGAAAAAGATGTCAACTTATTTTGTTGGTATCTCATCTAATCTTTTCTTGGGATCTCAGCAAATACTTGAGGAGTCTTTTATAGGAAATGATCATGTGTCCTTACAGAAGGTCCAGAGGGGCCAGCAGGTCCTGGGTTACCAGGCTCACCACGGGATCCAGAGGGGCCCTCGGATCCACGAGCACCCTGAGCTCCGGCGTCTCCCTATTCAGAGGGGAATAAAAGGACAGGATTCACTGAGTGTGACCAAATCTAATCGTGAACAAACTAAGATGTGAAGAGATTGAAGATTTGTAGCAGGGGCGGACAAAGAGGAATGTATTTTGAATTAAATGGGGTTGAAAATGATTACAAATCCATCTGGTGGTGTTTGAAAGAGAATAGGACAGCTTTCAAAATGCTCTTGGAATCAATTCCGATGCAAAGCAGCCAACAAGTACTCGACATTTTTTTTAAACTAATAACACACATCATCGTTTTATTGTAAGGTAAACTAATTCTAGTATAGTTTTGAGCAGTTGCAAATCTTAAATGAGAAATTAAATGTAGAAAAAATGTGTCCAGATATGAGCAAACTTTCCATTGCTGCTTTATTGTACTACTGAGGGTGAAAGGTCCATCAAAAATGAAAGAATCCTGATTTAGGCCTGCAACTTTTTAGATGTTATAAGAGGTTACCATGTTTTGGATCTAAACTAAAGGGCAGTTTTGTGTTTTTTTTCAGGAAAGTTAGATCCCTGACTTCAATATGATTACTACAACTCGTAGAGAGTAGCGTGGGGAAGAAGAAATGGACATTGAAAAAAGACCAGTGTTTCAGTATTTTGGATGGTTGTGGTGGATGATGTTGCAGTACCTTGGCTCCAGGGCCACCAGGGAATCCAGGGGGTCCAGCAGGGCCAGTAGGACCCTTAAAAGAAACAATAAGACAAATAAATTTAGACCAACGTACCAGATCCACAAAAACAGTATCATCACAGCTATCAGAGAATGTCAAAACTGCATCTCATAAAACGATCACAGATACTTTATTTAAGCTTCAGCGAATTAAAAACTTACAGGAGGTCCAGCAGAGCCAGCAGCACCATCGTTACCACGAGCTCCCTGCAGCGTATACAAAAACAAGATTGGTTTATCCGTTCAGCAATTAAATTGTGGGTGTGTGTGTTTTTGGGTTTGAGTGTGAACTCACAGCAGCTCCAGAAGCACCAGTGCGACCTCTCTCACCAGGCAAACCACGGGGTCCCTGAGACATAGAAATCAAGAGTTAGTTAGTCAGATACATTATTTTAATCATTTGGAAGGCAAGGTAAATCCAAAATGTTAAAGTCATGGTAAATATGGAGAAGAGGATGCTTGATTACTCACCATAGCACCGGGGGTACCGTTCTCACCAGAAGATCCAGTCTCTCCCTAAACAAACATGAAAATACAGACAGGTGTTAAGAATAACTTCAGCAACATTTAAAATGAATTTCACTAGCCAACATTGCTGCTTCTAGTCAGTGTGCTGCAACATGTATGATTATGGCCAATGTGAGCAAATATGGCTGCTATTAGCCAATACCTAGCCCTCATATCTCCTATTAGCTACTACTAACCAGTGTGTAGACGACTCTAGCCAATGTGTAGCCAACATGGCTGCTACAAGCCAGTGTGTCGCCTTAACTAGCCAATGTGTAGCCAACATGGCTGTTAGAAGCAGATGTGTTGCCAACATGGCTGCTTTAGCCCATGGGAAGCCAGTGTGGCTGCTATTAGCTAACATGCAGCATATATTGCTGCTGCTACAACTGCTACAATGGCTGCTACCACTGTTTTTTGTGACTCTGCTATGACCGAATTATTTCCAGGGCCAGTCTGCCAATGTTACACAAACTGTATTGTCTGTTTACTAGTCATTGTTACAACATTTGTTTAAAAAAAAAAACATGGGCATGTATGAAGCAGAACATATCTGAAGGAGAAATGCCATGGGATGCTTTTTCAATACAGGAGCCCAATTGAGCCAATTTTAGGGAAAAGGTCAGGATAACTTATCTACTGCTGCCACCAATTTTATCATGTTTTTTTTTTTATCTGTGTCTTATCTGTGTCTCTATTGTACTTATTGTACTTGGGTGTTCAAAATAGATATTTCTTTTACACTGTGATTGAGCATGAGAGAGTGAGATAAAAAAAAAGACATTCACCTTGGGACCAGCTGGGCCACCGTCTCCCTTAGCACCATCCAGACCGCTGAATCCCTACAGAGAAAGACAAAACACAAAGAAGTTAACCAAATTGCCTTTATATGATTCATCTGTTTTCATCCACATGAGGCGATGTTAGCTCTGACTCACTCTGTGTCCCTTGATGCCGGGCAGTCCAGGGGTTCCGGGGAAACCGCGAGCTCCCTGGGGGAAAGATAAGAGATAGGAGACAGAATTCATTATCACAACTCAGGTGGTTTTTTTAAACATGAAATCCCTGAGAATTACAAAGCTATTGCAATTTACCTGAGGACCGGAAGGTCCAGTCTCACCACCGCGTCCAGGTTTGCCAGACTCACCCTAGGAAAAAGAAGAGAAAGGAATCATTAGAGGGATAAAGTCATTCTTGAATCCAAACTGATAGAATTTATAGATGGTGAATATGATCACATTCAGGCTGTCCTACTTACATCCTCTCCATTCTTTCCAGGGGCTCCAGCAGCACCACGGGGACCCATGGGACCCTGTAGAGAAAGACATAATTAAAAGGTAAGAAAGGCAACAGACTCCTATGGTAGTGTGTATTTGTGTCCATGTTGCTAATACTCACAGCAGATCCGGGCTCTCCAGACTCACCAGGGGGACCAGTGAATCCCTGAGGTCCCTGTAGGGAGAAATAAACACCATCAACACTCCACTTAAACCGACATTAAAACATGGGTCAAGTTATTGTAACACAGGCATGATCTAACCGCTGGTGAATAGTGAGGGTATCTTTGTTTCATGGCTTCTTTCAGCTCACTCGGGTGGGAACTGCTGCAGAATTTGTAATGCAGTTGTGATTACAAAAACCAAACACTATCTCTCTCTTAATTTGACAGTACTCTCCTTACATTATTTTTAAGCAAATCATTCTTTTTGTATTTTGAATTACTATCATATAGCTAGAACACCATCAAAGACCTATTTGTGCCCTCTTGTTTATCCTTTACAGTAGCTTAAACCATTGAATGATGCTGTGGTGCTTACACACTCTTAGCAAGAAGGATGTTGGGCAGAGTAAAAGGGCTGTCAAGACACTATTTGCTCCTGTCAATGTTCAGCCTGTGTGAGCTCAAGTGTGCTCAGATGAAAAAGCAAATTGTTGTTTTTACAAGTGTCCATCCTTTTTCAGTTGTACTGTGAAGATGGAAGGTGTAATAAGTGTGAGATAGTTTGAGCCTTTACGCCAACTCTCTGAGTGCAGTAATGACCTACAGTACTGATGTTAGGATGATGTATGAAAGACTTTTTCTTTCTCTGCCCTTTCTTCCTTCATCCTCCAAGCTCCAAATACACGCCACACTGAGTTAAGAAAGGAGGAATTGTTGTACTTACACTAGCACCAGGAGATCCAGGGGGTCCACGGGGTCCCATTGGGCCCTGTCAATCAAACATGGCAAGGTCAGATACTGCATCAGTATGATTGCCTGTGGTTTTAAAGTGCTTGTGTGTTTGTGTGCGTTTATGTGCCTGTGTCTTACCATAGGTCCAGGAACAGGCATGGCAGGGGATTTGTCATCATAGCCACCAGACATCTGAGGGGAGAAGTTCTAGAAAAAAAGCAAACAGAAATGTAAATACCATAACCTGTCTGATATGTGTAAACAAATATAGTTTTTAAACAAAGTATATTTTAATGCATTCTGACCCATTGACACACCAAGCTCCCGATTCATTTCTTTAGATACATTAGCTACAGATTTGATGAATTTAAAACAAATTAGTAAAAAAAAGAAGTAATAAATTATTTTGGGCATCCCAGCCAATGAGTTTTGATCTCATCACCTGAGCTGAGTTTCACCAGGAGTTGTGAAGCTAAATGAAATCTCTCCGGAGCCTACTGTTGTTGTGTGACCACAAAAACTACATAAACCATATGCTAGATCTAGCTTTGCTATCGGTGGTGAGCTAAATCTAGTTTAAACTCTTTTATGAGATTCTGTCAGCAACCTTCAATATGTTGTGATCATTAAATCTCTTACATTAACATGCTAAACTATAGTCAGAGTCCACAGGAGGAATATTTTGGAACTGCTGTGCAGATTTGGAATGAAAGTCATGAGCAAAGTAAATCACACCATGCTCCATGCTAAAACAGTGTGTGATCAGGTCGAGGTTCTTTACACTATGAGATAGCATTTCATCTCACAAACATTACAGAGCACTAACCAGACATGCTGTTTTTGTAAGGTGTCCTAAGATAACTATTGTTTTCATTTAGCACTACATTGATAGCATTGATTGACTGGTTAGCATTGATTGATTAGCATATGTGTTGATGATAAATTGTACCTGCAAATATTGTTTTGAAATGTGGACAGCAGTTATAGCATGGTTGTAGTCATCAACATAATTAACTAGGATATGTTGGTATGTCCTGATAGCTTAGCTTAGTGAATTGGCTTGTCAGTCGATGGTAAAATCTAAATAAGAACACGTATATTATCTGGAGAATTTAAGCTATTCTGTATCCTGAACTACAGGAAGGAGTAAATTAAAAATGGATTAAAGTTGATGGTTAACTTTAAAATTGTGCTTAATGAGATGGTTCATCTTTGGAGGTTTTATTATTAAATAAGAAGAATAAATAAGTGTTTGGGCATACTGGATAAAGTCTTTGCATTCTTTGCATGCTAAATATACTGATTCTCTATCTTATCCACTGAGCATCTAACCAGATGCTGATCTGACCTACTGACCCAGACTGACAAACAAACTCCCATTCAGAGCCTTGAATCTTAAGACAGAACTATAGTCTGTGAGAGAGTACTGGATTTCAGTTTCCAATTCCAGCACTTCTTTGATTTTGATATAAGGAAAAACTATTTTGGGCTTGATGGATTGTTTTTGGCTGTTTTTCTAATCTTAATGATTCTAAAAAGCGCAGAAGAAGACATCGCAGTTACAGACTTTAAAAAGTTGATATAAGGCCACAACTCAGTCTTTTTTATGAGCTTCATGTGTGAGCCTTGAGACTTTTATTTTCTGCCCTGGTTGGCTTAGATTTGGACAATTTAAGCTAAATACATAAAAACTAAATTTTCCACAAAACTTACTCCACCAAGGCCAGGGGGTCCAGGGGGGCCGGCAGGTCCAGTCATACCAGGCTGGCCGGGGATACCATCGTTACCAGGAGGACCAGGAAGACCCTGTAGATAGGGGGAAAGACAGAGGAAGATGGACAAGATGGGGGGGTCAGCCTTATGTGATACAATGGATTCAGAACGCCAATGCAAATGAAAACACAGCAACCACTTTGTCACTGACTGTTTGAACCCTTGTTACATCATCAGTGCAGGTTCTTGTTTATAATATCTCAGTTCCTATGTGTGTCCTCGCTTGTCCCTATAGTGACCATGAGGTGTAAGGGTACAGGAAATGGGTAAAAAAAACTACATGTAATGAATTACATCACCAGCAAAACCTTAAAATAACAAGATTGGAATAAATTCTGCACTGAAAAATACAAAAGATTGTGGATATAATATCATAATTATTTAAAATTGCTGAATTGAACAACTAATTATGACAAAAATCAAATCTATGTCAGGGTCAGTAAATTATTGAATTACTTACATTTGATCAGAGATTTTCTCAATTTGCACAAACAGGTCCTCAACACTTAACAGTAAAACTAAAGACAAATCACATCCATCTACTTTTAAAGTTGACTGAATGCATCAGTTTTGTTGACATAATGTTACAGTATATTACTCAGTTTGAAACTTTGATGTACAATACTACAATTGTTTCATTTCAAAGAAGGAACCTTTCCCTAATTGTCTCCAACTTTTCTTCAACTAAGCAAATTTTTCACTTTCCTGCTCCAAACATTTTCACCCACAGGCTGCATGTTTCAACCTGACCTCAGTCTGATTTCAGTTAATAATGAACCCTTTCTAAGCAAATGATGAGCTTTACTTCTCTCTGCTGATTCATAAAATCTTTAAAACAAGTGATAGTGAATTTATACATCAGTGGAAGTGACAAAGTACAAAGAAAAGTTTTGAATACTATACTTCTGTTACTGGGTCATTACACACATCTGTGCTTTATGGTAAGTCTAAAGGAGAAAATTTGAATTCAAAATCAAATTTTATAAATGATCATAACATAATGATCATGATTTATAAATAATCATAACAAAAGCTGAGTATAAGATTATCTTGTTGCCATTTTGACAGGCTGCTGTTCAAACACAATTCAACACTTCTTACATTTTCCACACAAAGATTCTGAACATGTGACAGGACTAGTGAATCTGAATCATGTTTCCACATGTGCCCTAATTTAAACATGTCAGTGAAGCTGCTTGAACTCCATCTTAAAAGACAGTGAACACACCACCTGACCCAAGATTTCTCTAGAATGATAGTATGACCTTACCCTGTCTCCCTTAGGTCCACGCTCTCCCTTGGGTCCCTGTGATAAAAAAAAAAGAAAAGTTTCTTAGTGTTTGAGTACATTTCATTATTCAAACAATGTATGAGAATGTGATTGAAATGATTACTGATGCTAATGATCTGATCAAAAAATGGGTTTAATTGTGTCAGATTTTGTTGACAAATAAACAACATCTACTGATTAAAAAAATAGAATTTAACACCTGATCATCATATTTCTAAATCTTCTTTCCAGTTATGTTTAATTATCAATAAATAGGTCAATATATACATCTAACAGAGCAAACAAATACCCCTTTGTTCCTTTTAATTACGTTTGTAATGTCTATTGCTTGTTTGTTGATGGTCAGGATGAATGTATTGTATAGGAGAGGCATACGATAATATTGATTAATAAAACACTAAAGAAGAATGATGTGAATGAGGGTTGATGAATGATCAATATTTACCTCAACCTGAGGCCCAGTCAAGCCTGCAGAGAGAGAGAGAGAGAGAGAGGACACAGACAGATATTGAATTAAATACACAATAACAAGGTTACAAAAAGTATTTCATATGAAGTTTGGGGCTGAAATTATGGGAGAATTCACCGTTTAGAAAAGACTATAGCAGGAGAGGTAGTTCTCATAAGGACGGAAATGCAGATAGATGCCATAGTTACAGAGTGTGAGAGTTTGTGATGCATTGAGTCATGTAGGTGAAGTGAGAAAAGTGTGTTAGACAGACCGGAAGTGATGAAAGTTTTCGAGTTTACTTTTTTTCAGAGAGAAACAAAATGACAAATTAAAAACGCTGCATTTGTTTTGTGATAAAACAGAGAGAGAGAAATGAAAAACGAATGGACTAGAAAGAAGGAACAGGAGATAGTTGAGGCACCATACCGTCGTCGGGGCAGATGGGGCAGCACTCGTCGTGGGGGATGACGGGGTTGGGGCAGTCAGCCGTGTCTTCGCAGATGACCTCATCGCACATCACCGTGCCGCTGTCGCACACGCAGATTTGGCATGGCTCTGGTTTCCACACATCCCGGTCCGCAAACACCTGGCCGTCCAAGGTGCAGCTTCCGCCTGTACCTGAGGGGGAGGGAGGGAGGGGGGCAAAGGGAGAGACAGGTGAGACACTGAGGCACAAAAGCCCAAACACACGCAAAAGTTTGAAAACTTGAAGTTGACGTTTGCTTAAAAATGAACACTGGAGAAAGAAAAGAAACATGAAGATAAAGATAAGATAAATCATTTGGAGTAAAAATAATTATTGGGCCGCATAAAGCATTTCATTAACATATTCCACAGTATCTGTAATATAGGTTTAATACCAGTGAGGTTTAAAAATATGACGTAACCTGATCATTATGTATCCTCAAGGGAATATGACATGAACTAAAATTTAAAATTAAAGTTAAAATAATCAAAATTAAGGACTAATTTTAGGCTATAGTCTCTCTTAGCTTCAATCTGCACGAGCTTTTGTTTTTGTTAAATACGCCGAGCTTTTGTTTCATAACAGTGACACAGTTCAAACAAACTATGATCAGGAACAGAAAAGGTGTTTCAACAGTTAGAGACGTAAATTAGTCACAGGGGACAGATGGACAGGAAGTGGCCTTTAAGTGGCAACCGAAAGAAGCTGAGGTGACAGAGAGGTCACCGACGGATTGCGTCCGGACGCATGTTCCATCACAGTTACGCACAGATCGCGTCTCCTGGTAGGCCTCATTTAATCTCTTTAACCTCCATATATAAATAAAAGAAACTCAGCGTTCCTATCTGCTCTAACCCAAAAGTTAAATTTTCCGACTTGAGCTGCATCACAGCTGTGAGTTCCTCAGCAAACCCCAAAGTGGGGCTCCTTTCAGAGGCTTATAAATCTCCCAGCATGCCAGAGTGTTGAGCTCAGAGGGGAAAGCAGCAGCGCTGCAGACCATCGACTTGGCAGCTGCGGGTGGAAACAGCCCGCATATGTTTGTAATTAGAGGTAACCAAAAAGAGTGGAAAAGAAGAAAAGGAAGAGGAGGAGGAGGAGGGAAAGGGAGGCGGTGAAAGGGGACGTGGCGTGGATGCAGATGCGGAGATGAGCCTCGGGGTGGCGCTGTGAGACCACTCAAAGGGTCAATAAACATCTGCTTTGGATAGGAAGAGAGGCAAGCAGACAGCTGAGTCCTTTCCAGACTAGAGGAACATCTGGAAAAACTGAATTTCAGTCTCTTGGTGCTTGTTTTCAGGGTTGAGCTGATTTTCTTTGTCTTCTTACAGGAAGAAAACGTTTGTTTTTAAGCAACCACAGAGGCCTTTGTTCCATTTTGTATCATACACTGTGAGTTCTCTGTCTGTGCTACATACTTTTAAACACATCTGAGCTGCAGTTAAAAGGAAAAAAAAAGCTAGCTCAAGTCTGAAGAGGTCAAATGTTTCCAGCAGACAAGACTATGCCTGCTGCCTCCCCCTCCCTCTGTTTTCCTCCCAGTGTGACTCCCTCTCTCACCTGGCCAACTCAACACTTGGCTTGAGGCGGTGAATTTCTGTGCCACATCAATCAGGCCTGTGAAGCACTTTCCCTGTCTGCCTCGTGTCTAGCTGAAGAAAGCAGCGATCTTTGCTGAAGCCCTTTTCTTTTGGCCTCCATTCTTACTTCCAGAAATCTGGAGTTTACCTCCTTTTTCAGGCCCACATCAAGCTTCTAAAGGATGGGGTTCAGGCAGTTCACCTAAGTTTGTTAAACTGATGACATGCAATGAAAGGACAAATAATCAACTTTTGGTATTAAAATGAGGTTATTCATGCATTTCTGCTAGTCTACACTTTGAGCCCTTGCCTAGAGGAAAGCTTAGAAAACCTGCAGCAACTCACTCAGGGGGAGGCGGGGGGAGATTGACACTAACAACCCCAAGAGGAGAGGTGGAGAGCGAGGCCTTCTTTGGATGCCCAATGCATTAAGCACACACTGTACAGTCTAAACTACAAACTGATCTATTGCTCGGTTTATCAATGTAGCTTTGCATCTAAGTTGAGATAAAGGAGGCACAAGCATCAAAGTTCTTATCTCTAGTTCAAACATTTTCCTTTCTTCTCTTTCTAAGATCTCAGCAGTCGTCCAGCCATGAAGAGAAAATCCACTTTCAAAAACCAGTGAGAAAAAAAAAACAAAAAAAGGGGGTTGAGAAGCTCCAGTAAACAATGGTGAAACTTACGGTCGTCCTCGCCCTGCGCCCTGACCAGGAGCACCACTGCGCCGAGCAGCAGCGCCCGCCGCAAATCCACAAAGCTGAACATATCTAGATGCCACTAGACATGTAGACTCTTTGAGGCAAGAGAGGAAAAAAGTTGGGGATGTTTTCTCTTTCTGCTACACTCCACTCATACACGGGTGTTTGGGGCAGGGTCCGCTTGTCTGTTCACAATCCTCCTGACCCCAGCAGAAAACTCCCTACTGCCTACACAAACTTTCCACCAGGGTTTTTATATGGGAGCTGGAAGAACTGGGAGGTGCTGGGGACCGGACTGAGTGGGGACGCACCCTCATTATCCAGCTGCTGCCGCTCACGTTTAGGGAAGACAAGAATGGACCCCTCCTTCAAAGAGAGAAAAAAACAGAAGAAAAGAAGAAGGAAAATCAGCAGGTCCCTCCTTCCATAATTCCACAGCAGAAGGGTTGGAGTTTGGATCAGAGCAGAAAGGGGGGCTGAGGAAACCTGATCTTGAGGAGCATCGGAGGGTCGGAGGAGGATCTCCTCCTACAGCAGCCATGGGTTTTAATCCAGATTTTTACTATACTCTAGTCTACTTCCTGACTCACTTTGATTTCAGTAGATTATTAGAAAACTTGAAGATGCAATTTTTCAGTTTTAGGTTTTCAAAAACATTTCTAGATCTTGACTCGGTTTTGTTCTCATACTTGTGTCTGACAAGATTTAGTCCGCATACAGTTTGTTCTAGGTTTTGTTGCAGCTAAGTACTTCAACTTCTTTTGAAGTGGTTGTAGATTTTCTGATTGCTGTTTTAGGTTTCCTGAGGTTTTCCTGGGTTTAAGGTATCTGAGCGTTAATGTGCAGAACATGGCTGTAGGCTCAATAGTGTTTGTTCTACTTCATAGGTCTAGCTCAGCTTGTGTTTTTGTTTCTGTTCCTGAATTACTAAAGATAATTTGGAAGTTTAACCTCAGGTTTGGAGGGTTTTTTGGTTCCTTCGTTGATTTATCTCTTGCAGCAAATTCACCCAGACATTTGGGTCTTTTTTAAATAAAAAAATTATTTGAACAATTTTTTTTTTCGCCGAGCTATAAAAAGACCCCACATTGTCAAAACGAATGTATTGGTTAAAACATCACATGTGTATTAAACATAATAAAGACACGTTTAAAAAGGCTAAAATAGATATTTGGCCACTTGGGACAGCAGAAATAATTTGTGAAATTAACATTTACTTGACTTCATCTTCTTCGTTAATTTGGCTAATGTGCTAGCTAGCGGAAGCTAATTTCAACACAGCACTTATGGAAAACATCAGCATCAGTGGGGAATAATGTTTTTTTTTTTTTACCATTTGATTAATAAATAATAAAAGTCTGACATTCATCCTCTTTTTGTCGTTTGTTTCTGTTTAAAGCCTCTACTAGCTCCTGATTATCTGCATCTCACTGTTCATTTTTTGCACCAGCTAGGTGTCACTTCTACCTGTGTTCTGTGTGCTGCGGAGCATAAAGAGAAGAGCTTTGTCAGCAAAACACTACATTTATGGGATGGATGGTGAAAGATTGAACTGAATTCGATATAAAGCTACATAAAGCCAAATGGAGCCACTTCTCTGAAGGGTCATCACTAACAGTGATCCTTAGATACACAAGTATGCTATTCTTTAGTTTAACCTTGTCTGTAGTATAAACTGAATCACAGATTTGGTAGGCAGTATCACCTGCCTCCGTCCTTTTAAAAATCAGTCTTTTTATAAATCCTTACGTGGATTGAAATGGCTATTTCAGATATTCTTTAATGTCAAACCTCACACCTAGATTACCCAGAATGCTAGTTTTGCTGAGTGCTGAGTTGGCTCCAATACAGCCTGACAATATATGAGACGATGAAACATCAAACCAAACAACGAAGTCCTGCTAATAGCTGCTGAATTCTCAAATGTTCATAACCCACTAAATACAATATTGGTAAATCAAGGAAACACAAACGGCACCAAATTCATGAGCTTAAAGTCATTAAAAGCAGCATTTAGAGTTAAAAGGGTTAGTTTAAAGGCTAATCTGCAAGTGTGTATTTGTAACATAGCCTACCTAAGAAGATAATGAAGACACATGTCAGGGGTCAGGAGGTTAAATCTTGGATTTGAATATAATGTGAACCCAGTAGTTATTTTTTCTTGGAGACACGTGTGTCTATAAGCTGTCATGTTCATAAAAAGCTGCTATTCATTTAAAAATATTATACAGTGCAATTGCTGACAGATAAAAAGTTAGTCGTACTCATTTACTTAGAGAGTTCACATTTGACATGGTTTTGAACTTGATGAGAAGAGATGCACAAATTTATAGATAGATAGCTAGATAGATAGATAGATACCTGGCTGGAGCAGGTAATTGTTTAAAAAAACCTTTACTGTTTCTTATGAGCAAACCAGATGTTTGCATTTTTAAAGACTGGCTGCCTCTGCCTGAAATACCTGCACAATTGAGGGTTTTGCAGACGTTATGATTGTTATTGGCTCTAAATAATAGAAGCCCTTTTTAAAACGGCTGCAGTTTCTCCCCCCCCCCAGTCCAAATAAAGGTTTAAAGTGGGATGCTCCGGTCCCCCCCTCCCCCCCCTCGCAGAAGGCTGTGCGCAGCGCCGGCCAGGCTGCAGGTGAGCTGTAATTAAGCAGAAAGCAGACATTATGAAGCAGAAGAGCTGCAGGGAGACCCAGAGCAGCAGCTTTCTGCCATCTGATCCACCAGCAGCAGACACGTTGCACAGTCTGGAGCTGGCCAAGCAAGCCTCTAATTCACTCCTCCTCTCTCTCTCTCTCTCTCTCTCTCTCTCTCTCTCTCTCTCACTCACACAAACACACACACACACACACACACACTCAAACACACACAGACTCACTCACACACAGACACTGCAGATACCTCCACATTATCCATGTGTCTGCCTGTTCCTTTTTTTTTTTTACAGGGAAGAGGATGGAATGCAATCCGTCTTTCAGAAAGAAAGGGAGGCAAAGAAATCAGAAGAAAGGGAGGAAAGCGCCACCTCATCATTCCCTGGTTCGACCTCCAGCTCTGATCAGAACTTCAACGTCACAAAGCAACCCCCCTCCTACACACACAGACACACTCCATCAGTGTCTGATGAAAAAAAACAAAACACGTTTACCTAATTTCAGAATCACAACACGGAGACTTTACCCTTACGTCTATGACTATTCAAATGTATTTTCTCTGTATGGTGTTTAACCTGCAGTCTACTAACTCTGAGTCCTGTCAGTCAATCATACTGTGTGCATCATACTGACTTTGGTTCAAACGTGAGGTCTTAAGGTGTACCTAAATAGGGAACTATGTACCCAGCCACAAAGACTTAAAACATACATCTAATACAGTCAATTCTTACAGTACTTGTAAGAAATCATTTAGTCTCTGGTGCTTTTCGAAAACTTGCTTCTAAAGATGCCAGTTTCCTGCAAAACACCAGTTCAAATTCAAACAAAACCCCCTCTAAAATATTCTGTAGATTGTAATACTTTCTTAAGCCCTAACCTTACCCTGATGGAAAAAAGTTAAATTTAACTATTGGGAATGGAGCAGATGATTGTATAAATGAATGAATCAATGAATGAATCAATATTTGCATAGCGCCAGTTCATAACAAATTTTAGCTCGAGGCGCTTTACAAAAAGAGTATACGGGATAATATCCAGCAAGGATTTCTCATTCCGATGCCTTGCTAAAGGGCACCTCGGCAGTGCTCATGGTCCACACTGGGTCTTGAACAGATGACAATCGGTTTCTTGACCCAAATCTACCTCATATCTTGTTCTTAAATGCAGCATGTGATGGTGAATGTTCTAAATGTGATCTATGGATTGTTATTATGTTGCCCAAACTGCAACTGCCGGTCTGATTTAAAAAAATAAATACCATTTTTTTGTTCTTTACTGTTTGGAATGAAACTGCTGTGATGAAGTTTAGGGGGCTATAAAACATGACTTCAAAATAGAAGGTATGTAGTGCATGCAGGTCACAACAGTAATAACAGACATGAGTACAAATGAGTGCTGTTTTTAACATTTTTCTTAGAGCAAATTTGGTTCAAGCTGCAGAGCAGTAAAGCCAAGAAAGTTTTTGTTTTGCTTCTCTGTAGTTTGGTTCATATTTGTTTGTTCGCGTGGAGATAATAATTGAGCCCTTTTTCATTCCGTTTAACATTTTGATTTTAATTAAAGAGTACAGCATAATATACATTTGCATGTAAGCACTATAAATGTACACAAAGGGTTTGATTCCTAAAAAGTTTTAAATTGCACTTGTTGCATGCACTAGGCTGTGAATTCATTGTCTGGGTAGGACTTTCAAGAGGTTTATCTTTAGCATGTTGCAAGGTCACATTAGGTCTTACAAACAGCTTGCAGAACAGCTTGTTTGACCCTCAAGACAAACTATACACACACACATCTGGAGAGCCACAGTGCATATAAGTATAATCTAATTCAAGCACTTTGCAAAGCTATATGGCAATAAAGTCCGAGTGGACAGTGGAGAAAGGAATTCAACTCTGTAATTACAAACGTTTCTCCAGCAGAACACAATTAGGCAAAAAGAAAGTGATCTCATTACTATCAAGGACCAGAGTACGATGATGTTTTTGCTTGTTGTAATTTTGCAAGGATAAACTTAGGATGGATCTAAAGCAGATATGAAGATGAATTATACACATTTCTTCACGCTCCTTATCTGCATAATACACATGCGTTGATAAGAGGGAAATAAAATGAAGTACTCAATCTGAATGAAGGAGTCTGTGTCCACTAATATGTTTTCATTTATGCGACGTCCATTTTCTATACAAAACCAATGTAGTGTAGTGTTTCCACTGCCAGCATCCTCAATGTAAAAACAGTGTCAGCTGTTTTTTTTTTATTATCACTACGCTCACTGTGCTCTCAGCTCTTATAGTTTTTTATTGGAACTTCCTTTAATAAAAGCGACGAATAAGCATACAGAGCAATTTAAAACAGACCTGATCAACACTACCAAGGGAAGCAGAAGTGCAGCGAGACAACTTTCATAACCTTGCAACAGTATAAAAAAAACCTGACATGCATTAGTGGAGAGATGTCTCAGTGGGGCGGCTATACACTGCTACGCAGGGAGCGCGACAGAACTATAAGGGGGTCTGCGTCTTGCTCAAGGGTACCTCGGCAGTACTCAGGAAGTGACCTGGCACCTCTCCAGCTACCACACCAGCTTCCTTTTTTTGGGGTCCAGGGCTTGAGCTGATGACCCTTCAGTTTCCAACCTGTCCCTACAGACTTACACACTCCATCAGGGATTCTCATATTAACCGAGCTGAAATGCAGTCCTTTGTTTTATTGGGTACATTGACTGTTTGAGAGGATTAAACACAAATGGTCCATCACAAAGAATCAAGCTGTAAATCACTTTTTGTCTAAATGTATTATGATCAGGTTTGAAAAAGAGGACAGTACACCATTACACTGCATGGAGGCGATACCTACTCTATGAGAAGAAAATAATGTACATGTGCAATACTAAGCATCTTGGCAGGAGAGGTTTTTTTTTAAATGAATTATTTAGGTAATTTGCATTTGATAGTTGTGAAATGTGAAAGAAAGGTGAGAGAGACATATCACGAAGAAATCCATCTCCCTGAATAATGAAAAAAAATCATGCACAGGTCTTTAAACGAACACAATGTGAGGAAGGAGATGGAACTGTTGGCTTGTGTAAGTGAAATGAAGAAGAGGCAAATTCTTTTTCATGGAAAATATTTGACAAAGAGCTTGAGGAAGCTTGAGGAATGCTCTTCACAGCCTCAAGCACTGATATAACACATCTTACTGAAAAATACAGAGTATAAGTAATCCAACATAGGGCATATCACAAATGTTATAATTAAGAAAAAGACAATATGGAAATTTGAATGAAGCTGTTAAAAAAAAAAAAAAATTCTGACTTAGCTTTACACACCTCAAATTGCAGCAGAGAGACACATTTAGAGCTTTTGATTACTATCAAAAAAGGCATTGATTGTGACATTTTAAAAAGTTCTAATTCTACAGACCTGGTTGTTAAAACAGTAAAGGTATTGATATTAGAAAATTATGACAAATGTGTTCAGAATAAGTGGCGTAGGTGTTTTTCCCCACAGGCCTTGTTAACTATGGCACAGATTTCACTGCTTTGAACTATCTCTGCTTTCCTTTATTTAAGTTCTGACTCTTTTGGTGATGTCACAGGTACATTTGAATACATTTGATCATTTCAAACCATTCCCCAAACCATTCATCATTAGACCTTTACTCACACAATGTCTGCAGACATTTGACCTCATTCACCAACCATTCTATGCAAGAAATGTTTTCTCAAAACCCACATGCAATTTTGGGTCTAAACTGCAAATTGTTTCAATTTGGAATATAAGTTGAATCAACTTTAGAATAAATGCAAAGTCAATTCTGTACAAGCTCGCTTAGAAAGTGAAGGCCGCCAAATTGGAGTTTGGAGTTCACATGTGAAGCTGACTTGAGTGTACAAAGCAGGGGAGTAAAAGGAAGCTACAAGTGTTAAGAGGCTGTGAAATCTGTTTCACTTGTACCTGCTACACATTTCACATCTAAATGTCAACTTGCTCAGACAGCACACACCCACCCACACATGCACGTTCACACACATGCACACATGCATACATGCACACATGCACACATGCATTATCCTCTGCAAAGTCTTTGCATAAGTTTTCAACTCAGTTTGGAAGGAACAAAGATGTAACTGCTGAAACATTACGGTACCATGCAAACTTCTTTAAAAGTGTTTCCCCTTTAGGCCTCATATTATACAATCAGTCACTACTGGTACTTGTGTTTCTGTTTATATTGTTGCCATAACTGGTGACAGGCAGATAGGTGGCTACACAGATGACTGTGTCTAATCATGTTTAACAGTATATTTAATCTAAATGTATATTATAAAATTCATGCCTTGGACAGCTATTTGGAAAAAGCAAATGAACTATAGAGACTAGAACCTTTCTTTTTTAATACAATTTTGTGCATTTTTGAATTACTTTATTCCTTTGCAGTAAATTTGGTTTCTTTTTGAAAGTTTCTTTTCTATTTTTTGTTGCTTAATTTTTCTCTTGGGTATTTTTATTTATTTATTGTATCTTATTTGATTGTTTTCTACATTTTGCCATTTCATTTTCTTTGGAAATTTTTTGATATTGAATCTCATTTTTAGTTGTTTCGAGTAATTTCTATCATTCAATCGACTTTATACAAGAAATATGAATGATCACTTGTCTAATTTTCAAGAGAAGAGATCTGAGAACTATATATCATGTCTAAAGCAAACTATGTTAGTCAAGAGTTTCTCACTCCACCATCTGAACACGAGACCCTGTCTGAAAATTCCCCAAATGCCAAACTTTTGGGAAATGAAGGGTTCTTGTGGCAGAGTGAAGACTAATAACAGTGATAGTACCAATAGTCATAATAATAACACTCAGGACGGAATAATTTAAAGGGGCAACACGACCATCTGAGAGCGTCTACAGGTTTACAAGGGAGCGTTGTATAAGTTTGTTGTTGCTGTTGAAGAGCCTTTTGAGGAGAACCATGACCTTTTCATGGAAGCTGCTTTGGCACAAATCTCAATAACTGCAAAAAAACAATTGTTTACTTCAATTTCCTGTAATAGAATCAAAATATGGGGAGTAACTTTATATCTGTATTAACCACTAAGCATTTTGTTATCATGAAGCACTGACCTGGAATAACTATTCACTTGGGCTATTTTAATGCATTTTAAATATTTTATTCCGGATCTCTTGTTTGAAAATTTGTGGCTTTAATTTTGTTTTATTCTTCTATGAAGCCCTTTGAATTACCTCACTTTATAAAAGTGTGGGGCTTGTCAATGTTTTTTTAAATTTTTAATTATCGTGCACCACCTTCGTCAAATTAATGGGCCGCTGTGGCTCTCTGAACCAGAAGTTTGGGGGTTCGATCTCCAGCTCCTGCAGCAACATGTCCGACGTGTCCTTGGGCAAGACCTTTAAACCCAAGTTGCTCTGGCTGCTTCTTCAGCAGAATATGAATGGGATCAGTTACTTCTGATGGCCACTTTAGCAACCTCTGCTATCATTGTGTGAATGGGTAGGTGTCACATGAAGTGTAAAAGTGCTTTGTCATTAGACTAGAAAAGCGCTATACAAGAGTATGCCCTTCATTACACACATTTCTGTACCTCTATTTGATTAAAGATACTTGTATTGTTTTTATTTCTGGAGCTTGTATAGACCTTAAGCTGAAATTGAAGCACCCTTGGCTGGAAAACAGTCCAAGTTGAGAGCTTTCATTCATCTCTATAGACATATATGTGTATGCAAGTGCAACTGGTCCAACTGTAAATAGTGGCAGCTACATGTACCGAAAACAGGATCTTTGCTGGAAGTCCTTAATCGCTAACAAATATGTTCTTCATATAATGCTTGTAGCTGATATATTATAGTTGCTTTTAATGCCTGTTTGTGCTGTCCAAAAGTAGCCAAGAATATATTTATATATATGTTGCTTGAGATCTTCTTCAAAGTATTTCTGTCTAATTAACATTTTTCACACAAACACAAAACCTTAAGTGATGGGCAGCTGTCAGTCCAGGTGTGCTTGTTGGTTTATGTTTGGCATCTTTCAGCAAAGGCAGGTGAGACGTGGGCTTGGGAGGGAAGGTGGTGAGGTGGATGGAGGGTCCTAAACCTTCATCTTGTGTTCCCCCCAGCTGTTTCCCCCCTCCGGGAGCAGAGTTCCTCCTCATTTTAGTTCCCAACTGTGTCGTTAAAAAAACAAACAGATCGTGTGGAGGAGAGGAGGCGGTTGGAAGAATGTGGAAAGGAGGGATGACAGCAGGATGCAGAGAGGAGGGCTTGAGGAGAGAGCAGAGATAAATCACAGATACAGATGGAGATGTTTGAAGAGGAGACAGCTAGCCGTACACAGTAAGAAGCATTACCTGAATGTTTTAAACTCCTCCTCCAATCCAATTGGCTGGATGAAATAACCTTTTGTGTACATCTACACATGAGCACATTCGCGCTTCTTTTATTATACTATGACAGCGTGAATTGACAATAAAAAAGACACTCAGGGCATATATGTTTAAGAGTTGCATGCCTGAAAAGCTAAATGTATCACGCACTCGCTACAATTCACAAAACAACACAATTAACACTCTAAAATAAGATCTACTTGGCCCTTGTCCTGAGAGAAAGTTGAACTGGCATGTCCCTCGTTGAGACGTTTAAAATTCCTCCCAAGTTTTTTTTTATCCCTCTACTTAGGATCTAAGACTTAATGTAGCACAAGGCTTCGGTATATGTGCATGGGAGGCTGTGGCTAAGTAGTAGAGATGTTTGCCTCAAACCGAAGGTCGTGGGGTTTGATCCTCAGGCGGTTTGAAGACACACTTCAAAGTTTCCTTGGGCAAAACACTGAACCCCAAATGACTCCTGCAATACATGTATGAATGGGATGAGTTAATAATGATGGAAACTTTACATACAGGGGCAGCCTCTGCCATCAGTGTGTGAATGTGGTGTGAATGGGAAGGTGTGACCTGTAGTGTAAAAAGTACTTTGAGTAGTCAGAAGAGAATTCCATCAAGTCCATTTTACCATGTGTGCGTGTGCGTTCAGGTGGGTACATGAAGAGGGCATTGGTTTGATTTAATTTCTGATTTGTGTTTGGAGAAAAAAACCTGAAATGTGACGAAATGTGTTCTGAGTTTGTCAAATGAGTTTAGCAAAACAAAGGACTTGTAGAGCTAGATTTGACTAGACAGAAAAAGGAGCAAAGTTCAGGACATTTTCAACAATAAAAAAATAAATAATAAAATACTTTTCTTTGAGATCCCATGCTCAGAAATGTTGTTCTTTTGTTCTTTTTTTTTACAATGGCTTACAAATTGTCCTCAATACAGCCGCAAAACTAAGAACTCAGTTTTTGCTAAACTGTCAAATGAAAAAAGAAAAAAAGAAAAGTCCTTCACATTGTGAGTTCTGGTCGGGATTTTGGGTCAAGCATAATACATCAACAACAGATATTAGAGCAGGGGCAGGACGGTAAAAAACAAGATCAAAGTTTATGAACAGACGGTGATGAAGAGTAAATGAGATGAAGGAGTGAGGAGGAGGATGATGTGGGAGGATGGCAAGAGAAGACGGTAGATGAATAGAAAGAAACTTGATTTAGAGAAGCCAAAGAGGGAAGAAAAAGGAGATCCAAAGCGACATGGAGAGAAAGAAAAGGGCGTGTGTGTCCTTGGTCAGAAGGCAGTGTGTTGACCAAACAGACTGAAATAGAAGCACTCATTACTCCCTGTACTGCTGTAACTTTTCACTGACTCTGACTGCATGACTTTCTGACTGTCTGGTCTGTCACTCTGCAAATAAGTCTAACCCCCAAATACATAAACGCTAAATACTCACTTTTATTGTGATTCACAGCTTTCTCAAGGAGTCTGCAGACTGAGGCACTTATTTATCCAGAGGTGGAATAAAGTTTGTGGGCTCGATGACAGATTAAGAGCAACCGTTACATTCCTCCAGCATTATTGTGAATAACGCCTATCCTTCATAAAATCAAAAACCTGAACGAACAAAAAACTCACCCATTGTACAGTGTGTGCTGATCAAGACATGCGCTAATCAGACTTATTTAGTATTTTTGAACCAGGCTGTTAACATGTTAATTTCCAGCTACTTTGACTGGGTGTGTATGTGACTTCCTTCTGCTTCTGCAGCCAGCCTCAAGCGGACACCCAACAAACAACTTCTTTTTTTCAACACCAGAGATTGCCGCTTAATTCAAAGTCACAACTCTAAGTACTAACAAAAGGGAATGCACCACTAATAAAGTTACTTGCAGCCTGTTGCGCCAAACACATACCTGCTGAATTCAACATACAGTAGGTGCTGACAAGGACAATAGCCAATCATAGTTTCGAATTTTGTGGCCAAGAATGAACAATCAGGTTCAGGTTATCCCTGACCACCCCCTGGATTCACCCCTGCTGCAGAGGCTGTTGCCACTGGTGACAGCAAATACAACTTATTCATATGAATGGCTTTCCAGGAAGTTATTACAGCTAGTGTTCAGAGTGCTGGTTACTATTTATATGACTGCAGTACTAAGAGATTCAACCTAGAACAGCTACTAAGTGGAAGTTACAGTGATTGCTCAAGCTCAATGCTTTATATATTTGAGTTATTTCTTGTAGTAGCTTCTCTACGGTGGCTGGGAGGTGTCAGGCGAATGCATTTACAAAAACCCTTTGCAAACTCCACAACACAAATGCAAACGAGCCGTAACACTACTCAGCCAACTTCTATTGCTGGGTGAAGAAAGGAATGGACAGACTGCTGATGTGTGTTAGCAACTCCTATCGCAAGGTCCAATTCATAAAAGGTTTTACTCACCTGGTTAGCCTTGCCAACATGCCCATAGAGTGTTGCAGCAAAGTGCATTTTTCCCTTGTTATGTTTATGAATGTAATTATTCTTGTGTCAAAGTACAAATTGTGGCTCTGGTCCAAGAAATAAAAAGGCAGGACAAAGGCAGTTAAATCAAGAGGTGATAATCTCCTTTGAAATATCCGCTAATGAGCGAGCCTGCTGTTACGATGCCTTTGCCTGGATATAATAACTCCTGCTTTGATCACCCAAAAGTGATGACTATGATTATGAACTCTGCATGAGGCCTTTCTTTTTTCACTTGACTTTTTTTTTTTTTGTTGCAACACGAAACATGATAACGACATACGTGTAAGCTAAGCATATACACTAAATTTAAGGACCAGCAAGACTTGAAGGACCAGCAAAACACCGAAACTTTAAAACTGAATTTAAAAAACTGAAGTTATTGTGTTTCTTTAACAACCGAAGAGATACATAATCTAATAATACAGCTGTTATTGATGGCATCATTCTTCCATCCGGCACCACTTTAAATACTTTCGGAGTTCTATTTGATCAGGATATGTTCTTCAACTCACACATGAAAGACATTTCAAGGATAGCATTTTTTCCAACCTCACAGAATTCCAAATATCAGACACATCCTCTCTCAGAACCAAAAATGTAAAATCATGCAGAAAAACTAGTCCTTACATTTCACCCTTCTAGGTTGGATTAATGCTATACCTGATTGTCAGGTTACTTTAATAAGTCTAAAACACTGCAGCATGTGTATTGACTATAACTTGGAAAAGATGATCATTGTTCCAGCTTCTCTGCGCTGGCTTCTTTTAAAATCTAAGAATTGAATCTAAAATCCTTCTTGTCACCTGCATACCGTAGCTCTTAATGGTCAAGCACCATCATCTCTCCAAGAGCTCAGACCCTTTCATGCTTATTGGTAATATTAGTCACAATAATTTGATTAGTAAAATTGAATCCCTTTTTCAGGTCTGTAATATCCATATGTAGGACTCCCTGCTTGTGTGTCTGTCTCTCAATCTGTCTGTGTGTCTGCCGGTCTGTCTGTGTTCACCTCTTTCATTCTGTCTCGCCCTTTATCCCACTCCCTCACTTAAGCTGGTTCATAGCAGATGGATGTTCACCAATGAGACTGGTTCTTTTTGGGATTCAGAAAGATTGTTTTTTTTTAATTTCACTGTTGCCCATTGAAGGATAAAGTTAGGTCTGTTAATAATGTTACAAAGGTAACAGTTTAACCCTGCGCTTTATTAGTACATTGACATTTCAGTCAAAATGTCTGGACAACAGATTGGATGTCTTGGTATTTCATTAAGTGCAGATATGTGTGTCCCCTGCAGGATCAATTCTAATATGGGTTCTTATTTGTCCAATAAGCCTACTTTGAATTAACAAAACATGAACTTTTCATTCTTGTGATTAATAAAATAATGGCATAGTCATTTGGCTTCAATTTGAATCAAAATTGCTGTTTTTAATCAAACATGGCCATTTTGTACTTATAAAAGATGATGATCATAACCTTTGATAGCTTCTTTGAGATCTTGTTATTGAACAGCTCATCAGGTGTGAGGCTGAGTACAGAGCGTATGCCTTCCAGCCTTTCATGAATTAGAATAGAAAAGAGGTCTGCATGCTACCCGAATGAGTTTTTTTAGGGATATGTGTTATAGCAATCAATGAAATTGTCTGTAATCACATATAAATTATGTCAGAGTTTAACATAATCACAGTACCCAGTGCTCGCAGTTATCATAGTGGAAACACCCAGTAAGGCCACTTTAAAAAGAAAACTGCTTTTTTTAAATCAACAACCCTATTGAATGATTGTTTGTCATATGTTTTGGTGTAATGTTATGTTGCTTTAGTTCATGTGAACATGTGCATAGTGATACTTTTTAACACACATTGTGTGTATGTTGCATATTTTATGTATATATTGTTTATGTTGGGTGTATGTTATTTTTGTCATATTTTATGTACATTTTTAATATTGTATTTGAAGCATATCTTGTATGTTTGTTGTTTGTGGACCCCAGGAAGAGTATTGCATATTTGGCAGCATTTAAATAAAGGAATACAGGATTTGAGGGTTGATGGAGCAAAGGTTGACTGTGCACGTCACCTGACCCCAAAAAAACCCATCAGTTTGTCGGCTGTTTGGTCTTAAATTCAGTAGGCCTATGTCTAACTGTATTTCACTGTATCTGACTGTATATGTTTATGAGAATGAAGCTTCAGTTGTGAAATTAAGTCAATTCAGCATCACTGTATCTCTTAATTTTTTACGTGATGAAATATGATGGAACACAAATCAGTTTCAGGGTAAAGTTTATTTGAGCTAACTTCACTAAACTGTACAGTGTGCAGCCCCTTTGATGTTGCTCTGCTGTTGACTCTGCACTTCCTCTCAGGTTGTAAAACAAGAATACACAGCTGTCTGTCATCACACACAGCAAGACAGCAGTGTACATGTATGCTTTGAGAGAGAGAGAGAGAGAGAGAGAGAGAGAGAGAGAAGAAAGAGGGAGGATGAAAAGGTAAGCCTACCTGCTGCTTTCTCATTAGTGTCTTTGGGAGCCTCCAAAATTGTTAAACATGAGTGTGTGTGTGTGTGTGTGTGTGTGTGTGTGTGTGTGTGTAAATTGGCTCTTTCTGAACGGAAGCTATGAGTGTTTGAAGTTTATGCTACTGGCAAAGAGGGGCGTTTAGGGTTTTATGCAGAGTATGTGTGTGAGTCCATATGCATCTGTGTTGAGGGGCCTCCTCCTAATAATAATTTACTGCAAGTGTGTGTGTGTGTGTGTGTGTGTGTGTGTGTGTGTGTGTGTGTGTGTGTGTGTGTGTGTGTGTGTGTGGAACGAGAGGTTTCCACCTAATAATCATGTGTTCACATGAGTGTGTCAGTGTGTGCGCCTTCAGAGCTCTACAGGAACTGACCACCTGCTAATTGGCTGTTTCTGGGTCTGCTGTATATCCTCAATGAGGTTGCAATGCTGGAAATAATAATAATAAAACAACGCTAGATTAACAAAAAAACAAGGTATAGAGACAGACTCTGATTGCAAAGAATTCACGATAGAATACCAACATGTTTTTTTCACAATTTGGTTTATATTGAGTAAAAAATAAAGGATTTTGTTACCTTTGGGCATTGTCTGCCTATTTCCAGTCTTAATGCTATGCTAAGACAGGCTAACCCGCTGCTAGCTTGCTGTATCGCTGCATGTAGCATAAAGCCATTCTCATCTAGCTGAAAAGGTTTTACCCAAATTTGTGACATCATTCAAAAATATAAAAACAGGAAGGCATTATGCGCCTATGCAGTCGCTACCCCAAATACAGACACAGTATTAAAGCCTTCCACAGGTCCTAAACCTACAGTCCAAAACATTTTCTTTTGGGTGGATTACACTCGTGCTAATAGCTGTTTTTTTTCCAAAATCCAATTTCATATGCCAGGATTTTCCTTCACGGTTACAACAATGTGTAACAACTTTCCTGAAATAAAGATCTCCCATACCAACAGACGTAATGATTGTATTTTAATCTTAGAAAATCGAACCCAGCTGAGGCTCTCTACATATGTAATCACGTCTCTCTCCCCCTGTGTGTCTGTTTGTGTCCATGTGAATGCTGCGTTTGGGTCGCCCATCCTCATACTTAGACTGCGATGTGTCTCGTCACACGCATGCCTCGGAGTTACATTTGAAGGATTACAGACGACTGACAGACATCAAAAATGCTCTAGAGAGACTTCAAATTGCCCTTAAGGATGTAATAAGTTAATTCAGTGGGCGTGGGTGTAAAGTGCAGGCCTGTGGGCTAGACTAACTACACTCGACTGCCACCTGTTATTAAAACAACCCCTGGCATTACAACTGAGATAGAGAGGGAGAAAGAAATAGAGCCACTTGGAATTAGTTTTATATCAAGGAAAATGATGAAGGAATTTCCAAGATTGAGAGAGAGAGGAAGAGAGAGACAGAGAGTGGGAGAGAGAGAGAGAGCGAGAGCGAGTCAATGTTGGGATGAAGTTCATCTTGGTCCACAGTCTTCTCTCTCCCTCTCCCTCTCCCTCTCTCTTCGCCAAAAACAGATAATTGAAGGCTCGCTCTGGTTTGGGTAGCAAAACGGAGGACGGACATAGATCTAGACGAAGGGATCAGGAGCGAAAAGGGGAGAGAGAGCGAGAGAGAGAAAGCAAGGGAAGCCACGTCCACATGTATGACTCACTCTTCCTTCCTCCCCCTTTTCTGTAACTCTTCCTCGACGTCCCTCTCCCAACCTTTCCTTTCTTTTCCCCTTTTTTTTCTCTGTCAATGAGGTCAAACTGTACTCGTAGCTGCAGAGATCCACCCAGAAAATCTTTCTTCTGCAGCATTTATTCACCATACTGTAGTAAAATGTACCCGAATGCAAGGACACATAAGAAACACACTGATTCCCTTTGTACACACAGACACAATCACACACAATCACACACACACACACACACACACACACACACACATACACACACATACATTCAGTCTGTTTTTGAAGTGCTCTCCAAGGTAAACTCAGACAGACTCAAAGAGGTTGTCTGGCATTTAAATATATGTGTGTGTGTGCGTGTGCGTGTGCGTGTGTGTGTGTGTGTGTGTGTGTGTGTGTGTGTGTGTGTGTGTGTGTGTGTGTGTGTGCGCGCGTGTGTGTTTGTGGCAAGTGCCCCAATGATACTTTGGCACCACAAGAAAATAATTAAAAACCGACTGAGAACTTAAGAAGCCAACAAAGTATATATCACATTAATGTTTAGTTTGAGCTTTAAATGCTTTAACGCATGTACCACTAATAAGCTATGCAGTATTGTATCAGGAGTCTGACGTTAAGAAGAGTGATGAATCAAAGCAAAAAGACAATGGGACTCAAATCCCTTTTTTAAGTGAAAATATATTCATTTGAAGTTGTTGTCAAAGTCACTCTCTGTCATCTGTGACCAAACACAAAGAGCTGCACAACCTAAAATAGATAAACATAAATAACAATGCAGTACCCAATTAACTATTAATGGTGCATTTGAAAAAATGTTATAAATGTGTGTGACTTTTGCATGAAGAAAATGAAATAAAATGAAAAAGAAAGATGCAGCTGAAAACCCCCAGCTTAGCGAGCAATACACTACAAGAAAGGAGTTCATGCATGCCTTTTTTGCAGACATGGGTCCTCACCCACATGTATACTAAAGCTAAATTGCTAAACATAGCATGTTAGCATTGTCTGCTACACATACAGTCTTACATTCCAAATAACATTAAAGAGGCTCTTCACATGAAAACAGCAAGAATAAAAAGAAACCTTAACACTTCAAGGTGGTGATTACTTAAATATGTTCTTTGTGAGATTAGCTCAAAAGCACCACTGGGCCTATAGGTGCAGCCTCACACACATGCTACATACTTGTTTTATTATCACCCACGTGTGAAAAGACACCTGGACTAAGTTTGAAATTTGGAAAAAAGATATAAATCAATTTCTCTGTCTGTCTTGTGCAGTTTAGCTACAGAGCTGCTGGTTGAGGGATGCTGTAGCATTAGCATCCCAAAAAGCAAACCACACACACACACACACACACACACACACACACACACACACACACACACACACACACACACACACACAGATGTCAGTGTCTTCCTCACAGGCTTGACATCAGCAAAGAGAGACCCTGCGGTCATAGAGCGACATCCACTCCTATGTAGCCAATCACACAGCTTGGTAATGAGGGAATCATCCTAATGCATTTTACTTGTGTACAGTAAAGGAGATGAAGTGAAATGCAATGAAGAAGGAGTCTTGAATAAGGGATGGGCTGGATCAAATAGAAGAGGGGAGGAGGCCAGCTGAGAGTGAACAAATGGAAAAGCAGACCAAGGAGTGACTCAGTACAGCCAGAGAGAACGAGAGAGAGAGAGAGAGGAATGTTTAACACACTTAATGTCTCTCTGTTGTACTTACTTTCCCAGTTTCCCAACATGCAAAGAATATCAGACCCATCCCCCCTCTCCTGACACACTCACACACACACACTCACACACACACACACACACACACACACACACACACACACACACACACACACACACACACACACACACACACGGGGCAGACACGCTGAGGATGGAAACTATGAGCACTGTGCTGCTGCCAGACAGCAGAGAGAGAGAAATGATCAACAGAAGGAAAATATCCAGTGATTCTCTGACTCAAGCTACTCTATTCTGTCCTGGTTAATTCTGTCTAACAAAGGGAATGATGTAGAACTGCAGAGTTAACGGAGAGCAATTTGAATATGTTTACTTTTTAGTGATATTTGATGAGATGGTTGTGGTTATTTTACTTATTATAGAGTCTCTGGGACGAGCTAGATTTTAGCAACATTTTCAGCAACTTGTAAAAGAGATTGAAATGAGGAAAAAGGTCATATTATAGGGTATTCCATATTTGCAGTAAGTAAACAATAGGGGAATATGTTGACATGAAGGAATATTGCTTAGCATAAAAAAAAAAAGCAGTTCGCCTTGAATTATTGATCAGAAAGAAGGCAAAATGTCTTTTGTCCACTATATCAACCTCCGAAAAAACCTATAGTGCGATACTTTCATCCTCTTTTTACTTGTAAGTGAGCATTTGTTGAGTCGGTAGTAAGATTTTGTTACTTTTGGAAGCCATGTGGTTTTCCCCCCTGAAGTTTCTATGCGAAGCTAACATGGCGCTAACTTTAGCAGACGTGAGATTGATCGTTTCATCTATATCTTTTCCAAATATAAAACAAGCGTTTTTCTCCAAAAGGTCAACAACTGCTTTTCACAGATTTTGGTAAATTATAAAACATCCCCTGTGTAATTATAAAAAAATAATTTACCAAACATGCACAGTCACATTAAAATATAACATGAACTCAACAAAAAACTGTAGTAAACGCTATAGCTTATGAATACAACATTCGATCTGAGCCCCTACTCTTGGGCTTACTGACCCCAGAAGCGCACAACTACTGCAGGGTTAGCGAGTTTATGTTTACTGCCTGTACCTACGGTGCAAGCAACCACATGCTAGCACAAGCTAACCCCCAGTGTTTGGCACCACCAGAGGCCAACTCCGCGTCATGCCAACCAAAGCCGCTAACGTCATATTCGCTGGTTATATGTAAATATTTTAGGAAAAAGCTACTGACTTTATATATATTTAGTAATTCTTAAAATGTTGCACATTTTCTTTTGTACAACTCTCTGTATGACTGTAGCTCTCCTTTATGTAAACATACCTGGCTAGATTCCCACCACACAAACACTGTGTGTACACAAAACACCCCCACCCCAGGGCAGACATCCAAACAGGCAGAGCAGGAGTATGATAATGATAAGGTGGTGTTAATTGACATAAAATACAAGTATGCAATCAGTGTCTCTTCTTTCAAAGATTAGCTTGAGTCTGAGGATGTCAGACAGCTTTGATGCTATCCAGGAACAAACACAGGCCAACACTCACCCACAAAGTCTGAACAGCACAACAGTCATCTGTCATTGGCACTGAGATTTATTGTGAATTGCTTCTATATGATAGCGTGATAGCAACTATACTTTGATGTCTGACACTGCTCACCACTGTCTTTATGGTGATTTAAAACCTTTGAGTTTGTGTTAGGATCACTTAACCTCAGTGACCTGTTGGCGGGTTATGCTAGGCCATGATGAAATGTTGTGTATTAAGAGTCAGATGACTGTCAGACAGAAAAGAATCAGCTCATTTAGCCCTGTAGGTTTGACTCCCATGCTTGGCCCTTTACCAAAATTCATCCCCACTTTCTCATCTTTGTTTCCCACTCCATCCACTGTCCTGTCCTGAGGCCAGGTTGCCCTAATTTTTAGCAGTTATTTTTTACTGTACAGGCAACAGTCATCTAGATTACATTCAAATTGAAGAAAATAATCAGGTTTGAGGATGAAGGGACAAGATCTAAGGTTATGGGGAATTTCCAGAGGTGTCTGGAGGTGGCTTGGGCCCCCTTCAAATCTTAGTTTACACAATACAAATCAGAAATCCTCAACAATGATTAGCAATTTGCCTTGTAAGAGGCAAGACTTACAATATGATGTAAAATGTTGCAACAGGCTGCTATAGCTTTGTTTGCCTTTGAAAGTAACACATTTCTGTTAGTTGTTTACGATACTATACACTTTTAATGTCCCCTTGGGGAAATGTATCAGCTATCCATTCTATAGTGGATACAGAAAGGGTAAAAAAACCCTTTTAATTTGTACATGTGTAAACACCAATTTAATGCCACCCCTGCATTAGTCAGGGCCCCGGTCTAACCACCCCAGTCAAAGCATTCTGGATGTGCCCCTGCTTAAGTTATAACAAACAGTTTTACAATGACCCAAATGCATTCAGGGATTTGTGTCATCAGTGGACATAAGAGTTCCTGCTGCTTGAGTAAGAGTTTAAATATGAGTATAACAACAAAAACATTTTTCAATCTCTCAACTTGTGCATGGCTTAAAGTGATGGGGCTAGTACCAGATGACCCACAGCACCGCCACACACATGACCAGTTATGGTTTCAATTGTTTCTCCATAACTCCGTCCCCTCTGAATGCATCACTGTTTTAATTATTATTAAACTCTGTACGTGTTTGACAGAGAAACACATCAAATGTTTGTGTGTGTGTTTGTATTTCTGCATGTGTCTTAATGACGTGTCATAACCTCCTGCCGTCCCTCCATTTCCTGTGTAGTAAATCCACAGCCTCCAGCCTCCTGTCACACCTGTGTGAGTCTGTGTTTACGTGTGTGTGTGTGGGTGTGTGTGTGTTTACGATCGTTTGTGTATTTTTGTGGGTCTTCACCTCATGGTGCGCTTAGGCGCCATTTGCAAGCATTAAAAATGGCAGTCCTGCTGTGTGCTGACTGGAGAGGTGATGTTAAATTTGTCGTTTAGCTGATTAAGCCAGGCAAACCAAGTAGCAGACTTAAGAACAGCAGTGTAGTAACATTTTAAAGTACAGTGTTTCACCTGGCCACCAAACAGAGCATCTTAGCTTTTCAACATTCAATCATCTTCAGAAGCATTCACTCTTAAAAACGATATTTTTTAAGATCGTAATATGTTTATTTGTATGAAAGGTTACAGTCATAATCTTAGCCATTTGTAGTCGTCTTTTAAGCAGCCTTGCTAACTGTGCTGACGTCGGTTTTAATATTACTGTGTGATTGGAGCCATTAGTAAAGTCTCCTGAATAAGTCGGTTTATTTTCTCTCGAGTGAAAGTCTTCTGTTACATTTTGACAGGCAGCCGGAGAAGAAGGAACAGGTTGACTCCTCCTGAACAGCAATAAGATCCAGTGGAAAAAGAAACAGCAAGAGAGAGAAATACAGCATACATACTGACACAGTCATTCCCTACGTGGCTGGATGAGTTGTATCATCACTTTAAAGAAAGCATGACAAGCCGAGTGGGAGTGGATAGTGCTACACCATCCCTTACTTTCAGATCAAATAACTCCTCCATGCTCATAGGCTGGTCTTCAGAGGCTCAGTTTTCTAGCTCTGCTGCCCGCCGCACTTCTGCTTAATATCGTTTTCTTCCCCTTGGCTGCTGGCCAAACCCACAAAGCCCTGAAAAAGAAAGAGACACGACACAGCAGGCTCTGTAACATTTAGCTATGCCACTTCTGCGGTTACAAACTAAGTGTAGGTGCACAAACAAACAGAAGTTGAAGATAAAATACAATCTTATACTGTTCAATGAGTAAATGCCATTCAAATAATGAGATAACAGATTGTACAGATTACAGACTGTAATATGATCTAACCAAACATGTGTTTGGATTCTAGTGTTTACCTTCCTCTTGTGAGTGTGTGATCATCTCATAATATTCTTTAGATAAGGACTTTTTTGTTAAATGTAAAATGTAGTATTTTATAAAAGGTAGTTTGGAATTCTTCATGTTTGTTGGTTTGGTTTAGTTTTAGTTTTGTTTCATGGGGCTTTCGTTTTTTAATTGCATGGGATTATTCTGAGGGTCGAGACCCAAAAGGGATAGAAAAAGCAAGTGCAATAAAAGCTCAAAACGCCATTAGAAATGTATTCATTCTGACTTTCCCCAGCACCGCTATAATTGGAAACACTGATGCAGGACGTCACAACCTCACAAAATAAACAACATATTCAAGAAATTATTTGACAAGGATGAAAAACGAAATACATTCACTCTACATACACTCTATACATTATTTTATTTATAATCAAACAATATGGTTGCAGTTATTTATCCAATTTTTTGAAAATAGTTTTTTTTTTCATTCACATGTTTTTGTCAATCAAATTTTCGTTATTTCATTAGTTTACATTTAGGATTTTAATTTTGATTTAAATACATGAGAAAATTATCTGACGAAGAAATACAAATACTTCACCGCTTTCCCTGAGTGTATTCACTTTCTTATTTAACTAACTCTCTTAGGCCTGCTCAGTGAAACTCAACGTTTTCATTTTTTTATTTTTTTATCAAAGATTTAATTTGTAGTACATTTGGTAAAGCTCAGCCTGGGTTGCTAAGGTAACAACAAGCAGATATAAAAAACTGACTTGTAAATCCGCCTCTGCTTCTGTCCCTGAGAAGAGAAAGGCATGATGGGAAATCTTGGCGAAATCCAACATGAACGGTCCTGGCTAGAAAACTTGAAGGGGAAAGGGATGGTACGTCTGTGTTCACAAACTTCCTTATGGAGCATGCTGAGAGACATCACCGCCTATGCGCTAGAAGATGTCAAAGGTCAGGGGTGGTAAAGTGATGGTGGGCGGAGGGGAGGGGGGTCAGTGGCTCAGATTGACACAGTAAAAGGTTTACCAGCTGCCTCAGCTCTAGGCTCAGGAAACCTTCATTAATTTTTTGTCGTTTGTTTTATCACCCCTGAAGTACTAGATGGGCGGGGCTTTATGACCTAAGGTGGCTCACATGGCGTCAAGTCAGCTGTACAGTTTTCAAACTGTCATACTTGGGGTTAAGCTGACTACAACCAAAATTTTGGACTTTACTTTTACAAATATGTTCAAAGATATGTGTTCGGACCCTGCACTCTATCTGTCCAGGGCAGTGCAACATAAATCCTGCCTCCTGTTGGTTCCAACATGTGTTTTCCCCATCACTCCTGAATCCTGCACATCATTGGCTAAGAGGTCGGCGGCCCCACCAGCCTGGGAAAACACACAGTAAAGACAGAAGTCAAGGTGTGGATCCTGCTTAACAGTGTAATGCTAAACATTGCACCTCCTTTGCAATAAACTGACCAAAAAAATACAGTCCTTATCCGCTGCAGACACAAAGATCACTGCAACTTTACAAAGATGTTAACAGAAATGATAAAAATCAAAATGTTCATACCTGGACAAAATGTACATGCTGTTCAATGTTAACTGATGTTTTCCCTCCTGAAATTTAAACTTTGAGGAAAAGCATGATAAGCGTATCATGACATTTACAAATTTGATATTAGGCTGAACACATATAATAAGTAACTGGTGCATTATGCATATTTTCCGTCTTATCTGCTTTTGATTCATGTTTTCACCAAAGATGTTTGAACTTTTCCTGCTTCAAGTTTTCAGACTGAGTCACTATGAGGACATGAGGACCTTAAGGGAGCCTTCCAGGCTGCTCTGCCTGTACCACTCTTATAATAAAGCCCTTTTTTCATTCCTTTCTTTCTGCATGTTAATGCTTGCTATACAATTTTCCTTTACCGGCTCTTCTACTTTTCGATGCCCTTAACTCTCTCACCACCACATCAAAACAACCAGTCACTGCATGGACAGAGGAACCAGGATGAATTTGAGCCTGTATTGCGTTCTTCTAGTCTTCTAAATACTCTGAGCACTTTTACAACGCAAATCTACCCATTTAAACCCATTCACACACTGATGGTAGAGGCTGCTATTGAAAGTGTCCATTAGTATTAAGTCATCCCATTTATACACATTCATACGTCGCTGACAAGTTAGTGGGAGCAGCTTGGGGTTAAGTGTCTTGCCTAAGGACACATCAGGCACATGTGGCTGCAGGAGCTGGGGATTGAGCCCCCAACCTTCTGTTTGAGAGAAGGCAGACTCTTCCACTGAGCCACAGTCGCTTCCTCATTGTTAGCTTTTCATTGTTCCTCTTCTTTTCAAATAATAAGCCCTCAGTTCCTTCGTACTGACGTTTCGTGCAATCCTACCACCTCCCAAACATCACTCGTCTTCACAGAATCATCAGCCATCATTCTCCACCCATCCAGCCTCAGCAAGTCATCAGACTCCACCCCCCCAGTGTCTGGGCTCCATGGGGGAATTGATACTGTTGCCGCTCAGAACAGTCATTCTCTGGATACAAAAACCATCAAAAACTCCAAGCGCCAAAGACCTTTCTGTAAATACACATTGCCATGTTGTGTAGTGTAATGATTGTGAATTGTATATTGTATATATGTACATATTTTCTTTATTTACTTGTCTTTTCCAGATTGAACTAACAGGTTGTCTCATAGTAAGAGCTCCAACATGTGATCAGAACACACCTGCATGCCATCTGTATAAGATAAACTAGCCCCTCTCTGCTCTGATAATTATAAATTATAAACTGGTCTGTGTGATCTTGATGTCTGTGGAGGTGGGAGCTGCTGTTGATACTCCACGTATGAACAATCCTGCAATATGAATTTGCACATTCACATCCCCAAATATGACATCCAAACCTATTCATTGGTCTCCAAATAATGTGTTATCTTTAGTATTGTAATTACAGTAGTGGCTCAGATGGTTTGGTTGCCATTTTTTTTTTCTTCCTTTGGGGTTGGGAGATCGACTTTTAATTCTGCATGTGTTCCACAGTACATGTGTCACTGTGCCTTTGAAATAATGTGAAGGGTTTACTCTGTGTTTTTAATTATGACATGTCAGCCTCAAGTCCCTGTGATATTTTCATTCAAAGGAAATTCCCCTCCATGCTTCTTCATTTCAGTAGTTTCTTCTTGCTCGCAGCCTCACATCAAAAAAAGATCTCATCGACTCTCACTCTGTTTCATTACCTCCCTTGACCTCTGCCTTGAGTGTATGAGAAGAAGAGGGAGAGAGAGAGAGCGGCAGACTCCTCATCCTCGACGTGGCAGGGTGACGTTGCAAAACCAAAAGACTAATCCACGGTTTGGCTGACAGACAGCAGCTACAGAGAGAGAGAGAGAGAGAGAGAGAGAGAGAGAGAGAGAGAGAGAGAGAGAGAGAGAGAGAGAGAGAGAGAGAGAATAAAAGAGAGAGTGGGAGGAGAAAAGGGTGGCAATTTTTTTTCTTCTTCAGAGTTTATTTACAGACGGAGGCATTCATACCTATAAAGTTTTTTCAATAAACTATAGAAAAAGAAAAAAAGGCGGTATGCCTTGTGATCCCCCTTTTAGTTTAGTTTAGTTGTATGCATGTGAGGGAAAAGAAAAGAGACAGAGTGAAGATGAGGAAAGAGAAACTAAGATGATAGAGACACCTGAAACAAACAAAGGACCCATTAGAGAAAACTACTTTTAGTATTTATGGCGTTTTCTGTCATTTTCATTACAATTAACATTTTTTTTACCTCAAAGTTAAATGTAACATTTATGGCCCCTGGAGTTTGGGGTAGTCCTTGGCAATTACTCACACTAGTCGAGGAAGTCCTTATTTGGGCAAATGGGGAGGTTGCATCTGTGACACTGAGGGGTGATGTGCAAGTAAAGAGGAAACTAATGTGACTAGCAATGATCGGCTGAGATAGCTTCTAATCTTGCAAACACACTTGCCCAAACATATCTCATTACTATGCTAGGATTGCTAGCAGTGCGACAATCATTCCCACTAAATACAACCATGCAAGCAGCTGTCTGTGCTGTACTTCAGGCTAATTGTTGATGCTAACAATAAAAATGCTAATGTAGCATGTCTGTAGCTATGTTTTGTTGTGCTCACACTCTCTAGAATTTAATAAAAATGTAAAAACTTCTTAGCACTTCTGTAGTGGCTGTCTTTTCCCACTGATTCAATGCAGTTTGAGGTTTTTTTTTACAGGCAGTTTCTGGAAGCTGTTAAGGATACTTCAACACACAACTCCATTCCCAGGAGGTGAACTGGAAACTTTCCGGCTACCAGTCCATACTACTCACTTACTGGTGAAAGCTGGCTGTAAACCAGCCTACCACTGGTTTCTAAGCATAGCAAGGACTGAGCTGCCCCTGTTGATTCTCATAGTATGTTAAAGTTATTAACAAATTTACACTTGTTTATAACTAAGAAGACTAAAACTAAACAAACTAAATATATAGCTTTTCATTTCAGGTGAGCTTCAAAACTTAATGTTTGGAATTTATGGCCAACATAACTGACTTGGCACTTGATCAAAATGCAGTGTCCTTTGTGTTTAGGCAAATTAAGTGAACTAAACAAGACGAAGGGCCAGGGAAGTGTCTGTAGCTCATCGCCTTAAAGTGAATGTTTCAGGTGCACAAAGGTCATTTACTAAGCCTCTCAAGTTTGTCAAACTGCTAGTAACAAAGTAAGGCAGTGCGGGTTTGTATTGAGACTCTCAATTAATCTCAGATGTGTTTTCAGTGAGCCATAGATTAAATCAGAGATCACCCCTCTTCCCTTTAAAAGCAAGCTTCTCCTGAAACTGAAAGAAAAAGGACAGCTTAAGCAAACATATCTTTTGTGAGGACTGAACCTATACTGCATTGAACAAGTTGAATTTGCCCTAATGATGGTGAGTGATGTAATGTTAATGGAAGTAAAACATGTTTCCAACTCTTTTTGTCCATGGGGCCAAATGAAAAATGACTAACCTAGGGATAAAAGACGAAAATCGAATAATTTGATTTTTTAAGACCTTTTGGTTGGGTTACACCAAAGAATTTGTGAAATCTTATCATGCTATTCCTTAATTTAGATACAGTTTAGTTTTTTTTGCCAGCTTGTAGGTATTATGAGCTTGGATATTGTCACCCTTTGTTCCCAAACTTTTTCTGCAGATGGAAATATCTTCAGGTCCCCCTCACCATACACATTGACATACATTGACAATAATCACACTGTCAGTCACTGTGTTTGCTCACAAATTCACATGTTTCTAGAATTGATCTCAAAAAGTGGCTGCAAAAAGTACAGAATAGCAACTTCAGTGTGACAACAGACTGAAAGAACTAGCAAGCCATGTGGGAGGCCATTAAAAGTGATACTGCACACACTGCTTCAAGAAATGTGCTTTAAGGGACAGAAATGTTTTTTTTTTCATGATGTCTTTATTGATTTGACATACAAAGCCACACAAGGAATACAAACAAAGTTAATAAAAATACAAAATAGTTTAAGGTTAAAGAAGAAAAATATTAAATGATACTTAGAGCTAAAGCAAAACAAAGGAAAATACAACATAATGAGTAAATGACTTAAGAGTTCCCCTTGCACAGCATACAGTATGTTTTTTTCTTCATCTGTTGCTTAAGGACAAAACACATTTGGCTCTGCTGAGTGAATAATAATCTTAATCTTAATGTCGTCAAGAAGAGCACTATTCCAGTCATAATGTTTCGATCAGAGTTTGTTTGAACATTTTTAATGTTAGATGTTAGAGGTCTACTCTTGTTCTAGTTGAGCAGGATGCATTTATTCACTGTATACAGTAATATACAGATCCTCTTTGTAAAGGTATGAGATCTGGAGTCCTATATTCCCTTAAGGTATCACATGTACAGTATGTAAAGAAAGAAAAACACAGATAACTGAACAAGTACATGTTTCACAAGGATGACATTTAGAAGACGAGTAAGGTTAAATTCAGAGGGGAGTAAGAGAAGTTATTTTTTACCACTTAACTCTGAGCTGATCAAGAAAAGGAAATGCTAACATGAGACATGACAAAAAAAACAAAAAACAGTGAGAGTGAGTCTGGGTCAAATGTGGGAAAGAAAATCTCTCTCTCTCTCTCTCTCTGGTGTTTAATTTAACCAATATGTGTTTCAGACCCATGAGGGGAGGAGGCAGAAGAGAGACGGACTCAGAGGGAGAGGGAGAGAGAGAGAGAGAGAGAGAGGGAGAGAGAGCTTGCATTCTTTTCCATTGAGGTCAATGTTTTACACAGTGTTTGACCACTGCCTGCAGAGTCTGTGTGCGTGTGTTTGTGAAAGAGACTGAAAGAGAGAAAGGTACATTTTGCAGTTTGGTGAGAGAAAAGGATTGGTAATTTTGTCAAATGATTCCATTTTTTACTTCTGTTGCCATCACTTCTCAAAACATTTGGGCTCTCATCTGTCAGATCCTCAAAAGGATGTTTTGGCACTGTCCCACAGTTGTGACATCACAGCCAGATGTTGTGAATTGTCTGTTCAAAGCTCATGCATATTGGCTCGGGCAGAAATTTGCCTTTATGAACAATTTTTTTTAAATGCTTTATTTAAAAAAAAAAAATGCTATTGTAATTATGTTTCTTCTGCTTTTTGCTTACCTCTCTGATCTTCCTTCACTCAGTCTTTTTCCTCCTTCCAGTTTTATCAACCCTCTTTGTTCCCCCACCTTTTATCGCCGCCTTCCCCTTTTCTCTCCTCCTCTAACATTTTTCCAGATCTTATTCCTCACTAAAATCTTTTTCTGGTTACTCTTTTTTTTCCCCTTTGTTTCCTCTTCATCCACACATGACGCTGGCTCTCTCTTTCCTGCCCTTTAGGATGCCTCGTTCATTGTCGGTGTCTTTTTCTCACCGCATGTGGTATTTCTGCTCTAACTTTCCATTTCTCACCCCTCTTTCATCCACCATTTTTCTATCCTGTCACCATCTACGTCTACATCTCACGTTCATCTTCTCTTTCTTTTTGGGCGCAGCAGTAAGAAAATATTTGAAACAGGAAACAAATAATTCCACTATGTAACCTGGCCTCACTGCAGTTGGTAAAACAGCAACACAATTATTGTACATGAAGAAGAATTATCCCGTTTGTTGGCGAAGTTAGCAAAACATTCCAACTGTATTTAGACTGGAAGTATACGCGTACAACACAAAGGGCTTTAGGAAGTCCAATTGTGTGGACACAAAGTCGGGAGGGTTGGCTGTCATTGGATTTGTGTGTCCAACAAGAAGCTTTATCCAGGAGAAAGAGGGCGGCATATTCAAATACACAAACATAACATGAATAAATGTTAATATTTGATAGTTTCCCCATTTAACTTACTGCATTATCATATTACCAAGAAGTTTGGGTGCCTTACCCCTTACCACCTAAACTGCATGTGCACACATTTCAGGATGACCAGTTCTGCAGAGCTGCTGCTGCAACCCATGTCAATTCACATTGACTTTTCCCATTAAATCCAAATTCATCTGGTCTTACACTAAAATGAATGTTTCTTTTATATATAGGTTTATTATGTGTGATAGCTTCAAGTTTTTTTTTTGTTTTTTTTTCTTATTTGAGGAATGATCTACGGAATTAGACACCATATTCCATAGGATATTCCTCGTGGGGCTACGGCTGCTCTTACAATATGCTCTTATTATAGCAATATTACTTGTATGAATAAGTTCAATCAATTAAAGTGTTGGCAATCTACAAATTTCCCCATGTCTCACTTAAGTACATATTTCAACAGTGTCTTCAAATTGTTTTACTGCTGTGGCTCAGTGGTAGAGAGTTGGTCACCTCTCAACAAGAAGCATCAGGTTCGATCCCCAGCTCCTGCAGGCACATGTCAAAGTGTCCCATGGCGAGACACTTAACCATCAAACTGCTCCTGCTGCTATATCAGTGATGTGTGAATGTGTATGAATGGAGGTAACCAGTGCCTTTAACTGAAACCAATCCAGGTCTTATTATGTATCATTAACACAAACACTGACATATACATGCACTATTTTTTAATCAGTAAACATTTCACTGCATGTGTAAATGGAGCATGAAAAGTTAACTTTCTGCAAACACCACTCCCTAACATGAGTTACGGTCAACCGCAACACTGTGTGTGCAAGTTTGTGTTAGTACATCAGACTCCAAGCCTTTTTTCTCCCAGCTGGATTCTGACTTGTTGGAATCAGCTGTGTCATTGTCAGAGGTGAAAGAGTAACCAAACATGCAGACTGATTTTTAAAAACGATGCACAGAGATGGTCTCAAACAATGCTGATCCCCTGACAATCTCGAGATTTGCCACATTGGTTTTTATTAAGTTGACTTTATTCTGGCATGAGTTAATTTTTCCCTTTGTGTCATGTTACAGCAGTCTGCATATTCTCTTTGTGAGTCCTCCCTCTTTTTCTTTTCCCCTGCACTCCTTAATCGTCTACATGACTTCACCTCTTTCCGCTTCTCCTTCTGTCTCTTCCTACTTTACTTTGCCTTTAACTCTGCAGTCAAGACGCTGTCCCCTTTCTCTTGTCTTTGTGTAAGATGACAAAAAATAAGCTATAATTACTCTGACAAAATATTATTAGACAGCTAGGCAGTCAATTAGCACAGACGCAAAGAGTTTAATAAGAAACTAAATCTTTAAAGGGAGGACTTGATGGATTCAACCTTTGCATGAGCAGATTCAGTAACATCCTTTAGTCACTTTTATGTGATTTCACCTTTTATAATGCCTTCTTTAATCTCTATTCCTTTATTCATTGTATTGCTCTTAATATCGATATCCATTGTAAATCCTACTCTTCTGTACTCTGTTTGTTTTAAATATTTACCAGCTTTCTTTTATTTCCACCCATTTAATCTTCAGTTTTGTTTTTATTACCAGTGATGTGATGTCTTCTTTCTTTTTTATATTATTATCATCGGCTTGTTGACTTTTCTCTTGTTTCTAATTAAGCCTTCATTGCCTTTTGAGACCTGCCTTGTATCTTTTCTTATTCCTTGTATTTGCATTCATATTATTTTTGGAGACTTCTCTTTGTTTGGCCTGACTGTTGATGTTGTAGTGTATTTTCACAGAACAGTAATACATAATAAATAGATACAAAAGATTGAATTTTCAAAATGTACTGCAACATATTTTTGCACCGAAACTAATTTGTGTGTACAGACTCTGGTCTCATGTCTATGATCATCATTAGGACAAACTACCGTTACTAACACTGACAATATTTTACTCTCTATTAAAAACAGCTTGTAGATTATAGTAAAAATGTTCCAAATTGTGTTTCTGTGTTCACGCTGGTCGCTCCTCACATTCGTATGGGAGCAGTTGAGTCAAACGCCATTCTCCACTACTAAAAGTCTTTGAACCGCAATGCATGATGATATATTAGGGCGTGGTCACACTGGCCATCCGTACCGTGCCCAAGCACGCTTCAACCCTAAAGTCCAGTTCGTTTGGCCAGTGCGACCACTCCGTGTCGTGCTCAAGCACGGTACACTTCCTTGGCTTTGGCACACTTCAAGAGGTGTGCTGCGACGCGGTACACTTCATGCACGCTGAGTCCGCGGACGTCTATTTTATTTTTTTCATTTATTTATGGCTGTGTCTGATAAAAATGGCTTAAATTAAGCTGCAAAGTCAGTAAAGTAGCTTTCATGCTCTCTGTGTTGTTCTCTGATGTGTTAAATCGACATGTTTTCTGAAGTTTCATAGGCAAAGATAAATCAGTATTTTGCACATTTTTAACTTTTTCATCAATATTAATTCAATTACCAGTAAACGTTTTCTTGAGTGTGCATCCCTTTTTCTCTCTTTCTCTCTCTCTCTCTCGTCCGCCTGTTTGTCAACTGAGCACGCTTCATGATAACATAAAGCATGCATGTGTAGTATTATGACATTATGTACAAGAGGTCTTGATTTTTAGAAAGTCCATCTATTCTATGCTGGCAGCCTGTAAGTTTGAACATAATGTAGTTTAATGCAGAGAAATGTTTTTAGACACCAACTCAGACACCTTTAAACGTTTCTGGAAAATATGAAAAGTTTGATCCAAATTGTTCACTCAATGCTTGTTTGAGTGTAAAATTTACACACGGCACGTTTAAATTGGCCTTTTAAGGCTGGACTAATTTGCATATTATGTAAATAAAAATAATAGAATAATAGAATATTTAAAGGTTTTATATATAGGTACTCCTAGGTGTCTAAAGCTGACCAGTAAGACAATTTGTTGGAAACTGTATTTGACGGAAAAAAATAATTATACTCTTTCAAACACATTCCTCAGCCAGGCCTACCTTTCCTGTTAAAACACTTCAAATTACATGTTTCTCTACATCCCATAAAGACCCCCCTTCTCTGTCTACCCACCCTCCACCTGTGTTTCTTTCTCATCGTACCACCTGTGTGCTCTGAAGCAGGTGTTTCCCATGATGCCATTTGCTCTATAATATGTGACATTATGGAAACAGAAGGGAGAAATATGTGAACTTTTATTATCACTGTGACACACCTGTTATTTTATAATGATTAGATGTTCACGTACTGGAAATGGTTTGTGTGTGTTTGTGGTACTTTGAGGATGAGGAGGAGATGACATATTAGTATTAAAGGAGAGAAGGAGGCAACTTGTTTTTATTTTGCATATCCTGGCAGGGGTTTGGATCTCCTTTATTAAAGATGTAGAGAAGTCAAAAGGTCAACCTGAACACAAACACGCAGAGCATTCATGCCCTGTGATCATTTGCCGCCGGGTTTGAGTGATTAAAGGACGGCTGAAGCAAACAAGCACAGAAAAAGAAAAAAAAAAAAGACAGAAGACAATAATAACTTCTTAAGAGAGAGGTTAGTCCTATTGTGGTGAGTTTTCCCCCCTCTTTTTTTCCAGGGTGGACTCCAGAAAACTTGAGGGCAGCCGTCATTCATGGGAATTTCAGTAATGAGATTTATCTTAAATTAACTGCTCACTGTTCTCAACACAGAAAACACAAACTTTAATCCTGCTAACAACATCGGTGTGTGTATCCGTCACTACAGTCCGATATTTGTTCATTTAAGCTATACGCAGAAGTTGTCCTCCTAATCACCCTCCATTTTGGGTCCTTAATTTTCCAATCACTTCCTGTTCATGGGTAGTTCCACTCACTCTCAAAACACACACACACACACACACACATATACATTCCCCTTTTGTGTGCGTGTGTGTGTTTGCCTGAACTGGCTGCCTGATTGAAAAACCTGCTGCTGTTTTTCCACAAAGACTACACTGCTGATGTGAATGTGGGTGGAAAGGATATTTAGCTGTGTTCTCATGTAGATTCTGTGTGTTGGAGGATTTGTGTCCCACAAAGAAAAAAAAAACATTTACATATCAAGCGTGGTCATAAAAGCAGTTAAAGTGACACAATCAAGGAATCCTTAATAACTTAAAATCTGCCTGATTAGTAATAAATGTTTGGATGACTTTAACTTTGGTCCAGGCATTTGTGTCACTGACCACACACTACAATGGCATAGGTTTATGAAAAGCAGGGATGCCCTTAATATTATAAACTGCTCCATAAAAGATAGACAGACAGTAATGGTTTTATTCATTTTAGTGAAGAGCACAGGTTAGCATGCTATGTGTGCATTAATATGAGTCTAAATATCTTTTTTTGTGATGATTTAAACACAAAGAATGATTTCTTCTTGACTTTGAATGTTTGGACTGCAGATGTACTGTCACCAATGAAAGCACCCCCCCCCCCCCCCACCCCCCACTGGTTTAAGGCAAACCAGGTGTTTCAATGCATATAATATTCACAGGCACAGACTTGTACTCTTACACACTACAGGAATTACAATAAGTCACAACCAAAAAACCTTTAGCACTGATATTTGTCTTTATACTTTATGCTGGTGATTTGTGAATTTATATAAAGATGGATAATTCCTGAACCATTAGGAAGAACTATGCCTGCAGGAACTTGCTTTGCATGCAGAAGATTTATTAAAATAATACATTTGGTTCAAGAGCAGGTACAGGGAGTTACACAATGGTTCGTCAGAAAAATCCAATAACCTGTTTTAAATGAAGATTAATATATTTTTAAAAAGGGCACCACATGCTTCTTTCATTTTGAAATGAATTTGAAATGAATTTTCTGAAAATGCTATTGTCCTGTTTTTAGATACAGCACCAACACTATAGTCTACTAATAATGTATAAAACAAGTTGTTATTCTATTAAATTCGATTATGTACTATACATCATATTATGCTACTGATGTCAGCACTATACTGCTAGTGTTACTTAACTCTGCTGTCGATTTTTTTCGGGATTATTTTCCTTTCAAAATAAAAGCTCAAACAGGAACGTTTTGGTGTTCTTGTCCCAGGAAGGGAGGAGGAGGGCTGGGAATAGTAGCATGTAATCACGCCTTTACATTTTCCTCCATCCACCGTGGCGTCCAGGCCACTCAGACTGCTATAAATACACATCAAATTAGAGACTGTATTTTGTGTGTGTGTGTGTGTGTGTGTGTGTGTGTGTGTGTGTGTGTGTGTGTGTGAGAGAGAGAGAGAGAGAGAGAGAGAGAGAGGGAGAGAGAGAGGGGGAGAGTGCTGAAATAATGGACCTTGGACTGGGAAAATGTGAAAAGTTGTGTATTTACAATATGTGTGCCTGCAAACTGACCACTGGTCCCTCCCTCCTTTCTGCTTTCTTTCTTTCTTTCTTTCCTTCATGTCTATGACTGAAAGTTGACAGTATATTTGTTCTTTTTCTGGAAACTTAAAAATCACTGGATGCTCTAGATTATTTCAAGGCTGAAATACTTTTCAATTCTGAGGCGATGAGATGATGAACTCAAAAGAATCCAATCACCACGTTCCTTCTTTGCCACAGCACCTCTGCTCTGCTCTTAACATGCTGTCTCGTTTGGCAGCAGGTGTGATGAGGCGTTTAAAAGCACACAACCTTTTCATTTAGTGGCACAGTGAGGAGAGAGGAGGCACTGTGTGTGTTTAAGCAGACGTTCTCCGCGCTACTATTAACATTACTACCACTGGTGCTCTTCTATTAAAGGGAAACTTCACTGAAATACTGTAACTCGAAAACAGCTGTCACTTCTGGTTTTCTCATTCCTTGCTACATTTTGAAGTTTTCTGCAATTTTTTTTTTGCAGCCTGTGGGTAGATAGCTACTCATATATTACATGACATCATTTCTGTAGCAAAGAATGCTTCAATGATCTTAAGAATTAAACATAAATGGGTTTAATAATTTCTACATTGCTTACTCCTAGATTCACTGCAGGTCATTCAAGGACCACAATACAATACTAAAAGTGGACTTTTAAAATGACTGAATAACTGTAATCGGTAGGGAATCAATGTATATGCCTCAATTGAACCCAAACTGGTCTAGGTGTTCTTGGCATACTGCACAGTTGCATTGGGCTTTTAACCCTGAAGCCAGAAGAAATGCACAGCAGAAGTCATGTTGTCATCTGCCTTCTGATGTCACCATAGAGCTTTAACAGTGTCTATGTTTTCACTATTCTACATACTGTACAGTTTGTGGCTTGCCAACCTTTTTTGCAAGGTCAACTAGAAGATAGTCCAACTTTGACCAGGTGAAAGGGGAGCAGATCGCCAGCAGAGTCTGACATGCTTCCTATTTGAGCTATAACTGTTGCTCGATTAGTCCTACTGACTGTTGACACTTACATACTGTACATACTGTAGGGAAAACTCTGTGAAGGACAACTAACTGCTTCAGTCAGCTTGCTTTCTGAACAAGTCCTGCAGGGTTAATTCAGAGATTCAAGTCTTTAGATTTTATCGCTGAGAAATGTATTGGTAGGGAAAATTCCATGGTAGTTGAATCGGCTTGGTTGGCCCCTGCGTAACCGTGTCAAACACATTACATTTACTATGACGACTTCTCATTTGTTAAACTTCAGCATTTATTATAACAGCATTGGTAAACTGAATAGTAACATTTGGTTTCATACATGTACAGTTTCGTATGAATCCCCTGTACCAAGGATATGAATTTCACTCCTTGTGACCAAATGACAGACTTTCTTAATAAAAAGCGATAATATTAAGCGGTGATTATAAAACACCCTGTAAGTACGGAACAAAAGCGTTGAGGTTAGTAACAATCATGCTATTATCACTTTAAATATACAAAGGTTTGAATCAAAGTGTCTAGACTTTTTATATAAAAAGTAGTAAGAAAACACATGATTGGGAAATCTGGGAAATCGGAAAGTACATAACATTAATATGATATCAATTACTGAAGATTAATTCAGCTTTATACTGTAGATACATGTACTATTTACTAAAGCAGCTACTACTGCCTTTAATGATTGTGTTAGCACTAAACGTCCATTAAAGTACATTGGAAGGGATTTTACTAGAGTGTGCATGTGTGTGTGTACGCACTAACACTGAGCCTGATGTTGCTGTCGGCAACAGGTTTTTTTTTTTTTACACGTCCAAGATCAAGGAGAAGAAGCAGAGAGTATGGTTGGATACCTGGGGGGTTTACTGCTTCCTGAGAAACCAGAAGCTCTTATTGGGTTGTTACTGTTTGTGTAAAGTCAGCCAGAGAGAGAGAGAGAGAGAGAGAGAGAGAGAGAGAGAGAGAGAGAGACGGAGAGAGGAAAGTGTTAAAAGAAACTCATGTCCGTCTTGCTACAAACATTGAGAAAAACTAAAGTGATTATGCATTGATAATTCAAAACGTTAGTTTTTAAACCAAGATTAAAGTTCACTGACCAACTTCCGTCTCCAGCTGGACTGCTGAACTGAGCGAAAGCCCGCTGCAAGTGTATCAAGAGTCAAGCTGAACAGAGCAGGTCGGCCCGGACAGGAAGCCAAACAAGGGAACAAATAGAGCATCTGGTCAATTTAAAATGAATGAATAAATAAATGTTTTAAGGTATATCCCATCATTTTATCAACATAGTGTCAAAACAGGCACCAAAGGAACAAAATCGACCTCAGAAAGATAAAGTAACATGTTGTTTGCACGTTGTTCCTACAAATCTTGTAGTTCTCCTGCGATCTTGTGAACCTGCAACTCCAGCTGCTCTGGCATCAGACACATACCAGTAAGTTAAGGCCTGCACAAAAAGAACATAGCGCCAACACAGAGTTAGTCAGCATATTCCTGGTTAGCACAGTGGAGCATTTAGAGGCTGCAAGAGGTGAGCATTCAAGTAAAAATGACAGGAGGCCAGAAAACATGCCAGTGCTCTTTGTTGCTTCATTACGTGTAGACCTGTTAATAAGGATTTTAGCATGTTGTGCTTGCAAAGTTTACAGTGAGATCTCAGATGCAATGAGTGAAGGCTACAACCCAAACGAAAACTGGATAGAAAGGACAAAGGGACAAATAAAGCTGAACATAAAAATGTAGCCTACATTAGGAAATATTTGCTGACGAGGCCTGCCTATGAAGTTTGATTTGTCCTGATGAGCAAACATTAACTCTTGCCACAACGACAGAAGGCGGCCATCTTTGAATACAGCTCAGTGGAACCTGGGCAAGCACAAACAAACACACACACACACACACACACACACACACACACACACACACACACACACACACACACACACACACACACACTCAAACACACACACACAAGATCAGCATCTACCTGGTTGCCACGCTGGCGTCCCCCAAACTCCTAAATGTCTTTATGGAGCGGTTTTAAAATGGCCCCCCTCTGGCGGTTTCCAGTAGGACATTAGGGGGGTCCACAGGTCACCTCTTCCTTCCCTTTCTTCTCCTCTTTTCACGTCCCCTTTTCTCTCCCTCTAAGCAATTTTTAAACAGTCCTTCTTTCCATATTAGCTGCTCTGAAAGCCTATTAACTAACCCCCCCCCCCCTACTCCTGCACACCTCTACACCCACTGCTGTTCTCTGTTAGCACTTAGCCATGTTAGCAGGGGGGGGTTATGGATAAAGAGGCTGTATCTCCACACAAGGATGACGAGGTGGAACTGCTTGGATTAGACCTGCACGTTTTGAAGTTTTATGGTGTTGCTTTAAATTGGATTTCTGGGGTTTTAGGTAGCAAAAAGGGTAGTTTATAGCTGCTTGTTTATGGTGGGGCACTTTCTTTTTTCTCCTCATCAGGAAGCTAGCTTTTCCAAAGAAATGGGGTTCAAAACCCGACCCTGTTTAAGAATTGCACTTTCATTTGGTTTTTAGTTAGGTTTGGATAAATCTTCCCACCTTGCAATTTACAATCTACAACCCATTGAAAAGAGAAAGGGTTAAAGACAGGGGTCAACTTTCATCATTCACACACTCCATCCTTCACTATTGACTTTGTACGCCATAGGGCTGCCATCTTGTCACTTTTGTCTGTCAGCAAACAACAAATTGCATAAGCTATGTGATGGGTTGGATACCAACAGTTAAGCAAACCTAGAAAGAAAGAAAAAACACGTCACAAAATAGAGATTTGAGGAATACAAAAGTGCATTTCACCATGTCAGCATTTCAGCCCATGGTTACATACTGTTGGTGTGGGGCTTTTAGAGTTTGATGGAGTATGTTGGCATCCTTAGCAATGGGGAGTATTTTTTGGGGCAATTTGTAGATGAGTCTAAGGGATTATCAGACACTTAAACACTGCACAGCAATAGATGCAGAGAGTAGTGAGTGAGTAGGTCAAAGGTCAGAGTCAGGAAATACCCCTGATGAGACTACAACCAGTCCAGGCAGGGAGAGCGAGAGCAGATATGCTCTAGCTTAAGATAGTTTGGATGATTCCTAGAGGAATTCCCTCTGAGCCGCAGGTGGGGACAAAAACCTGAGCAGGAGAGCAACACGTGCAGATTGGTTAATGCATACATTAAAAAGAATAAACATTACCAAGGTTTTAAGAAACAATGATGAGCTCAACATTTAAAGAAAACACAGCAGGGCCTATGCCTAGCCCCAGAAAAGCAGGAAGGTATAATCGTGTAAAGTTTGCATCCAGCATTGGAGCATCGTGCCCCAATAGTGAATCTTCAGATGAGCTGTTTGCTCCATGTGATCGTATCCAGTGTATGTTGCAGTGAGCTTCATTATTCATGGTGTAGGAAGTGAGCTTTGATGAACAGTTTACGTTTTTGGGAAATACACTTAATTTTTTTGCAGATTTACACCACCACTCTCATATTTGTAAGATGCGCCAGCAGGTAACTTAGCACAGCGTGGAAAGTGAAAACAGGGAGAAAGTAACACAATCCCTCTACCAGTGACCTCAAAGTCACTCATTCACATGTTAATTCTAATTTGTGCAATCTGTACAGAATCTGACATGTAAAAAATGTTTTGTGACTACAATTTGTGGGAAACTTCAGGAAGTCCGTGTTCACAGTTCTTTTAATACTATAAAGCCAAATCGTGGCTTGCATTTCATGTCAAAATCTCTATTTCCGCAAGTGTCCAGTATCACCAAAGCAAAGACCAATTCTTGAACCTAATTCGGTTATCATTAGGGTTGTTTCGTTTTAAACATTAATACCAAATTGAGCTTCCACCAGAAATGACAATAGCAACACTGACCAAATCTCTTTCACCCTTTCCCTTAAATTGTGATTTGCTAGGAAGTGCATCAAGACCTACATTTGACCATGACTGTCACACACCAAAGATAACTGTTAGCTTTTTTCTAATGTACTTTTATGCTAATCTTTTACTGTAAAAGCTTCACCATTTCGGTACTCTTAGCACATCATTATTCAGCACCTGGCTTTGAATTCTAGGACATCAAAAAAATCCCTTAAATAATGAATCATCCCTTATTAATTATTCTATATTTATATATATATATTCTATACTTTGTGCATGTTCATGCTTTAAGGTTTTTGGTAATCAAGAAAAAGTTTAGTCTCCCTCTTCAGAAACTTTTTTGGGGCTTGTTTTGCTACCAGAGTTAGCTGGTTGTTTTTCAACTTTGAGAGAAAAGCCTCTGAGCTGCAGCAGATGACATCCTCGGTCCTTTGACCGCTACAGGGTGGAGCTGAAAGAAGTGGGCGGTTCATCTGAACCGAGTGGTGATGATTGGTCCATTCCCAGATAGGTGTCCTTCCATTGGTTGCTGTGGTGCATAGAAGTCAAAGGTTCTGAAATCTGAGCTGATGAGAACTGCAGAGGACTACACACACGCACACGCACGCGCACACACACACACACGCACGCACACGCGCACACGCACACACACACACACACACACGCACACGCACACACACACATGCACACACACACACACGCACACACACACACACTCACACACACAGTTATAGGGTTTGGTTTTCTCTCACTGTGTCACCCTCTCTGTGTATATTTTTGTCTCATATCTTCACAACAGAAAATGAAGCGTTGACACAATATCAAAAGCATCGCAGTTACCTTTTACAGTTTTTCATGGTTTCAAAAACACAGTTCCTTAAACTAAAACTGTCAAAACTCCACACACAAAAAAACAAGCACAAAGCAGCTCACATTTAAAAAAAAGAATCTTTACCATCAGTAATATGAACTCTTCACCAACTGCACATAGCTGTCCTAAATCTAGGAACCTTTTTATAATTTCTACTAACCAGTATGAGTAGGATGAGAAAGAGAAGAAGGAGGAAGATGAGAAAGAGGAAGATGAGAGTTTTGTGTGTGAGTTGAGTTTTTTGACAAACAGGGCCAGCAACTGTGTTTAATGCAATAGTGAAAAACACGTCAGGTCTATTTAATTTGCTGTTAGAGAGTCTTTATTCTTCCATTAAAGAGCAAAAAGAGAAAACTCTACAGAAAGTATTAAAAAATGAGAACCAGCTACCTCTCTCTATGTATTTACCTATAGCTGAAGAACCTGTTTTGAAGATGATGTATGATTATATTCAATTCAATGTGTTTCTTAGACAAAGAAAAAAACATTTGTACACTGATTTTAAAACTTTAGTATTAAACATGCATGGGGCTTGATTTAAAATAGGTTCTCTGAGAAGGACAGGCACATCATTTAGAATATAAAAACATTCATTTGGATGTTTTGATGAAGGATAAAGGCCAAACACCTAATCCATAAATGTAGATTCATGATTTATGATGTAATGTTCTTCATCTTCATGAATAAGCTGACAAACTTCATAAAAACAAATTTAATGTGTGAAGACTTAACTTGGTAATTTATTAAGTTTTGGTGAAAAGCTATAGGCCTACATAGGTTAATTCCTGATTAGACTTCGGAATATTTTGTTGACTTGACTTTGTTAACAAATAAAGATTTATCAAAAAATTAAAATAAAATAAATAAATGCAATGAATATGTTGGGCCATGAGGGATGCACAGGGCGGATCCTTCATTGGTGGGGGAAGAAGGAGGCATTTGACGGCCGCATTTACAAGGAGCCTATTTCAAATCAAATCACTTTCGACGTACCACTGTGACGTAATCAGCTTTCAAATGCACACTGCGAAGGCTGCAGCCCTTTAAATGGGACATACCCCATGTCCCCTGTGATCTCTTGCTCCTTTTTCTCTGTCTCATCTTCCTCTAGCTCCTCTTTCTCATTCTACTCTCACTGGAACACTTCTTCCTCCAACTCGTTCTCCAAAACTGTTATCCATTGTTTTGCACACCAAAGAGCAAACCTGACTCCTGTGTTCATGTCCTCTTTTCTGATGTGATCTGATACTTTTTATGTGTCTTCAATTGTGCATTTTGAGTTCAGGTGATTGCTTATTGAGTGTGTTGTTTCAGTGACCGTTTGGAATGATGTGCAATGTAAACAAGTGTGTGTGGTGTTTTGCAGAACACGGTGTGTAATCTGGGTTTATGTTTTGCCCCTTGAGTGTCAAATCTCATGAACTGTATGATTTTTTTTTTTTTTCAAGATTTTTTTTTTGGGCTTTTGTGCCTTTAATGCAGAGACAGGACAGTGGATAGAGTCGGAAACCAGGGAGAGAGAGTGGGGAATGACATGCGGAAGGAGGCCACGGGTGGAAGCGAACCCGGGCCTCCCGCTCGAGACGACAGCCTCAATACATGGGGCGCGCGTCCTAACCACTGCACCACCAGCGCGCCACAATTAAAAATTATGATTTTAAAAATTATGATTTTTAATTGTGAGTAAGCAATCATAAAAAAAAACTGTTACACAATAAGGAAGTGCTAACCATTGACAATTTCAGTTCAGATTGACCTGGACTGCTTTTTGAAACTTCAGTTATATCCAATGAGCACTTTGCCCATCTTAAGTAGTATACTTGAAGTGATGGTTCATCAGGCCTTTAATATTTTCCCTTGGCTTTCTCCTCAACACACAAGAAGCTACAATCCCGTCTTTTAACATACGTTTTTGATCAAGCCAGCTGTTTTTAGTAAGAGCTTTCATGTGCCTATGACTGTTACAATAGAGCATGCAGAGTCCTTCGATCAGAGCTGTTTGTAGACTTAGCTGTTGGCCTACCTGGGATCTCCCCAGCTCTACTTTTACTGACAGAATTGTCCTGGCGGCCCCTGGTGGTCACTCTGTGTGACTTCACGCCCACAACCAGAACTCCCATTCATACACACAGATCCTAGAACCCTGCAGCATCTCAAAACTGCTACTTTACTGGGACTAGTACTGGTCTTACTGGTCTTACTGGTGGACAGATGAACTGGTGGTGGAACAGGTAGAGGCAACGCACTGGGTTACTTGGTTAACAGGAGAACTCACTTTATGTGGGAAAAAAGTGAAGAGAAATTGGGGTGTCTGGGGAAGAGAGAGGGAGGGGCAGCTGAAGGTAGAACCATGGTGCAACCAAGGGGGCGGAGTTAAGAAGAGGATGGGTGGGTTTAAAAGAAAAAAAAGGAGGTGGCTTGTTTCCAGATGGAAGGGGAAAAGAGGCAGAACAAAACACTATAAAATGCTGTCGGTAACTCACGTTCTGGCTGACAGCATACAATACACATAAAGTTCACATAATCAACACATTCAGAAGAAACAGATCAAACCCTTTTCATAAGTGGAATCACTAAACACTGCAGCGCTCAATGCAGCTCCATCTTTTTTTCAATAAAATGTAACAGTTAGATAGTTTACCAGTGTGAACATAGTCCTTCACAATTAATACCACAAACTCAACCCATCATTTTTTTCTTATTGTCAGTTATTGTCAGACAGCTGTTTTGCTTTAGAAGGTGATATGTCCCTAAATTATCATGCATATGAACTGTGAATCATTTAGAAACAACTCAATAGGATATTTGGTTGCAGCAACATTTTATAGATTCAACTTTTTACTGTCCATCTTTAGTATTATTATATCAAATGAAAGGAAAAATAAGAGTAAGAGTTCACATTGACAGGAAACTACATCTCTATATTGATATAGTCATATATCAATATCAGTGAAAGATATAATATATATGCAAAATGTGCAGTTTTATTTCTGTAACAATTTATCATTTAGTTTTATAATTGCCATTTTTTGTGGATGCAACAAAGTTTCTAAGTGTTTCCCTGTGCAACAAACAAACCTAATCCGTGCATCTGAATCAATATGTTACAATCTTACAATTCACTTAGCAGACGCTTTTATCCAAAGCGACGTACATCAGAGAGTAAGTACAACACTAATCCATTCACACACCGCCACAGTAGCAGCGGGAGCAATGCGGGGTTAAGTGTCTTGCCCAAGGACACATCGGACATGTTGTATCAGCTGGGGATCGAACCGTCAACCTTTCGTCTACCAACTGAGCCACAGCCGCCCATATGTATCGAAAATAGTTCTCAAAAACTGTAACATACACCTTTCTGAGGTATATTGGCCAAAAAAAACATTTCAGTGAGTGACTTGTTTTTTTAGGAAATTGAATTAAGTGGGCTTAGGTCTGAGTGCCACAGACAGCAACGACCTGAGGGATATTTTTTATTTGCAACAATTGTCCTTGAATAATCAGCTTATGTGTCAAAATAAACAAAAAGATATCAAGCACATTTTTGTGTTTGACTGGACCAGCGTCATGCAGAGTTACTTTGCAGTCGGGCAGAAATATTTCCCCCAATAGCTCAGCAGAGCATGTGTTTATTTGACTGACACAGGACTCAGCAGGATAGTTTACATTAAACTATGTACAACAAGGAGAGAGGGATCACAAGCTGCAGGTGACTGTGTGTGTGTGTGTGTGTGTGTGTGTGTGTGTGTGTGTGTGTGTGTGTGTGTGTGTGTGTGTGTGAGTGAGTGAGTGAGAGAGAGTGTGTTTCTGAGCTTTTTTGGCCTAGAGAGTCTCTGAATTGAGAGTTGGGTTTTCTGACTAAAGAGGATTCTCTGCTAAAAATGTGTCTCAGCGAGCAACATCCGCAGGCCAGATGTTAGTGTGTGTGCGTGTGTGTGTGCGTGTGTGTGTGTGTGTGTGTGGTGAAGTGGGTTGACAGAAAGGCAGAGGAGGTCCTCTCTGATTGGCTGTCTGTGGATGACGTTGAGATTCACTCTGGGCAAAAGATATATCTCTCTGGGATTTTTCCCTTTCCTTCTTTTGTGCTCTCCCAGTCAGAAACATTCGCACACAGCCACAGACACACACACACACACACATGGCACACATGCACATACACACACACTTCTCCCCCCTTGCCTCCTCAGGATGGAAAAAGCAGACTCACCATCAGGTCCTAGCAGGAAAGGAACACAATCTTTGTGCTTCCCTTAAAGTCTACACTGTATTCTGAAGACATAATGTGCTAACTGGATTGTTTTTGAATGCAGCGATAAAATAAAAAAACGAGCATAAGTTCAGTTTGTTGTGGAAATGTGTGTACATTCTGATCTTATTATGATTTTAACAACAATCTATTTGAGGTGGACTCGAGTCAAATGACTTGGAACTCAACACAAATAGCTTGTGACTTCACTTGGACTTGAGCCTTATGACTTGGAAATGCTTGCGATTTTAAAGTGTTTATGCTATTTAAAAAGTGCAACAAATCAATATATCTGCCTTCACGACCTAAATTATATAACTCTATTCATTGATGAAGAGGACATCTTTCCCCCCAGAATCCACCTTGTTTGAAGCATCTGACGACATCCGATCAAGTTTTAGAACAACCCATTAAGAAGCGCGTCATGTTGTTGAACGCTAAAGCTATCACGCCCCAAGTTTCTGATATTTTTCAACCAATCAATTTGTTCAACGCAAAATTGTGCAGTAAAACTAGAAGGTAAACAACATAACTAACTTTAAAAACTTTGTACAGTTTTTTGACACTATTTCTTCCCAGGCACTCACTCGTGACCCACTAAAAATGGCTTCACGACCCACTTTTGGGTCCTGACCCTGCTTCCAAATGTTCACCAGATTGTCCTTTTTTGTTCTTACAGTTGTACGGTGATATTTTAACCATCTCACCAATCAAATGATATTCATTTTTTTCTAAACCTTTCCAAGTAAGTGCCATGTTCAGAGCAAAATGAAACCCTTTGACAAGACAGATATGTTTTTCATATTGTTCAACCAGTGTGGACGTCTCTGTGTGTGAGGACATGTTGCTAGTTGGTGGCATTGGTGCAAATTCAGGAGACACTTTGGTTCTTCAGTTTTGAAAGTTGAAAAAAGTTTACGTGTGGTAGAAAGGGTTGACGGAAATGGGGACTTGCGAAACTTCCATATTGTGATCATATAGCAATATTATTTTGAGTGTTGTAATTGTAACAGTGATTTTTAAAGCTGCTGTTCACTTGTTCAAATCATCATTTTTGAGTTGTACCTGTACTTAAAGTGAAATGAAGAATAATTCAAAACGTTTGTTTTCACCAGACAAAAGACACAAGCATCAGTAAGTTAGTTAAGAAACGCATCACCCTTTCCTCCTCCTCTTCGTCAGTTCAGATGAGGGAAAGGTTTCAGTGACGGCGGATCCAAAGTGTCTGAGTGGAGGTTGAGTTTGTACACCTCCCTCCTTCCCTCTCTTCCTTCCTTTCCTCCCTCACAGGGTGCGTCTTTTCACCCGGAGCATGAGAACTGCCCTGGAATGTGGGATGAAAAGAACGAGCCAAATGGCTTCACAAGCATTAATGAGTTTCCATAATATGATGTGTTATTATTTATGTGCTTCATTGTGTCAAGGCAGTCCTTAAATTATCTAATGAGAAATAATTGTAATTGTAGACTTTTAATTTTATTAACACTGCATCAGTGTTTTTCCTTCACTAGTTGCATGTCTTTTGCCTGATCACAAAGTTGAAGCCACAAGCCAACATCTGGAACTTCGACTTTCATGACTCAGGACCTCTTCTTTTGGAAAGACAACAGCGTTAACTCTCGGTAAACAGAGGGGAATGAGTGACCTGTGATACCGCCTGATCTGTTCAAATGCGAAAATCAACTAACCACTCATATGACTGAGACATCGTTCCTAGAAGATTTGGTTGAAATAGCTTGAAGATCCTGTGCCCAGAGTACCAGAGTATAAGTGCAGAGCTTTTTTAGGGCATGTATTCAAAATGTTTCTAATATAAATCCGTCTAAGTATCGTCACCTCATTTTAAAATCTCCTTGACCATATACCATTTGATATCTTTGCTGATCTTGTCCTGTACAAATGATAAGATGGAAAATCTCCTCCTATCACTCACTCTGCGACATTGCTTGCAATAATTTAAATTTGTTATAAATAATTAATCAATCTTCTGGCTGATTCTCTTGGTTGTTTTTTTAGTAAGTCTGTTTCTTAACCACTCATCAGAGGAGCTTCAACTATTTGATATACATTTAACCATTTTAAGCAACTGCACATTTGGTGAAGAAGTAGTTTTGCCACCACTTCAAGGCAAGTTAAGGAAATAGAGAAAGGTAAAAAAATGTATAGTCTGCATCAATTAATACTTAAAGGGATACTTCACCCATTTGCATAAAGCTTTTTATTATTAGAATCCTGGTAGTATTTTTGAATGGTCGTGCACCCCGCCCTCATTTTCCCCTGAGATGGGAAATCTTTGTCTGAAAAGAAGCTTCCGATGACGCAAAAATCGCCATTTTGCTGCCAGCTCAGCAGCCGGGACATAAGGCCTGCATGTCGGCGGCGATGAGAACGAGGAGCCCGGCCGGCTCGAGCTGGGGCGGACTGGTAGTGTCGGTGCTCTCACTGTTTGTCTATGGACACAGACTTAGAGTCTGTTTTCTGCCAGGAATTTTCAAGATGCCAATTCCTTCTGGAAGAAATCTCGGAATCAGTTGAGGAAACGGCCGTATGTGTTGAAGTAAATATGTCTGTAAATATAGGACCTTAGTGGGAGTGGCCTGCGGTGCTGTGCATTCTGGGATTTGGTGTCTTTCATCAACATGAGCCAAAAAGACACTTTTTGCCTTTTCTCAGCCAAGAAGGCACCAACTTCAAAATGTATTTCAGATTTCTACTACATACATGACCCAATGTCAATACAGATTAATGTTTCAACGGGTGAAGTATCCCTTTAAATGTTTAAGCAACAATCCAGTATTCTGTTACGGTTCCATTGACACGTCTGACTTTACGTTTGTGTTCTTGTCTTATCTTGTCCATAATGATTAACAGAAATTTGATCTGTTACATCTACTCATGCACGAAAAATGAAGGATGCTTTGTGTCTGTCACTGCTATGTTAGTCTGTAATAACGATAGCTAAATAATGCTAATGAAGATGAAGGCATTAAAGACATGGTAACTGAAACAGCATTCTCTGAACCCACTGATGAATGATACAGTATATGCCTCTGGGAATGATGGCAGACTTTGTAATCCAGTATAACCAGCAGAGTAAACGGCAAAAGTTTTCTCTTCAGTTCACTGAAATAGACAAAGTTTGCCCCTCAAGGTTTATCTGCAGAATAAACGTAATTTCCCTCCGGCTTTATTCAGCATTATGAACCAGAAGAAGAAACAGATTTTTTTTTTCAATAAAGTACGGCTCAATAATCTTTTTTTTGGTGCATTCAAGGAAGTCAAGAAATCTAAAATCTGAATGGCTTTCTAGACACAGCTTTCTATACTTTGCTCAGGCAGCCTGTCTGTGCCTGCCTCCAGCATACCTCAAGTTCCAGCACATTTCTCCTCACAGTTTTCCCCCTCTCTCTGTTTCTCTGCTCTCATGAGCTTCTTTTCTTTCTGATGGTGTCCCACCCCTTCCTCTCCTACAATCTTCAGGCAACATTCATTTCAGTAGCTAGTCACTTTAAAACTCTACTTGTCTTCATTTTAACGTGGACAGAAGGACTCTATGACCACCCAGACTTTAGAACACACACACACACACACACAATCACACGCGCACACACGTAGGCCTGTTAAGTTGCACTGGTTTGACCTCTGCCTATATAAACACACAGCGACAGGCCTGGACAGGCCTACTGCAGGTGATTGAGGGTTACACACAAGCAGAGATCTTTACAGGCCATCCTCACACAAAACAGGTTAGCCTCAGAGTGAGGAGATGAGGTATGTAATTACAGTTACTGCTTCTTTTCAAGAACATGCTTATGAAGACTTTAACATTAAATTTATAAGTAAATGGGTCATAGAGTATAAGTATACATACTGTATTTATGTGTGTGTGTGTGTGTTTTCCAAATTTACTGGAAAACCTGGGTCACAGAAGCCATTTTGAAGAATGTACAGTAGGTATAGCATATGGAAGGGTAGGAAAGGGTGACTGTTTAAACACACTATAGGAAGTGTTATAATCTAGACTACTTGACTACTTTAACCCAGGACAAGTCATGACCACGAGCAGAATGTGTCCTGACCAGGACTCTGGAGGACTGACATCAGGTCAAGATCAAGACCAAGACCAGTGGGAGTCCCACACTGCATGACACACCGACAGTACAATTTGTAGTATGGTATGTTAAACATAAGCACTCCTCAGCTTAAACATAAAAGATCTGCTTCACAATAAAAACATCCAATGAAAACACGTTAAGATTCCTTGTCATATCTTTCACATAGTGACATGTAAAGTGTGTGTTGATGTATAAGTATGATACAAAACTTCAAATATTATGCTGCATGTGAGGATTTGGGAGAGTGGGATGCAAATTCTGGACATCTGGACGTTATCCCAGAGTGATAGCCACTAAAATCTCAAGCAATAAAATAGGACGGGACAAAAAAACTAAAAGTTAATAGCCAAACAACAAGGCTCTTTTTTCTAAATGAAAACAAGACTAGAAACAAAACCACAGCTGCCGAGCAGCTGACAAGAAACTAAATTAAAGTGGAGACCCGAAAAACAGCTTGGACACAAAGGCCATCAGGCCTGTGTTTATAAAGAAACCAAAAGGCTGGGTCAGAAATTCCCAGCACCCCAAACCTTCACTTTTAGATCAGCTGGAAATGGTAAGTAAACACACATAGGAAAGTCAAGTGGTGCTTATGCAAAATCCCACACTTCTAGAGGACGCAAGAAACACAGAGAGAACCTCTCACGATCTCTGATGGTGAGACAATTGAGGCAGCAAAGAGTGCTGCAACTCAAGGGAATATATAACCTTAACACACCTTGACCAAATCAGGTCCAATCAGTCACACGCACACCTGACACTGCACTGAGATGATTATCTCCCCACGCTCAGTGAGTGACCAGTGTGATATCCTTCACATTATGCCATAACGTGTGACACTGGATAACAACCGTCGACAACTTTTCACTGTTAAATATTTTTACCTGCAACTGTGTATTCAAACTGAAAATGAACTTTCTCAGCGTAATGTGCTGCGTGCTCATGGCCATGCGATGCAGCCTATTTCATCTACAAGTAGAGACTCATCCTTCTTAACTCTATGCTGGCTTAACTCTAACTCTCTCAATATATTATAAGCTATAACACTGATTAAACAATTTGACTCTCATCGCTTTATGTTTCATCAAGATTATTTTTTTCACTAGCAATTCATGACCAAATGCTCCAGTCCCTTATTCTCTCCTGAAGTTAAACAAATTGAAAACAAAACTAAAAACAACCCTAGTTCTTTTAGTCCCAACAATTGTTAAGAATGTACAAGCTTGTAATACTTTTCTGTTTCATTTTTCAGTGGAAAACTTTTGTTATCAGAGGTGAAGCATTATACTAGTTTGATGAAATAATCGGAATTCTGTGTAAGGTATTACTTTTTAACTGCTTCATGATTTTAGAGAGAAATGTTGCTCTATGGATATATTCCTCATGAAACCAAAAGAGGATTGCCCAACAGATAAGGTAACAGCAACTAAAATAACTAACATCTACCACACTGTAGCATTTGCAATTATACAGGTCAACAGACTGTGGCGCCAGTCATTTTACCAGACGCAGAAATAGCAAAAAAAAACATCCCGTTGAGGTACAAAAGCAGCGGCCATAATAACAGATGTGCTTGCACCTGCCTCTGAGGAGAAACTGTAGGCACAACCTGCATATAGTGTGCAACCAAATCAAAATGTGGTAAAGCAATGTTGATAGTTATCAGTTTATGGTTTCAATTGAAGTGGTACTTTTTATTAGAGTTATTTGGGCATCATATTGCTATATAAGCGACAGAACCTTTCTGCATTAAGGAACACATCCCACATTGTCCTGCACACACATTATCTTTGTCCAGCATTCTGCTTGTTGGCATCTAGTCACCATAACCCTACCCAGTCAAAAAAACACTACTATTGTATTTGTGGTTCAGCTTCAATACATTCAATACAAAAGATCCTTTGACAAGAACAATGCAAGTTCACCTTTAACCACAGCTCCATAAAATCTGCATTCTCTCAGTCAGTAATTATACACAAGGCAGATTGGACATCCCCTTCTAATCAACTTAATTTAATTTGATAGTAGTGTTGTTTGTTGTATTATATAGGTATGTATTTCTTCTAAATAAAGTTTGTATAACTTGGTTCAGGAACGTAGACCATGCCTCAAACACAACCCGTTTCTGTCTCATATGAATTTAAGCACGCCTTTATCACTCCTGACGCTGATTTCCCTTCCCCCCCCCCCAAAAAAAGAAAAACCCTCAAAGTTTCTTCACTTCTCTCTTTTTCTAAATACAGGAACCATGGAGGCTCCATAAAGACAGCAACTAAGAGAAAGCTCCTCCATCCAAAGTCTTGACCCCTCTGGTTTCTTCACGTCGTATACTACATCGACTGACACTCATCTAATCAATCAATTCATCCCTCTCACCCTTACCCCCCTCCCACATCTCTCAAACCTTACAGTACCTTCATCCCTTCATCTCTCGACCTTTACACCCCTACCATCAACCCTCGAACCTTGTTCATTTCAAGTTGGTCTTTGCTATTGAATCTCCGTTTGTATGAGTTAACATCTTTATAAATCGTTTATTCTTTAAAGCTCTTTGAACTTGTCTCACTTTGTGACCTGTGCCATAAAAATATAGTCCATGCTTTTTTTTTTTTTTTTTTACATCTGCATAAGCATCATAATCATTATTATTTTCTTGTTTTTCTTCTGTTATATCTGTGTACAGATGTGAGGACCCTTAAAGTCAGATTAGATGACAATTTCTCTGGGTCCTACAGCTGGATCTCTTTCAATGCAAAGCGCCCTCTGGTGGATGTTACTGTTACCCATTGGGTATACACGTGTACTCTTTTCTACTGCTGTGATGCTGAAACAGCTGGCAAACTAGCAGCCAGGTCACCACAGAGAGGGAGAGTGGTGCATTATGGGTACTTTTTTGCAAGACGTGGGCCAGACTTTGACCAATCCTACCCAACAGACCAGCCTCATGTAATTCTATGTTGCAGTAAGTAATCACACGAAGAAGAGTCTACTTTCAGTATTGTGGTTTTCTGCTCACTGGATTTTAATTCTTAACTCTGTCTTTATCCAGACCAAAGCGCACACACACACACACACACACACACACACACACACACACACACACACACACACACACACACACACACACACACACACACACACACACACACACACACACACACACACACACACACACACACACACACACACACACACACACAGGCAGACAGACAGACATGTACAAGCTGAACGGAGCGGTTTTATTGTAGAGACAGGACAGTGGATAGTGTCGGAAATCAGGGAGGGAGAGAGTGGCAAACAGGTCGGATTTGAACCCGAACTGAACGCCTCGAGGGCTACAGCCTCTGTACATGGAGTGCCTATTTTCCTGGATCACACATTCTTTATTTTATGCTTTAAGTTAAATCTGTTATTTGTTAATGGGCCAGTAGGGGGGAAATCAGTCTTTTTGTTCTGTTATAAGAAAAAGAGAGTGTGCTTTTCAGTGTGCCAATAAGGGAAGCTACTAATTTGGTGAATAATATGTAAAACTCAAGTACTCATTAGTTTTATAATCTCCAAAGTGCAAGAGGACACCTTCCATACGATACATACAAAATAATATACCTCAAATCTGGAATCTGACATTCATTTGTAAAACTCAACAAAATATTTACAAAGTGCTTTGACGTACAAGCTATAGCAACATTTGAAACAAAGCAGATGGTCACAGGTATATCTCAGCACGTCTGCAGTAGCATAATGGTTTATTGAACCCTGCAAGAACACATAGAGGCTCAACCTCGAAGCTGAAAGCTCATTTTCACAGAGGAGAAAGCCTTTTGAGCCAGGAGGAGTAAGTCTCATAACTGACTTAATGAAGCGCCCCTTGGTGGCACTTTTGGGGAGTTACAGCATGTTTCCCAATGTTTGTTTTGTTTTTTTTAGAAATTACAGTTTTTTACAATTGCTTACACAGTTAAAATAAAAATGATACAGAGTGATTGAAGGAAGTCAGCCCAGTTTTGCATAAGTATACCAATAACTACACACAGTGTTTTGCACACCACACACATTAAGACACTTCATTCAAAACTGAAAGCCTGTGAGTGGAAATCACTTAACATGGTCAAAGAAATAACATGTATAGGCCTATATATTGAAGGTGTTTGAAATAAAAAGCAGTTAAATCAAAAGCAATAAACAACACTTTATAAACCTAAAGAACAATTTCAGCTTACATATTCAACACAAAGCAAACAAGTTGAAAAATAAGTAGTCTAGTTTTTATTCACATAATTTATCATTACAACATATGATAGATTTTAAAGAGGACATACTAAACCCCTTTTCCACCTTTTCACACATTCCCCTGTGGTCTAAATGAAACACCTGTGCTGTGCTTTGGTCAAAATATAAAATGAATCAAGCACCAGAGGAGGTTTGTGACCCTGTATAAACCAGCTCCCTCAGAACGCTCCGTTTTGGTGTGTGTGTCTCTTTAAATGCAACGAGCCCCCCCTGAGTTTTTCCAGAAGACATCAGTCCTCTGTAGCAAGAATAAAAATGGCTGACCTGCACAAAAGTTTGGTTCTAGGCTGGGGATGGAGTCCATGGGTGGAGATACCAGGGGAGGGGAGGGTATTTTTTTTTTTACCAGAATCCAGCTTGTGACATCACAAACTGAGCAAATTTGAAACTGAGTATTTTTTTTTTTTAAGACTTATGCAGACCACAAACCAAGGACTGGATGGATTTATTTTACATTTTGTGAGTCGGTAGACACTCAGGTTACCCAAATATATGTTCTAAGACACTGTAGAAGTGGATTTTCATTATATGTCCCCTTTAAATAATATCAAGTATGGTCCAGCCCCACCAATTTGAAGGCGACGCACCTGTCCTTAAAATACCAGGTTTTGGAAATGTTTCAGTCATTTGCTAATCTTAAATGAAAGTAACATATTCTGCATTATCTGTAAACACAGGACTGGGATTTTCTATCAGAAGGGTTCTGGGTTCAGTTTCTAGTGTTTTATTGTCCACTTACGTTTCAGCGGGCATTGTCAGGATGCAAAAAAACTCCCACAACAAACATGAGATCTACCTGAACATTTTGTGTCCTGTTTCTGAAGATTTCTTTATTTATTTCACACAAGTGCACACGGCAGTTACCATCATCACTGCAATCATTACATTTAGGAACTGCAAGTATAGCAGTTTTACACAAACATACATATATTCGCACACTTTTTATATATATTGCTAACACAAACAATAGCACAGGCTGCCTATAGTTTCTAGTTGTTATAGCCAAGGTAACAATGATATGTTTCTTTTTCTTTGTCATCAAAAACCAAATAAGGAAAAACTCCTCTGATGAACGTGCAGATTGTGTCAATTCTAGCGCCCCTTAGGGTCATAGCAGTAGTATTTCTCTGCTCATCTTTATTTTGACATGCAACATTTTCTTTTCGAACAAAATATCTTTTTTTGTTTTTCAAAAGTATTTCCGAGTGTGATTATTTGCTGTAGAAAATTAAAACTAATGTTTCTTCAGCTTGCTGTAAATCATCTGTTCTGATTCCTACCCCCACAGCAGTGGTGCAGGCATTAAAAATGACAATATAGTCAAACTTGTTGCTATGGACTTCAGTCTGTTTCATAATGAGAGAAAGTCCTCACTGAAGCTCTAAATTCATCAAAAAGTGGCTTAAGAAGTAACATGGTCTCATATCCCCAAATGGCCCCCTCGTCTTTATATGTCGTAGAAAAGATGGCAGAAAAGCATATTGAGATAGCACTGATTATATTAACACACTTAAATAATTTGAAAGTATTTTTAACATGTAAAAAAAATGTATATTTAAAGTTGAGTTAAAATGTTTTCTTACTTAGAGTTACAACTCAGCTTTGTTCAGTCCACAGCAGCTGGAACAACAGCCAATAGAGGCTCAACAGATTATCTCCCACAAATTTCAGCCAACAGAGAACTGGTTCGAGGTCCAATTAAGTGCTGTGACTTGTTTTATCATGATACATGTTGAGGTTCAACAGATCTGCAGTAGGACCAGGGACTGTAAATATTAATGAACAAAGCCTGAGTGATGTCACATCTGTTAAAGCCCCCTGCAGTAACAGTAGTCATGCTGGAAATGCTGTCTTTTCCTAACTTTGAGTCAACCTAACGACAGACTAAGAGCTGGAGCTGAGGCGGATTTTAAGCCTCTTAACAAATCGTTACATTGCGTCTGCCTGTCAATCAGGTCAGCTACGTGCCTTATTGTGATTAACGGCTTCATTTTTCAACACCGAAGATGGTGCTTGAGCAAGACACTGTTGATTTGACTGACAATTCTGATTAGAGAGCTCTAAGTTGGATGTGAAGGAAAGTTAACAGAAAATCTAAAACACATTGTTGAATATGAAATGATTAACTTAAGACAACTATGGTTGTATATATATTTTTCAGCTATTAAAAGTTTTAATTTAGTATTTTACATCATCAATTTCATTGTATTTTCAGGTGATACAACAAGGAAAAAGGGCAACCCCCTGACCAGGGAGATGGCCAGAGGGGTGCCACCCCAAAAATCCTAAAGTTTGATTTGCTATTTGCTTATGTTAAAACCAGCTATTAGGAATGTTTTTGGGCTGTTTTAAAAAGTAAATTAGTTTTCTTCACATATTAATGTATCAAATGTTCTTTTTACTTGAATTTTAAATAAAAATGTTGCACATCTGTTTCATAAGACCAGTGCATGGGAAAGTAATGCACTGTCTCACTTGTAATGAACTAACTGACCATTTGTAGGAAAAAAAACATTACAAGTTAGACTTTACAGGAGTTTGCGTGTACTTCTTTATGTATTTATTTTTTTTACTTTAAAACATATAAATCTTATTTTTCTGTCATTAAAAAACTATTCTAATGTTTCTGCTATCTTGTTTTATAAAGTAGAAATGATTGGTGAGGTTTGAAAAGGTGCACATCACACTTCAGTCCACCACTATATAAGTCAGCGCCCCCGTTGGGCCACCCCAGTCAGAAAAGTCTGGACACTCCCCTGACCCTGACTACGCAGAGAGAGCTTGATCACAGAATTGAAACATGAACCTGAGAGGAAGAGGTGGACTTCTTTTAAGTCAGGGGTTCATTGAGTAGGATTTGTTTAAGGCTTCTTGTAACAGAGGAAGTTTCGTTTCTCATGGCACGATCTAATGGAGTAGAATTCACTGCCTTCCTTTGGGAGTACGCCACAGAAGCCGTCAACGGTGCAACTTTGAAGATCCTTGTTGTTAACGTCTTCTCCACCCACCCACAGCCAATAACCAGCCAGGTAGCGAAGGCCCGTCCAAACCTACAAACAATTAACAGAAATATGTAAACACAGAGCAGTAGTTCCTCATATGCACAAAATATAAGTTATGAAACCTGCCCTACCTCATCAGTCGTAGCATTGTGTGACTTCTCTTGTGCAAACTTGTGGTCATCTGGCGTGAGCAGGGTTGCCATGTCATACCTGTAGTTGTTGTAGGCAGAGGCTGGCTTACTTTGGTCTGCCGCCTCAAGAGCCCTGCAGTGCATCAATGCCTCCTCCCAAGTCTTCTCTTCCTTCACAAGAACCAGTTTTTCGTCTTGACACAAATAATAATGATAGCCAACACAGGAAGTTCTGCGCCATCCAAGCTCTCCATTCTTCTTATACGCACAGTTCCCCCCATCATCTGGAAGATCTGCAACATATAACAGATTATTGACTGAATTCCAATTTCTATTTAATTTTCTGTGCAGTTGAAACTTTGATTACAATTTCCAAGGTTATTGTTGGTGTATTGTGTCTATACAGAAATGTAAAGGCACTCTTTCATGTGAAATATCTGACAACTACAATAGTTTAAGGTTTATTGACATCAATGCAGCAGGTGAGGTTACACTAAGTAAAAGTAGAATCCTGGGAGAAAGAATATCACATGCAGTAAACACACAATGGCTGACAATCATCCACACATGAGCTTTCCCAGGGAGCATTTCTCTGGGGAAAAGTCATCCATAAGACCTCTATGGCTGACGGTAGTTGGTTCAAGAGTGAGCAATTACTAATTACATTTATCCGTCTATCTTAAGAAATTGCTCCTTTTTTACTTTTTCATTTAAAGGCCAAACACACTGATCTATGTAATTATAAAAAATAATTTGCAGTAAGGTACTAAAACTGTATTTAGAGACATTCAAATTAAAGCCATCTTGCCCCAGTAGTGACATTAATGTTAACATTACAGAAGTCAGATTTCTGTACCCAAAGATGTATTAATGATCACAGAAGACCATTCACAATATATCTTTGGAAGAAAATCTGTTCTAAATTGATTCCTGAAGGTGTAAATAAACGAGTGGATATTGCTAATATTAACACGGAATGAAAAGAATGACCATTGTAAGCCTGAAAGTCTTCATTTTCTTTATTATTCATGTTTTCTCACTTCTTACCGTCTTCCCAGAAGAGGAAGTTGGCTACCTCGTCTCTCCTGGACCATTTCCACTCAAAGGTTGAGTTCTCTCTGTACAAGCCAATCCAGCCATGAGCACTGTAATAGTTCTTGTTGTCCTCTTCATCTCGGATGGTGATCATGTCAGCGAACTTATTCTTGCAGAAGGTCTGTGCATTCGTCCAGGTATTTCTGTAGTAATTCGTCGATTTTCGTCCTCTATAGGGACCTATATAGGGACGAGTTCTCAGTTGTAGCTCTGCCGGAGGAAGAGGGAGCAGCAGCAGGAGGATGAGAACGCACATATTTCTCATAATTTTTTCCAGCAAAGAGTTTCCAAATACCTGCAGTCAAATGCATGTTTTATTATTATCATCTATAGTTGTATTGTGAAACGTATGAGCTGATTGGTAAAAGTTAAAGTAAAGTAAAGATGAACTAGCAAGTAAGGTACATTTGGTAAGAAGAATGCATATTTCAGCAGAAGTTAGCAAATTTAACTTTAAAACTAAATGAAAAATGAATCATTTTCGCCTTTCAACTAAGTTTGTAACTGCTGAAACATCAACTTAAAAACACTGTTGAGGAAAATTAGATACATTTATTAGAGACAAAAGTTTCCCCTTATGGCAGAATAACTAAAAATACATAAATTTTTCTATTTGAAAACTTAAATTTGTGAGGTTTCTGTGGAAACTTTATTATGCTCGTATCTTCACACTGCATGTAAATTTACCCGAAATGAGCGTGATCTAGGTACACAGTTAATCAGGGAGTACAGTATGTTATTCTTCTTTTCTCTAGTCCCTCAATTAAACAACTTTTATACGCAAGGAAAGGAGTCAGCCGGCCGTCCCGGCCGGAAAACTCAGAAAACATCACAGACAGTGGGACTCGGGTGTTACACCCATTGTAGACAGTCATGACTCACAGAGTTATTTTCAGAGAATATACTTGATTTCTATTACATTTAAGTGTGAAAAATATCGCATATAAAGCCTTTAAGTATCTCCAGTGGAAACCACATGAACCCAGCAGGAAATGTACCCCGAGCTCCTTCAGTCTTTCTGGAGGCCGCACTTACCTTGGATGAAAGTTTTGAATCTCTTGGATTTGAGGTACTGGTGTGTCTCAGTCGATCTGTGAACTGCTCATTTCATGAGGATGAGCAAAACTTCCCTGATATTCACTCTGTGTCTTGTAAATTTAGATTCACATGTAAATCCTGCAAGCAGCAATGCAAAGCAGAGCTTAGCATCTTGGTGTCAAGTCTTTCAAAGCAGATTTAGGTCTCACACTATTGCTCAGTAATGGCTGATATATATATACTAAATGTATAGTGACTAATGAAGAATCAGATCTAAAAAAGAACTTCACCAACTTAAAAAAGAGGGAGGGGATATAGCTTTCTTACAAGACATGCACTTTAATCAATATTATCATGAAAAGCTAAGTAAATTGACATCATCTGAAGTTTTTCACTCATCACGGACATCAGCAAGGAGAGTTTCAAGTAGAAAAAGTGTCTTCTGATACAAGAGGGAGATATGTTGTGGTGATTGGGAAATCCGACAGTATAATGAACTCTTTGATAAATGTGCATAACCCCCCTATGCAGGTTACGGCATATCGTGGGCGTGCTACAGAAGTTAACGGGCGTGCAACATGAGCTGCAGGGCTTGCCACAACGAGGTAATGGGCTTAGATCAGTGATCTCACACTGACAATGACGTCGGACTGACACATTTTTATCGTGGGGGGCTAGAACCGAGCGTTACATGCAGCTAATGCTACAGCTAACAGGAGGATGTAGGAGAAGCTGCGTTTCCGCGGACTTGGAATTTTTGCAAATAGATGTGCCTAAACATGCACAGGACACTAAACGGCATATATGTAAAACCAGAAAAAGCATAGTATGGGACCTTTAAGGAAAGCGCAACATTTTTTACACAACTTGAACAGCAAACTATCATGGAAGAATATGAAAACTTCAAGACCATATAAACAGCCAAATCAAACACCTCTGCATCAGCAAAGGCCAGACGAGCAGCTTGGCAAGCGATTGCAGACAAGTTATATGTGGAAGTGTGAAGAATATCGCCTATGTGTAATCAGTAATTGCTGTAAGGGCTATATTTAATTGTGAGTGTTTGCTGTAACCTCATAGGTAATGAAAAAAAGTAATGAACTAAATTAATGAGTTTCTATCATGAATGAACGTTATTATTTTCTATAGTTACTAGGTCTACTAACTTGCCTACGCTGTGTTTTATTTATATATAGCCTATTGTGTGTGTTTTTAATACAACATATATAAATATAGAACAAACCCTTATGTCAAGCGAACTTTGTAAAAAGTAAAAGTAAAACATAAGACCATCATTCAATGTGGGAAGTGAATATCATTTGTGCCATGGTGTTGAAGTTCCCAGTGTCACTGTCATACCAACAAAAATGGAGCAGTGAGTAATATTCAATACACTCGCATTGTAGAGAGAAGATGTTTAAGTTAGTATCTGACCACCACACAACTAAATCATGACTGATGTATTTCAGACAGAGCGTGAGGAAAGTGTACATAGTGTGTACAAGCGATAGCTGCAAACTGACATTGCATACAGGCTGCTGATGAGGAAGCTGCATGAAGAGCTCAACTTCCTTGACCGACAGCTGGATGTAAGTATGTGGCCTAGGCCTAGAGTCTCATTAATGCCTCAAGCTATGTCATGAATTGTAACTAAACTGAAAATCTGTCTTCTTCCCCCCTCCACTTACAGCCTGACCAATAATTGAAAAATTAAAAAAACTCAAACTTTCTCCAGCGTTTGTTGCTTCCCCCATTATTTTAACGTGTACATGGCCAAATACATTTTAATTTTTGAAAACTTTTTTGGTTCTATGTCATCCATTGGTTAAATGAGAGAAAGCCACAATAGATCTCGATATATTATATGAACATAAACGTGCAAGCCTTTCATAGGTCATTTTAGACATGGCACACAAAGACTACACCACTCATGATTTAGATTTAACGTTGACAAAAGGGAAAATCATAATGGTTTTGAGATGACGAAAGGAAACAATTGTAAATGAGAATTTGTTTTTATTTTTTTGGTAAGGGTGTGTCTAGTTTAGATCTGGCTAACTGAAATAAACCTGCCCTGGAGTAGGTTTAAGTTTATTGATCTGTTGCTAGTGATTTAGCTTAACATGCTTCGAGGCATGGAACAAGCCTGACTGACTTCACGTTGTTCTGAAATTATCCAGCTAACTGAGTTAGCCAGGTACGAGGAACGGGGCCCTGGTTTCTTGTGTCTTGTTGATATATATATGCGTTCTCGGTGTCAGTGTTGAAGCATAGGTGAGGTCGTGGAGCTGGGCGTGGAATGTTAAATATTGAGGTATGGAAATCTGGACACAGGAAAAGTCAAAATTAGCAAAGCAAATCTTCAATTTAAAAAACTATGATACCCCAGCCTAACTAACTAATACCACTGTGGGTAAACTGATAATCTGGCGTTGAGTGGAAGAATGGGTCGGCTTTTATACTGTGGAGTGTGTAGGTAGCTTGATTGCAGATGATCAGCAGGTTTGCAGACATGATTGGTGGCAAGGTGTGTGGCTCCAGGTGTACACACACACACATGACAAACAAGAAAACACACACGATTACTTCTAATATAGAATAATGTCTGATTAGGCAAACAGTTGCCTATTGACTCTAGTCGTTTGCTTGCTTAAGACTGATTGTAAGCCTATCATCACATAAGACAACGGCCTCTCAGTTTTGGTGAGAAAATGCATGGAAATTTCAGTTTAGATTCTTTATAACTCCGGTTGAACAAGTTAAATCCCAACATTTGGTAAGGTGAAAATGCTGGAGAGACTGCGGAGAACAACGTGCTGAATATAGCCATGTCTTCTGGTCTTGTCCTGTATTGGAAAAATACTGGGAGAATATATATGTACAGAAATTACTCTCATTCTGAAAAACTACAGCAAAATGAACTATGAGTTTATTATGTTAGGAAAAACAACAATGAAGATAGTTGGTAGTAAAGATAGGCATCTTTCTAGAACCTTGAGAAGAACTAAAAACTAAAAACTGGCCTCAGGAAGTGTCAAGAAACGGAGGGATCTCATTGAAAAAGTGAAAGTGATGGAGCAGTTAACATGTGTGAGCTTTGCAGAAAGTAGGGGTGAAAAGCCATGAAGATGATGCACCACGGCTTAATAAAAACAGACAACAAAGTAAAGTCTTAACGTGTGTACAGTAAATAGATAGTTTACTCATAGATATCAATAGGACTCGACAACCAAACACATTTATGTATTTATTCATTTATTTTGATGCTATGGTTTTTGCTGTGTTGTAAACAGTTGGCTATCAGTTACTTTCATTAATCAAATTTCTTTATTCTCAAATCAGCTTTCTCAATGAATTATGTTTGAATGAATCATGTTTTAGGAAATTAATTTGACTGTTTATCCCACATGAACTCTTACTTCCTTGCTTCCTATCTACTTGAACTTAATCACATGCTATTGGTCCAATACTCGGCACCTGGGGATGAACTATGGGCAGCAGGTCTTTTTTGTTGTTGTTGGTGTTTATTTATGTACTATTGATATATTTTTGTGGAGGAGGATGGTTTACATACCCATGACATATGAATTTTGATTGGTGTCTTGACGTTATTGTTTTTTTTTTTTTTGATAGTCTGTTTTATATATGTCCTTGTACAAATGGTTTTTCCTTGCTATTTGAGACATTGGTGCTTCACATTTCGGAAAATAAGGTATAAGAAAAAAAACTTCCCTGATATGCAAACCACACTCTGTGTTTTGTAAATTTAGATTTACCTGTAAATCCTGAAAGCAGCGATGCAAAGCAGAGTTTAGCATCTTGGTGTCAAGTCTTTCAAAGCAGATTTAGGACACACACTATTGCTCAGTGATGGCTGATATAAATGTATGGTGACCATTGAAGAAACAGATCTGCCAAAGAACAAAATGAAGAAATTTAGCTGAAAGTGAAAATTATATTTGTAACACAAAATGTTAAATCAAGAGCTTGTTTGAAAACAAATCACTTAAAAAAATTAAAAAGACATCACTAAAAAAATACATTAAAGGAAAAGAAATGAATTAGTCACATCACTTGTGAGTATACTTTTGTTTATACAGGTGCCTTCAAATGACTTAACACATATAATGAGACACTGTAGTTAAACAGGTGACATACTGGTGTCTTGACGTTATTGGTTTGTTTGTTTTGATAGTCTGTTTTATATATGTCCTTGTACAAATGGTTTTTCCTTGTTATTTGAGACATTGGTGCTTCACATTTCGGAAAATAAGGTATAAGAAAAAAAACTTCCCTGATATGCAAACCACACTCTGTGTTTTGTAAATTTAGATTTACCTGTAAATCCTGAAAGCAGCGATGCAAAGCAGAGCTTAGCATCTTGGTGTCAAGTCTTTCAAAGCAGATTTAGGACACACACTATTGCTCAGTGATGGCTGTATGGTGACCAATGAAGAATCAGATCTCCCAAAGAACAAAATGAAGAAATTTTGCTGAAAGTGAAAATTATATTTGTAACAAAAAATGTTAAATCAAGAACTTGTTTGAAAACAAATCCCTTAAAAAAATACATTAAAGGAAAAGAACACATCACTTGTGAGTATACTTTTGTTTATCCATACAGGTTACAGGTGCCTTCAAATGACTTAACACATATAATGAGACACTGTAGTTAAACAGGTATTTATGGTGGCTGGAGGAGTAAACCGCTCAACAACTGCTGAAACGATGAACATTTAGAAAAACACAGAGCATATTCAGAAACGCTGCACATTCAGAAGCATGTGCAAACTCCTGAAACAACGGCTACAACACGCTGCAAATACAGAAACGCACTGCAAAAAGGCAAAACAACTGCATTAACATCAAACGCGCTGCAAGTACAAAACAGAACAAGTCAAAAACACACACACATTCAGAAAAATACTGCAAATACAGAAACGCTGCAAGTTCAGCCTTTAATGGAAGTGCTCAAGGCCTGTAAGCGCGCTCTGAGGAACTGTTTATTTACGGGAGAGAGTAAGCGAGATAGCAAGGTAAGGAAAGTATTATGTTTAGATAGGGAAGTTGTATTGTTGAATCACAGAATAACATCAATATTACAGAAACACGGAGATTAAACCAAATTCAGCCGGGATTTTGACATTGGGTACGAGTCAGCCGAGTGCAGCCCTGGGATGCCTGGAGCTAGTGCTAGGTGTGAGGCTTATGAGCTCCAGCCCCAAACACATCCCTCTGCACCAGCTTTCACAGCCTGACAAATTCACATGGTGGTGCATTCACCATCACCGCTGAGTAGAGAACACGCTGTTCATCTCTTTGCTACAGTTTAACATAACTCCCTGTCATCAAACAAACTTTACCCACCAAGAACACCCTGCCTCGGGCCTGAGATGGCCTGTCCCCTCCCGCTTTGACAATGACAGGGGGCCACGTCCCTTGAATTTCCGCGTACCAATTCTGATGTTGAAGAGATAATCCAAAAACAACTCCAGGCACCGTTAGCAGGGGCTCTGTGGTCTGTGTTGTGTAGACGGCTTGCATCTGTCCATACTCCAGAGAAAATAGGCTGTGGGGCTTTGCCCCCAGTGGATCAGGCTCTCTCAGTGTTGGTGGCCCCTTCAAAATCAGTTCTTGGGAAGGTTATTTGCTTCGTTAAAAACTGCAGGACGACCGACACCATTTTTTCAAGAATACACTGTGCAATGTGAGTCCAAACATGGTTGAATATTACAGGAGCCATATTGGCGGACTCCCAGCGCCAACCGACCCAGCAGCTGAGTGAAGGACTTGAGGCAGAGTTGGTGGCAGAGCTACAACGGGTCTCCTCCCTCCCACCAAAACTGATGAGGGAGCAGGCAGTGGCAGCAGGCAAGGCTAGAGCGGAACTCTAGGGAGTTAAACGCCATGTTTGGCTGAAGCAGTCAACATAGAAACAGGAAGAGAGGTACACACGAGGTGTCAGGGGCCCTGATGCGTGGCTGTGCACGTCGCAGGTCCCAGCGAGGCCATCCTGGGCAGACTCAGCCCGCCTGGGGCCAAGATAATCTGAGGACCCATCTAGTGGCATCACGGCGTGGCAGGCGAGGCAGAGGTAACCGGGGTCAAACCCAAGGCCTCACCTCGGTCTTGACATAAGAGTGCCCCAGACCCTCCCCAAACCCCTCAGAATTCTGACATTGTCCTCTGGGTAGTCTCTACCATGATGAGGTGGTACATAATGCAGTATGTACGCTCGCTAGGACCCTGTTCCTCTCTTCTCAGCTCCACATCTCCACCTCACGTCTCTGTCAATCTCGATCAAGATTCCACCATACCTGTGAGAATCTCACAAAGGCTTCGTCGTGACACAAAAACACAATCCCTCACTGGTGTTATTCAAGGCGGTGTGAACTTTAGTAATCTCCGCTCACTGCCCTGGGTACAGTTAGTGGATAACAGATCTGCCACCCCGGTAAAACTGGCCGTTTTTAATGCAAAGATCACTGTCAAATAAGACTTTCATCCTCAATGACTTTTTCAACTCCAAAGGATTAGACTTCCTGCTGGTAACAGAAACCTGTATGAACTCTGATGAGGTTAGTCCACTCATTGAACTTTCTCCTCCCGACTGTGCCTTCCTTAACATGCCAAGACCCTCCGGACGGGGCGGGGGTCTTGCAGTCGTTTTTAGAAACACGTTTAACTGCACCTGCCTTCCGCTGGGTCGTTTCTCCAGTTTTGAAGTACAGATTCTTAAAGTATGGACGACACACCCTTTGTTAATCATCTTGGTATATCGCTCTCCTAAACCTGATTACAACTTTATTTCTCAATTTGCAGACCTCTGATTTTAATATCCATGTGTGCTGTAATTTCTAACCACTGGTTGGTGAATTTCTTAACTTAATTGAATCTTTTAATTTCACACAGCATGTAACTGTTCCCACCCATAAACTTGGGCACACACTTGATTTAGTTTTGACAACTGGTTTTCCTGTTTTTAATATGGAAATAATTGACCCTCACCTCTCAGATCACAGTGTAATTATGTTGTTATGTATCTCGACCTGTTTCTCAGTCAACTGTTCTCCTTCCTGTTCGCTGCTCTCGCCACATAAACTCCTCTACCAAAAGCGCAAACTTTTGCCCTACCTTCACCAAAATAATATACTTGTCAGGTTTCAGGGTAGCTCACAGTATTGAGTCCGCCTTACTAAAAGTCCATAATGATCTCCTCCTCATAGTCCATTCAGGAAACTGTGCTGTCCTGGTTTTATTGGACGTGAGTGCCGCTTTTGATACCGTCGATCACGCCACTCTAATTGATCGCCTTCAGCATACGGTTGGTGTTGGAGGCTCTGCCCTGAATTGGTTCATCTCCTATTTAAAAAGTAGAATGTTCTCAGTGAACATAGGACTGTGCAGAGCGCCAGAGCCCCATCAACAAGAGCTGCAAAGGCGTACTGGTTGGAACTTTTTGCGTCATGGTGCAGGTCTAAACATATAGATGCAATGCAATGTCTCAAGTGGCTATCTCTCAAGGTTGCATTCTGCATAGTGATTACATCAGCCAGGAGAGTGGAAGAGCTTCAGGCTCTGTCTGCTCATTTTTGGAAATTGAAAGGAAACTGATGAAAATATTGTGTAATATTAATATTGAAAGAGTTTTTGAGACAAAGTTCCTTGGTGTTGTCATTGATCATGGCATATCAATAGCAATCATTTATAAATCGAGAGATATATTTCATTTTAAGGCCTTACATATAATCTATTGCTCATTTATACTGCCGTACATATCTTACTGTGTGGAAATGTGAGGTCCACCTTTAAAACAACTATAAATTCAGTAGTAGTTCTGCAAAAACAAGCGACACTTATTATTAATAAGACAGATTATTATACTCACACAAATCCACTTTTTCTAAATTCAAATTTTTTGAAATTCAATGATTTTTTTAGATTTTAAATGAATACAAATAATACTTCGAGCAAAGTCAAAGTCACACCCAAACTCTATACAAAGGGTCTTTACGATTCGAGAGAGCAAATATGATTTAAGAGGTGTTTGTAAGATTATTGAACAAAATGAAGCCAAAAAAAGGTATTAAAAGGGGATGTGTTTCAGTTTTTGGGGTTAAATTATGGAATGATGCTGATATAAATTTAAAAGCCTGTTCTTCACTTATCACTTTCTTTTTTTTCTTTTTTTTCTTAGGTGCAATAGCGTGACAAACTGGTGACATATACATAACAAATGAGGCACAAAAAAACAAACAGACAAGGTCAGGACAACAACCACAAAATACAGTAAAAAAGAATAAAGACAGCAAAATACTAAGACGTCAACAGAAACACATCTGACTACAACTAGCAAAGACATTACAAAACTATACGAAATACCTAAGAAAGGAAGTGAAAGAAGCGATAGAGAGAAAGAGAGAAGGGGAGGGAGAGAAGGTGCTTTGTAAGGGGGACTTGAGAGGTAGAAGAGAGTTGAGCAGTGTATATGGTATGTGTTGAATATGTTGATGTTGAATAATGTTGTGGTGTGAGAGGTGAGAGTTTGTGTAATGATTATGTTTTAGGGGTAATTGACTGCAGCCGGGGTTTTGGGGTTGGTTTGAGCGTTTGATTTGATTTGAGGGTAGGATGGAGGGAGAGGCGAAGCTATTGTTTTTCTTTTCTTTGGCCGGGTCCTGCAGCAGCAGCCCCCAGACCCTCAGGAGGGGACTTGTCACTTGCAGGACCCGACCTGTTCAGGGAGCACACATGAGAGGGAGGGGCCACCAGACCCAGCGGAGGGAAGCCCGCCCCCCCAAATGCAGTAGCCTGTTTTATTTAGGGACTCAGCCTGTTCAAGGAGCACACACGTGAGAGGACACTTTTCACTTTCAAAAAAATGCTTCCCAAAGCTATTTTTGATCATTATATATGTGAATGATTTATTTTTTTCCTTCCGAGAGCTGGTAGCTTAATTTGATAAGAATGTAGGATAGGCATTTATAAGCAGTTTGTTTCTGCCTATGCCTTTTCAGCCACTACATAATACATGACTTTTGACTTTGTTTGAACTGTCTGTATTGTTTGAAATGATTGTATATCAAAAATGGATAAATACAATACTATACAAAGAAAATACATTTAGGAAGTAGAGCTGTTTTACACAAACATACATATATTCACACACTTTTTGTACAATATATATAGATATATATCGATCTATATGCTAATACAAACAAAAGCAAATAGCTTCTAGCTGTTTTAGCCATGGTTACAATGATATGTTTTGTTTTTTTTGTCATCAAAAACCAAACAAGGGAAAACTCCTTTGATGTACCTGCAGATTGTGTCTGGCGCCCCCTAGGGACAAAGCAGTAGTATTGCTCTGCTCATCAGTTACTTTACATGCGAAGATGTTTTCTGAAAAAAATATAAAATTATTTTCACCAGGTGTGAATATTTGATGTAGAAAATGAAAATAAATGTTTTTTCAGCTTTCGTCAAATCATCTCTTCTGTCTCCTACCCCACAGCAGTGGTTACAGGTATTAAACATGACAATGTAGATATAGTCATTTTTGCTGCTCATTATCTTTTTTTTTTTTTGCTTTTGTAAGTCATATAGAGATGTAAATATGAACTTCAGTCTAGACTAGAAAAATGATCCTCACAGGAGCTGTAAATTCAACAAGATGTAGGTAGGTAGGTACTTTATCAATCATTTGCAGGAAATTACATTGTCACAGCAGCAACTGAAATCACAGTCCAAGACACCACACACAAAAAAATACAGATATAATTTACATACATAAAACACACTAAGATCATTTTTTTTAAAAACTAGACTAAAACTTCAGAGTTATAAATAAAATATATTCTAGAAATGTAATTAACCTTAAGTGTACAAAAATCTGAGTAAGTGTATTTATAAATAAATAAATATGAATAAATATGAGTAAATGTATTCATTGTGCGTTATTCTCCATTAAACTGTCTGATGGCAGTTAAGGGAAAGGACTTTCTGTAACGTTCAGTTCTGTACCTCAGAGTGATGTGACTTAAGAAGTAAGAAGGTCTCATATTCCCAAATTGTCGCTCCCTTGTCCTAATTTATTTTAATTGGCAGGAAAGCAAATTGAGATAGCACTGATTATATTAACACATTTCAAGTATTTAAAAATATTTTCAACATGTAAAAAGTTACAACTCAGCTTTGTTCAGTCCACAGCAGCTGGAACAACAGCCAATAGAGGCTCAACAGATTATCTCCCACAAATTTCAGCCAACAGAGAACTGGTTCGAGGTCCAATTAAGTGCTGTGACTTGTTTTATCATGATACATGTTGAGGTTCAACAGATCTGCAGTAGGACCAGGGACTGTAAATATTAATGAACAAAGCCTGAGTGATGTCACATCTGTTAAAGCCCCCTGCAGTAACAGTAGTCATGCTGGAAATGCTGTCTCTTCCTAACTTTGAGTCAACCTAACGACAGACTAAGAGCTGAAGCTGAGGCGGATTTTAAGCCTCTTAACAAATCGTTACATTGCGTCTGCCTGTCAATCAGGTCAGCTACGTGCCTTATTGTGATTAACGGCTTCATTTTTCAACACCGAAGATGGTGCTTTAAAAGGACACTGTTGATTTGACTGACAATTGACAATGATTAGAGAGCTTTAAGTTGGATGTGAAGGAAAGTTAACAGAAAATATAAAGCACATTGTTGAATATGAAATAATTAACTTAAGACAACTATGGTTGTATATATATTTTTCAGCTATTAAAAGTTTTAATTTAGTATTTTACATCATCAATTTCATTGTATTTTCAGGTGATACAACAAGAAAAAAGGGCAACCCCCTGACCAGGGAGATGGCCAGAGGGGTGCCACCCCAAAAAAAGTTTGATTTGCTATTTGCTTATGTTAAAACCAGCTATTAGGAATGTTTTTGGAGAGGCTGCTTTAAAAAGTAAAGTAGTTTTCTTCACATATTAATGTATCAAATGTTCTTTTCTTTTTACTTGAATTTTAAATAAAAATGTTGCACATCTGTTTCATAAGACCAGTGCATGGGAAAGTAATGCACTCTGTCTCACTTGTAATGAACTAACTGACCATTTGTAGGAAAAAACATTACAAGTTAGACTTTACAGGAGTTTGCATGTACTTCTTTATGTATTCAAATGTTTTACTTTAAAACATATCAATCTTCTTTTTCTGTCATTAAAAAACTATTCTAATGTTTAATGTCTAATGGACTTTGAATTTTTGCACATAGATGTGCCTAAACATGCACAGGACACACAGAAAACACACTAAAGGGCATATAAAACCAGAAAGAACATAATATGGGACCTTTAAATAATAGTGGCTAAGTGATTAAACCAGACAAGTCTTCATCATGGTCAAATGAGTGACACCAGCAGACAAGTGAATACTCTGCTCTTTATTTACACGTTAGCATTTCTTCAACGTTCTTCCTCATAACCCATTATGCTCAGATCAACACTAAATACATATGCACATTATGAATTACTATAACTGCACAGCAGGTTCCTGTGACTCGTAGCAAAGCACACACAGTATAAAAGTTACAGAGAGAAAGAATTCTCTCAGTTACTTGTATCTGCATTCCCTAAAATGAGCAGAGTGCACATCCATGCAGACACAAACTTCTAAAGTCTCTGCTGTTAAGGCGGACTGAGCACTGACCCAGCTGATGTTGTCGTATTCAGAAACAGATGTTTAATGGAGGCAAGGCTGTGCGGGTACTTTTACCCTACATAATTATCACATATTGATTACAGTTTTGAAATTGTGTGTCACAGATTGTCTATGAAAACCTTTAATATTTCAGATTCAGCACAGATTTTATATCTTGGACCAGATTATGACAAGTGTCAGTTGCTTTTCTTTCCTTTGGATGTGTGCTTGTTGGTTCTTGCGCCAACGTGATATATGAGGCAAGACTGCACAATAGAGGTGAACAATTTCAACACAACATTTAATATACTTCCACACAGAGAGGAAACTATAGAAACAGTCTCTAATGTTTTGAAATGTCCTAAATTTGAGTGACTAGTAGTACACGAGTGTCTGAATGAAGAGCAGCCCATCAGTCATTTGTAACTCCATACAGTGTATAGCTGTCACTCAATAGCACCCACCCCACCCAAGTAGTCCAGGACAGTTCACAGACGGCGACATCAGGAGTTGGCACCAGTCCGTGGCCCTCTGATGATGTGGATCTTGGCTTCATCATCCAGCTCGTCCATGATCCTTTCCTGTTTGACGGACAGGATAGTGTAGCTAACTGGACCACAGCAGGTTAAGGAAAAAAAAGTCAAACTGGTATATAAATGTAAGCCTACATTTTATTGTATCATTGTGTTTCTTTAAAGCCCTATAGGACTGGCTAATGGTTGAAATGTGTGACATGTTTCCTTGACCGTTTTGATTCGACTGAACATTTGTGGCCCTGCTGTTGGACATAAGCATTGACTATAATCCAAATTAAATGCTCTAGTTCCTTCAGTTTGTGTAATCTTGGCTGGGAGAAAAAAAAAAGTGTACATCTCCTTGAACACAATAATGCACCTTATAATTAAGCTGAATTTATATTTTTGACAAATTTCCCAGGTAATCTTTCTCTTTAATCTCCATACTTACTCTTCAGTGAATTACTCCCTGCTCTAACGGTTACATTGTACGGCAGACAAGATACCTTGCTTAATGTAAGACAGGCTACACCATGTGCGCCCCAAGATTATCTTAACACAGGCTTTTTGTGCGAGCCCAGTCACTGTTTAGAAATGCACATGTATGGGCATTCAACATTGCCACAACATCTCTTCCATTTTTCAGTATGAAATAGTGAGGCACTTTCAACTCTCTTGACAACATGCATTGAAGATAAAATTATTAAGTCTTTTTTCATTCTACATTAAACAGGCTACCAGGTTTTTGTTCCCAGTGTGTAGCTCCTGAGGTAGTCTACGCCGGGCATTATTTATTATTATTAACCTTTATTGAACCAGATAAAAACCCATTGAGATCAGGATCTCTTTCACAAAAGGTGACCTGGCCAAGAGGTCAGCAGCACACGTTCAAAAGAACAGTGACAATTAAGTGACAGTACAGATTAACAACATAGTGTTTTCAATAAAAAAAGAAAGTGTGGGAGCTGTGACACAACAATAAAACAACAATTTAAGATTTTAAAAAAAAAACACAGGCACTGTTCAATGGTCTCACGCTGTCTGTGTCCCTCAAGACAGAACGGAAAGCTCCAAGTGGTAACAACATTGCTTTAACCTAACGCTAATGCGTGTGTTTTAATTTCTCATTTGAGCACTTGAATGAAGGTCACTGTTCCTATGCCATGCGTAAAAGCGCATGATGACTGGCGAAGGATACACATGCCGACCACAAACGCCCCGATGGCCAAGCCGGTCAGCAGGTTTCGGCCCCGGAGCCGCGCTGCGTTTTGCTTCCAGTAGTCGAGCTCCTGCCGGCGGCGGAGGAGTTGTTTCTCTGCCGCTGTTAGTGAAGCTTTCACGGATCTCTCTGCTCCTTCCTCTGCCATGACTTGTTTGGTAAACCAGCCGCCAGAAGTGACGTCTTATCTGAACTGGAAATATTCTTCTTCTCCGATAAAAAAAAAAAAAAAAAAAAAGAAGCACAGCGCCATCTATTGTTTCGGAGTGTGTAGAATGTCTTTCTTAAATCATTGTATCGAGCGCTAGTTTTAAATTAAAACAAGGTAGGTATAAAACATAAAAATAAAAAAAAATTCTGTGAATGTCTCATCTAAATTTTGGTCCACTTTTCATTTCATTGACACAACACACATCACATGCATTATGACACTTTTATCAACAAACTCTACACTTCCATTAGAAAATATGAAAGCATTAATCCCTTAGCCTATTGTGTCAATCTTTAGAATAGGCTGCTGGTGATGGGGACTCTGGAACTGTTTGTCTTCTCTTGCTCTTGTCGCCTTAACCCCTTCAAGGAATTCTTGATGTCATGGAGTTGGAAGATGAAATTCAACCAGCACCTTCAGGTAACACTACATGATTGATGTCTTCTCTTTTGTTCTCACTGTTTTCTTTGTTTGTGTTATGAGACTCACCTTTCCCATTGTGGATGGGGCTTAACTCCCTGCCCTTGTGCGTTTTCCTATGTGTGATTGTAGCTTTTCGTGATCTTTCTTTGGTCTTAAAAAACTGTGTGGGTATAATAGGTGCAATTCTACATCTTGCCTCCTGCCAGGTTTTCTGGAGACAGACGTGACCACATTTGTACCAGAAGGTGGAGCCGTAGGAGAACAAGGGTTTAGGCATTACACTCTGTGACAACTTATTTCTTGGTTGCTGACAGTTTGACTCTGCTGCATTGACAACCATTACTTCAAAATTGGCAACAAAATCTAGAGTTCAGTTGCTCCACAGATAAGTGGCACTTTCTACTGTTGTGAATTTATATTAGCATTTAAAACTATAGAACCTGAAAAAAAGACAATCCCACTTTTTCAGATGTACCGTATTTAGTGAAAAATAAAAACAGTCTTTTATTTGGATGTTTTGAAAGACTTCCCCCTACTCCTGGAGGGGGCACTTTAAAAAAAACTGTTCCTTCGATATAAAATGAAAAAACTACAGCCATAAATCTAATGAAACCCTAGAAAAACATAAAAACATAAATTAAAGGTTGGTAAGTCAAATCGAAAGCTTTGAGCAGCTCAACAACTGTGTTGTGGATTGATATTGAAGTACCAAACTACAAATTGACCAGACCTGTTATCAATCGATCAATTAAAAAAAGATATATATATTAGATATATTTATTGAATGAGGACATTTCAACAGTATAATCCTGTTATGTTGAAATACAGGACATTGTGGTAGAACAGTGGAGTTGGATTTATCAGATTGTCACCCATCTCCATCCTGACAATTACCGTAATAGGTGAGTACTTTACTGCTTTGCTCGGTAGAATAGGCAAAAACCATCACTTACTATTTTAAAGTCATTTGTAAGATTAACGTTATAGCTAGAGTTTGAGATGAAACACAAACACTGCAGGCGGGCTCACACACGCAGTAGAGTGAATTAAATGTGAAATGTTGTATTCATCAATATCAATATTGCCAATGACCTTGACCCCAGCAAGGATGTATGTGTCTGAGAAAAAATAATATTTATATTTATTTATTAATATACTATCTTGGCTCTCCTGTCCAAGCTGGAAAGTGTTGGACCAATGGTTGATTAACAGTTGATTGAATGCCTTCATAAAATACAATAATGTAGTAAACATATGGACATTCAGTGGTTCCCCTAGGTTTACAGCATTGGGGGGGTGGGGGACACACGCCACAAACACTTGAAGGAATCTTGGTGTTCATGGGTTACTTTTAATGACAGCTGTCCTTTTCTATCGGAAAGGTATCCTTAAATGACTTCTTTCCCTGATTACGGACTCTATCCACTATCCTATCTCTACAATAAAGGCACCATAAATAAATAAATACATTTAAAAACGGGTCCATAGTTATCTAACTATCTATAGGTTTATGGTTTACTGTTAAATGGGATAATTTTACCTCTTGACCTTAAACCATGCATTTCAACTTTGTCCATAATAGCAAAAAGAAATTGTATTGTATTGTTAACACTTAAGGCTTTGTCAATTCAATTCAAATTCAATTCACTTAGCAGACGCTTTTATCCGAAGCGACGTACAACAGAGAGCAAGTACAACACTAATCCATTCATACACCGCCACGGAAGCAGCGGGAGCAATGTGGAGTTAGGTGTCTTGCCCAAGGACACATTCAGCGAACCCTCGACCTTCCGGTTGAAAGGCGACGACTCTACCAATTGAGCCACAGCCTCCCCCTGTCACACCACATACAGCAAAACATTCCAAGGCGTCTTGGTGATCTGCTGTAGCTTGTGGCTTGCAACTACTGTATTTTGTTCACTTTAGTAAATTTTTATATCTTATTTCCGCATTCAGTCTTGGGGCTAAAAGTTATCATTCATATTTAATACATGACTGGGTTAAATACTTGATTCTGAATGGCCAATCATGCATAGCAACAGTCTACTATCCCTCCAAATAGTTGTAAAGAAGAACACACTGTTTCCATGAAGTGCTGATGGATGCTAGAGATCCATGGCTCATATCTCAGAATCCACACACTAACATATTAGCATGTACAAACAAAAACGTATTACAGCGATTACTTTTATTTGTTTGCTCCTTCTTAGCGTGCAAAGAGCTCACACTTTGGGGCAGCTTAGCATAACCATTATACACCAAGGCATTTGTTGGATACAAAAAAATTGCATAACATGACTTCTCTGTACAACATACTCAATGGAACAATATCATTTGTTAATTAAGACACAGCCTAGGACTAAATTAAATCATATAAACCTGCAAAAAGAAGTGAGGTAAATTGGACACCGTTCTGCTCACTGTGGCAAAATGAGAAAGAAGCTGAATACAGGTGTGAAAAGTCAAATCCACAGAGAAATCTATAAATCTGATGATGCATGGCACATTAAGAGAAACAAGTAACAGAATAGGGCATGAGATAAAGCATGGAGATAAATGCTAAAGTAAATGTCAGCAGAAACTATACAGGTGTTGCACTAATTCATGCCGACATGTTGACCTTGTCTCACTTTATCAACAAACTGCCCTTTTTAAGAAAGCTTTAGTGAAAACTGCTCCCCATATAAACCTGCCTCGGACTACGGATTAAATGTAACTTTTGTGCTAATTCTGGCATGTTTACATAAATGCTATTTGTTGATATGTTGATTAATGTGCACTGTCCAAATATATATATCACCCCTTGCTTAGGGGGATTGTAAAATGAAGACAAAAAAGGACCATTCATGTATGTGCAGTAAAACATAACAAATTAACACAATACAAAAATGTAAACAAAGTTGACAGAGGTAATAAGTAATAATATACATCACTTAGTCCTTTAAAGGCTGTGTGCGTGAGATTTTACGCATAAATGTAGCAGAAATCCAGTATGTCCTCTGTAAATATCTCTGAGTCATGACTGTCTACAATGAGTGTGACACCCGAATCCCACTGTCTGTAATAATAATAACCATCATCAATAAAGGGTAAATTGATAGTCAATTAAACTTAGGTTAGTAATTATTTTACTGTAAGGGCGACATCTACAGGATCAAAAAGTTGCATATTCTTCCTTTAAGGGTATATCATTTTTAAATCTCTAAGAAGAGATAGAAATAATGATTTCATTGGCTTTGAAAAATATTAAATCTAAAAAGCAGTTGGTCCATTCTATCTATCCATAGTGCACACACTTTAGATGATTTTTGAAGAAGTGAAGCCGCAGTTTAAACTCTTTCTCACTGTCTTCTGGATTTCTGAAGCTGTCGTAGCGGGCTGTGTCCATGTTGCTGGTATGAGGCTGATGGCCGATGGACACATGGCTACAGCTGGCAACCATCAGAGATCCCATCCCATCCATAAAGAACTCTAGAGTCAGACACAAAGATTTTAACTTTTAAGGGAAAAAAAACACCTTGGCCAACACATTCTGTATAGTTGTGAGCAAGCTGCCATGAGGGATTCACACTCTGTCTAGTTTTCAACCTACCTGAGTGTCCTACTCTCTGGAGCTTAGGGTCAAATCCCACCTTCTGTACAACATCTGTACGAGCAAGGAAGAAGTTGACCACCCCACTGGCTAGAGAGCAATGTGGGTGACCAGGGAGTTGGTGGAAAGTCTCTTTAGACTTTCTGCTCAGGCAGCCACCCTCCATTTCGTCTCCTTCCTGATAGTCTAATGAGAAATAAAACTGGTTGCCTTCTACTGATCCGCCAAGCTGATAAGAAAAAAGACATGATAAGTGGTCAGAAACGGGTCTGTCATGCACCCCGCCTAATTTTTGCTTAGTGCAGTAATTAACTGTGCATTAAAATGCTCTAATGCAACAGAAACATTTCCAAGCAAATCACTTTTCCATGGATTATAGCTAGTGATAATGGATAATAGGATTTGGCTCAGCAAATCCACAATCAATGTAAAAATGCGACCTTCATTTCACAAGACTGTCAAAATGATCATAAAAGCAGACAATCATCTCTCTTACTGAGTTACAGTCAAGTCACATTTCAAAACAGCAGCAGCTGACCAAAGTGCTGTACAAAGCATAAAAGTAAAAACATACAGGAGCTTACGACAATGATAAGAACTAACAATAAAGCAATAAACAAAAGCTGATAGAAACGGACAAGAGGGCTGAAATGCTGCCTCTTGTTGTCGGCAGATTGACATCCCGGCTGAACTAAGGGACTTAAGAGAAGTTGAGAAATAACCTCATTTTCTTTATTGTCCTTTTTATGATGAGTTAAGAACACCTATGATTAACTGTATAGGCCTACACTGTTGTTTAATTTCAATGTTTATAAGCTGGCGTCTCTGAAGCCGAGAGAGGGGCCAGGATGGTTTATTTCGTTAGTGTTATTATTATTTTTAGTCACACATAATGCTTCTTTAGGGTCAAGATTCTCATGTAAAAATCACCAGACACAATTACTAAAATACAAGCAGATTACATAACTTATCGATAATTATTTATAACAAGTTAGGAGAGCTAAAACACAGAAAGATGACAGAGAGATTCAGGCCACTTTGTTTATTCATGAAGTTCATTCATAAATAAAAACGCATATCCTCTTCTGTTCTGTTTTACATTGAGTTCATAAGTGAACTACAAATATTCATTTTATATGAAGGTGGGTATCATTTGTTTAAATAAATTCTGTCATTTTTGATTTGTGCATGAGGGTCTATGAATTTGAGCTATGTTTATATAAAAAGTGTTGACAGATGTGAGAACTATATTGAGACTAAACACTATTTAAAAAAAACAGGTGGATAGAGGGATAGATAGTACTGTTTACTGAAGATGTATGGTATAATATATAATAAAAAAACCTGTATAGGACGTTGCCCTTTTTAACTATGGACTGGAAAAATGTCCTTATCAAGGATAATTTGAGCTATAAGCAACGTTCAAAAGCTGAGAGGGTACATAATAATTTACAGTAGAATATGTCATATAAAGTTTTTAACAAGAAAAGTTACACAACAAGAAAATATGCACACAGCTAGAAAACTACATACGTTACAACACAACTAAACCTTTTTTTTTTCTTTATAAAGGCTTTACAACCTGAGCCATTTTGTTCTCACCACATCCAGTTCGGGAACTTTCTCCATGATCTCCACCAGCTTCTCTATCTTTGTTTCCTCTGTAAACACAAAATCGTCATCCACCCACAGGAAGTACTTTGTGATCACCTGGGAGACGGCAAGATTCCTGCCAGCGAACCAGCCCTGAGGGAGAAATATGAGATTCTAATGGTTACTACTCCTAAATTAGTGTTATGTCCTTATCTGACAAAACTTGTTCTTGTTGCCAGAAGAAAAAATCAATAAAAAAAAAAATATTGTTCTAAGTTAAATGCAACAGAAGATCTCCTGAAAATAAAGCAAGTTTACGGATTCATATCTACTGATAACTTAACACCCATTCCCACAAGCAGAAAAGCTTGCATTGTATAAAATTATTGCTTTGTCCAACATTGGTTCAGTATAATACAGAAATATTGAGTATTGTACGTACCTGTGCTGGAGGCATGATGTAGTGTTGGATATGTTCTCTGGTAATTTTCTGCGGGTCATCGCTGTCATCGGCAATGATGACTGTAATGTTGCTATAAAAACGCCGTATGCTGCTCAACAACACCTCCAGTTTTTGGTAGCGCAGGAATATCTTTGTGGTGATGGTAACGTGGGAGCTGATTTCTGAGTGGACAGTCGTGTTTAAGAAAAGATTAAAACACAAGAAGGAGCGTTTTTTCAAGTTCAAACAGTTTGGACAGTTCCAAATGTTCAGAGAGAGGAGCTTTACTTTTGATAGCTTAAGTAAAGCACCAAAAAAAAAAAAAAACACATTCATTAAGAGAACTGCAAAAGAAGGCTGTTGGTTTTGATTTGGTGATGAATAACACAACATTCTTCTGACTAACACTAATCCATCTACTCCATTAAAAACAAGTGTTGTTGATGACTAAGTAGCTAATGCCTACATCAGAAAACTTGTCAAAATATGTTTACTTAAATGAGTCAGTTACAGTTTTATCTTCCTGCATGTTTTAAGCCTGCATTTGAATTAAACAAACAAAGTAAACAGCATTTTAACTGGTACATATATAACTGCACTGAAATACCATGCAAGCACAGAATGTCCTTATCATTTGTTAAAAATCATCAACCCATTAAAGTAGATTATCAGCCCTTCTCATAGACACTACAATATTGACCTTAAATCTAAATAAAACTGGTTGCCTTCTACTGATCCGCCAAGCTGTTAAGAAAAAAGACATGATAAGTGGTCAGAAACTTGTCTGTCATGCGTCTGCACCCCGCCTGATACATTAGTTAGGGTTGAAGTTGCCTAACCTCAACTACTCTCCTACTAAACTCAACTCCTTTGGAGTGTGCAGGACTCTGCTACGGACTTTTTATGACACTGTGGTGGCGTCTGCACTTTTCTATGCAGTGGTCTGCTGGGGAGGAGGGAGCACGGAGAGAGACAGGAAGAGACTGAACAGACTGGTCAGGAGGGCCAGTTCTGTCTTGGACTGTCCTCTGGACTCTGTAGAGGAGGTGGGTGAGAGGAGGATGTTAGTGAAGCTGACATCCATCATGGACAACCCCTCTCACCCCCTGCATGACACTGTGGGGGCTCTGAGCAGCTCCTTCAGCAGCAGACTCAGACACCCACCCTGTAAAACAGAGCGCTACCACAGGTCGTTCATCCCATCTGCAGTCAGACAGTTTAATCATACAGTTTAATCAGACTCTTTAACAACATCACCACCTCATGCTACACACTGTGTGTGTTTTTTTTTTTTAAGAAGAAGTTACTGTGTAATTTTACATTATTGTATTTTTTTTATTTAAATGATGTAAATATGTTTGATCTGTTTTTAACTTCTATTTTTATTTTAATAAGTATATTCCCGTCCCCTGTTTTCTGGAGCTGCTGTAATGCACAAATTTCCCCCACGGGGATCAATAAAGTTTATCTTTATCTTTATCTTTATCTTTATCTTTATCTAACCTCATTTTCTTTATTGTCCTTTTTATGATGACCTTAAATCTTCAGACCGTCATACTGAGTTCACACCTGTTCATATACCGTTTCACACCTACCTGTTCCTATGTCATAAAGCACTGGCAGTTTAGGCTGCTTGATGGAGATGGGAAACACAGCTTCATGGTTCTCAAACTGGAAGATGGCTGGGCAGAGAAAAGGACAGTTACAGCAAGCTGTGTCTTACTGGAAATAGATAAGTAAATAACAATGGTGTTAGTACGAATTTTCATGAATTCATTCATCTTGGTAATTTTGTGGATGTACCATTTAAATCTGTCTAAGAGTAATTCTTCTTTTAGGTCTGTGTTGATGGAACAGTAAGACTCTCATAGCAGCAGATCTATATTTGGAGTGAAGCCAAGTATATTTACAGATCATGATCATGTCATCTTTCTTGACTATTAGAGGTATACCCAGATAGACAGGAATTTGTAGGCTTTACCTTCTAACAGAGTATAAGCAACACTGCTAAGATGAAAACTTTGTCCGCGGTTTGTGTTCTGTTGCTGTTGTCTGACTTCGGCCTAATAAATTCTAAGATAATCCACAGCCTTATTTGCGATTTCATCATTGAACATCCACAGCAGAAACAACCCCCCACCTATCAGGTACTAAGGAAGACTTTGTAGGCTCAAAGGAGACAGCATTTCAATCAATTCAACAGTAAAGGATTCACATGGTTTATACAGTGCATTAAACACATACATGTACATGTACAAACATGTCCAGCTAATGGATAACTTCATGCCCTTGTTGTGCAGACTATCTCTCCAATGCATTTATTGATGTATTGTTCACATAAAGATTATGTTTTCTTGTCTGGTAGACACATACCCAAGTCGCCGGTGTGTATATGGTAGACAGTGCTGGTATATGACACTGTAGCCAGCAGGTTGTTGAGGGTCACCAGGCTGCTACATTCTACAACCAGGCTCATCTCGCCATCACCTGCCATTTCACCACAGACAAACAGCATTCATTGACTTCTCAGAAGTTCCGTTGAGTTATCTAGGAAATGTCCCTGTCGAGGGTAATAATTTGATTTCCCTCCCTCCATCAACAAATGTAGAACCATCACCAGCTATTTTTAGCGCTGATTTAATTATTTCTCAAGCAAATTAGTCCACTTAGTCCTACTCATTTGGACAAACGACCTTCATGAAGTTCCTTCTGATTACAAATCTTACCTTTTATTGTCACTCCTTCAGGTGAATTCTTAACGGTGAGGAACCCTTTGGACACAGTCAAGGAAACCTAAGGGGTCACACCACTCATAAAGTTTAGACCAATGAGAGAACAACGAACTGCACAACAATAACCAACACTAGTATTTCTTATATGTATACAAGTTTTATTTTAAGCATGTTTTTAATACATCTCATTAAATTCAAGAATGATTTGAGGAGAAACAATAGCCTCATATAAGGGGATAGATGTGGTTGCTATATTGTCACAAAGTCCATCTCTCTGCCCATCTCTTTAGCCCAACCCAATCTTCACATCTCAAATTTCCCAGCCCCTAGAGCTAGCCACTCCAATCTGCCATGCAACCTCCTGATAACCCTCATCCATCTGAGCCTCCACCTAGCCAAGACTCCCTGTGTTTATCAGGCTTGTTAATGATTTTTTTTTTTTTTTTTTGTTACCCCTGCTTTGAAGCTCAGGCTGATGCCTATTACATATTACAGATTGTACATTGAATACCCACACACACACGCACGCAAACACACACACACTATATTCTATTACTATTATTGTTATTATAACTACTATATCCATTTTTTCCCATCCATTTAAGAACAAGTGATATCATTCACAATAAACAACACAGTAAACAACGGCCGCTTCCATCTATCATCCTAGCTAATGTACGCTCCCTCCGCAATAAACTGGACGAGTTACAGACTAACATTAACCACATGCACGAGTACAGGACTGCCTCTGTTCTTGCTTTTACTGAGACATGGTTAAACAAGAATGATGATGATAACATGCTGCACGTTGATGGCTTCCCCCCCCCTTCAAGACAGTGAGCTCACTGGGAAACAACATGGCGGTGGTGTGTGTCTTTATGTAAACACACGCCGGTGCTCAACGATCGTCGTGAGGGAGAAACTGTGCCCCTCGGACATCGAGCTTCTGGCTGTCTCCCTTCGCCCTTTCTATCTCCCCAGAGAATTTCCACAGCTTTTTCTCATCCTGGATTACATCCACCCCAGAGCTGACGCAGCCACTGAACACATCACAAACTTATTAAATAAACTGGAACACATATTACCGGACTCTTCCGAATTCATCTTGGGGCGATTTCAACCACTGCTCTCCTGAAAAATCACTAAAAGGCTACCACCAGTACATTACACGCAGCACCCGCCTGGGGAAGACACTGGGTAAATGCTATGGTTCAGTTCCTAACACATAGAGATCTGTTGCCCTCCCCCCTCTTGGCTCTGCTAACCATCATGCCATCCTGCTTGCTCCAGCATAAACGAAAGCATTCTTACACGACAAGGATGCTTTGAATCCACTGACTGGGATAACCTCTTAGCACCCTCCGACAACATTAATGAGCATGTGCACACTGTTTCATCATATATCTCCTTCTGTGTCAAAATCTTCCCAGTGTTTCCCCTACCATTATATTAGGGGGGCGGCTATCAGCACTGGATGGACTACTAAGGATGGATTCCTCAAAATGTAGGAAAGAGTTTCATTGGAATATCATTTCTGACCTGCAACAATTCTGTTACAGCATGTAACATACGTCAAGCTAAATAACATTCTCTTCTGTTCTTCTTGTGTATATTATCTGCTCAGCACAGTGAGACCTTCAAATTTATTCTGCCTTAAGCTAGGACTGCTTGCTTTAGAGATGAAAAAATATCGCCCCTCATTCTAGTTGCCCTCGGAGTAACGGACAGGCTATTGTTCTCCTTGACCCGTGTGCAGTAGACACAGAGCTAGGGAGGAAAGGCTGCTGGTGGGAGAAAAAGCTATTGGTATTTATTTAAATGTAAGAAATGTGTATCACAAAAAAAGCTGTTCTATTGAGGACAGTTTTTTTGGTTTTGGTTATAAATACAACAATTAGTAAAGCAAATTCTGGACATCCAGACAATTAGGACATCAGAGAAACATTTGTTGTCATTCTTGCTGTACCCATTCATCTGTGGGTCTTAGCGGCTTTGCCAGGCTCTGTCATTCCAGTAAATGTAGAATTAAATTGGTCGTACATTATATAATGCAGGCTAATAGGCATGTAACTGTAATACAGCTGACAGGGAGACAGATTTTGCTTCTTATATTTTGGGAGGACAAAGCTGTCTAACAAATTGTTAGAAGTCCACAGCAGTATGAAGGTTATTCATAATAAAAGAAAAGTCTGCTGCTCCAGGGTCATTTTATAAGGCTTTGTTCAAACATCAGTTTATTTTGCACATTAGGGGCCCTAGTTGTTGCCAGCCCCTTTCAGGGTGTGTGAATGGTGAGAGAGCAGCTGTTGAGATCCGGCTGGGTTCTTGCATTTGTGGCTGTCTGTGAGCATATGTGTGTACACTCTTAGAAATTGCCCCTGTTAAAAAAAAGGTAAACAACTGGCAGTAGGGTTGCCAGGAAGTTACTGTAAAATTAACGGTATATTGCTGTTGCTGAAATTTACAGTTTTCTACCATTTTTGTAAATACAGCAAAAAGCTGTGATTTTAAACCTTAACAGGAAAATACTGTTGAAAGAATTAACTGTTTAATACTGTTTATTTGCAGATTTTTACTGTGAATTGTAAATACTACACCTAGCTATAGATTAATTTCCTTCTACCAAATTGGACACAGTATATTTATTTTCTAAACCTAGTGATTTGATAAATGATTCCTTGCTTGTCAGGTTATAAAATACCATGTTTTAAAATAATAAATAAACAGTGCCTTTAAAATTGCAACTTAAAATGTTAAGACAAATAATAAAACTTCAAAGTGTCTTCTCAAACCACATCTGTCTTTATTTAAACTGTGACATAATCAAAGAAAATACACTTTAAGAACATGAAGGTTAAATAGGCAAAAAATCTAGCACAAATGTTTACATTTAGACATTTAGCAAAGGCCATTTCCAGTGTATAAAAAGTGCATAAAAGAGTTTTGGTAGATACATTTTAAACAGAGAAGTGAAAAGAAATTCTGTTATAGTTTCAAAACTGAATAAACAACCTGTCCTCTGAGGGAAACTGGGTCCCTGGACCTGCACCTCCCTCTCATTCCTCCTTCCAGACTGAAACTGCCACATAACAAGGATTCTGTAAAGGGAAAAAACAACATTAGAACAAAAGCAGCTCCAGCTGAACAGTGAACATTATCATAGGGACAATCCTTTCTGAATATTCTCCATATACAAAGAAGTAAAGTAAAAGTATGAAGTAGAACTAATATGAATAAAAATAAGTCCTGGTAGTACATGAATTCAGGATGTATGGCAGCAGCTTTATGTGTTAAAACAGTAAAACAGAAAAAAATATGCTTCAGGTCCATTCTGACAGTCTCACTAAAGTTTCCTTTTATACATTTTCAAATACTGTATATTATACTATTTATACTATGGCCATATTGCTTAGTAGGCCCTAATCATAATTTCTAATTCAATATTTAATCAATAGTCAGTGTCAGTTGAAGCTGAAACAAATATAAAGTGACTGTTGATGTTAGCTAACCTTACCATTACCACCAGGCAAGTAAGTCAAGTTCATTATAGCCCACTTAGTTAACCACATTACAAGAAACTGTTTTGTTTTTTGTCCCATTTAGCAACTGTTAAGATCTGTATTTCAAGCTAATGTTAGCTGGCAAAGAATTCACTCATGTGCATGTGTCTGCCTTCAGTGTTTCTGTGTAATTTTCAAATCTAGCTAACCTTAATCTTACAAATCACTTCAAATTTAGTAAGTGATGGTTTTTGCCTATTCTAACTAGCAAAGCAGTAAGGCACTCACCTCTTAATTGTCAGGATGGAGATGGATGCCAATCTGGCAAAGCCAACTCCACTGTCCTTTCAACCATGTGGTCTCAACTTCTTTTTCCCAAAATGCATTGCAAAAACTACGGTAAATTACTGTTTTGCTTCCTTCAAGCAATAATACAGTAAAATATTGTTATAAACCGTTATAATACAGTAATGTCCTGTATTTAAACATAATAGGATCATACTGTTGAAATTTCCTTGTAAATTTACATCAATTTCTTAGAGTGTATGTTGGTTTGTGAGCACCTGCAGTTGGGGGTGGGTTAGATTTGGGGCTCTGGGAGCTGTTGGCAGCAAGCAGAAGGCGGGGTTTCACGTTGCAGAAGCTGTAGTTAGTTTTCCTGCATGCATGCGGCGGTATTAAAACATGTGATTGTGTGAAGAGACTGCAGAGAAGTCTGACCCATTCACGTACAGAGTGACATCATACACTGTCACCACCTTATTTGCCTCTATGAAGGTTTATTCTCTGGTGGGCCCACTGCCCAACAGACCTGTAGTATTGCTTAATATGTAAATTATGTAACCTGAAACTTCAATTTCTACAGTGTGTAGGAGGCGCCTCTGCTGCAGCACACTGAGTTCTTTTCTTACCTGCTACTAGAATGGTGTGAATGAAAGCTGTGCCCTCCATCCATGGTGTTTTCATGAACTGTTATCTACATTAACTATTTAGTTCACATAACGCTCAGCTTTTAAAACATATTACTTTAGCCTTTTATCCTTTCATCCATTTTTGCAGGTGCAAGCTTGTGGGAAAATAATAAGCCAAAATATAAATTAAAAAAAACAACAATTGGGTAATAATAGAGATAAACAAAAGCAAAACATTTTTAACATACGGTAAATTTGATTACAGTAGCCTTTTAATAAAGAACCCACACACAAGCCTATTTGATAACCTCTGCTTTTCTCTTAGGTCAGACTTTATATGTTTTTGCGTGCATTACTGTCAGTGTTTGCCCACCTGACAGTGATGGATTTAGAGGCCTAGTTGCATTTTAAAATTCAGCATCTGAAGAGTGAGCAGCTGAATAGTGACCCGATACGTTTCGCTGGCTGGGTTCTCCTTCCATCTCCGTTTTCTATCGAAAAGGTATCCTTAAAGACTTCTTTCCCTGATTTCCGACAGTATCCACTATCCTATCCCTACAATAAAGGCACGAAAAGCCGTGCCGCCCCCCTAATATAATGGTAGGGGAAACACTGTCTTCCCCAACAACAAACCACGGAGAGTTCAAGAGTTCAATGAGATTCTCAACAAGAAGAAAAGGGTCTTCTTCACCGGCTGGAGAAAAAGGAATGGAGAAAAAGGAGGTAAACAGAGAAGTCAAGCATGCAATAACAACTGCCAAACTCAAGTACAAATACAAAGTGGAGGAAAAATTGGCAGGGCCTCAAAAACATGGCCGCTGTGAACACTGCTGCTACCAACAACAAAACCATCCATGTTGCAGGCTGCAGCTCCACTTCTCTCTCCAACGATCTCAACTCATTCTACACCAGATTTGAGAAAGACAATACCACACAGCTGGAAGAAACAGTGTTCATGCTCAAGCCCAGTGACTCTGCACTCATCCTCAGCAGAGAGGATGTGGTGAGAGCCCTCAGGAAGACAAGGGAGAGCAGCTCACCTGGTCCAGACAACATCAGTGACCGCATCCTAAGGCACTGTGCTGAGCAGCTAGGGGGCGTGTTTCAGACCCTGTTTCAGAGCTCAATGGACAGCAGCACAGTCCCCCAGCTGTGGAAACACTCCACAGTTATCCCCATCCCCAAGAAAAGTCTCAGGTGGACCCGCTACAATTTGCTTATCGTGCAGGCAGAGGTGTCGATGACGCAAAAACATTCATTATAGACACTGTTCACAAACACCTGGAGCACCCCAACACCTCAGCCAGACTCTTGTTTGCAGACTTCTCCTCTGCATTTAACACTCTGCAGCCTCACATCCTGGCTGACAAACCTTCAACTTGCTTCCATCTGAACGACCAGCTTATCCTGTGGATATTGGACTTTCTGACCAACAGATCACAGAGAGTTCTGGTCAACAACACATTCTCCAACCTCCAACACACCTCAACTGGCTCCCCTCAGGGCTGCATGCTCTCACCTCTGCTCTTCATTCTCTACAGCGATGAGTGCAGAACCACACAGCCAAACTGTCACCCGGTGAAGTACGCGGATGACAGAGTTCTCCTGTCTCTGCTGTCAGGCCCCTCTCAGCACCATGGACCAGTTCTTCAGGAGTTTGTGGAGTGGTGTGACAGCTCCTGCCTCAAACTGAATGAGAGCAAGCCCAAAGACATGGTAGTGACCTTCTCCAACAAGCAGAGGGAACTGGCTGCAGCTGCAATTACCACAATCCATAAGAATCCTTTCGAACAAGTAGAGGAGTATAAATACCTGGGTACCATCTTCGACAGCCTGCTGAAATTGTCCTCCAACACCGAGGAGATTCTCAGGAAATGTCAGCAGCTCCTTAGGAAGCTCAATTCCTTCAGTAAGTCAGTAGTCAGGAGTCAGTAAGAACATTCTTCTGACCTTCTACTACTCCTTCATTGAGAGCATTATTACATTTTCTATAACCTGCTGGTTCCACTCCACCACCCTCCAGAACAGAAACCGCCTGCAGAGCAAGGTCACAGTCTGCTCTAAGATCATTGGACTACCTGTAAGGACTCTGACATCCATCTATGAGCAACAGACAATGAGGCTAGCAGGTCGGATCATGCAGGACCCATCCCATGCTCTCTTCCCAGCGTTTGAGTGGCTCCCCTCAGGACGCCGTCTTCACTGTCCCTGCTGCAGGACACAGAGGAGAAGAGCAACCTTTGTTTCCAGGGCTGTCCAGCTCCTCAACTCTCAGTAATTGTGGGACATGTTGTTACCTGACTCCAGAAGGAAACTTTGAAATCAGTTTTTCAATGCCATTTTGTTGCCAAATCAATTGTACCATAGTCATGAGTATAGGGGTAGCTGGTTGTCTTGGTTCCAGGTGTCAATCTCTTGATATAAGGATTTTGTAAAATGTCACTGGAGGAACCAAAGCTTCTGAAAAAGTGGGCGGTGACTGTTGAGCTATTTTTCAACCTATTATGTTTCCCATGGTTAACCATGGCCACTGGGACACATTCCTATTAACCTCTTAGAGGCACATGAAGTGTTCTCAGAACAATTTCCCCCACGGGGGATTAATAAGGTTTATCTTTAGAAATGCCCATGTTCAAAACATAGGTGGTGAGTGCAAAGCCAGCATGACAAAAAGAGTTCTAATGGTCCCAAAAGTTGTATAGAAAGGCTTCCTCCCCATTTCTTTAGCCTCTTTCTTGTCCGTACTTTCTCCAATTCACTGTTGAAGACTTTTTAAATCAAAACAGCAGCCCTCTTGTTTAAACTAGCCAAAAACTTCAATACTGCAAGTCAGATGTCAAGTGACTTGTCCATCTGTTGTACCAAACCTACCTTATAGCTTTCACTTTGCCCGGCCTTCAGCCTTAAACCTGAAAGCAAAATGACATTGGAATTTTATACTGCTGTTTTACGAGAGCACACACATTTATCACAGGCTTTATTTACTTTCAAAGCTGATGAATTCTGATATTAAATGACCAAGCTTTACAGCTCCCTGTAGCCTGTAGTTAACCTTCAGTGTATGCTGGTGAAACTATCTAAGCCAGGACGTGTGGAGATGAGATATGGATGATGGAGCAGAGGAAGTCATATCCAATAAGTCCATCGAAGAACTAATTCTTGTTTTTCTCTAAAAGAGTTCAATGACTATTGTGTTAGATTTGGTTACGTTTCCTCAAGTCATGTCTCCACTACTCAATGAATCTGCTAAAGAGCGCTGCAGGAGCTTGATTGGTAGACAGCGCTATCAATCATGCCTTTGGACATAAATAGAGAACAAACCATATGACGTATTTTTGTAGGCCAACCCGGAAGTAGCATTGCCATGGGGTCTAGCGAGAATTCGCCTATGGGATTTTTTCATTGGATTTTGGATCATTGCAGAAAATAAGCTCTGTGGCAAACACATGTTTCTGATGCGTAGGTGCTTTGTTCAGCGGAATAATCTTCACAGATGAACACCATTTTTATGATGTTTGAAGCGTTAATGCAGTCGTCAAGTAAAAAGCTAACGTTAAGCTATAGCAAACTACACCACGGTCGGATGATTGTCACTACCATTATGCTTCAGACAATCTCCAATAAACTAATCCGCGTATCTTAATAAATTGTTTATTAACGTGATGACGTTTAATGTCCCCGACAACCACTGTAGTCACATTTAGCCACTTGTTAGCAACCGCCTTTTTAAGCACGCGTGAAAACTTTGAAAATTCACAAGTGGGGGTATTACCTAACGTAGTTTATGTCGTCTAATAAAACACCAAAATCTCTTAAGCTTGTGTTAACCAAAGACCTAAATTCAGGCGTCTAACCACAAACCCATTCAAAATTCCCATTGACTTTGAGACGATAGACCTCATGGTGCTCAAATGTTTACTTACTTCCGGGTTTTAGGACTCATTCCTGTGGCGCTCTATTGCCTTCATTTTGATTAAACTTATAAGTGATTGATGACTACAAGAAAGAATGCAGATAGCAGGCTGTACGGAAAGAGAGCAGCTCAGTGCAGCGAATGTGAACTAGTTCATATTTTACAGTGTGTATGAACGTGAATTAGTTCGTTTTAATATCTGTTGACTGAACTTTAAACCAGTTCTTTCTCTGTGTGAACTTGCACAACTATGGCATGGCTCGTCTGTTAACATGGATGAGGCAGAACTTATGAGCTATACCTCAGCCTGTCAGCAGGGAGAGCTCCAAATATTTTGGCTTCGCTTTCAGGGAGCAGTTGTGTCATCCATCTTTATTATACAGTCTCTGGTTGAAACTCTTAAAAGATTTTAAAAAATGTAGTAGTGTCTGGCATACCTGGTATGAGAGTGGTGGTCAATGGTCGTACAGTAAAACCCTGGATAGGATACCGCAGAGGTGAGTTAGGTTCGGCAAACAGCAGACTGGATAACACTGATGTAGTCCTGTTGAAAAGATGGAGGAGTGGGTGATGAAGTGAGAGAGTTTAAACTTTTCTTGAGTTTCTTGAGTTGATCCATGGCTAAGATGATGATTTAGAAGTTAGAATTAATTACAGGAAAGTTCCCTTCTCCGATTTCCCTAAATATTGTTTCTCTATCGCATTCACTTTTCTAAGTTTGTAAACATCACTTTGAGGTCATCCATCCATCCACTATACCTAGCTAAGTGTTGTTGATGCTCCTTGGCTCTGCGTTTCACCAGCTCTTCATACTGATCCTTGGGAACGTGGTCTTTGAGGAGCACTGAGCCGGATGGACAGGTGCATGGACCAGATGAGGGAGAAGGACTGGATGATATCAAACTGAAAAGACTGGACAGTGATTTTTAATTCAACTCTGTTTTAGGGGTTGCACAGACTTGTCGACTAGTCCACTTTACAGTGTGATGACGTTTTATGCATGATGTTGAATTATTTTATCTTAATTATCTTGACAACAGGATGTGGAATTGGTCGACAGATTCTATTGTGTTTATTTGTGATTTTGTGAATTCTGTATTTATGAAGCAACATTAGAATACAGAGAACAAAGCACAAAGATTTATTTTGAATACTGATAAATAAATTCTACGGAGTGAAGCTGAACTGAAAAGGGCTCATTCGTTTCTCCTGTTGATACAGCAATCTTATCTGCATAAGGGATCTCAGTTTGAGACATGTAACATTTACAGTAAAATAATTACTAACCTAAGTTTAATTGACTATCAATTTACCCTTTATTGATGATGGTTATTATAAAGTAAGCTCGAAAAACGTTCCTCTAAACTGCCTACTATGAACTATGAGTGGTTCTTACTTCTTTTCCAACTTTTTGACTATTAGAGGAAGAATATGCAATTTTTTGATCCAGTAAATGTCGCCCTTGAGCACCAGCATGAAAACAAAACAACTCAAGCTGCATTGTTGTGTTAGTATGCAAATGCCCGTAAAATACAGTGCAAGGTAGACTAAAAATGTAAACTATAAAATCCAATAGAGAAATGAAAATACAAAATGGATAAAGAAGAGTAGTAGTAAAGATATACGTGGACAGGGATTGGACTAACAGAGGGAGACAAGTTTTAACAGAACTACATACACACACACACACACACACACACACACACACACACACACACACACACACACACACACACACACACAGTGGGTTCTTTACCTCTGTTTAGGACAGGTATGGAAAAAGTGAAAATAGGAAAACAGCAAGATGATGGCAACAGTCACAAGGAGAAGTTGCTGTTTGTTACACTTGCCGATCTGATGAGAAAGAAAGACAAGGAAGGTGACTAATTCCTTTGACCATGGTCAAAGGAATTAGTCACCAGTTTATTACACATTGCATTCTTTGTCCTATAACTCTTAAATTATAAGCTGTGACAGGAAACTCTGGCTTGGAGATCAATTAAAAAAATAATAAAAACATAATGATGTTGATGTAGATTTGTGTGTGACTTAGGCTGGAAAAAAACACATCTTTTAGAGAATGACATTTAGCCCTGGTTATTATGTGAAAAGCAATAGAAAAATGGTTCAAAAACTTTCCTGAAATGCAGCAAACAAGCGGCTTAGTGGTCTCCTTTTACCATGATCCGCTCTTACAAGCTTCATTAGGGACTGCACAAGAAGTCAAGTGTTCCATTGTTCTTAGACGGCCGACTACAACTGTATAGAGTCTGGGTTTAGCTTCTGAGAACCGATACTGCAGGTTGAAGGTTGTGGCACAAATTGTGTGTTCAAAACACAAATGTGTATTTGTAACTTAAATACTTTGCTGTAAGTAGAAGTAAACTTCAAGTAGTTTTTAACCTTCAATCAAGATAACAAGATCAAAGACCCTAACCGTACACTTATTTTAGCAGTAAAAAACACAAAATGCCAAAAATAACTGTATATTGTTTTATCAAATATCACTATAACTACATAAAAGAAAGTGGAAGACACTAGGACCTTACAGGTGAATCTCACCATCAAAACTAAAACACTATAGGAAACATCACGTAGAACATATAGTTATATAGTTCTTACCATTTTCTGACTTCAAGGTCCCTCTCTTGTTCCTCTCATGCAGCATAGATAAGTGACCCTCAGATAACATAGAACATGAAAAAGGAGCGGCTTAATGATGTTGACGATCCTGCTCTACCACAATACGGTGGCCCTGAAGTGCAAAACACAACAACAAATAAGAAAACACAACCACAAATCAAACATAAGTCAAAAAACACAAACACAAATCAAAAAACACAACGACAAGTCAAAAAACACAAACACAAATCAAAAAACACAACAATAAATCAAAAAACACAAACACAAATCAAAAAACACAACCACAAATAAGAAAACAAAACCACAAATTACAAAACACAACGACAAATCAAAAAACACAATGACATTAACTTAAACCGAAAAAGGTAGGTACCTGCAGTCGACAAGGATCGTCGCTGATTGGAGGAACGCAATGTCCATCTTTTTAACCGGGAGCATGCTGCTTCCGCGAGTTGATTTCAAAACATGAAATTTAATTACATTAAGGAATACATTTAATGTATTCCTAGGTCTCAGTTTTGGATGGACCTGTTTGGAGACCTAAGAGACTCTGGACACTTCAACGGTTGCCATGAACACCAGTGCTTACTGAGATTCTGCTTCAGTAATGTTCTGCAGAAAGACCTGGATGACTGTACGGACCTCTGGAACAAGCACAGGATTCGACCATCCAGACTTGCCTCATGTCCTGGAGGGATTCCAAACGAACTGTATTTGTTGCCTCACAGGTAATCCACATCAACTCAGAGTTAAATGGTCATAAACTGAATATTGTATTTTTACAAATTGCACTGCACTCGTTATGGTAACTATATTTGGATTATTGTATATTTTTGTAAATTATAGTATTTAATATAATTTATAGGCTAGTTGTCCTGCCTTTGTTTACTTTTACATTTCTGTATCAACAAGCAAACACATCTTATTAACAATGGCCATTTCAAATTACATTTTTAGTTTGCAGAATTTGCAGGTTTGGTTCAAGGGACAGTGGATTTGCTGTTGAAGACAGGGAACTAAATGTGTTGCCGGAGGCCAGGCAAACAATTGAGTCATGCGGTGACCCAGACATTCAGGCCACAACAGGCTGTGGAACAAAATGGATTACAGCAGCCACAAAATAGCTGGGCTATAGATGTGGACTATACTGTAGCTCTTATCAAATATTCCATGTTACAGTGAACCTATAGCTGAGAAAAAATGTTTCTGCTTTAGCAGGAGATGGCTTTACATTACATACATTACTGATTGGACTGTAAATGCTTATATTTTGGGAACTACTGAGTCTTAATTGTGAACTGACATATGAGTAGCATAAAGGGTTTTAATTGTTAATAAAAGGATGATCTACCGAAAATTCTCAAATGTGGTACTTTCAATTTTCAGTTTTGGTAACTGGAATTCTTGCAAGCACAAAATATTTTATTCTTTGTGAACTGATATCACTATTTACACTACATGTAGAACATCTAGTAGACAGTTTCCTTGTATAGTATGCCATGTTAACAGCAGATACTGTGCATTAATGCTACAGAAGTCACAAGCTAAATAATTCACAACAAATTACACAATTACACTTTTTATCGTTGTGGTGCACGCACTGAACACAGAGTGGACCTACTCAGAGTTGATTTAACTAATTCAAATCTGCTGATCTGGAACCAAAAACTCAAGAGTTTCCCACCTGAGAGTAAATCAACTCAGAGCTCAGGGTTAGACTGAGGGTTTGTTCAACCTTCTTTCAGAAACGGGCCCCAGGTCTGTAAGTGACTGCCTCAGAGTCAAACAATGTTTATCAGCAGTCACAGGGGATAATACAATCACTCTTAATGGATGTAAAATCTCGCAACCTCTTGCTACAACCACTGCAAACCACGACCGTACATTTTCTGGGAGCTCTTTGCCACAATTTGGGCAATACATCATGAATTTTAAATCTCTGCTTACTTCGTTGACATTTCTCTGCCTGGCTCCAAAGGCATATGAAGCATTTACTTCCGGTTAAAATCAGCGACGATCCTTGTCGACTGCAGGTACCTACCTTTTCCGGTTTAAGTTAATGTCGTTGTGTTTTTTGATTTGTGTTTGTGTTTTTTGATTTGTTGTTGTGTTTTCTTATTTGTGTTTTTTGATTTGTGGTTGTGTTTTTTGATTTGTGTTTGTGTTTTTCAATTTGTTGTTGTGTTTTCTTATTTGTGGTTGTGTTTTTTGATTTGTGGTTGTGTTTTTTGATTTGTGGTTGTGTTTTCTGATTTGTTGTTGTGTTTTGCACTTCAGGGTCACCGTAACAGGCAAGGCAGGCAACTGCTTGGGGGCCCCTGAGAGCTGACAAACTTTCAACCACAGCAGTTGCTCAAATGTGCCAACTTTCCAATGACAGAAGGAAACTTACCTAAAGGGGCCCCATCTGACAGTACTCACTCTCATTAGCCTGCTAAGCGTTGCATGAATTATTACTGTGAAACCCAGAGTTTGTCAATGTAAGTCAACAAAGAACAATGAAGAGGAATTATCTGTCTATAGGAGAAAAAAATGAAACTGAAAAATGAGTATGCATTGGGACACTAGCAGACATAATGGTGATGAACACTGGTTGGAGGGTTTTCCACATTGCGAAACACGGAAAATGCCATCCGGCCTTGTTGACAGTGACCCTTTAAAAAACAGTTTCCACTTGCTGTGGATAATTCCCATAGTTTCCTGATGTTCATGTTTTGTAGATTATCTTCCAGTGCTGTCCTGTGTCGTTGTTTTGCCTCCCTCAGTTTCGGTTTAAGTCTGATTGTTCTGCCCGTAGTTGTAGCTGATCCTTATTCTTGAATGCAAGTTTCTTTGTGTTGATACAGTCTTTTACCTCCTGATGTAATGTTTACCGTTAGAGAACACCTTTATTGTCTTTTTTGGGATCACAGAATTAATGCAGAAATGAATACAGTCTGTGATGACTTCTGTCACACAGTCTATATCTTAGAAAAAGTGTCCCATTACGTGCATACAAAAACAGCCTTTCACTGTGTCAATACTCTCTTTTGTCCATACAGTACATTGACAGATTCATCAAGAGGCTTGCTGCTCTGAAGAGCTGTTCTGTATTGGGGGAACAGGTGGATCTATCTGTTTTTCTTTGTACTAGCTGAATATGCACCATAGATATTTCCATAACATTTCTCTACAGTTTTGCTTTCAGGTGTGACAACCCTGAGGTTTTCCATATTGGTTTGCACATTTTCTAGCCTATGTGGCCTGTAGCGTGAGTGGAGAAGGGTGTCGTTAGGCCAATGCTGCAGACAAAGAGCTCTCTCTCTCTTATTCTCAGGATGGTATGCCAGTGAACATGCCAGCTCCCTACTTGCAGCTTGTTTTGTTGTGGACTAAACTTTGATGCACACATACACTGTCACACTCATCTATACACACACGTTACTTATCTTACAGATTTACAGATTTCTGAACTTTAGTGGTATTGTTTTCAACAGATATGGAGTTAATGTATTAACATCATCCCTCTCCATCATAACATTCATATGATCTACCATTAAATATCTTAAAGGGGTCATATTATGCTTTTTCTGGTTTTATATGCTCTTTAGTGTGTTTTCCAAGTGTCCTGTGCATGTTTAGGCACATCTATGTGCAAAAATTCAAAGTCTGCGGAAACGCGGCTTCTCCTACGTCCTCCTGTTAGCTGTAGCATTAGCTGCATGTAACTGCCAGTGTGACGTCTTGTCAGTGTGATATCACTGATCTAAGCCCATTGGCTCGTTGTGGCAAGCCCAGCAGCTCATGTTGCACGCCCGTTAACTTCTGTAGCACGCCCACGATATGCCGTAACCTGCGGTAGCACAGTAGTGCTAAGGTGCTAATGTTTTTGCTCCCCGGCCCTCGGAGCCAAAGTGACTACATTCCCAATATGGTAAAAGGGGCGTGACATTTCCGAGAACCGTGCTGAGCGACTGACCAATTACGGCAGAGCCGACAGGCCGACCAATCAGATCAGACTTGGCACACGTGGGGACCATAGACTGTAAATATTACTGGACGAACCCTGACCCGTCTGTTACATAGGCAGAAAATGAGTCCAATCGACGGCCGCATCCATATTGGATTTGCTGTCTCAACCTAACTTCGGATCAACCTAACGACAGCAGTAAGGCGGGACCGGCGGGACTTAACTCCGCCCATTCAGCTCGACGATAGCAGTCCACTTCACAGCATAGCTAACAGCTAGGCTGCTATCATCCCCTATTCCTGCTCGTCCTGAGAAAACTCTCCAAACAGTAAGTTAACATTTAACTTTTCTACAACACAGTTAAAACTAATTATATTCAACCCAAATATTTAATTAAAGTCTTAAAACTAAACTTTGTTAAATATACAACTATGGTTATTAGTTATTTGTCAGAGCAGTTAGACTTTGTCAGTGTTAGCAGAGCAATACATTAGAAAAGTTTTATCCATAAACTGTAAATAAATGAGACATCCAGAAGAAATCAATATTACAAAGCATACAGTTCATGTTACTGTTCTGACAAAAAGAGGAATGTCTGTGTCTTATATTCACTGATGTCAACAGCCATGACGGTGAACATGACAATTGAAAAATAATTATTTAGTATTTATTATAAGACATTTGTTTTCTATAGAACCCCGTGAAGTCATGGAGTCTGTGGACAGTGTCAGCACGCCTTATTGTGAATAACTCATATCCTTCATCGAATCAAAACTGATGAGTCATCAAAACATTCACCACCCGTACAGTGTGTGTCCATCGAGACATGAGCTAATCACACCAATTTGTTTGTTTTGTACCAAGCTGTAAACATGTTAATCTCTGCTGTAAAAACAGACTTTTTTTAATGTTGTTTTTCAGATTAAATAAATATTTCTATATAAATGCACTCCTTTATGTCTACTTATGAGTATACATTTCAGATTTGAAATGACAAGACTAAAATGTGCATTAATGCTCAACTCAATAGCTAAGGGAAGGAAGTCTACTTTTACACAACTTCTTATTCTTTCGACATTTTTTTTTACCAAATACTAATGTAGTTCATTTCTGAAAGTGGGATGGAACAAAGTCATTGCCACATTTGCCCTTAAACACAGCCCCATTCTTAAATCAAGATACATGGAGAGTAAATAAGATCAATAACTGGTGAATAAAAACAGTTAAAATGATTTAGAAATGTAGTCTTCCCAGATCAATATCACATAATATCAACTTCTCCCATCTAAACTGGACAAAGGGTTTTAAAAAGGGAAGAAAATAGTTTGATTGCAAGTTGTTTGGAGGAGATCTATTTTTATTTGAACAGCTGAAGCATGAATACAGTCTTCCAAGGTGCAAACCCTCCTCCTCCTCCTGAAGCTTGTGGAGCTTGTTGATGTACTGCTGTCTTATCTGCTGGCCATCTTCTCTCAGCAGCACTTCGACTGTTGAAAAGTCATTCTGAAGAAGCTCGAGCATGTGACATGGATCCAGGAGATCCAGGGTCTTCAGGATGGCAAAGAAAGAGAGAAAATATCAGTTATTCATTAAATCATTTTTTTTGTTCTCATCTATTTTTCTGTATTCATCTGTGTGTAAGAGCACATTTATAAATTCAGCAGTGTACCACCCAGACAACAAAGGTACAGTATTCAGATAATCAACATCTATTCAAAGTTAAGAAGATAAACATGAAAGTAATCATGCTGTTTTCAGCTCTCTCACTCACTTGCACAATGATATCCCACATCAAATGGTCTCTGATTTTGTGTGAGGAAAAAATAAGCAGTTTATTGTGGATAGTACTTCATCTTTACATGAAACAAATATAACCTGAATTATTTAAATCATTAACAGGTCCCAACTCTCTGTGCTTTAGTACAGAACATACAGTAACTCATTTATTATTAACATGAGCTCAGTACATGGCAGTAGTCTTCAAACTATTTCTTATACTTTATATCTATGTGCTTTATATCTTATTTTCATTCCATATGTTATTTATATTTTATATTTCTACAGCTATATTCTGTGTATGAGTTCAGTGAAAATGAATATGGTTATTAATATGGTTATTAATGGTTACAGATGCTCTTACAAAGTGAAGTTTTTTTTAAATTTGTTAACAGTTTGCTCAAATCTTAAGACACTACATCAACCATGTAACATTAATGTCATCCTTTATAACCTACACAGCATATGAGGTTCAGTTCAGTTTATGTTACTGACGGATAATTACTACACAAAGTTTGTTTTTTAATGTCGACATTTACGTGGAGTATTACATTCATCATAACGTCAGATAACCACCGAGGTGAACCTTTAGCTTCTAACATCACACAAACTCATTATTTTCAACAACAACATCTTAACAACAAACATTTCTAAACCATTGACCCTAAATAATGTAAATAATGTAAATAATGTAAATAATGGGCTACACAGTTGGCCGACTGGTTTACAAGCTAACGCTAAACAAGCTAGGTCCTTAAATATAAATACCGACACATGAGTAAGCAGTAAATATAACACTACTATATCACTTACCGAAAAAAACTGAAGCATCAACTTGTTGGATGGTCTGTTAACCGCACATCAAGCCGTGTATGTTGTCAGATATGTGTTAAACAAACTCTCCAAACGAAGTAAAAAAGAGGAGAAATCAGACGGATCAAGCTGTTAGCCTCCTGACCTGCTGACCTGACAGACACATGAAGCGCGCAGAGCTGTCAATCAAATCTGCCACATCCTAATATGGGCATAGTCGTTTTCCTTAATAGAATAAAATCCGATGAGTTATAAAAAAATTCACCCCCCCACAGTGTGAAGAGAAGGGGCCGTCAACTTCTCAGATATATCTCGTTTTTTGAACCAGGCTGTAAACATGTTGATTCCTGTGGTAAAAACGGGCTTTTTTGGCTGTGGGCTTATGGCACTTCCGGCGCTTCTGCAGCCAGCCTCAAGCGGAACCTCGAGGAACTGCAGTTTTTTGTACTTCCGCATAGGCTTCATTTTTCGAGACCGGAGGTTGCCCCTTGGTGGGGACTCTGAACGTGGGCACTTCAGAGCCTTAGCGAGAGAGTCAGAAGTGAGCCGGTGAATGGAGCGGCAGTACATGAAAACAGACACTTTTTTTTAACTTTAGCTGTTGAGAACATACTTTAGTAGGTACATAGATTAAATATACGAACCCCAAAAGGGCATAATATGACCTCTTTAAACGTGTTTGGTTGTGGCGTGGGCCTTGCTAGTGAAAAAACACTTAAATTGTTTGAACCTCCTAATTCTCAGTTTTTCAATAATATAACACACCGGACAACCACCCCACTTTAGGCCTCAATAGCTATTGCCACACTATGATAACACCAGAGTAGATCATTAAACAGGGTGGGTTCTATCAAAACAATTAACATTAACCAGTCCAGGAAAACACAGAAGAGAATAAATACTTACACAATGCAGACGATTGAGCAAACCTGTTCAGATCGGAAGAGCCCCCATTTGATACAAATTAGCTCCTATTTGTAAAAAAGAACTGTAAACAAAGGTCACAGTTTGAAATGTTTTATTTTGTATCATTACTCAATCACAACAAGGTCAGAAAAATATTTAGATCTGCAAAGTAAGAGTGTGTACAGATGGGGCAGCTGTGGCTCAGTTGGTAGAGTGATTGTTTCTTATCAAGAAGGTCAAGGGTTCAATCCCTGGCTCCTGCAGCAACATGTCCCATGCATCGTTGGGCACTTAACCAATAATTGCTCCCACAGCTGCCTTGTTAGTGGTGTATGTGTGTGTATTAAAGAGAATAGTTACTTATGATAGTTTCACTACATAGAACAGCCACACAGTTGGGAAGAGACAACAAATCATTCAGCTGAGTATATATAGTGTATTTGTGTGACGGTCGAGTCTATACTTGTCTGGTAACCTCTCATACATGGGAACAACCAAGGTAACAATGTTAACTGTACACAACAAAATTGAATGTTTATTTACTAAAACCATTAAAAAAAAAAAAAAAGATTGTAGTATTTTACAAAAACACTTCTGTTAAGCGCCCCTGGAAAAAAATGATTCTATTTTATAGAAGATGATGACTAAATCCACAGAATACAAAGTTTAGCCAAAGATCACAAGAGGTTAGTGTGATCTGGTTAGCAGTACTTGGCAAAATGAAGTACCGTAAAATCCGGTGCGTAAGATGCACTTTTAATACCTATTTTTTCGTCTTAAAAGTTGGCTGCGTCTTACACACCAGTGCGACCAATATACCAGTATAAAATACTGAAACATGCACCGTCATTACAGCGGGTGCAGCAGCCCTTATCACTGCAACCTGATGCGATTTAAAACCCATCCCCAGTGTGTGCTTTGCTACGAGTCACAGGAACCTGCTGTGCAGTTATAGTAATTCATAATGTGCATATGTATTTAGTGTTGATCTGAGCATAATGGGTTATGAGGAAGAACGTTGAAGAAATGTTAACGTGTAAATAAAGAGCAGAGTATTCACTTGTCTGCTGGTGTCACTCATTTGACCATGATGAAGACTTGTCTGGTTTAATCACTTAGCCTCTCTGTGTGGAAGTATATTAAATGTTGTGTTGAAATTGTTCACCTCTATTGTGCAGTCTTGCCTCATATATCACGTTGGCGCAAGAACCAACAAGCACACATGCAAAGGAAAGAAAAGCAACTGACACTTGTCATAATCTGGTCCAAGATATAAAATCTTTGCTGAATCTGAAATAATTAAGGTTTTCATAGACAATCTGCGACCCACAATTTCAAAACTGTAATCAATATGTAATAATTATGTAGGGTAAAAGTACCCGCACAGCCTTGCCTCCATTAAACATCTGTTTCTGAATACGACAACATCAGCTGGGTCAGTGCTCAGTCCGCCTTAACAGCAGAGACTTTAGAAGTTTGTGTCTGCATGGATGTGCACTCTGCTCATTTTAGGGAATGCAGATACAAGTAACTGAGAGAATTCTTTCTCTCTGTAACTTTTATACTGTGTGTGCTTTGCTACGAGTCACAGGAACCTGCTGTGCAGTTATAGTAATTCATAATGTGCATTTGTATTTAGTGTTGATCTGAGCATAATGGGTTATGAGGAAGAACGTTGAAGAAATGTTAACGTGTAAATAAAGAGCAGAGTATTCACTTGTCTGCTGGTGTCACTCATTTGACCATGATGAAGACTTGTCTGGTTTAATCACTTAGCCACTATGATTTAAAGCTGGGTGCCTTAAATATTCAGGGTAGACAGTTTTCAATATGGACAGATTTTAATAATGTTTAGCCAAAAAGGACCACCAATTATTCTAGCCCTGGCCTCAACACCTTTTATACTGATTCATTATTAATTAAGCCATTTTAAAACATTATTTTATGACCAAACCACAAGGGACGACAGATGTAAATTAGCTTATAGCTAACTCTGGTACAGTTAATTGGCTGCACACTATCCCTGTTAAAAATTAACAAATAAATACATCAATTTGGTGTGTTTTTGAAACCTATTTATGTTTCAGTTGTGACGACGGAGGATTAGGGCCACGTTAAAACATTTTTTTTTCGAAATTAAAGTCGTAAATTTACCAGAATAAAGTTGTACATTTACGAGATTAAACTCGTAATTTTAGGAGAATAAAGTTGTACATTTACGAGAATAATCTCATAAATTAACGAGTACGAGACCAGCCTGTGCAAAATGATGAAAGTAGAACTCTTAAAGTATTTTCCTCTGCAGACAACTTCCTCCAAGTCAGTGTGGTTCTTTCTTTGGAAAAGCCACAGTTTCTTGCAGTATCTTTTCAGGGTGCTGATATTTTATGACAATGTGAAGGTGATGTGCCAAAAGCATGTGTAGTTTCATATCTGTATAAGTAAAGCACCAACACAATTTGTGTCTGTTATTGGTCTGCCTTGTTAAAGTGTCTCATGTGCAGAGCCAGTTTGTGTCCTGTTCATCATTTTACAGATAAACAAGGTCTTGCAAGTTGAAGTGAAAACTTCTCTTGAACTAACTGTTTTTACCGACTACACAAGGAAGTTTCCTATTTCCTTATTAGTGAAACCTTTAGGACAAGATGCTCCATGTTTGTCATTTGAGAACAGGATGCTGCTGCTCTTCTGATATAGACTAAAATAACGACCTTATTCTTTTAGACTTTAAGAGTTCTACTTCCATAATTTTCGAGCAGGCTGGTCTCAAATTTATTCTCATAAATTGACGACTTTAATCTCGAAATGTCATTTTTATTTTTTTTAACGTGGCCCTAATCCTCCGTCGTAGTTGTGAACTATTAAAGTCATATCAAGTTTTCATTCAGAATGAAAAATAAATGATTTTGTTTAATATCACCCAAATGAGGTTCCAATATATTAAAGAACAGACTTCTTTCTTTTGTCTTTTTGAGGCCTATAAAATTCAGATTTTAGGGCCCCAGTTCAACTGTCCTAAGTCTAGAGCTACAGTATATCAAATTAATCATTTCTTTACTGTAAGCGTTCATTCCAAACCTTAGAAATAAACATTATTCCAAAGGTGTTCAACAAAGTGCAGGGATTTTAGGAGCAGACCCAGAAAGACAAACATGTCAAGGGACAAGAAAGGTTGAGTGAAGGATGACTTGCCCACTCATTTGTTTAAAAAAATGTGTTTAATGTTTTGAATATCACTGAAGCTTGAAGGCATTTGAATGCGTGAGTGTGTTTGAATGAATATTTTAGATTGTATTCATGGGTAGATCTAAAATTGTCTGGTATTTGACACGACAATTATTGTCTGAGAATGGTGAATGAAAAAGCCTAAAAAGAATAATTACAAAGAAACCTTGACACCATAATTTTAAAGCAACTACATGGAAACTTTATGACAGTCCGTGTGGAGAAGAATGTAAACTAAATATTTAGATGTATTTTATATGTATTTTTAACGTTTATATATAACATTTAACATTTAGATAAAACATTCAAATATTTAGATATAATATTTAACATTTAAATTTGCCAATGAAATTATCTTACATTTTTATTCACAAAAGTAAATATGACAAAGTTCACAAATATTTCTCTAAATGTGAATAAAAAGAGATGTTTTAGGGCTAAATGTGGAGAAATGTTGTTGTTATTTGTAGTGTGCGCAACTTTACAATCGGCGCCCCATACAGCTGGGCTTTCCAAGTTCAAGTCATGGGCTTCTGCAGTAGTGTTTTCCCAAAATTCTCGGAATCCTTCTTCACGGAGACATTTTATGTCTCCTCTGAGTGTGTCAACAATCTGTTTTGCGATCTGCATGTGTAACTGGCGTTTTTGTAGTGCAGCGTTGACTGTTTCCATGCGAGAGAAGAATTTAAGCATGAGTTTTAAGAAAAAAAAGGTGCTAAATTTCTGCAGGTGTAGAAGAAGTCCGCTGGCTTTACCTCCTGCATCACCTTTGTCATTTAAACACAGGTCCTCTAGAAATTCCATCAGCGCACTGTAGTTAGACGCAATGGATTGCAATGAGGCCGCCTTCACTGTCCAGCACGTAGAGCACAGAGGTCGCAAAGAGGGTGCGTCTTTGCCTTGAAACCCTTGGAACCAGGAGAAACGCTTAGGTGAATTTCTGATGAGGGATATCATGTCACGAATAAGTGACATAAAGTTGCGACATGCAGGAATATTTTGGGCGACATCATGCACAACCAAATACTGTACTGTGCTCGGGGCTCCTGTCCTAGCACGCGAGCTTCCAAACCAGTTCTAATGCCAGACACATTTGATGCGCCGTCGTAGCGCTGTCCTCTACATTTCTGAACTGGCAGTGAGAATCTCAACAGAACATCCTTTAGCAGCTGAAACAGCGCTTCTGCTGTTGTTTTTGATGTCTCGTAAAATCCAACGAAAAGTTCCTCTGGCTCCAGATTTTTAGCAACAAAACGGAAGCAGACAGACACCTGTTCCCTGACTGTTATCTCGGCTGTCTCGTCCATAATCACGGAGAAAAACTCAGCAGATTTTAATTCTTCTATTATAGTTCTAAGCACATCATGGGCAAACATTTCTGTCATCTCGTTCAGGACATCATGAGAGAGCCACCTGCTCTCCTTATGCACAAGCCATGTCTGTAATTCCGATATGTCTTGAGCACGCAAGTTTAACGACTGGGTCAAGTTGACTCCTCATCGGTGCTTCCTCGGATGGCCAATCCCTGACATGAAAGGGATTGGATTGAGGAAAGAATCGCCAACAAAGCTGTTCTGGCAGCTGCCATTTGTTTGCGTTTACCAGCAGAAATGGAAGCGGCGATGTTAACACCGGAATTAACAGCAGCAGCAATGCTAACAGCAGCTCGGTGAACATTAGATTTCTCATGGAATCTGAATCTCTCCAGTGCTTTGGCCCAGCTGGAAAAGCCATCCTGCACAAAAGCTTTCAAAGACTCCTGATCATGTGTTGTGGATGGGAGAGGAGCACCAGTTGATTTAGCTGTAGTGCAAACCTCACAAAACACCTTGGTTTTAGCCGCATCATACCCTATCCATGGGAAATGTACTTTCCAGCTAGCTTGAAACATCCGGCCCTTCTTCTGTCCATCTTCGCTGCTGCCGCTGTTTTCCTCACTTGTGTTAGCTGACACATTGGAAGCATTGGCACTGGAAACTGTAACATTGCTTGATGTTTTTGTTTTTTTAATCACAAATTTGTCCAATTCCGATTTCTGTAACATTAGTTATGTGTGTATGTTTCTGGTTGACTCAAGAAGAGACATTAGTTATGTGTGAATGTGTAATATCTGAGTATGCTAATTTGAATAAGGAAATACCACAGCTAAAAAAAAGCTCCGAGCACTCATGGAATCGGCACCTATGGCATGACATTGTTTATTTTAAGTGTACATGCATTAGACTGTAAGAGTAACTCAAAGAACAGACTTTGTGGTGCTTGACAAGTACAGAGTAGAGACAGGAGTTTTTGATTGTCTGGTTTGACTAGGTTTATTGACAGTGTATTGTTACAGACACTCAGCTTATGATAGCTTATTTAAGAAGTGCATGAGAACCAGGGTAAAGAGAACTTTGTATTCTGAGCAGCATTTTTTAATTAATAAACATGAATAATAATTTGACAGGATCACTCCAGGTTCAAGGTGTTCTTCATCTACTCAAACAACTTGCAAGAGATTGTTAAAGAAATGCATGGCCAGAATCAAGATGAAGCCCTACTATTCTGACATTAATTGCTTAATGCTACATTTCCCACAATGCAACCTGAAAGTGTCTTGCTTTGCTCCCTGACTGGCTGGTAAACGCTCACAGCTTACCAACTCCAAACCCCAGAGTTTGTAACAGGCTATGTGTTTGAATTTGAGTCCAGTCATATACAACCCGCATGACACGGTTGACATCATTAGGGGTAATTGAATTTAAATTTTGAGCCTAATGGGATTAATTTCTTTGTGAAATAAAGTTTAGAAGAAAAAAAAAAAAAAAATGTTCCCTACAGAGTTGAACTCCACATTTCAAGTAGATTGTGCAATTTGTGTAAAACTGTTGGAGTTCCATCGGTTTTGTCCACAATATTTTGGTCTTCAGAATAAGGGATCTCTTAAAAACCTGGAGGTAGACCATATCATGTAGCGCTTTAGCTTTGAGATTTCTCCCCCTGGAGAGCTCTCTAGGTGTGAAAGGCACCAGTTTTGTATTTCTCACAGTATCAGTCAGTATGTTTAATATGTCATTAGTTCCTTTAGAAAGTTGACACGCCCCTAACACCCCCAGCTTGAAGACTGGGGGCCTGATTCACAAACGGATTGTGCAGCTTTTGCGCCCACTAAATCTGTGCACATGACACAAAAAGACAACATCTAGTTCACAAAACACGACCAAAGGTTTAAATGCTCTCCAAACTGCACTGAGTGTTGTTTTACTCTTTCAGTTGTCCCCTCTTGATCCATTAGGGAGGAAGCTTTATGTTGACATATAATTGTGCTCCATCAGCACGAGAGTGCAGGTCCACACAGAGTAAAAGGGTCAGAAAGGTTCTCTCTACATTCAGACCCAAAGCAAGAGCAAACTATACGGAGCAAGACAACTTTATTGGCATTTTTGTGCCTGGATATCTTTAGTGTTAGATGCTTTTTGAATTAAACCTTGAGGCACAGATAGCGGGAGCAAACGATGAACAATTTTTTGGGGCCATTAGCTATATCCCAACGTAGTGAATCAGGCCCTGAGAGCTATCCCCATCCTTACACAGGGTGGCATACAGCTCATCAAAATGCTGCATTTATGACTTGCTCTCTGCAGATTTCAAGTTTGAAGGTGTAAAACTTGAATAAAAAGAAAATCTCGAAAAGGAAAAAAAATGTTCCAGCAGGAGTAAGGTTAGGATGCTGAGGTAGGAACAGGGGGCTGCAGAGAGGGCGTCAGTGAAGAGGCATAGAAAGAGTCAGGGACAGCCTTGGCGTACTCCACCAGCTCATAGGAATCTCTGATGTCTGTCAGACCAAACCAGAAGACAGTCCACACTCCATTAACGAAGCTGCCATCACAGTGTTTGAAATACCTTCACAAGAAGAGAAAGAGAAAAAAATAGATCAGGTGTTTACAGAGTTCATTCTATCATGCTGCAGTTTATTCTCCCCCTCCCCTTCTGCGGAGCGGGATTCATCGCTGAAAATGAAAAACGAAACTTAAGAGTTAGCCCATAAAAATAACTCCATCTCGTATATAGAACTGTTTGAGATTTTCCAAACTGACAGGGCGCAAGAAACAGTTATCTGAAGAGTTTGCACAGTTAAAGTTTGCACTTTGGGTGGTGAAACAACGAACCGTTTTAACGAGTCCGAGAGACGTTAACGTCTGAGAGTCAAACAGAGCGGCGCTCAGACAAACTGTCAGTGATGGGAGATATAATCCCGTTTGTTTAAACTGATGCTGCCTCTGTTTTTCTGATCTCTCTTGTTTTTTAGATGTTACTAACAAGCCCCTCCACTCGAAGCTCACCTGTTGTGATAACGGAAATGGGAATTTAAACAAAGTCATGAAACGGTGGAAGGCGAATGTATCAGCCTGAACTCGGTTGTTAAAAAAATCTGTTTTAAACAGGACAATCATTCATTTCTATGCATTGATTTCCATGCATGCTGCTTAAAGTGATGTCAGTCAGCAGCCCTTTCTCCCCTTGTTCAGTGTGTAGCAGGTGAGAGCAAGTAACCATGGTGACTCTGTTAATAAAACTCTCCTCTCAGTCAAACTTACTTTGAACATGTGACACAGAATAATCACATTTTGGATTATGTTTGAATTCTACACGTTTTCAAATGAATGCATTTCTGTATAAAAATTAACCTGATGAACACTAAACTAGATTTAAAGACACAATACTAAATCATCATTCCAAGTTGTGCAAAAAAAAACACTCAAATTGTGCATGAAAATTGATCAGAAAGTAGGGAAAGACATTTCTGGAGTTAAAAATGTTTTGGGAGATTCCCCCAAACAAAGAAATAAAAAAATATATATGTATATATTATGATAAAAAATTATTAAATCTTGATCGTGATACTGACATGAAGGAAATCGTGAATATTTTTTTTCATTTCCAATCAACTCAAACAACAAGCAATTGTGCTTCAGCACAGTGCGGAACAACTGCGCCTCGTGTGAGCGCACCCAAGCCCAATATATGTGCTGCAGGCAGAGCTGAGAGTATTAACTGCGGAGTCAGGGCACCCTCTGCTGGACTAAGTATGTGATGACAGCATTTTTAAACGAAGTACTGTGTTCAGTGTTCAGTATAGGCCCATATCAACCCTCCAAGTATGGCAACTAATGTAGACTGTAGATTAGGGACGTTCCTAGGCGACTAATTTTTAAGCAGTTATTTAAATTCAGACCAACAGACTTGTCTAAAGATAAGACAACGGTCAAAATGGTTTGCAGATGGGCCAATGTTTGTAAGCAGTTTGTAAGCGCCGATAAAAGAGCATGAAACGTAAAGTGAACTCCAACAAGAAAGTCTCAAGAATATGTTTGTGTGCATTTGTGTGCGTCATACCAGGGATTTATCTTGTTGGTGGCTCTGGACCTCCAGAACAGTTTGCCCAGGTCCTGTCTGATACATTCCCACAGGATTTGGCTGGTGCCCTGACCCTGCTTACTACTGCTCACAACAAATTTATCCAGATAGGGAGTGCCTCTGTTCACCGGCTCCATGGTGATGATGGCTGCCGCGCTGTACCTTTAGGGACAGAGAGATAATATTGAGGGGAAAGACTTTGTGGGTTTACATACTTGTTGTTGTATATACTGTGCGGATGATAGGGTGCAGATGTATTAACTACTGATCATCTCAATTGCTGTGTTATTGTTTCTGTTGTATTTTTTCCAGGAATAGTTTCACACACCCTTCAGAAAGATAGATGGAGTAGAGTCTTCCTTTCAGAGAGTCAATGTAGTCTTCCCTCAAAGTTTTATCAAACGACATGTTGATGAGAGCCAACAGCCGCTCTTGATCGATCCCGTCCAGAGAGGTGTACCTGCATACAAACACACACAAACACTCATGTACTCTGAAGGTGGTAGGTGAGCAGTGTGTGTTCTTAAAGAAATCAACAAGGCCTGTTAAAAATGTAGGTGCCTATTGGGACATTTTGATAGTTGATATCCTTTTTCACAGTTTAAAGCCAAATATTCCAAGATTTTAAACTTGTGAAGTGTAAAGTGACTCTGCATTTGTGGTTGTGAATATATGGAAGTACCTACCTATGTATGGGGTCTCCGTTTTTAAAGAGAGTCCCAGACCCTGAGAAAGCAGTCAAGACAAAGAAGAAGCAGTTGTAGAATAAATATAGACAAAACCAGCGCCCCAGACAAATATACCCTATGGCCCACTCGAGTTGCACCTCTAAATAGCTCGCCATTAAGTTAGTGAGCATGTCAGCAGTCTCACCTCTGTGGCTGAACAGCTCGCTCAGCAGAGTGTCTGCGGAGGTGATCACAGCAGACGACTCGGTCGGCAGCTGATTCAGGAGTCTGGCTATGGTGGACACTTTGCGCTTTTCTGCAGCACTCAGCCACACGGCTGTGGACAGACTGGGTAGGTCACTGGGGAATGATACTGTTTCCAACACCTGTAACACAAATACCATTATAAAAAGAGTGAATGAGAAAAAGAGAGAAAAACATACATCCTTGCATTTATCAATGCCTGATCATTTAACCCCAAAGAGGCACCAGTCAAGTTAAGACCAGCGGCCTGTACTATGAAGTAAGTTCAACATACCCTGGGTAATGTTTGGTTATCTTGCTTCTCTAACTCTGACAAATGAGACCACTGAAATCCATTATCAAAGCAATAAGTAAACCGATAGCTTCTATGAGTTCACACAGAGGGGTCATGTTAGCAGAATTTGTACAATCACAAACATGAACAGGTCAGCTGTCAGCAAATCGTCATTTTTTACAAACAAATATATAAGAAAAGTAAACGTATGTACTTCAGAATAAATCACCTCAGCTGCAGCAACAAATGCAGCAAGAACAGAGGCCTGTAACAATGAAGCGAGTTCATCATAATCCAGGTATCTTTAGGTTATCCGGCTTCACTAATCCCCACTAATGAGATCTTGCTTAGCAGTCACATGAAGCTGGTGATCTTTTTTCTGTCTCCTGTAAAGCACATTGAGTTTACTTTTACAACTCAATAAATATGATCCCTCAAATGAACTTTTCGAAGATATATTATATCTACTACCGTATACAGTGTGACATAGATGAGGGTGATAATACTTGTTGTAATCCATATAGCGCACTCTGCAGGTGACAGCCAGAAATAAAACTGCTAGTATAATTCAACAATGCTCAAATGAAATGCTTTTTGACAGGTAAACAAATCTAGTAAAATCGGCGCATATCTGGGAGAAAACTAGCCGATACTGATAGTCACTTGTTATGCCAATATCACCCGATATTATTGGCTGGTCGATTAATCGGTTAGCAGCATCTTACCAATCACTGACATGATCAAGTCTGCCGTCAGCAGAATGTGCAAAATTTGATATTAGAAAAATATAAAAAAGTTAAACATAAAAAACAGGCTACAATCAATAGAGCTGCATTTAAAAATTAATTTCTTGCACAGATATATTCTTGCAGCGTGTCTGACAGTTAAAGACGTAATATTTAAGCTGCAGCGATAATACATTTGATTGAATAGTTTGAGTTCCTTGTAAGGATCCAGCAACCAGAAGACAAGGTTGAAATCTCCCACAACAGGCATTCCTGTTCAATACAGGTACATCCAATCTGTAGAGCAGGACTATTCATTTACAAATTCAAAAGGGCCATATTTGAAAACCAGGACATTTAAGCGGGCCGGACACTTTCAGCAGCAATCACAGTTTTATTTTTTCCTGCTTTCACTAAAGGCAAATTTTAAATAAATGCAAATCAATGTATTAAAATACAAACATTTATTTTTGTTTCACGTTTTAAATATTACATCTTAAAAAATAAGATACATTGTTGTCACATATGTGAGCATGAACAGAATTAACTACATAGAACCATAGAAAGTGGTAATAACAAGTAAAACAATTATTTCTATCTGCCTGTTTGTCATTCTTTCTCCTGTGTGTCTACCATTCACACAGAATAGGATTTTCTTTCATGTTTGAAAAAAACATTTTGGTCACAAATCTGGCAGACGCACATTAACCAGCAATCAGTGCTGTCATTGCACACCATAAAAAAAGCTGACAACATTTTGTGTTTGGAGTGGAAGTAAAACAAATAAATACTTTGCAGTCCAGGCAGGTTCAAACTGAAATAAATTGGATTCACGTATGCTGACTGGATTGGGGCCACTCTGAGGTTGCCTGCGGGCTGCATCTGGCTGTTTCTCAGATTAAAGAAACAACAAGGTCTTGGATTAAGCAGACACAGATGAGAGTCATACCTTTTGTTGTTGGCTGCAGAGGCCTCCTGAGTTGTTCAGGAACATGACCTTGTGGGGTTGCAAGGCTCGAGAGATAGCGGCCGTCACCTCGGTTGGGTCCAACATTATCGAGCAACCTCGCCCGTCCCTTCCGACCGGACAAACCAAAGGGATTGTCCCGCAGTCAAGACTCCACTGTAGGAGGCTGGTGTCCACGGCAACAGAGGACGCAGCACTGCAGAGAGAAAGGGAAGTGGAGGGAATAAAAGTAGTAAATGAATACAAGTGTCACATCTGGAAAAATACAACAAATGGACTAATTTATCCAATTAACTTGACCTCAATTCCCAACCTAAGTCCCTACAGACTGAGCTACTGCCACTGAGCGAAAAAGGACAGACAATAGTGTGTTAATGTCATTGTTGCCCTGGTTACAGGGACTTGGAGGTTCTTCAGTGAGGTCCAGGAATCTTTATATATAAAACGGCCATATGCAGGAGAGACTGACTCTCTCCCATATCTCAATGTTTCCTATCAGAAGCTTTAACATGTTTACTTTGAGCTGTCAACTTGTGATCGGATTACCGGGAACACATGTTAATACCAGGTGTAAGATCCAACAGACCATCTCCTACAGACATTTGCTAGGCAGTGAAAAAAATAATCAGACTTTCAAGAAGTATTTTAGACACACAAAAACTGTCCTTTAATGTCTTCGTAGTTCATGGGCAAAGTTATAATGTAAGCAGAAAAGTGAACATTATACCAGTGCTTGTAACATTGCATTAACAAGAGGGGTGTATGGACAGCGGACCTTCTCTCTCTTTCTCTGAAACTGATGTGATTCCTGAGAAGGAGTTTGAAGTAGGGAAATGAGCAGAAACACCAACCCAAAAAGAAACCCAGTGCCTAGGTGTGTCTGGACCCTCACCTGCTTCCACGTGGGGCTTCATGCAGTAACAGGAAGGACTCAGCGGAGAAGAGTGGCAGGACAGAAGCTGAGTGCTGCTGCAGGGCTTCTGTAAGCTGTTGGCTCCATTTTACAAACTCTTGGGTTAAACTAGATCCAGCCACCGGTTTCATGTGACCCATCTCCTCGTAATCAGACCGACCCATCACAACAACAGGCTTCATGTCCATTCGCTGAAGGAAGGAGAGCCCAAAGGCCAGGTCCTGAACCATTTCCCTGCTGTCAAACACTGAGCTGTCCACCTGGGAGAGACCAAAACAGAGAAGCAAAGATGCAAGTTAGCAATCTTTCCAAACTACGACAACGACAACAGATCAATTTGTCTATAATTGTTATATAAGGGCTTCTTTGTTTTGAACCTGCTTTATCTTTTTAGTCATTGTTTTGTTGACTTCTTTCAAATTCAGTATTTTGTTATTGTTGTTAAATTAGGGTACCTGCTCAGATAAGACACTAGTTATGGGTTGTCAAATTTCTGTATGTCTCAGCCTTTGAAATGTATTTTATTCATAAATATTCATGACTTGGACTTAAAAAGTCACTGATTTGTTGCCATTGATGTTCTTACCTCGAAATACCATGTATTTGAATTCTAAACTAACTATAACCGAACACTAATAAAGTTAAGCCTACTTTCGCACAAGGCCGGTTCTAGGCATGAGCGGGGGGGGGATTTGTTAGGGTTATTACACAAAGAAACAGAAGACTGATCCTGTAAGTAACATATTTTGAGTCACAAAACTCTAAAAAAAAAACACAAAACATGAAAAATTAATTTTAAATACCTGTTAAAAAATGATTGTGAAGACCTAAATATGTCCTAAGACAGGGGTTCTCAAACTTTTTGGGCTTGTGTACCCCCTTTCAGGATTTTTTTCAGCCAAGTACCCCCTTGTCCGGCCAAGGACATTTTTCAGGAAACAATTTGGTAAAAGAACATGACTTAATGAATGTATGTGGTGTTCATGAAACTGTTGGCTAATGTCACCCCACAAAAGACAAACAGTGCTTCGAGAGGATCAGAATACATGGAGGTAAATCCCATAAAAATGTATTCACCTAGATTAGTGTTGGGCGAGATGGAAAAAATATATCACGATTTTATCACAATCTTTTTTCATACTGAAAACATTTTTGCAAGTTACCAACCAGTTTAACCAAACTTATTTCCCTGTATAATGTTTTTAAATGCACAAATACTGTACTTATAAGATTAGTCTATTTAAAATGTTTTTTTGTTGGGGGGGGGGGCTGGACATCGCCCCAGAACATTTTTAACACCAGAAATGTATTTCCCTGCATTCTGAGGAATTTTTAAAACATGTAGACTTCATACATAATCCAAAATGTGATTATTCTGTGACACATGGTCAAAGTAAGTTTGAAGGACAGACAGTCACCATGGTTACTCACTCTCACCTGCCTGCTGCACACTGAATGAGAGGAAGAATGAGAGCTAGGAGATAGGAGGGACAATTCGGACTGTCCTAAGATGGGGTGGTGACAAGTAAAGGTGTCCGGGAAAATTAGACTATAAACATGTCATGCAAAATTGAGCAAAACAAATTGTAAGATACATGAAAGATAAGGGGGTGGAGGTGGGTTTAAAATTAAATAAACTACAGGCGCAAGTTTAAAAGTTAGGCAGTTATTACTTTGGTTTACTTTAGCTTTAGATAAAAAACATAAAACAATCCCGCCCATTCAAAGCAGTCTAGGAGCGGGTCTTCTTCTTATTACGTAACACTAAACTACTTTTTAAAATATCGCGAGCGGGCTTCCGTACCGGTTTCATCATCCTCACAATAGACCATATGGCAGCTAGACCATATGGTCTATATAAACTTTGTAAGAGGAAAAATGTTTAATTTTATGTAACGTTTGTACAAAACACTACAGGTTCACTGCGTCCTACCTCCATTACAGCAAAAGCAGGAGACTGGGCCTTAGTTGCTCTCTGGAACTGGGTCAGCCAGTACCGAGCCTCCCTGGGATCTCCGCCGACTTCATTCAGAAAGGCCTTTACGTCACGGTAAATCAGATGCCGGTTGGCCCGAACCTGTCGGTTTGCGGCGGAGAGGTACACCGGGTTCTCCTGCTGGGCCAAAGCCGCGGTTTTTCCTACCGTGCTCGCCGCGTCAGAGCTCATAGCGCGCCGCCGCTGCATGTCCACCGTCTTCCGCTGGTGCAGGCTGGAACTCCGGTTCAGTGCCGGGGCTGACGGGCTCGACAGGTACTTTCCTGCCATCACCACGGCCCGACAACCGGAGGAACCGCCGTTCACTTTGGCCATGTTTAATGCTGACAGCAGAATTGCGAGTCCCTCGGACAAGCGGCTCCGCATGAAGTTAAGGGCGACTGCTTGCAGCTGTTGCCGAGTACTGAAGAGCTTCTGCATTGACACTCCCAGGTTTTTTTTTTTTTTTTTTTTTTTTTTTTCCAGATCTAGGATATTAAGTGTGCAATCAGGATTTACTGAACTGGTTCAACTTTCTTATCATGTCTTTTCGTTGCCACAGCAACGAGTCATAGTTAAAAGCCTATTTAAATGTATCAAATTGGATTTTTTTTTTTTAATTACCAAACATAAGCCCCCTAAAGGATGAGCAGTGATCTTTACTTCACCTTTTCATCATTCAATCATTTTTAGTTGATAATGGTCATTTTTAATTTCCACAGGCTGCTCAAGGCCTATGATGCGAATCGTGACTGATATCTGAACAAGTGGAAAACATTGTTATCTAACCCTCTACATTGTCTTATGTAGAATGTGGGACAAAAATAACACCAATAACAATGGAGAAACCTTAGACAGTGGGAGAAACAAGTGGACCAGTGAGTGGATCTATGGCTCCAGTACATGCTGGAAGCCCCCCCAATGTACCCACTTTACTGCTGCATTCAAGTGATGTCGGACACCATCGGAAACCCGGTTGTCTGAGTTGGAAAATGCACACGCTCAAGTCGTAACTCGGGAAAGAATAAGGTGCCCGACTTGACGTCACATTCGTCATCACGAGTGGCAAAGTAGCCTACGTTTTGTTAAGATACTTATTTTTTTAAAATTAATTAACGTAGGCCTACTGCACATGAACTATTCGCGCCATTAAAACTTGTGAGAGACATCCCAAATGGTCTTCGTAGCATCCACGCTGTTTCAGTTGTTGTTACAATATTCAGACTTTATAAACTGAAAACACGGGAACACACGGAAGTCAGAAGAACGACTTTCCAACTCGGAAGCTTGGACCATCCGAGGAGCAGATGAATGCAGCATAAGGTGGCTGGGAAGTGCAAAGCAAAATGACAAAGTGTGTCGCACTTTTGCAAAATTTGAGACAAATTTACATTTTGAAAAACCTATTTACATTTTAGAAAACAAAATTACAAAACCAAAACGCTTTTACCGAGGACAAAATACATTTACATTTTAGAAAACAAATTTAAAGCGCTGAGACAAATTTACAAGTGCAGAACACTTTTGCCAGTCCCTTAGCAAACAAATTTACAAATTAGTTTGGTAAGGGACTGGTAAAAGTATTTTCCCTGTTGACGGAAAGGGAATGTACCAATGCCGAAACTGACCCATCACCAAACTGATTGAGTGAGGGGTCATTTTGTTTGTTTTGTTTCATCAACCTATATTTTTACTCAAGGGGTCGTTGAGGGGCAAACCTTGCTCATTTAGCCTACGATGATCTCAAATCTATAGCAGATGGAATTAAAAGACAGAAAACAAAGCAATAATAAAAACCAGAGGAAAGATAGGGAAATATATATCCTGACTTGAGAAAACTATAGCTTATAACACACCTCATTTTGCTCTCAGGACTAGGCTATTTCTTGAGACTATGACTTAGGCTACTAAGTTTTGATTTAAATCTCCCCATTTGTCCTATATTTTTTCTTCAAAACAATTCTGGCATACCCAATCCAAATTCCCGCCCAATATCAGAAGAGTTGGCAAAAGAATATAGGACAGTATTTCAAAATTTGGATCATATGTATATAGGCTAACACCCATACCTTGGGCAAAAGGCCCATTATGATTTCAGGACCAGTGACTTTAAAATTAAGAGTTCCATGGAGAGCTGTATTGAAAGGACTTACAAGCAACAAGCTGTGGTGACAGTTCCTACATTGGGTCGTTAGGTAGTCTTTGTTTCCTACAACTAAAAATACCTTTGGCTCAGCACAGCATACATGCTACACAAAAACTGCAACCGGTTTAACGACAAAGGCAGGTTCTCCAAAGGGGAAGGTGTCAGTAGCGGTTGTTTGAATCTACAACCTCACCGCTAGATGCCACTAAATCTTACACACTATTTCTTCAAAGCTCCTGTCAGAACCTTGGGAAGTGTGTCAATCTCTGTCACCCCTTTGGAGAAAGTGGTTCCTTTTATCTCTTTGCTGATCATGGCCTTTAACTTTCAGTAGTATTTTCTGATTGACAATCGAATTCTGCTCCCTTTTAACAGTCAAATGTCGACACGATACGATGCAATACGATTCACTTTATTGTCCCCTCGGGGAAATTTGTCTTGGACTCAAAGTGCTGCCAAATATACAGCTGCTTCCACGAGAATCAATAAATAAAAACGATAGAAACACATCCACATGTTCACAGAAAGGCAAATATTGCACAAGATCTTCAAAAACACAGCAAGAGAGATAAGATAACAAAGGTAACACTATTGCACAACCCAAACAGCCTTACTAAACATTATTCAGAATTTTGATAGACCTGGATACAAAATATTTTTGCAAGTGGTTCAGTTTACATTGGGGGTCTCTGCCTTCTCAGCAAAAACGATTGGGCATGGTGCAAGAAAGAGGAAACAGGAAACACCCTGTTCTGAGCAGGGCTGAAATAGAGGGATTCATAGGCATGATTAAATACAGCATCAAAATGTTTTTTTTAACCAAAAAACTTCACAGACATGTTTTGGAGAGACATTTAAACGGTTGAAGAGGACTGTAATATGTGACCTTTAAAGACAGAAAATCTCAAGTCTGTCCACCTATTGTGTCTGTATGAAAACCTATTGCATTCCAGTGTTAACCTGACCACTAGATATTAAGCAATAAGATGAATAGAAAAACCTGTCCAGAACATGGAATATCAGGGAACATGGTGAAGAGAACTATTTGTATGTAAGATGTCAGGATTGGTTTCTAGGACAAACAAGGACTTTTGTCACATTTGAAACCAAAGTCAATGCTGAAATATGTCTTTAATGGTTTTTCCTAAAAGAAATGTGTCACAGAGGTGCCAGTTCACTTCCTGAGCACTACCGAGTTGCCCTTGACCACGGCACCAAACCTTTTTCCACCAGCTCAGCAGCACTCGCTGTGGGGCGGACTCCTCACTCTGACATCTCTCCATTAGTGCATGTCCATAGGATTTGTGCGTGAGAGTATGTCAGCCTATGTGTGTGTAGCACGTCTCAATAACACGAGTGTAAAACTGAATTCCCCCTTGTGGAATTAATAAAGTACATCTTCTTTTTCAATAACCCACAAAATGACTTAGCGATCACCTGAAGTGATAATGCACATGTGAAGGCACATGTAGCCAATCCGATTACACAGCCCCGACAGGTGTTCGAGTAAGAGGATAACAAGAAAGAGGAGGAGCAAGTTGAGGAAGAGGAAGAGGACAAGTAGAAAGTGGAGAAAGAGGTGGAGGAGACGTGGAGACAAGAAAAAAAGGAGGAAGAGGAGCAAAACACAGAGATAGCATCTTCAGGTCAATATAGAGAATAGAGAGATTTTGTGTCCCCATTGCATCCCCAATGCCAAAGAAAAATATGTTAATTTTCCCTAACTATATCATTAAAAAGAAAAAAAAAAAGCTGTTTGGATTTAGCACAGCCACGTATTCAGAAAGACCTATTTATTTGGTACCTGTGTGTTTATATAGTTTTAAACGTAGTGCTTGTTTTTGATATAAGATGCTTTGTGTTTTGTGTATTCATTTTGTTTTTTTGTGTGTGGAGTTTTGGAAACAGGGCCCAAGTTTGAGGAACTGCGCATGCCATATTAAAAAACAGTGAAACCAAGAAAGTCAATCTGACAACTTAGTCAATGACTATGACAGCACCTTTGTCTACTGATATGTGTTGACTCTTTGACCCGGTTCATAGACATTACCACTTCTGCATGCAAGCCAAACGTTATTTATAACTCCTCTTAGATGTCACTATTTGATGACATCATCACTCTGTCTCTGTTTCTTGCTATCTCTGTCTGTCATCAGGCTGGCCACAGAGGACTACATCTGCCCTGGCTCCCCTCAGGCAAACAAACACACTGCAATCTCACAGAAACACACAGACACACACTTACACGCACACACAGTGAAGGCAGTGTGGAGGTGCACGTACTGTATAATCTGCAGGAAGTGATTAGGGGGTGTGAGATCAAAGGTTTTTTTTTTGCAACGGGAAAACATTCCCCCCTCAGTTCTCCCCTTGAGGATAGAGGGACCGACAATTTCCTTGTGTTTAACTCCTCGACACAACTGACACTCGACTTCTTTCACACAATCAAGAGCCCTGATCCACTGCTTAAAATCATTTCAATTAAAAACATTTGATACTCGATGATTTTTAAGCGTTTAAGTTAATTTTTTTGTTTATTTTGCTGTTGGTTTATAGATTTTCCCTGATTTTCTGCATTTTTCCAGCACTGTGGGAAGGAGTCTACAAGGGACAAAGTATTCTTAAAATGTCAGCGCTGATGAAAGGCAAGGTGCCTGAAACTGTTTCTTGTGGCTTCAATAAGAAGCTGAAAATGCTCAATAAAATGCACTTTAAAGGCAAGGTTTGTAATTTTCTCCAGATACACTTCTTAAGATTTTGGTTGAAATTGTCTTCAGGTCCTGACAGAAATTAAAAGTAAAGAGGAACTGCTGCAGATTTCATAGTTTATTGTATCGTCAATTATAGCAGCTGCATAAAAACAGATCATTTATTTATATGATTTAAGTTGAGAGGAAGTTTATGCTGAGAGGTGTAATCTGTGGAATAAATAAAGACGACATTTCTGGTTCAGTGGCATTGATTGGTTTTTTGTTGTTAAAACTGTCCATCAAAAGTCTGATAAAGTTATAAGGGCTCAATACTTAACTGATGAGATATTCTAACATTTTAGTTTCAGGACTTTTACTTGTTGAAGATGATTTTATATTTGGATAATGGCACTTTTAATGAAATTACCTAAATTTCAAATGCTTCAATATTAAATAAGTGGATTTACAAACCAAGTGAGTACAGTATTTATGTCAATGGGCAGGTAGTCCAATGACCAGTGTGCTCTTTCTATTTTAAGAAAGTCTGCTTGGAAAATATCCAATATAAATATAGAGTTTTATCAGGTGGCCGTGTGTCATTTCGTGTCTTTACAGGGTTAGGGTTAGGCACGTAAGTAAAGTAAAGACACGAAATGACACACAAAAAAAGTTGTAATTTTTTTTAATTTAAAAGAGCCAAACAAATTACTTATTGTAAGCACACCCAGTGGGTAGAGTCAACAAAAGATTTTAAAAAATCTAAATGAGAAGTTAAAAACAAAACTAAATGCATTCCACTCATTCTACACTCACAGTTAAAAAATTGTGATACAAACAGCCTTAAAAGAACAGTAGAGGGCAGTACACACCAGGGGCTGTGTGTGTGTGCGTGTGCTTGTGTGCGTGTGTGTGCGTGTGTGTGTGTGTGTGTGTGTGTGTGTGTGTGTGTGTGTGTATATGTTTGTATACACTTGTGTCCCTATCATTAAACATTGAAAACACTGGAATATTCCAAAATGTACTTTTTCTAATTTGATAATATGGCTCTGTGAACAATTGAGGTTAGAACATATCCATTTGTATGTAAGAAACTGACATGGATTTCACATGTAGTTGTATTTTGGATTATTGTACAGTTATTCAATGAAAGGTATCATGTCACTGGAAATCTTAATTCCGTTTTAAAGTTTGGTTTTTGAAATGGTGCTGTGATTTCTTTTTTCCACATGAGTAATTCAAATGGTTCAAAAACTGGAGACTAACAAAATATGTCTTTCACCACAAGTTAGTGCTCGGTTCTCAGTTGTCTGTAGACACAGGTTTTCAAGTTGGGATGTGGTCAAGATTTACTCAATTTGTTGTTAAAACATGTCATCATGTTTCAGTATTTAGATATTATGTTTCTCAGTAATGTTAATTAACAGGTCATTTAAAAGACATCTTTAACCTTCATCAGACTGATACTTTTACTTTCACTTGGATGATTACGATGCAATCTCTAAAATAAGGACTACTATACCGCTATATAATCAAAGCTACTCAATTCAAGTACAATACAAACCATCCCATGGCTTTTTGTTGCTATCTCCTTCTTTTTTTACCCATATCCTCTTTACAGAATTTTATTGTGAACCTGATCGAAAAATATGTTTGTATAAAAGTCAAGTTGATTAACGATTTTTAGCTCATACATTTTGAAGACTCAGTGCTGCTCTTTGTCATGAGAGATTGAAGGCTGTAATGGCTAACATGTTGTGGCTTATCATCTAATAGTGAAGAATATGGTATATTGTAGTATTTTGACAATTTTTGCAGCGATTGATGGCACTTTTCACCCAGAAATAGAGTCATCAAAAACACTTTTGAGGTTATTGTGTACCTGGTGACTAAGACATATCAGGTAAAGTTTGTCTCCGACTGCATCTAAGTTTGCAAGACTGACTGAAAACACTGCAAAAGAGACTAGTTTTAATATACGCTCAAACAAAGATTAACAGTTTGCTACTTAAAGACAGCTATGTATACAAGTAAATGAAACCACTTCTAAAGGATATTTAAATAGCATATAGGTTGTTGAAGGACAGTCAGGTCTTTTGTTTCAGACCAAATTAACTGATAGGGCAGATCAGATCAACTTGGCTTCTTGAAGTTCAAAACAGTTTAAAAAACTTTACATCACATTATTTTAAGTCTTATAACCATTTAGGCCAGTTATGTTAAAGTCGGAGATGTAGAACATGTTACTTAAGTTTAAGCTTTAACAATAGACTGTAAATCTTAAAGGAAGAGGCCTGAGTTACGTTACCCTCCTGTAACTGCAAGGGGCTTTGGAGTCCCATTGACAGTGGTGCTGAAAACTCTGTCTCAACCAAATTTTTAGTCGACCGACTGAGTTAGAACTGAGCCAGGTTTTGAACCTCTTGACAAACTGCTAAATCACGCCCACCCGTCAATCAGGTCAGTTACACGTGAATGACGCTTATCCATCATGAAATCAAAATGGATGAGTTATCCATCATTCACCCCTCGTACGGTGTGTATCGATCGAGACATGAGCTCAGCAGACCGGTTTCATTTTTTTTAATCCAGGCTGTTAATTTCTGTTGTAAAAACTTGAATGGAGTGGGTGTGTGACTTCCGTTGCTTCTGCAGCCAGCCTCAAGTGGACACTGAACAAACTGCAGGATCGGCTTCATTTTTCAATACCGGAGGTTGCCGCATAGATTTTCAAATTTTATTATCAGCAGCTAGCTAACAATGACCTGTTCTTGCCACAAAATAATCAGTTGACTCCTCCAACAACATAAACGACTGATTTTCAAACAAAACATCCTTTTGTGAAGAAACTCCAGGGATATCTCATCGGTTTTGATATTTCAGCTTATTAGATGTTGCTAAAGAAGAAGTGGCTTAATATATTCATTATGAAGTAAAAAGCTAGAAATATAGCTCAAATAGCTGCTAAAAGTAGCATCTGAACTCTTGCTTATGATTCAATAGCTTGGCAGATTTGAGTAGTTGTCGATTTATTATGCTTGCTCTGAATCGAATGTATCATAATGTATTAAACTATTAATTCATTATAAATCCAAGATTTATTTTTCTTGAGGAATTGAATGTTAATCTATCAACACCTTGCAATCCAGAAATACCTTAAATTGCTATATTATAGAGACTAAATAAGGAAGGTTATTTTATAACCCAGTATTTCCTACCTGTCTGCCTGTCTGTGTGGGTGGTCATTTAAACACACTGTATGTGGTCCTTCATTCTGAGGGCGAGAGGGCAGATTGGATTACAGCTTTGGAGCATCTTTGATTACACAGGCAGCAGCTTGTTTATGTACAAATCCATCAACAAGGCCTGTTTAAGTGATATTTCTCTCTGGTTTGACAGTTTCATCAATTTTCAACACATGATAAGACTCCAATTGGAAGTTGACATGTAAGATTTATTGGTGCATGAAATTGGCCTACAGTTTCACAAAAGATGGGTATTTGTTCATAAAGGGAAATATATGTTTTGCTTGTTGGTGTACGCAAGATTCAGCAGGGTGTTGTAAAAAAAAAAAAAAAAAAAGGCTGGTTAATTTTCAGTCCAGTTCGATACACATGCAGTCCGTAAACACTAGTAAAAAATCCAGAGGAGTAGGCAAAAGGAACTCACTTGGAAAAACCGCTAGGTGAAGGTAACGCCGAAGAAAACAGAACAAGCTGGCAACATGAGAGAGGACACACAGGGTTTAAATACACAGTCAATTCGGGGACAACAAGATGCAGGTGAATTCAATCATGGCGGGGCTGACACAAAAAGCTGGAAACATGAGGAGCAGGATGTGGTATTAATAAAAAATCAAGAAAAGAAATAAAAAAAATCGACTTAATTATTGGACGTAGTGTCAGTACCCCCCCTCCTAGAGATGGCACCAGACAGTCCAGCTTGATCAGGGTCCCATGAAGCAAGAAGCCAACTCACTGGACTCCACCCTGAGGGGTAGATCCCCTGTAGAAAACGTGTTGACCAGGGAGGTTGATGGGGGCTTTGCTTCTCTTGTGGGCCACTGCTTTCTTGTAGTGAGCTACACTCAGGAGAAGCATTTGTCGGTGACAATGACGAATCAGGGCACGCGCAGAAATCCTGGAGACCTCTCCCTCGAGGTCAGGGAAGAGGAGAGGCTGGTACCTGTACGCACACTGGAAGGGGGAAAGGCCAGAGGATGAACATGGTAGTGTGTTGTATGCATACTCAACCCACACAACATGCTTGCTCCAAGTGGCTGAGTTTTGGGACATCAAACAGCGCATACCAGATTCAAATCAATTAAGATAATTGATTTGGCCAAAAGTGTTCTGTTTGGCTGTTGGATTGTTGGTTGTAACCAGAAGACAAGCTGACGGTGGCCCCCAGCAAAGTGCAGAACTCCTTCCAGAATTTAGAGATGGCCCAATCAGGCACCACGTCTCTGAGGAAACCATGCAAACAATAATGACATCACAGTTTTTAGAGAATTTTTAAACATTTTTTTTTTACATGAAATACTTGTGAAAGAATATTAATGTCATATTTCAACACCAGAAATCCTAATTTCATTCAGCTCTCATATCGGGCTGGGGTTAAAAAAGGAAACCAAATAAAACCCTGGTCAGTATGAATTTAGGTTTTACTGAACCTGAGAAATAATTAAATGAATACCACTGTTTTTCACATTCACATTTCTTCAAGTTTGGAGTGTAAAAGTGGTAATTTTATGTCAATGTTGGTGACACCTGAGGACAAAGGCCTCTTAATCCAACAAAGGCGCCTTTGTGCTGTAAAATGCTTCTTCTGACACCAACCCTGTTGCAGTGGGTACAGCCATTAAAAATAACCATACATAAATAGTTTATTTCCTTTTTGTTGAATTGGCATCTATGGCTATTCTATGGATAATGTGGTACCGTAAAGAAAAAGCCTAAAGAAAAATCTCAACCTGCTTCCTTTTCAGCCTCTAATGTACATTTACTATACAACAAAAATGCAAGGACATTTTTATTATAGTCTATAGGTCATACAGAGGCACCTGTGTTCATTTGAATCTTCTTAATAACCAGTTAACATTTAAGATAATTGATTTGGTTTTTGTTGGGCTTTTGTTTGGTCCTCTTCTCTTTCTTCCTCAGCTTTCTTCTAAGCACATCTCTGAGCACTTTCTTTGTACTAAATACCTCTCCACAAAGAGCTTGTAATCAACGACCATGCTTGCACCCAGTCATACCTCCCATTGGTGCTGGCAGAGTCAAATATTAAAGTGATAAAGGGTTAAAAAAAAAAAAAATACAACAGCAATTGTGAAACACTCAGTAGAAGTGACAGTGTGTAAAATGCAGCATTTTTCACCAAACAAAATTAGAGGCTTCTTTGAAGCCTGGCAGACAGCTTGTGGGCACATGCCCTCTGGCAGTGTAGACACCCACAAATCCTTGGCGGTGCCACCCTGCCACCCTGGTGCCACACAGAGACTTGAAACACTAAATTAGAGTCGGTCGGGGAGTTCGATTTGGATGCAGAGTCAGGGTGGGCTCATTGGTGTGGCTGCATGTTGGTGAAATGTGGTTAAGTGTGGGTATAAAGTATTTATTTTGGTGATAGCGGGCTGTGTGTGTGTGTGTGTGTGTGTGTGTGTATATATATGTGTATGTGTGTGCATAAAACCAGGTCTAGTCTTTATGTCCTCCTATGTGATCTTCTGATTAAAATGTCACAACACAGCAGATGGAGAACTAAACAGATCCAGTCACAGTATATGTTACAAGTACACAAACACCCATATAACCCAAATCTGTTTTACCTATTGCCCCTTAGTGTAACATAAAAAGAACATAGATTTTATGTTTATATCTCATCTGCTCCTCTTTTTGACAGTCACTTCAAATTGTTGTAATTCAAAAACTTGCAGTTCTATCATGTATCTACGGTGTCCCTGAAGGCCAAGACACAACTACAGTTCAGAAAAGATGTTTCACAGAGCACAAAAACATCGCACAAAAATGATATTTTACAAAACAAACTACAACTGAAAACAACAATATTTCAGAAGAAGACATTAAACAAAACATGGTACAATATTATATTCACTAACAAAGACAACTTCACTGGATGGATGGTTTTATAATATTTTATTGCATTAGATGACTTGCATGGATAGAAATAATGAATGAGGGATGAAGGGATGAGAGTAGGGGATGCGGGATTAAGGATGAAGGGATGAAGATAGGGGTTGAGGGATATAGAGATGAGGATGAGGGTCGAGGGATTGGAAATGAAGAGATCAGGTAGGGGTCAAGGGATGGCAGATAATGGTTTGGGTTGAGGTATGAAGGTAGGGGTCGAGGAATGAGGGATGAAGGGATATAGGGATGATGACGGGATGGGTGGAGGCATCTCCAATATTAATCCAAGTTTTACCACGTTTCTGGTCATGGAGCTTATTAAAAAAAATGCAGCTGTTTTTAGGTCGGGTAGAATCAATTTTATTGGAACCAGCTCACTTGCTGACTTCCATCGCTGCAACACCTTTTGGTTTTCCGTTTGCCTGGTAAACCAAACTGCCTTGTGGGGGTTCCTTTAAACTGCCTACCTTCTCACGACAAAACAAAAGCCGACCATTCTGCACTGGAATCAAAAGGACATACTGGCTGATGCATTGTTGACAGAAAATCCATCTCCACAGCAAAGCATGTTTCCTTAATGTCTGATGATATACTGTATTTCATGAGATAATGTAGATATCTTACATATTGATCCTTTAAGTCAATTGTCATACTTTTAAACATTTAGGTTTAAAGCTTTAGGTGGCCTCTTTATCTTGTGCCAAATTTTACATTTCCATGGACACATACCCTGTAAGTGTTAATGTTGTGTTGCTTATTTAATGTTTATCTTTTGGCGACAGAGCTCCTTATCAAGTTGAGATACAATAAAAAAGGGACTTTGCAAAAGGAAGTGCAATTTTTTCTAAACTGGCCTGGAAGTTTGTTTTGTTATATACTTTTTTCTTTCTTTTTTTAGGTCTATATTGGGAGGCTTACTTGAGAACGGGTTAACTCACCAAGAAAGCCAATAGATTTTGAAGAAAATATCAATATTACCATGCAACTCTACTGAAAATTGTCATCTGATGGCAGAAAATGGGGCAGTTGTGACTCAGAAGTAGAATAGGTCATCCTCTAGTTGGGTGGTTGAGTCCACAGCTCCTAATGTCAAAGTATTCTTTGGCAAGACAAATTTCTTCTGGAAGTTAGCCATCCAAGTGTGAATGTGGGCAAATGTCATTATTTTAATGACAAGCATCATTGCCTTATATAATACTGAAAGAGTTACAAGATATCATAAAACCGTAATAACAATAATTGTGATCACTATAGAGCATAGATTATAGCTGGGTGTCAAACAACGACAGTTTGGGATGAAAGTTGACAAGGTTTAGTTTGATCCATATTCAGTCCCCTGCTCCTCCCCTTCTACTTTCCCTCTCGCCTCAAAGTCATTGCTGCTCATTGCTGTTAACTATGCTGCTTGTAGGGGTGTTGAGAAAGAGAAATATAACATGAGAGGGAGTGCTGAGGGAGTTACTGATTATATGCACAGCTGGGCAGAGTGCCTATGACAGCCAATCTGATATTTAGTACAATAGTGCAACCTCGAGTGTTATTGTTATGTCGTTATTTTTCTGTGATATAAAAAATATTTGTATTTTTTGAAGTGTGTGTGTTTAAATGCCTTTTGGTTTTGGCATTCCATCTGTCATTTGTTTCCAGTGAAGGCTCTATTTTTTTGCTGAGATGCCAAGATAAATGGGTTCTCATTTCATTCTCTTCATAGCTTCACTCTGGATCCCACCTTTCCTTACACACACCATAAACAGTCAATGAAAACACCCTCCTTGTATTTCATCCAAGTTTTTTTCTTTTTCTTTTTTCTAAACTCAGAACACCCGTCTCTTTTGTTGTTGCCTAAACTCTGGTGAAATTCCAACATGAGTCAAACGGGGCAGGAGAAGGATGAAGGAAAAACATGTTGGAATTTTCTTTTCCTCTCAGATCTTCAGGGTTTCTCAGCAGCAATTACACAGAAGTGTTACCAGATGCCTCTCGCCATTGTCAGACCTAAAACCTCGTATCTGCACAAAGTCAGTCTGTCGTTCAAGATAAGGAAATGCTTCTTTTTTTTGCCAATGTTTTTTAAAAAAAAATGCAATTTTATTTTAACAAAATACCACCGGTTTAATGAGGTTCACCCTGCACGTTAGCAGCTAAACGTTGCTACTGCAGAATCAAAATGTTGAGAATGCAGTTACATGCTTATTTCATGCAGCAGCAGAGTTCGGTTACTGCAAACTTATCTTATCCTTGAACGCTGGCTCTCTCTAATTTGTTTCAGAAAGAACAGACGTATATGAGCACACACAGTCTTCACACACAATTATGCATATACACTGCTTACTTAAATGTCCAATGAGTCATTTTGGAGTTCACATCCTTAGTGTATGTTTACCCAATACACATGAACTTTTTTAGGAATCAACAATATACTCACATACACTTTTCACTCACACCAGCTGCATGAGCTGTCAATCACTCTCAGTTGGCTTTGTCATCCATCGCACAGCTAAATCAATAGTGAGAGTAAATTTGGTTTTCCTACCAGAATCTGATCGGTCTCTAAAAATATTCGGCTAAAAGTAGTCATGCATTCCAATTCCAATGTGAGATATAGTGCTATTCAAATCTAGAAATCTGCTGTCAGAGCTAAAGTAATACAAAAAAAACATAGTTAAGTTAAAAAATATCAAGAGCACCAAACACTGCAAAAAATAAGCAGCTAAACCACACACCAAGAATTACTAGAAGAAACACTGAGACGCAGTGGACTACAGAACGAGACGGAATTATCTGGCAGAGTAGTAACGTGAAGACCGGGCTTTTATAGTCAAGATGATTAGCTGGGTGAAGCCAGGTAAGCCTTGTCTGCTGCTGCTGAGAAAAGAAGCCAGTAACACCCCCTGTAACTCACATACCTGCAGGAGAAAGAAGAGAAATGGAACCAAACAGAATCATCACAATACAATTTGTATGAATCCTTGTTAACAGGAATATAAGAATATCTTCATTATTTGTCATGTAAGCTGCTTAACTCAGATCTATGAGTAGGCTACAGGTGCACCACCTGTATTGCGGCTGTATCGGCCTTTGCAGGTCTTCAAAAAAAGAGTGCCGCAAGGGACTAAACACGGGAGCGAAGCTGTGACGCACTGTCGTTATAAATGACTTCCAGATCCAAGATGCTTTCGTCATTTATTCTTCCAAAAACAACACAAGATACTATAACCGCAGTTATCGGGTCATCAAATCAACTTGCAATCGCAGTGCAGTATAGTGTGGCGGTCAACAGAAATGTTCTCTTCCCACGCTCACCCCCTCTCTCCATCCAAGCCAAAAACTAGATGAACAGGTGAGTGTGGCCCATATAATCACTGCCATCACCACAAGATTTCCAGCGAACACACCCACCACCAGTAACAGGCAGACCGTAAACAATAAACAAATCAGGAAACAACCCATGACACCAAATACACAATCAACTTACATTTATGGCTCCTACAACCTGAGTGCAAGCTCATCAGTTGTTTTTTTTTCACTTTATGAACCAGTAGATTGAAAACTGCCCATCTAGAAAACCTGTTTTTAAATTATCAAATGACACTGCCATCCAAGGCCTGCTACACAATGACACAGGTCCTTTATCATATTTCACTGAATTATATGTAAATATTAAAGAGTTTTGTGAAGGTGTTTTATGCCAATGTCCTCAATAGTCCTGGGCATAATCTTATGTAAAATGAAGGGGCATCCCAATTACATGTATATGTGTTATAAAATCTTTATTTATTTATTACTCCTTCTGTGGTGGCAGCTAAACATTTGTTGCAGTCAAACCTTTGGCGAAATGGCACATCTCCCTATGGGAAAAACGTAGCCTTACCTATCCTATTCAGACTTATTATGGAAGTATTACTTTTGATTTTAAAGCCTGAAGTAAGATGGACCTGTCTCATATTTGTTAATGCTTAACATTAAGCTACCTTCATCCCCAGTTTTCTTAGAGCCTTCAGTTGTTGCATAACTGGTAACCAAGAACAAAATAGAGTGACAAACCCCTCTGTAGTCAAAATTGATTAACTGATTTTATACCTGAGCCCTCTTACAGGGCGGCTGTGGGTAAGTTGGTAGCGTCGTCGCCTCTCATCCGGAAGGTCGAGGGTTCGATGTGACACTTAACCCTGAATTGCTCCCGCTGCTTCGGTTGTGGTGTATGAATGGGATTAGTTACTTCTTGTAACTGAATGGGTACGTGTGACATGCAGTGTAAAAGCGCATTCAGTAGTCGGAAGACTTGAAAGGCGCCATATAAGCTAATTTACCATTAACATAATAAACAAACAAGACATAATAAACATACAAGACAATACTTGTTAGTTTTTCCTTATTTCAGACCAGTGGTTCCCCCTTAGACAGATGAACATTTTTCAAGAAGTTACTGATTTGGACATCCCAAGCTAGCTGTGTCCTTGTTCTAAGTCATTATGCTAAGCTAGCTGGCCGGCTGCTGGCTTTAGCTATATTGTGCAGACATGAGGGAGGTATCTTATATTCCCGTTGTTCTAAAACATCTGTCTTCTTACTGATATTTGCACATATACAGTATACATATGTGTGTGTGCATCTATATGCTAGCATTATTGAATGTGAGTGGCCAGTGATAAGAAAGTACCAGAGCCAATGACTGATGTGTGGGCAATTCAGCCGAAATCCACCAATCAAACTGCTTACTAAGCCCAAGGTCTGCCCCCTCTGATGACAAATCAAATATTTCTGACACCGTGTGCTGTCCACTTGACTTAATCGTAGTCTACATCAGCCTTCAGTTTTTAAAAGCAGTGAGCTACAGATAAATACAGAGGAAACTAAATACCACTTCTGGGCACACAGAGTGAATATGGGTATTTTTGGTTGTATGGGTTAGTACAATTTTCTGACATTGTGACTTTGGGTCACTTTGATTCAAAGCAGTGTGTCTATACACACACATACACACACACACACACACACACACACACACACACACACACACACAAATAATTAAGCATACAGTAAGCTTGCACACACTACTTCTCCATACACACAAACTCACACTGAATATTATTCATTCAACACACACAGAGAAGCTGCCTATGCTCTCAGTTTCTCCCGGTGTCTCGAGGGAGAAGATAATTGCTGCGGAAGCCGAGCTACTGAGCGCCAGCCGTCTGTTTGGTTGATAGGGATCAGTGGCCAAAAAGAGGTTGGGAAGAAACTGAGTCCAAAGCAGACATTCACAACCTTGGAGCACAACATACAACAGTGTTTTTTATCTTTATCTACGCTGGTTCTTTTTTTTATTTCTTCAAGGATTTAATGCACTGTATTAACACATTTCCACATGGCTTTCAGGGTCAGATTAAGATGCAGAACAGTAACAATTTGAACCAATGGAGGCTATGGCTATGGAGGTATTACTGTCCTGGTGTAAAACTTTTTTTAATCATGTAAACAGATCCACCTATAGGTAAATCAACAAATGCATCCGCAGATCCACACATGCTTACACAGATCTGCAAAAGGGCTAAAGTTTTCCATATGCATTCACAGACAAAAAAAATGTAGACATATTTGTGAAAACGTACATTTTTATTACTATCTCAAAAGTCTAAAATACAACTGGGCACACGTCTGTTAATCTGTTAATCCTGAATTATCTGTGGTCATTTGGTTCATCTGTGTTCATTTGGCCTCCTCCTCGTGTCAGGAAACTCGTATTCTATAGTCTTTTTAGGTTCAGCAAATAACAGCAACTTTAAGTGAGTGTGCTCGCTTGCAGCACGTCTTTTCCAGTCTGTCTTTGGGCTTTGACACACAGGCGCTGTGCTGGAACGGATTTGCATCTCCATCACAACAGGTCTACCTGCTTTAAAGTGCGTTTAAACTGATGTCTAGTGTGTATTAAGTGCAGGGTGAGTAAAGAAGCATGCTGTGGCTCTGACTCGTGGTGAAAGGAGCAGCTGTAACGAATACTGCCGACAGTATTGTTGAAAATCGGCTCTAATTGTAGCTCAGTTAAAGCTTCGATGATTAACACATTCTATTTCCGCCAAATCCTCCCAGCTTTTTGAGACGCTTTTATTATGAAACAAAAAAAAAGCTAAAAAAGCTTGACTCTGTGTCACTTAAGTCGAGTTCAGCACAGATTAGAATCTCCATCACGGTGGGCCTACATGCAAAAGGTGTGTTTAAACTGATGTCTCCAGTCCAAGATGATTAAAAGAAGCGGGCTTCTTGGGGACTGGTCAAAGGAGCAGCTGTAAATACTACTCCCTAATGGTATCGGAAATCACAGCAAATGGCAGCTCCACTAAAGCTCTATTAATATGATGATTAATACATAACTTAAAAAGATGTTTACAATAAAAGTTTGTGCTTTTATTGTGAAACAGCCATATCAGGGTGTTTTCAGCTATTAACTTAATGTCTCCAGGGCTGATTATTGTTCAGGTATGAGCTTGTCTTGGAAATACCGACATTATTTTTCCCTGCTTGTGTTATATAGCGAAGACACAGATGCTAGGCAATACATTGCTGCAGACGAGTCGTTTGTACCATGTCATTTAGCTAAGAAAAAACAACCAAAAAACAATGGGGGATATAGTGTTAGCTGCAGTAGGCTATATCTAAAATTCTCAGCACTTCTGTCCTCTAATAGGTCAGTACTATTTTTCCCCAAGTCTCACACGAAGCTCTCCTGTTTCCTAGACGTGAGCACAAACTTAAAGGGATACTTCACCATTCATATATGTAGTAGAAATGTGAAATAAATTTTGAAGTTTGTGCCTTCTTGGCCGAGAAAAGGCAGAAAGTGTCTTTTTGGCTCGTGTGGATGAAAGACATCAAATCCCAGAATGCACAGCACCGCAGGCCACTCCCACTAAGGCCCTCTATTTCAGAATCAGAATCAGAAATACTTTATTAATACCAGAGGGATATTCGATCGTTACAGTTTCTCCAAAATATACAATATTGCAGTAGAAATATAGTAATAAAAACATTTACAGACATATTTACTTCAACACATGAGGCCATTTCCTCAACTGAATCCGAGATTTCTTCCAGAATTGATCTTGGAAATTCCTGACAGAAAACAGACCCCATATGTCTGTGTCCATAGGCAAACAGTGACAGCACTGACACTACCAGTCCGCCCCAGCTCGAGCCGGCCCGGGCTCCTCGTCCTCACCGCCGCTGACAGGCAGTCCTTATGTCTCGGCTGCTGAGCTGGCATCGGCCGGCGGCGGGCAGCAATATAGCCGCGAGACGGTTGCTGCGGACAGGCTGGACTTGTGTCGCGGTGGCCCCGGCGGCGGCTAGCGGCCGCAGCAGTGAAAACACAAGACCGGCCTGTCGGCAGTAGCCATCTCGCCGCTATATTTATATTTTTTGACAATTATCAGCTTTCTCCATAGAGCCTGTTAGCATACCGTATTTTCCGCACTATAAGGCGCACCGGATTATAAGGCGCACCTTCAATGAATGGCCTATTTTAGAACTGTTTTCATATATAGGGCGCACCGGATTATAAGGCGCATAGAATAGAAGATACTGCAGTCAAACGTTTGACTGGGGTTGCGTTATGCATCCACTCCTCTTCTCCCAAACGTGGAGGGGAACTTTTCCCTGATTCAGTAAACACGTAGTAAAAGAAACAGTCTGATACCACTAAATCAAACGTTAGTGCATTCACAATAACTCAACGTTGTTCAAACGTTAATGTGCATATTCACAATATCTCCCAGCCTAGTTCAGTTGTAAACACGTAAAAGAAACACAGTCTGATACCGCTAATTCAAACGTTAGTGCATAACTCAACATTGTTCAGTTACGTATAACACGTAAAGCTCACTTTTTCAGTTCATTCCCCGTCCACGAATCCCTCGAATTCTTCTTCTTCAGTGTCCGAATTGAACAGTTGGGTGAGTACGGCATCCAACATGCCCGGCTCCCTCTCGTCATTATCCGAGTCAGTGTCGCTGAGCGCCGTGTCCAACCAGTATGAATCAACCAATTAACCAATTGATCCATATATAAGGCGCTCCGGATTATAAGGCGCACTGTCGTTTTTTGAGAAAATTAAAGGCTTTTAAGTGCACCTTATAGTGCGGAAAATACGGTAGCTTCCAAGCAATATGGCGGACGTTAAGTTTCGATTCTGGGAGTGAGGTCCCACCCACTGATCTGTGATTGGTCTGTAGCGTCAGTGGTCGAAAACATGAGGAACTAGTGTTGTAGTTTCACCCTGCTAACCGCAACAGCTTTCAATGACAAAAAAAATCGTAATTTTGTGTCACTGGAAGCTGCTTTTCAGACATAGAAATACAAAGATTTCCCATCTCAGGGGAAAATGAGGGCGGGATGCACGACCATTCAAATATACTACCAGGTTTCTAATGATACAAAGCTTAATGCAAATGGGTGAAGTATCCCTTTAATATACCTGCACCACCAGGTAACTTGAGATCCCTCATGTATACTCCTGTTTTCATAAAAGTTCCCCCCTCTGTTTTTCAGACCTGTTGGTTCTCCATCTGCCTAAGTTTCTCCATTGATTACTCCATAGACTGTGAATAATAATCGACGTCTGAGGGACGTCACCCATCTGTAACTGCAGGGGGTTTGAAAGCCCGTCAATGTGGGTCGACATACAGGAAATGCTGCCTCAACCTAACTTATGGTCAGCCTAACGACAGGCTAAGAGCAGGAGCTGAGGAGGGTTTTAAGCCTCTATCTTGACATAACTTTTACATTGCGCTGCCATCAATCAGCTAACTCTTCCACTTATTAAATTAAAACGGTTGAGTTATAAAAAATTACGCCCCATACAGTCAACGCCACAGAAGACAATAACTAATCCGACCAAAATCGTTTTTTTGTGCCAGGCTGTAAACATGTTCATTTCTGATGGTGGTCTGTACCTTTACTTGTACATGGTCTGTTTTTTTTTTTCCTAAGATTTTGTTTCTGTGTTTTTGCCTTACCACTGCAACTGCAACACACAAGACTTTTACTAAGAACTATTAAAGTTCATAACTGGGTTGCTTAAATAAATCAAAACCCTTCAAGCATCCCAAACTTTTGACTTGTCATTTTTCAACTATCACACTCATTTGACTTTTGAGATGCATACTGAAGTACTTTTTCTTGTTCATGTGGCTGTCATGCTCCTCAGTCATACTGGAAGACATTTGTCTTTATACCGTGCTGTGACATAGTGTATACTGTCATCCTCAGTGTAGCATCTGGGTGGTTTGTAGGGGTGCAGCATAAACAATGTTTTAGAGGAATTCAGTTTGATGTGATTCCCTCAGCATTGGCATGACGGCTGCACAAGGGTGGACAGAATGTTTTGAGTTTTGAAGTCAAATTGAAGACAGGGTTACCAGAAGCCACACTTACAACAGCACATTTGAGAGACACTAACATTTATGCAGTGAAACCACACACACACACACACACACACACACACACACACACACACACACACACGGATGGATGCACATGGGTTACATGGTTACATCAGAGATAAAGTTTCTTTAACAAAAAAGAGCCAGATACGCACTTTAACAATCAGTTATAAGGAGGTGTGCATCTAAATCTTGAAAAGATCCCCATTTATGTGGGAGAAAATTAATGCACACACACACACACACACACACACACACACACACACACACACACACACACACACACACACACACACACACAGATTGTAGCAGCAGAGCAGACCCCCTAGTCTGTCCACATATGGCTGCAATTGACCGGTAGGGTGGGTGGATAAATGGCAGTGGACCAGCCAGTGGTATAATTATCTGTCCAGCCTCTTTATGTAGCCTTAAATAGCAGCCTTGTTTGCACTAAAAATAAACTGTCATTTCAGCCTGCCGACGTTTGACCCCGACACCTGACCCCAGGCTAAAGGGCAAAAGGTCGACCATCTTACCATCTTAGACTAGGGGCTAAATATAGCAGGCAAATCTCTCTTTACCCTTGAACCTGAATCAAAAACAGGTGTTTTATTAGCTCAAAAAGAAGGGATCCACCAAAGATCCCTTTTTTTCCATCCATGTGCGCAAGTTCCATTCGTGCAATGCATTCTGGATCTGATTTGCCCTCTCTAGTCAATCTGCTTGATAGCTCTGCCTGTGCAGCAGGTCATCTTTGCCACATCTCTTCTTGAAATACACGCAGTCTAGGCAGAAGCTCTGGGCAGCGCTCCGCTCCAGTAGAGCAAACAAAAAGATGAACAGAGCAAAACCAAGATGGAGACAGAACGTGGTGCACATAAAATGCAAAACTGACAACTTGTAAGAAGAAGATATACTTATTATCATTAAATAAAAAATGTATGGACTCTAAGTATCACGCTAACCCACGCATTTATATAAAGGCAAATATTCTCATTACAGCATCGTATAGTGGGTTCTGTTGCTTCGCCCGCTACTTCTGCATCTTTTTGCTTACCTCAGGAGACCGTGATAGTCTCCTACTATGAGGTGCATGTTGACATCATTCAGTCAGGAGAATATCCGGAGCAGTCCTCCTGAAATTATCTATATATTTTCAGGAGTGCATAATTATGTGAAAACGGCTTTAGAGTCTTCTTGATTACAATTACTTAATGCAGTTTGTCTGTTGGACGGTTGGTCCAACTGAAGTAGCAGAAAGCGACACACTGATTACAATCTGTACACCCTTCACCCCAGTTCAAAATCTTTGAATGATTCAGGCTAATGCCAGCTCATGTTTTTTTTTGTTTATACAATTCTTGAATCACTACAATGAGTTGGTAATTGATAAGTTAGCTATGAGAATTTGAAGCAGATTGAAAGCCATGGATGTTTTCATCAAACGTGTTTCGGTGGGAAATGTTAACCAACTCCGACTTCAAGTTTAAAAAGGGAACTGTCAGTCATGAGATAAATCACACCTCATCACTCTCTGTTATTTAATGTGTTTTTCAAGCAGAGCAAGTGGTACTTCTTGAGGGGAGCAATCTCTCCTCCTCTGTCTTTGAACACCAGATCACCACCTGTTCACCTTAAGAAAAAAGAAAACCCCTTCCTTCTACCAGTCCCATTTACACAAAGAAGAGTTAATGACCCTGACCTGTGATTTATGGCCTCTGGCATTCACCTGCAACTCTGCTCCAGACACACTCACGAACAGCGGCTGCAGAAACTCAGCAGAACCTCTGACCTCGGCAATAACACACCAAGCCAGATGTGGTGGCAAAACTCTCTCTCATTTTGAAAACACAAAAATACAATTCATTCATGCATCTTTCAAAAGCTGTCTATCTGACAGACAAACAGACAGACAGGCAGATCTTTAACATTGTATATTATGTACATAGACTTAGCAAACATATTGTTTATTTATTTCTGGTATTGAAAATTAATGTCCAACAGGTCCACATCAAAATATACCAAAAAGAAAATACATACATGAAAGAGCAACATGTGAGTGCAATCGTATAGCACACAGTATTAAGGACCATGTGTGAGCACATTTCCTCCCGATATATGTTTTATGTGTTGTGTTCTCAGCCAAGCTTCCTAGCTCATCCCCTAAGAATAAAAAGTCTCTGATTTCACAAATACGTTCTGTACATTGATATGTTTGGCATGTGTGTCTTCTGTTTGATTTTTCTTTGGAGAAAACGGTATGCACAGCATTCCAGACACTGGAGAAGGGCTTGTTGGGTAAAGTGCTCTTTCAACAACATCACTTTGGATCAGATATGACATGGAAATTGCTCTTTACAAAATTGCCACCCGGGCAAAGAGTTCATTAGAATACCACAACTCTGTTCTTAGGTGAAATGTTTATTTTCTCCCTTCTTTCTCTGCTGCTGTAAGTAAGCCATCTTCTATTTCACATAACAGCACATATATCTACACAAATGTCATTTCAATCTGCACTCAAATTCTATAAAATAACTTCTCTGAATATGGAAGCATACGAATATTTACATACAAAGTTTTTTTATTTTCATTTTTTTGTATTATTGTATTGTTCTGTTTATATGTGCAATGAAGTTTAAAAAGATTTGGAGGGTTTGTGGCTTAGTGGTAGTCAGCCGTCTCTCAACAGGAAGGTCAGGGGGTTCAATCCCCAGCTTCTGCAGCCACATGTCCGATGTGTCCTTGGGCAACACAGTTAACCCCAAGTTGCTCCGACTGCTTTGTTGGCAATGTGTGAACTGTAAATGTGAATGAGATGTGTTTAGCTAAAACTGATGTACACTTTCCATAGCAGCCTCTGCCATCAGTGTGTGAATATGTGTGACCTGCGTTGTAAAAGCACTTTGAGTAGACAGAAGACTAGCTCACCACAAATCATGTGATGAAGGCTGATTCCAAATAGGTGTTTTGAAACCACACAGTTCTGGGGACTTTTTGAAGAGGAACTATCCACTAGTGAGTTTCCCTGAGAACTACACACCATGGGGACTTTTTTTCTGTATGCATTTGCACCACCATGGTACCTACTCTGAAGCAGGAGCTGAAAAAGGTCCACAAAATGGAATTCTAGGAACTAAATAGTACTAAATAGTACTAAATATCACAATAGTCCTGTGATGAGAAATCAATCAAAAAGGGGAGGGTTCCAAAAGTTCCTAGAACTCTGAAAAAGTGCCTGCGGTCCGAAAACGCCTAATGTAACTAATTGGCCAAAAAAGATACAAGTTCTTAAAAAAAGTAGCCATCATCAGAATAATAAGACTTAACTTAACAAACTAACTGCCCTCCCATTAGCAGTCTCACACTGTTAAAGCTAAGCTATAACATTTACAGCACAATACTATGCTTAACATCAAAACCCTGGAAATGTTAATGTAACTATGTGAGCACGTTGATGTTAGCTGCTAGCATGGTTGTAGACTGTTAGTCTTGTTATCCAGTTTGAAGTTAACTTAGTAAAAAAAAAATCATACAGTTTCTTTTTATCTAATTTTGTAACCTCCCAATGCTTTCGTATTTCGTCCACCCCTCTGCAACAAAAACTGACATCTGATCTCACAAACAGTGTCTTCTGTTTTTTGTAGTCCTCATTCAGGAATAAGCTTCTAGGTCCAACTCCCTGCAGATAATCAGGTCAAGAGGCCTGAAAGCTGGAGGACACAACTCGGACACACTTCAGGACAGATGTGTCCACACACACACACACACACACACACACACACACACACACACACACACACACACACACACGGACAGAGGAAGCAGGGAAACTAAAGGAAGCTATGGTGACAAACCATTTCCCCTGTTCAGCAATTACCGACCATTCAACTCCGCACTGAGGCTCATTACACCCAGGCCTGGAATGACATTTGGAAGCGGTTGAAGGGGGCCTGCTCAGTACTGCACTTTGTTGTTGTTCTTATTATTGTCTGTGCTGAGAGGAACCCATTAGCACACACTCCGGTCCTGCCTCTGCGTCTCAACACCTGCACATGTTAGAGGAGCTGTTGTCTCGGTTCAGATGTTTGCCAACATTGGACTTTTTTTTAACTAGAAACTTTGTCCAGTGCTGTTTTCACAGAAATGATGGAATGAGTACATTATATCTTTGGAAGATGCTGCACCTTCTTTATTTAATTTTTTTACAACACTAAGTGATGTTTTGCTGTACCATAAAAGAAGAAACAATAAACCTGTTTACAAAAGTAGTTTAAAACCATCTTCTTCTGGGCGCCTGTGGCCAAGTGGTTAGTGTGTGGGCCCCATGTGCGGTGGCAACAGTCCTCCAAGCGGGAGACCCGGGTTTGAATCCAACCTTTGGCTCTTTTCCTGCAAGTCATTCCCAACTCTCCCTGCCCCAATTCATGACTCTATCCACTGTCCTATCTCTAAAATAAATGCATGAAAACCTTTAAAATAAACCTTAAAAGAACACTTTCTTTAGTGACATTCATACATTGAACGCAAAATATTCAAATAGTATCTGTTAAAAAAAACGTGTTTTTCTTTATTTTAACTTTCATCTTTTTATTCTTTATTCTTTATATCTTATTCAGACATTTCATCCTAATATTTGATGTGACAGTATGAAATATACAGAATATTCATTCTTCTCTTTCTCTTCTGTCTTTTTCAACATGAAACTTAATTTATGAAAGATGTAAATAAGAGCAACGTCTTTGTTTAAACCCTTAATAAGATTTTTTTTTTTTTTTTTTAAACCACAGTGGTGAGTCATTACATTTCGAGAATTTGAATTCATAGCTCTGTTACGTCTACGGTTGATCATTACTCATAGAAACAAATGACACTTCCATAACTCAATTCTCTAATTGCTGATTAGAAAAGTCATCTCTTTTGAAAATCTATTTTAATGCAGATTTCAATTTTTCATTTTCTCCAACACAACTCTCAGTTACTGTGGCTGAGAGTTGTGTTGGAGAAAAAGTACAATATATAATATAGAGATGTATAAAGATGCAATAAAATAAACTAAAACTACCATAATAAAGTACAATTTTATATGAATTCAGTTCTTCATTAAATACCAATACTTTCATTTATATTAATGTTTCATATTTTGCTTTCACTGCTACAGTCTGCTGCAGACGCCGGGCTTCTTCGATGACTCCAACAGCTAAACATCTGTGGGCTATTTTAGTAATAATGTGTTTCAAACGACAACTTCTCGTTGGCCCTGATGTGTAGATGTGAAAAAGAAAGTCCTAGAGAAACATTTCACAATCAAGAAGTTTTGTATTACTTTTTCAAATATAACTTCAAACCCAGGAAGGGCTAGTTTTTATTTTCTACACACATCACATGTCGATAATTTCAACCTAAACTCTGTGTGTGCACCAAACCCTAAAATATTGATTAAAGAAAGAAGAAATTTAAAGAGATGTGTGCACATGTTACACAAACAGTATATGTCTTTATTTGAACAAAGCCTGTACTGTCAGACTGCCGGGGTTTCCACACATACACTGTCATACAAAATCATGTCTTTAAAACACTATACACTACTTCTGTCCTCCTCCTGAACAGAAATTGATGTTGCAAAAAATGTAATTCCAAGTCCTTTGTATTTAACAGTAAGCTGACAAAGGAACAGGTTACAAATGTTTTTTTTATAACTACATTCTCTTTCATCCTTTCACCTGCTTTAAAATTTTAATTAAAGCCCATTGGTGGCAGTCGCCATGCTAGAAATGCTGTCTCAACTCAACTTTCAGTCAACCTAACGACAGGCTAAGAGCTGGAGCTGAAAGCCACGCGCCTATGCATTACTCGTATTCTTCATTACATTTTAAATTTTAATTAATAGTTTTATACACAATCCACTTCAGTCACACCAAAGCACATATATCCAAAATTTGTTTAAATTCATCTATGAATTTGTCTTTGACTTTGCATATTTTCTAATTATTTAATTAATAAACAGAAAACAGAAAAAGTTAAAGCTCATTAAAATAATACATAGAGGTGAACTAGATTTGAGCAGCACCGCAGAATAAATGTTTATCGCTGTAGAAGAACTCCATCTCTGTTCTAGTTATTCTACATTAGATTAAGTCAACTGATTAGATTCAAACATTTATACGACATGTGTTTATAAACTTGAATCGAGTCATTTTGTGGTCTTCACATATCAATTAAATTCAATTAACATAACATTATTGGTCCCAGGGGGGGGAAATTTAAAGCAACATAGAGCAATATATATATATACGATAAATTGAAATACAAAAATGAAAATACAAAATAGATAAAGTAGACTAAAAACATTTACATGGACAGGGATTGGACGAACAGCGGGAGACACATGTAAACAGAACTGCATATAGTAGTCAAATACTGAATATAAAGTGATCATAGTGCAATGAGGGACAAAGATACAGCAGGAAATAAAATGTAACCAGAGGTGTATTAAAACTTTTGAAATAAAGATAATTGTGCTGAAGACCAAATACTAAGCAGCAGGCCGTTAAGGTGCATGGCATATCGCAAATTTGGTCATTTGTCTCCGGTTGTAGTCTTAAAGGACAAAAACCGGAGTCACCTTCCTAAACCACTAAAGATGAACGCAAAACGTTGTTGCTGATTTATTTCACCAATCATATTAAAGGTCCCATATTATGCTTTTTCTGGTTTTATATTCTCTTCAGTGTGTTTTCCAAGTGTCCTGTGCATGTTTAGGCACATCTATGTGCAAAAATTCAAAGTCCGCAGAAACGCGGCTTCTCCTACATCCTCCTGTTAGCTGTAGCATTAGCTGTAACCCTCGGTTCTAGCCCCCCACGAAAAAATTTTGCCAGTGTGACGTCTTGTCAGTGTGACATCACTGATCTAAGCCCATTGGCTCATTGTGGCAAGCCCAGCAGCTCATGTTGCACTCCCGTTAACGAGCCGGTGCATGGAGTGGCAGTACATGAAAACAGACACTTTTTTTTAACTTCAGCTGTTGTGAACATACTTTAGGAGGTACACAGATTAAATATAGGAACACCAAAAAGTGCATAATATGGGCTCTTTAAAAGCAACTGAAATTCAAATTTTAAAAAAAACGGGCATACATCTCTACATACCTGGTCAATTTTTGTTTTGTTTTACAACAAACAAGAATTTTAACTCATTTTTTTGCCGTTTTGCCCTGTAACAACATCAAAGCATCACTAATTTAAAAAACAGAGTTACTGTTGTTAATTTAGGATCATATTATGATTCATGTAATATTTCAGTTTATAGCGACCTTTTACAAACAGCTGGGACAAAAGGTGTGTTAGTGAGTTATATAATACATTTTGCAGCTTAATTACAATCAATTTTCTCCATTCCTAAAAGCAATTACTGAACAAATGTTCTATTTTTAAAAATAGAAAGTAAACCTCTCCAACAAGCTTCATACAGAAGCTCATAGATCAGAGGCTAGGCCAGGCATGAAATAATGACTAGCACTCTACTGGGCAAATGAAGAAAACATGGCTAACGCTGTAGCTGGAGCTCTTCCTTTGCACACTGCCTTGATACAAAGCATGACAAGATAATCATGACATTATAATTGTTTGGGTTAGCAGTTTGCTAGCTTCCACTTTCCTTTTTATATAGAAACAAGAAAGAAGAGCGGTCCAGAATCAGCCACTCCCTCTTTGATGTTAAATCCAATATGTTGATTGTTTTGTGTTGAGATTGCACAGCATACTAACTAACTTAAATATGTCCATAGACTGTTAATAATGAAGTCTAAGTAACTTCACCCATTGGTTACTTCAGAGGGCTTTGGAAGCCCATTGGTGGCAGTCGCCATGCTAGAAATGCTGTCTCAACTTAACTTTCAGTCAACCTAAGGACAGGCTAAGAGCTGGAGCTGACAGCCACGCGCCTATCTATGCATTACTCGTATTCTTCATAAAATCAAAAACAAATGAGGCATCCCCCAAACAGTGTGTGCCGGTGAAGACACACACTAACTCATCATTTTTTTGTAAAAGTCTGTAAGCATGTTAATTTCTGCTTGAAAAACTGGCATTTTTGAATGTGACTTGCAGCTGTTGGAGCCACCCTTGAGTGGACACTCAAGGAACTGCAGTTTTTTGCATTTCCGTATTGGCTTCTTTTTCACCACTGGAGGTTGCCACTTGGAATTAATTGACAAATTAAGCTTTATCATTATCCAAATTAGCATGTGAATGTCATGTTATGGACATTATGTGTTATCTGTGCTATTTCTTATTGCAGGAGTAATGCAGTCTATAGCTGTATTGTGTCCTTGAAGCTCTGATCATTAACTTTTGTGATGTAAAATGAACTTTATACTACACTGTTAGCTTAACATGCTGCATTGATTTTTCTGTAGAAGCTTTAATTGCTAAGACAACCATATTATTACATTTCATTTATTGTTGTCTTCATTTATTTCTCTTTCCCTTAAAGGCACAGTATGTAAAATCCGCTGCCAGGGGGCTCTCAATCAAAACAATAACAAAAGATGACGTCAAGGCTAGTGGGTAATCATGGGAGTTCTCTGTGCTACTCCCCCCCGGTGAAAACTCTGTGTTGTCCGTAGTCAATACGAACGGGCGAAACCGACCTGAGAAAGATAATATGTTTACCAACGATCTTTCAAAGTATAATTTACATAGCGTGATTGCAGCAGAAAATACAGCAACAGTATGGCAGCTTTTAGTAGCAGCACCCTCTTCCGTATGCAGCGGTCTTTGACGTAACATCCGGTGTTTCCTTGGCAACGATAAACATTTAGTGTCGGTCATGGCAGCTCATCCTGGCGGCTGCCGCGAAGACACGTCCCATTACAACTATAAAGTTACGGATTTATCTGATTTTGATAACTAACAAAAAAAAATATATAACATAGGTTGAGTCAATTTTTAATTAATTTAGAAATACTTGAATGTAAACATTGTCATACAATTCTACATACTATACAGTACCTTTAACCGCATGTTCTCATCTGCTAGCCTGGAAGATGCGATGCTTACATAGTATTGAAAAATTTGGAAAAATAAAATTTCAAGGCAACAGTAATCCAAGAGAAGCAACTCTCCCCATGAAGGAGAACAATCTACAGGGCTAGATTTCACTAAAGGCTAGTGAGAAAAGTTTTAAATGCCTTTTGGCCGACCTGTTAAAAGACAGACAGACTCAGCCTAACCTCAGGAGGGAGGTAGAGGCTTCCAGGTCTCAGAGCCTCTTTTATGGAAGGAAAAGTGTCAAATCTCCCCCCCAGCTCTTTCCACTGCTTATCCACTGAGCCAAAAACAACCACAAACACCCATGCCAACACACACACACACACACACACACACACACACACACACACACACACGCACACACACACACACACACACACACACACACACTGGCAGGCTTGTCAGAGCTGCATGAGAAAAATATTGCAAACAATAAAAAATAATAACCTTTTTTGTTAACAACCAATATTTCTGCCTATTTGAGTGTGTGTGTGTGTGCGTGCGTGCGTGCGTGCGTGCGTGCGTGCGTGCGTGCGAGCGTGCGTGCGTGTGTTGGAGACAGATTGAACAAAACCCAGTGGGCATTTATTTTCCATATTTACAGGGAAATTTACAATATCAATAAAACCCAGGACACGTGCATCAAACCCTTGACAGACTGACCCCCATGAAAAAACGGGCTCCACATAGTCGTCTCCCTTGGGTTCTACCGCATGCAGGAGTGCTTTAAAAGTGACACAGCAGCATTAGAACACTAACTAACACTTCTGTAACACCATCACTAACGTCGGGTATATTTTACCCGATATAATTTACCCGATAAAACATACTTCTCATCAAAATATATTACAGTACAACAAAACATGGCAAATTGAAGTACTCTTTTTCTATTTCTCCCTATACAAAAAAGGTATCATGGGGGGACCCTATAAAAATGCTCTAAAAAAAGAAAAAAAGAAAAATTAGGGAATTGTTAATGAAAAAAATTCCTAAAAAATGTATGGAGCTGGGAACTTGATTTTCATTCCACACTTGTTCCTGTGACATGTGAGCCTTGCCTAGTGAAGGCTAAAGTATATCACTGCATTACTGACAAGTGTGGGAAATATTTTACTCTCTATCACTAACGTCGGGTGAAAATCATCCGAACACGTGCCTGTTGAAAAAAACAGGGATTGGAGCAAGGAAACACACCTACCTTCAATGACGTCAAGGGGCAGCCTGAAGCTATACCCAAGGACCCACGCAACACAGACAGCAGCAACACAATGAAAATCATGTGACCAGAATCACAGACACTTTATTTAAATGTGTACTTTGTTTGCTTCTGCTCTGAGCAAATGAATAAATTCCCTTTCTGCTTGAATCTCTGCCCCATGGCCGAGACATGGATCCCTACATCACAATTTTTTAACAAGCTTATTTTTAATTGGCCGCTCATCTAAAGTCAAACATAGAATGCAAGTGTTAGTTGTTCTTCACCAACTCACAAGGTGCATGAAGAGTGAATGACCATGATGAAGGCCACAAGCCGAAACACGTTGGTCTAATTTGTTAACAAAGTTGAGCTCAATTCTACAAGTGTTGCTGGAACATTTTGACCTCTTCAATCTAAGATGTTTGGACATAAAATTGAGTGCAAGAGGCCATTAGCCATGTAAGCCAAATAGGGGTTAACCTGAACTAGCTGTGAGAGTCTGACACGTTGTGCAATCCAGCTTTACTCCACTTTATCGACACTGAAGCACAACAGGAGGACATAACAAGTGGGATGTTACAGATCAATTTACAAGGATTAAGGGCTCTATCCCTGGGTTTAAACTTCATTAAAATAGAGGGCCTTCAAAGCTACAAAATAAGGGATAGGTTCCTTGGTTTGTGTCCATTTTAGGTGTAAAATCATTAACTTCAGCATACAACCAGTTACATCAACAATATGTTTCAGTCTGTTGATATTTTGCCCTAAGAGTACTCTTTTCAAATCCTGTCAAACACAAGTCTTTTCATCTTTATGAAGAGGTAAATTATTGAATTACCAGGAGAAAAACAAAAAGGGATTCAGTTTCATAGAATCCTTTTTCTTTCCAAACACAAACACTCATCAGTTTGACCTCTTTGGTTTTCCCAGGTCAATAAGCCTAACCCTAAGCTGTTTAATTTCTTCACTTACTTCAAAGTGTACTGGTCCATTTCAGCGCAATTTAACCTTTTCAAAGCTGTATGTGTGAATGCAAACAGACAGATTTTTCACCCAGACTTTATCCAGAGTTTCTTTATTAGTTTTTTTTCCCGCATAAAGTCCAGGTGAGCTGATGTGAAAACGCAGCAGGGGAATTCACCTCGAGGGAGTGGGAGGAGTGGCGATGTTTATTCCCCGCAAAATGGTGCATGACTATAGACTCTATTCATGTGACCGGATCAATTCTGACTGTGCCAGATTTTACAGTGGGGTTGGAAGAAACCAATAAAACTGTGACATACTGCGCATAGTATTGGTATCTGTTGATTGCTCAATCGTGACAAATTGAACTGGATTGGTGTACATCTTTGTCATTATTGATAGTTTCAGACGTTTTTCTATTCCAAGTAAAGACAAATGCTGCAAAACGAAATTTTCTTCTCATGGGGAAAAATCAGAACTCAGTTGTTTAATTCAGTTAAAGAAAGGCAGTGGAATCGCAGGGTCCAGAACAATAACCTACCACACTGTAAGAGCTCCCTTCTAGTAAACTAAAGAATGTTTTTTGCTGACCTAAGGCCATGCCTGTGTCGTATTACAAGGTGATGACGAATGTACAAGAGGTAACCAATAGGTAACCAGCAGGGGACTGGGAGGGACAACCTTGCTTCGGCAGGGTACAGAGCAATTGGACGTAGCGTGAGCGCGCTCTTAGTCTCAGTGATGTCACCCATTGGTTTCCGAAGTGTGGGTGTTCTAAGACTAGTACACGAGCCCCCCCAATCCCAACCCCCACCACAGTGGTGTGTTTCCCCCGCCCAATGACAGCCCACAGAGTTGTGGAATAGATACAATTTACCAATTGGACGCAATTCAAACCAGCGAATATGACTGACGTGGATGTAGTGGGAAAGCAGAAAATAATATAGGCTAATCATAGTGAGGCGAAACACCAAGCGGATGAAGCTCTTTCCAAAATGATCGTTAACCTTGGGCTGGCTGTCACCCGCCGATGCGTAGTTGGATGGTTTTCTGTTGGATAGGCAGGTGCCAAGCATTGGTGGTTAGTTTGTGCTAGAGGGCGGTAGCTTGCAGTTTAGGTACAAACCATTAATGTACTTCGTCCTGCAGTGCAGTGTGTCCTTTCTGGGGGCCCAGTAGGAGGGGCCCAATTTGAATGCTCTGTTTACAAGCTTAAATGAACAATTGTACCGACTCCACCTTTAATCATCAGATTACACTCCAGGTAAAATTTGTATAAAAAATTAAACCCATTCAGAGGCTTTTCATTATTTTCTCTCCACAATAAAGAACGTAATTACAGATTTATTTATTTTTTGGCACAGATGGTATATGTCGCTGGGTAAGAGACCATTGGTTGTACACTCATTCATGCAAAGTGAAATACTTTAAGACCGCCAGTAAAAATCCTTTAAACTTAAGGCAGCACTAGAAAATAGTTAACTCACTCAATACAGTGGTCTAAATAGTGACTAGTGAGTTATTATGGACAGAAGCTTGGTTTCATAAAGACACACACATCAAGACACACACACACACACACAGCCTCCTCGCCACAAAGTCAGCAGACCATAACTACACTGTAGAGTTAGATATCAGATCTGAGAGGTCACTCTTGATGTGGTATGTTGATGATGCAATCTACTGCCCTCTCTGTGTGTGTGTGTGTGTGTGTGTGTGTGTGTGTGTGTGTGTGTGTGTGTGTGTGTGTGTGTGTGTGTGTGTGTGTGTGTGTGTGTGTGGGTGTGTGTGTGTGGGTGTGTGTGTTACATCTGGGTGGTCAGCGAATACATTTAACAGTTAAGATGTTAAAAACAACCAGTAAATGATGCACAGTGGCCATGCATGAGCAAGAAGTGTATTTGTATAGTCACACATCAAACCAATGCCCTCATCTGCAGAAATGTACATGTATACTTAATTGTTTTCCATTTTATACTAAACAGTCAACTACTCCTGGAAATATATTTTTGGTTTTCAATCAATAGGCTGAGAGTTTAAATCCCTGAAAATGAATTCCATCAACTGAAGAAAAAGATGTCTACTCTTATTACTGAACACCGTTAATAACAAACCAACAAACAAATGGACGACTAAATTTGTTTTAAAATATGTTACGGATATGAAAAGGTCATAGAGCTGCCAGTAGGACTGTGGACTCGGCCTGTATTGCCAAAACCTGTGCCCCATTTAGGACAATGCGATGTGAACTCCGACCTCTAGTATCTGAGCTCATGCGGCTTGAGCCCCATCCATCCTAAGCATGTCCCTTAGATTCCACGTGTATTTATGTAGCACGTTGTTCCATATAAAAATACCCTGCAGGAATGACGTATCAGGCAAAAAAACAAAAACATAATACAATATATGACGGAGTAACAACAGGTTTGGTTTTATAGGACATGCACCAAACAACACAACAAAAGATGAAGTATGATAACACAGTGATACTACAATTAAAATTATATGCACCAGAGGTTTGATAGATATTTTCTCTTTCACCAGGACACAAATTAAAAGAGGCGTGTCTGTGTACAAGGTAGCTTGAAAGACACATACACACCCTAAAGTAATAAAGAGTTCATATGCAAATTTCCACAAAGGATTTCCATTACAGCCTCACACATTTTTACACACCCAAAACTGATACATGCTATCACTTCAGCTTCAACACGTTTTATGACAAACAAACAAAAAAGTATCTATTTGCTGGTTTTTCATACTGGATTAATGCCAACAGACAGCAGCATGTCGTAAAAAGTCTACAATATGCAAAGAAAGATAGCCTAAAATGTAAAATCTTGATGATGCCTTGGTATTTTATTACGTCATCATTTTTTAATGACACAGATCATCTTATATAAGCTCTGACTCACTCTAAAATCTAAAACCTACAAAACTGTTATCAGATACAATTTTATATTAAAGAGGGTTGTTGTGCCCTATTAAGGGGCTTTCAGATAGTGGGTGCTGAGTGCTGCTGTCAAACCCATGAATTGTCTATGCATTGCACAATGCGAGAGTGCAGTGCAAAGTCATGCGTGCCATCTCTACGCACTGCACCAAAGTTGAAAATATACTTTCGTTTGGGTGCAGTGATCTGTCACAACACTTGGCACTTCCAATAAGTGGGAAGATCAGATCAAAACAAACAACACCTCAGACAAATTGCCAGACTTTCTGTTGGAGTGATCAGCTGCCTGAAGTGGGTCCTCATTCTTGTCAGTCTTGGTGCAACTCTGCCCAACTGGTCCCCCACTCAGCTTGAAGTGCACCTGCAAATGGTTGTTTTAAAGAGCTGCAACTCCCTGACATGGCCCAAACTCTGCCAGATCCTGCCATGCCCTGAGGATTTGATGAACCAACACCCTCCTTTGCTGCTTGTCTCCTCCGTGGAGCAGTCTGACACCCTTTTCTAAGAGCCTTAAAACATGTCCTTTTTGAAGGAGCTTATAGTTTGGACAGGCTAAAGCTTGCAGCCTCTTTATACTGCAAGGCTTGGACTGACGGTGGACTCCATTCTGTCTCTGTTTAAATTCATGTCCTATTAATTAATGTTACCACAAGTTTTTATGTAAACTCATACAAAATAAGTTCTTATAATACTCTCACTCACGACTCTAATTCTTGTCTGAGCTGTAAGCCTCAGAGTTCAATGCCTTATAAATGACAGCAATTAGAGCTTTCCCATTAACGTTGTTTTTAATTCAGTTCATCCACATAGGGAATTCATCATCTCCTTCCTGCACTCTTCATGCATGTGCATGTGTTTGTTTATATGTGTGAGCACATTTGGGGGAGGGGAGGACAGAAGCTTGGAGGAAGTAGGAGATTGCAAATATGCAAGAGAGAAATCATGAAAACAAAAATGAAGAACCCAATGTAAGGTCAGACTGTCTTTTTTTTTTTTGCAGTGGGAAAGAGGAAGGGAAAATTTTGAAAATTCCTCAGATGGAACAGACATGCACGCTACACCTCGGACAAAGGCACAGTCTTAAACGGATAAGAAAAACTCACCTAATCTTGGTGTTTTATCCAGTGTAACGCCCACAACCAAAAACGTACCCACATGAAACACCATACAGAAGTCACAAAAAAGGGATTTATTATTAATAAACATATAAAGAACTAAATCATAAGACTAAGACAAACAGAATGACCAACAAAACACAAAAACACACAAAATCCAATCCAAACTCCACCATAAGCCAGCCCTGGGGGTATAAGCAGTGTTTCACCAACAGGGGCTCTTAACCCTAGAACTAACTAACAGTTTGGTTACACCATCACTAACATCGGGTATATAATACACTTCACATCAAAATACATTAAAGTACAACAATACATGGCAAATTGAAGTACTCTTCTTTTATTTCCCCCTATACAACGTCTCATAAAACGAAAAAGCCGTATCATGGGGGGACCCTTTAAAAAGTCTCTAAAATTAGTGAAAAAGTCAGGGAATTGTTAACGAAAATAAATAAATAATGGAGCTGGGAACTTGTTCTTCGGTCCACCTGTTCCTGGGACATTTGAGCCTTGAAGGCTCAGTCTCCCTACATCACCTGACAACTGTGGTAAATATTTTTCTCTATATCACTAACGTTGGGTGAAAATCACCCGAACACGTGCCTGTTAAAAAAGAAACAGGGATGGGAGCAAGGAAACACACCTACCTTCAATGACGTCATGGGGCAGCCTGAAGCTATACCCAAGGACCCACGCAACACGGACAGCAGCAACACAATGAAAATCATGAGACTACAATAGCGTGGGTGTAAACGTTACTGTTCTTGGGTAAAATGTCAATCAGTGGATTCAGCACCAGGATTCAAAGACAACAGAAGGAGAAAAGAAACAAACAGTACAGGGAACAAAATACAGCCAGAACACTGGGTAAAACCTACAGTCTGTATTTGGTTAAAACTTTTGATTATTGGGATAACTTTGATCCTAATCCTTCCATGGGGCTGATATCAGGGGGGAATTGATGGAACACAAAGTAATAAAACTATTTGGGGTTCATTCTGGGTTTTCAGTACTACAAATGTGGGTCATTTTTACTGGGGTAAATTGTCATGGACACTTCTGAACTCATCATGCTGTGGGGCAGGTTATTATCTGAATAAGAGTTCATTCTGGTAAAATCTCTGCCCACTGACCAATGTCTTTATCGTGGCGCTCAGTGAGTTGGTCGAGGGAGGGTGGACGGAGGGAGAGCGGCAAACACTTTGTCTTTCTGATACAATTTTACATATCTATAAATGTGTTAATTTATCTTTACTCATATCATCCATCAACAAAGACTAAAGAACACCAGAGCCTTGGTGCTGTGTTTATAAGATGTAAAAAGAAATGTAGCTATCGCTTAAATAATAATATAAATATTTTATTGACTCAGTTCAGCTCTGTCTGCCAAAGTCTGTGCTGCAGCTGAAATATAACATCCAAAACTGTCATACACGGCACAAGAAAAATGTCAGAAGAAAGGAATTTAAGGGAAGAAACAGGAGTAAGATCTCAGATGCACTTACGATGATAAAGAAATATGATAAGCCTTAATTTGTGCATTCACACTCAGCCATTTTTCTTTTTTTTCTGTCAGTTCTTCTTGCATTTGTCCTTGCAGCTGTGTTTATTTTAGGCTGTTGAAGCCTGTGTAATTGAATTCATATTTTTAAATATAGTTTACTCAAAGTTTGTTAATTATGAGGTTGATGATTGCCGGGTATGGTACCCATTTTTTGCCGTTTCCACCGTCAAATGTTATCAACTGGAATGGTACCAAAATAAGGAATCTTTACCGTCCTACTTTTTTGGTACCTTTCTGTTGTGCCAAGGGTACCGATCCGACCATAAAGGGACCCTATTATTTACTGTGTCCTGCTCATTTTGAACGTTTAACTTAATTAATAGCGGGCTACACTGTGTTGGTCTGCTATGATGTCACACTATTACATAGTTGATGCGCCTATCTTCATCTGACTTACTCTCCGCTTAACAAATAAGGGTTGGAAATGCAATCAAGTTTTGGGTTTTACCGTACCATCTGAACCAAACTGTACTGAACCAAACCAGACAGCTTGGTGGAAACATGGCTTAAGGGAGCCTAACACAAATGACAAAACCATGTTTCCTGCAGTATCAATAGGATTAATAACGACAATATCGTCATGACTCAAGCAAATACCTGTATATTGATTGAAATCCTATGAACAAAAAAAGTAACGACAAGATCCCTTTTACTCAGTGAACTGTACACTCAGATGTATGATGGTAACATAAACTGTTCAACTTCAAAACTGCACCTCTTCGGGTTGCCTTTCACCATTTGAACACACTGGACCCAGGAATGTGTGCCTCTCTTTTGTCTTCCTCTTGAACCAATTTGCTAAATCTGCTCCTCAAAGTTGGTGCGCCCACTGAACCCCATGTACTCAAAAGTTTGCAAACTCAAACTAAACCTCATCCACAAAGAAGCACATGCATAGACACACACCTAGAAACATCAAAGCTAACACGCCTATAACCAATGACATGTACGCGCACACCTTCAACTAATGTAGGGTGTGAAATTGTAATACTCTATATCAAAGGCGTAAGTTTGTGTATACAAAGAGACAAATCAAGTGAACACATTCCTGTGGACCAAACTTGGCCGTTGTATCTGACATACTTCAGGGTTTTGGCCTCAGGTTATATTTCACATGACATTGAGACTTAAGAGATTAAGGTGTTGGAGTACATGTGGTTTTCATCGGCATGTAACTACTGCATCTGGTGACAGTTGTGACAAGCATCATGATCTACCTGCCGCCAGTGTCAAAATGATCACAAAAGATGTTCAGTTTAATGGCCTACCCCAAAGTACCTTGAGTCCTCACCTCATTTTGTGTGCCCTGTGATCTGCCCATCCCCTTCAACACTTGTTTACTAGTTTTCCAATCTGATGTTCATTTGTGTCACGCAAACTTCATCACTGTGCTGCTGTTTACCATCGTTGCTAGGAAACAATTTGGCACCCATTTAGACATATTTCAGGGAAAATGTAGAACAGAATGCACAGACCAAACTGAGTGTGACTTCAAACAAGTTCAAATCAAAAAGCTTTTTCTCACACCGTTCAGTTGACTGGCAAAGTTTACCGGCAGTACAATCGGTTTTGTCTAGTGGCAATTTCAATAAGGTTTATCAAAAACAAGTTGACTACTTCCTCTACAATGACTAATTCAGAGCTGCAGACATTCCGTCCTTTTCCTGTGGAGCAGCAACAGCCGTCTCAGACAAGGCCAACATTTTTCATGAGTATTACAAAGCTATCAGTGACTCCTCAACTAGAACCACTAGATTCACTGTTAAAGGTGACTGCCAGGTTACCCTTAGACGACCCATGTTAGGTCAAAATGGAACTGCACGTTGTGGAACTGCTTACCACTCTCATTGAGGGGACGCTCAATTGTTGCCACTTTCAAGGGTCATCTGAAGCTGTGGCTCAGAAGAGACCAGATCTGTGATCATAATCAAAAAAAAATTGAATTATGCCATCATACATACATCTATATGTATCTGACCTCAATGCAATATTGTGTACATAAATACAACTATGTATGATAACCCTCTGCAATATTATGTGCATACACATGTCTGTATGCAAACTTGGTGCAATATGGCTTTGTGCAATCACACCAGCACTTTATAGTTACATGCTATACGGCAAATGTGCAATTTACATCAATACCTCATAATCATGTGCAATACTCAGGCACTTTACGTCCCATAACAGCACTTTTTGCACTTTTACTCTGAAGGTCACTTTATCCTGGTTTGTCTTGAACAACCTTGCACTGCCACTTTTAATGATTTTATATATGTGTCTCTGTCAGCTAATGTACAGTTTATGTTGTTATTTGGTCATTACTTGTTTGTTTTTTGCTTGTCTTTGTGTTTATGTAAATTTGTATACTTGAGTACCACCAACCTGCCAAGGACACGCATATAGAAATTAGCCTGAGCCTACAATCTGGCATAATACATGTTTATGTTCATTAATGTGTACTGTCCCTTTTTTTTAAATAAGTAAATAAAAATTATGTTGATTCTAGAACGTTTAAGTATCGTGTAAAGTAGGAGGCATTTAAATGTATCTAAAAAACTTCCTATTTTTAAACACAATTTTCACAAATCACTACCCTTTTGTGTCAAAACTATAGAATATAAAGAGGCACTGCTTGTTAACAGGCAAGGGGCCTCTGGCCCCCCACTGGTTTGGAGCCCCTGAGGGCTTAGAAACTTAAACCAAAACAACGGCCCAAAATGTGAACATTTTGCAACAATAGTAGGAAATCTCCCTCATGGGGGCACCATCTGACAGCACTCACCCAAGTGTTGCATGCATCATAGTTTGTTAATGAAAGTCAACAAAGAAAAATGAAGAGGAATTATCCGTCTGTGGGGGAGAAAAAATCAGGAAGAGGAGTAAGCGTCGGGACGCTTGTAGACATGAAGATTAAGAATGCTGGTTGGAGGGGCCCCCAATTTATTTTTGCCTAGGGCCCCAACAGTAGAATTGCCACTGATAAAATATTAAAGGAAAGTAAATAGTATATGCCAACAGTAAGCACACTCTTTTTGACAACGCACACAAACATTGCCCATTTGTCCTTGAGCTAAAAACTACAGGAGAACATGACTACACATAAAAGTCCTATCAACTTTTCAGTTGGTTAACCCAAGGAAGTGTCATCACCAGCTACCAGCTCTAGGGCTTCTGTTTGAGCTAACAAAAGGATTTGGTTCTGGCCTCGTTCCCCTCACCACTTCAAAACAATATGACCACAGAGGTGATAATTATTAGTATTATGCATTTCAATGTTTTGAAGTGGCTCTGCAGAGTTTAGCAGAGATGATTCACCAGCAACTTTTCCATGTAATCCTTAAATTATTCAGCGATTACATGATCTATTTTGTCCACACGCTACAGCTAAGTGAAACATGCACAAACAAGTGCAAACTTGTTTTCATATGCACAATGGAAAAATGGAAAATCATCCTCTTCATAAGTAGGTTTAACCTCATCAACAAAGAGGAAACTTTGTCTGAACTACCAGTAATACAAACAGTAATCTGTGGCTGATTCTAAAGGCAAGTGTTATTGTTGCGGTACAACAGACAGTTGGATTCATCAAAGTCAACTGACAGATAATGGTATGAATATGGAAATTACTCTCTCTCTCTCTGTAACACTTTTATGAATAGGTCTTGGGAATGTTACACAATTGTCAGCAGGTTGTCCAACCTGTAAATGCTGGAAGTGCAAGAAAGCAAGCAGGCACAGTTTATTTTAATGACGCTGTTTGCAGAAAGCAGGTACAAAGTAAATACAAATACAATTAAAAAAGCATAAATCATCTGACATGACACAAAGATAAAATGCCAAATAAACAATACAAAAGGAATCTGCACAGAACATAAATTAACTCATGTTAAGTGCTTGAACTAACACAATATGTGCTTTTTCAAGAATCTACAGAGTCCAGTGACCTGTGACCTATTGTGAGACTATTTAAAAGACAGAAGCTACTGACTCCAAAGAATAATTTCTGTGTATTTTAAAACTTGTGTACACTTAAAAAGACCTATGGTTTATCACTTCAGATCTCACCTTGTGATGTCAAGGTGCAGAGGGTCCATATACCCTGGAGTCTGTCTTTGTGACTTAAGGATCCTTTCTTATAGGTTTGTGCCAAATTTCCTACAAGCGCAGCTCTCTTTGTTACTTCTATCAATATTAGCATTGTGTAACCCTTTGAGCTCGGATTGGTAGCTATGAAAAATAAGCACAAGAAAGCTGTGTTTAAAATATTTCAACCCAGAATATGCCAAAATTCAATCTCGAAACACAATAAACGTGCACTATTAGATGATCATCAACAACAACATTATCTGTTGGAAGAGTTGTTCATGACTTGGCTAATGAGGAGGGCAGTAGGGGAAGCTGTCTGTCATAATCAACGGCCTAATTTTCAATGATGTCACTGCATCTGGTTGTCTGTCAGCTGTGTGAGGGGACAATTAAGTCATGCTACACTTTCCCAGGGACATTTTGCAGCAGTGGGGTGACTAGTCAAAATGGGCTGATAAATGCTCTGGGGTCAAATGGAGGATAAGGGCAAGATCTGAGAACACAGCTGCTAAAAACTGCTATCATCTGTCCTTTCATCCCATTCCTTGTTTAGTGAGTGGATTGTTAAGTTCATGCAGTGGTCAGACAGTTTTAAGAGACCATTGTTTAAAAAAAAGAGAGAAATCTGGATAATTGCTTGTTCACTGATTCCATGATTGCTTTCTTCGAGTTCCACAAAATACTAAGAAAGCAAAATAAATTACTCACAGGATTTTTTTTTTTTTTTTATGGAAACAGTTGCTGTTGTTTTTTGTTTACAATTTATTACAATAAATGTAAATTCATTGTTTAGAATTAGAATTTAAAGCTATAGACACAGAATCAGTCTGTTGTGATCAGGGCTGAAATAGAGGGGTTTATAGGCATGATCAAATACAGGATCAGATTTTTAGCAAAAAACTTCAAAGACATGTTTTGGGGAGCTCTGAGAGTTATTAAAACTTGTTGAAAAGGAGTAAATATGTTACCTGTGAAAAATAAAACTTGAATATTTAATGGCAATAGTTCCCTCAAAAATCTGTCATACATAAGTAATTTTTTTGATTTTGATATCCTTTATTAATCCCTGATGGAAATTCGGGTATACACTCTGTTATTTTATAGGCGGAATCACACGCATGCACAAACAGGACCTGTGGACATGCAATGGTGGAGAGATGTCAGAGTGGGGCTGCTACAAGCTGCTAAGCAGAGAGCGCACCAGAGCAGTTGGGGGTTCGGTGCCTTGCTCAAGGAAGTGCCCTGGCACCTCTCCAGCTACCAGACCAACTTTCAGATTTGATCCATACCGGGACTTGAGCCGGCGACCCTCCAGTTCCCAACCCAGGTCCCTACGGACTGAGCTACTGCTGCCCCAGTCCAATCTAACATTGTCCAACAATGGTAGCTGGCTCAACTAAAGCACTTTATATCTTTTGAAAACTTTGGACTGATAGTTTGGATAACAGGGGATATTTTCACTCGATGGGCCTTGATCAGCTGTTTAAAGAAAGAATAGGTAGGAATTTGGTTTGGTGCGCTTTGGTGCCCACTGAAGGTTTCTGAGTGCAACTACACTGTTGTACACAGTGCCGTTACGCCAACCTCTGTAAGACAATGTGGATTGTTTACAAGCTTTGTGCGAACTTAGAAGGTATGAGAAGCTAAACAACAATGTCATCTGACATCATTGGTCGTCTTTGTGCTAATATGACTCTGCAAGCGTCTTCAGCTTATTGTTTTCCAACTGTTCATCATCATAGGCAACCAGACTTTTGAAATTTGAATGAAATTTTGCAAAGAGCTTTATCTTATATTTTAGATATATCATTTTGAATAATGTGTAGTATTAATCAATATATATATATTTTTTTGCTTGTACCATACATTACAACATACCATAAGCTAAAGTTGTGTGTGTGAACTAGGGCTCTAAAGATGACCTCTAAAATCACAAAATCTTTCACCTCTGGCAAACATTTACAAATACCTTTTCTTAACAATATATTAGAGTTTGTCATTTCCTGGAAAACTCAAATAAATGTTTTCATTCATGCTGCACTCCTGATTGTATATTGTTCTTTAAATTCACGACTGCTCTATTTGTACATCCAGACACTCATCTAAATCATAGACTGTAAATTATATGGATGAAGCCTGAGCAATGTCCCCCATCTGTTACTGCAGGGGGCTCCAGAGGTTCATCGGCAGCAGCCGCCATATTGGAAAAGCTTACTCACCCTAACTTTCAGTCAACCTGACAACTGCTTTAGAGCCGGTGTAGGTACCAGATGTGCTCAGGTGTTCAGATCGACTCGGGGTCCTGCGCCTGCTAGCGACGTCATACAATATGAAGTTTTATTCACGATATCGCGGCATAGTACTACACTTTACACAATCATTGAGGGTTTCTGATTGGTTAAGCCTACTGTTACCATGGCAATGTTTCCCGCCCCTCTCCGCCGTATGCGAACAGATAAGTCCCGCTAGCAGGCTAGCTAGTTAGTTAGCTAACACGAAATGTACTAGCCTAATAACCTTGTCATGCCGCAGTGAATGTAGTTTATATTTTCCACAACACAAACTACAAGGTTTTGGTTTTTTTAAAGATTATTTTTTGGGCTTTTTGTGCCTTTAACTGAGAGATAGGACAGTGGATAGAGTCGGAAATCAGGGAGAGAGAGTGGGGAATGACATGCGGGAAGGGAACCACAGGCCGGATTCGAATCTGGGCCGCCCGCTCAGAAGACTACAGCTTCCATACATGGGGCGCACGCACTAACCACTGCGCCACCAGCGCCCCACAAACTACAAGGTAGTACAACACTTGTATTAACGGTATAAAAACTATAACAACGACAAAAGTTACTCTTAAGAAGACACAATATAATTCGCAATGGATTGTGGGATGTGTAGTTCCTTGACTTCGGACGAAAATCATGTACACAGTCTTGCCTTTTTTCAGTTTTTTAATGTCGTTTTGGTGCCAAATTAAATGTCCTATCGTCAGTGGGCGGTCACTGTTGTGCTCAAAGACCCAACAAAACCGTGAAAACTATAAACTCTCCGATCATATTGAGTGACTTCACGAGCAGGTGGACCCCGAGTCGATCTGAACACCCGAGCACATCTGGTACCTTAAACGGAGCTGAGGCGGGCGACAAATTGTTACATCGCGGCCACCTGTCAATCACCCATAAAGTGTGTGCCAGTGATGACAATAACTAATCAGACCTATTTTGTTTTTTTGTGCCAGGCTGTAAACATGTTTTTTTTATGCTGTAAAAACTGCTTTTTTGCCAGTCATGTGTCTGTGACTTCCGGTGTTCCTGAACCCAGCCTCAAGGGGACATACGACGAACTACAGGATTTTGCACTTCCGCATTGGCTTCATTTTTCAAGGACCCTTGATCTAAATCCTTTAATGATCAAGCACTTAAAGCAACAGTGGCAATGAAAAACTTTAAGCTCGAGAAAATCAGGGCTCATTATTTGTCATCCATTGACTGCTATAGGCTGCGTCTCCAGAGAGACAGAGAGAGAGAGAGAGACTGACTGAGAGCTAGAGGGACAGAAAGAGCTAGAAAGACAGAGATTCAGACAGACAGAAAGGGAGACATACAAAAAGCAACAACATTGACACCAGTATAGCAAAAGTTATAGTAATTAAGACTAAAAATAGCTATTCCTGTTATAATAAGGAAAATATGATAAATATCAGCAACTGTTAAAACAAATACGACTACATGCCAGACAAAGTTGCAAAGAAAGACAAAAGGTTAGTAAGTTCCGCCGCAAATAAAACAAAATATATCCAAACTCAAGGCTTCCTGTATGCAGTCAACATGTATTAATTCTTTGTGTTTAGGCAAATGTTCATCATAATTGTAAGTCCTGTTTTTACTTCAGGCAGTAGTTGTCTTATTAACACTTAAGACTGAGGACATTAGATATTGAGGGCGGCAACGCCAACCCCCAACACTACCAACAACAACAACCATAGTACTAGCACTTTATTGTTTATTAGTGATTACTACTTTACACTATTTAGCACCCACTTTTCAATCAATCTATAATCCGATTGTATTATATTCTTTATTCTCCCGATATCAATTTCACATGTTGGTGTTGTGTGAACCGTTAAAGCTGATTTACACTGATCATTGATGACAAAACTTTCAATCATTTTAAGTGGATGATCGGCTCATCTTTCAGACGAACCCGCCTTGGTAATTCATACTTGCAGCATCAGTGTGGCAGATAAATGGAGGTACACTTCAAAAAAATCATTTTGGCATACCCGACAGTCACACTGACAAATCCGTCACAGTCAGTCTCTTTTTCTGTGTCTCACACACACCCTCTACCCTCCCTTCCTTTCCCTCTGAGTGTGTCTTTCACACACACACACACACACACACACACACACACACACACACACGCACGCACGCACACACACACACACACACACACACACACAGTAGAAGGAGACACACGTGGGAGGGTTGACGCCACGCTGTCTGCAGTGCGTTGAGGAGTATTGTTATTAACTACAGTGTGAATAGAGGCAGCAGTACATCCCCTGCTCTCCGGCTGCTACAGGGCTGCAGGGCTCGGCTTTGTTCTGCGCTCCATAATGGCACGCCATAATTACAGTCTTAGCAGAGGAGGTACACAGGCAGCGTCTACCTTACCCCTCGCCTCGCCTCACCTCACAGGGTAACAGAGTCAAACATGGATATATAGCTCTTTCAAGTGTGTATTCGTGGTAGTATGTCAGTCCGTGATGTGTGTCTCCTGAACTGGGGCAGGTATTGCTGTGGTTTTCTTCCACGTTGGGACACTGATCAGGTGCAGTTAGACAGAAAGTGATGTAAAATGTTAGCCTGTATAAGTCTATACAAAACTAACTTTACAGGTGTAAGCTAGCTAGAGATGAAAGCAATGACCTGTCTTATTGCCAGGTCACATGAATCCCGGGTTTATTGTGTTATTTTCCTGTCGTTTCCAACTCTTAAGAACAAATCTGATCAGCAGTTTATTCCCTGGGCAAAAGCACATCGAATCACATACTTTAAGGCCATCTTTCAGTTGACTTTCAGATTAAATCATGCTACCTTTATCTTTAAACTGGTGGTCTAAAAGAACATAGCCACATAATTAGTGTGGGACACACCTAATTGAGAGAATACATACATCTTTGCGGTTTCTACACATTGAATTAAATGTCATGAACTAATGAAGCAAAATGTAAAATTCCAGAGACAGATTTGGCCCAACTCAACCAAATGTACTTATTTGTACACGCTTAATAATCCAAATCAAAGACATCAGTTGCCAACATTAGCAGGACACGCTGTTGTCCACAAACCATCAAGCAAGGCACGAACAAATCTTTGACATCATTTGCCTCCATCATGTTGAATTTGGTTGTGAGCTGCATTGTGATTTATCATATCCTTTTTTGTTGCCGATAAAGATCTAGGCTAACGACATTATTTTCATGCGGAAAAATACCCCTGTATATGTGAATGGCTCAAGTGTAAAGAATACGTGTGAAAAGGGTTATTGCCATGGGACTAAAGATCATTAATTAACCTGGCTAATGAGGTGTAAAGTCACCATTGGGCTTTATATCAATTTTGATCTCTCTTTGAAAGCCTTGGTCTTTAAGTCATAGATACCTTTGTTATTTGTTATATCAAATACATTGTCATATCATGTTTGTTAATTCTTAGGGCGGCTGTGGCTTGGTAGAGTCGGTCATCTCTCAACCGGAAGGTCGGGGGTTCAGCTCCTGCAGCCACATGTCCGATTCGTCCTTAACCCCAAGTTGCTCCCACTGCTTCGTCTGCATATGAATGTGTATGAATGGGATTAGATAATACTTTAGCAACCTCTGTCATCAGTGTGTGAATAGATACGTGTGATCTGTGGTGAAAAAAGCACTTTAAGTAGTCAGAAGACTAGAAAAGCGTTTTTAAGCTCAAGTCCGTGTCCATACTTGTTTTGACGCATTGATCAGAGAAATAATTGTTTAATTGGAGTTACCTCAGAACTGAAAGTCTTAAAGGTGTTGTAAAAAAGCATACTCCCAACCTTCTTTATAATGGAAATAAAAGCAATTACTTGAGTTATTAATAGAGTAGTTGTTTATTTTCTGCAGTGGGTGTACACGTATATTTTTCTACAATTAGTAAACATACCTGATATTATAGGTGTGATCACTTCTGGTTTCGCTCTGAAGTAGTTCGTTCAGATAAGCTGGATAAACTGGAGCTTCAAATCGGTTTCATCATCTGACCACTCCTGCGTGCTCTTTTGTAGCTCTGTGGTCACATCCTCAGATCTTAGCTGTTAATCGTGGGATTCAAAAGTTAGCGTAGCATAGCTAAAAATGACAAAACACTAGTTAACACAAGGATGCACTTTGTTTTTGGTATATACTCTATAAGCTTGATAACCAATGGCATGAACCCCATTATTTGACCTTTTCTTATTGATCCTCATCATGTTGTCAAACTGGAACTATGTTGTTGAGAGCAAGTTAAATTAGAAAACCTGTGATTTGTCAGCAGACTAAAGGATATACACATTTAGGAGAAAGCGTGGCTGCCTCAATAAAGAGCTGTATGTGTGAAGCAAACAGCCACATTTTTCATCTGACTTTACCCAGAGTTTCTCCAGCCCTTTTTCCACAGAAAGTCCAAGTGAGCTGATGTGTGAACACAGCAGGATATAATCAGGAGTATTCACCTCGAGTTGGAATGGGCAATTAATCAAGTTTCAATTCATTAATCAAGAGATTAAACTATTACTGTGGGAGGCTGTGGTTCAGTTGGTAGAGTCGTCGCCTCTCGAAGATCGAGGGTTCGATCCCCAGCTGAGCAACATGTACGATGTGTCCACTTAACCCCGCATTGCTCCCGCTGCTTCGGTGGCGGTGTATGAATGAATTAGTGTTGTACTTACTCTCTGTTGTACTGGGATGTCGCTTTGAATAAAAGCGTCTGCTAAGTGAATTGTAACATTGTATTGTACCACAATGTTGCACTACTTTTGATCATAGGTCTTAATTGTTATATTTTAGTCACAAGAGTACATCACCATAACCTGAAAAAACACAGTTACATTATTTGTATTTATTTAGTATTAGATATTTATTATTTGCAGATATTTACATTTTTTAACTCGTTTACTTATTACTTGTGTTTCAGAATGTTACAGTTTTAAGAGTATTTAAGTTTGACTACTGCATGTGATACAGATGTTGTCAAATAAGTGCATAATCATGTTTAATGATTGTGATCTCAATATCAATCAAAATGACAAGGATTAGGATTTTTGCAATAATCGAGCAGCCCTACCTCAAGCGAGTGGAAGTGGTGAAGGTTATTCCCTGCGCTTTATGAACGACTTTAGACTGTAGGCGACGGGTGCGATCTGTGTTTTACGTCATGTCTTGCCTAAGGAGATCCCCAATCAGACCAGAATAGTCTTTCTCTACGATGTGCAAGTCTGGGGCAGTCCCCCTAAAATTCTCTCAGAATGAGGAGTGCATATGTGAAAACAGCTTAAGAGTCATATTGGAGGAAAGACAAGGGACTTGCTGTTGCTAGGTTACAAAGTTGTCTCACTGCACTTTCGCATGTCATAACTGTATAGTCTGTGTTAAATTGCTCTGTATGCTTAATATATTTTAATTGAATGTATTTATTTAATATGGACAATGCAATGTAACAAAGTTCCAAAACGAAAATTATGTGCTGCTCTAAATTTATAGCAATTACACATTTTTGAACTTTTATGAGCAAAAACACATCTGACACTAGGTAGGGTTGCACTTAAAAAGCTGTGTGCTGAAAACGCTGAACTGCTTTAGTTTGTATAGAAAATATCAACTGCCAGTGCAAAAAAAAATAATTTATGTGGACACAGGCCCTTACTCGAGCCGGCTCCCATTTGAAAGCAATTTTTCCTTTTTCCGCCTTTTTGTTTCTGTTTATAACACAACATTAAAGTTTTATTACAAATATATTGTCAAATAGTGTCATACATGGTTTAATACAATTACAATGAATATCCATCCATCCATTATACCGCTTTTTCGCGTTTGAGGTTGCTGGGGGGGCTGGAGTTGATCCCCTTGGGCAAAGGGATAGGGTACATCCTGGACTGCTCGCCAGTCAATAACAGGGCTGACATATAGAGACAGACAACCAGCCACATTCACACATAAATCCAATTAACCTAACGAGGATGATTGTGGGAGGAGGCCAGAGTACCCGGAGAGAACCCACGCATGCACAGGGAGAGCATGCAAACTCTACAAAGAGAGGCCCTGTCTGACAGGGATTCAAACCAGGAACCTCTACACTGTGAGGCAATTGCGCTAAACACTGCACCACCATGCAGCCCATTACAATGAATATTTTCATTAAAAAAAAAAAACATGCAAACATATTAGACATAGTTCAAAACATTGCTGAATTTGGCTGATTTAATAAAGCCAAAATGGCAACAAATTAAGAGACGTGTGGGAGCCTCTTTTTACTCAGCTGAGTCAGATCACTGAAATCATTAAAAAGGATCACTAAATAGAGCAGGAATTACCATCACTAGTCAATACATGAACAGAACAAATCTAACACTGTTAGTCCATCTTTGACTATCTTTAGTGAAGCTCAACTAATAGCCAAATTGTTCCTAGTGGAGAAATTCAAAAAAAACTTTGGTAACTTTTGTGAAAACTGCATTTTCGAACATTGTTTTAAACTCAATGTGATGGTCGGATTTGTCCTCTTTCTCCTATTTGATCCCTCCCCCATATTTTCTTTCACCCTCCCCGAAGGTGTAAACTGACCTGCAAGTGTTCCCACAAGCTGCTCAGTGTGAGCTCCATCTTTTGCTGTCGGACAGTAACCCATCTCCCCTAGATGATGGATGATTGATTTCCCTCATGTGTTCCATCAAATCAGGGGGGCTCTTTAACAAGGCCATGGATCTAGTTGTTCAGTGTTTGTAATGTATAAAATCATCCATATTTGCTCCTCAATTAAGTGCTGTAGAACCAGGGCAAGACTTTGAGTTGGTAAAAGTCATGCTCCCTTGCCCTGGTTCTACACGACAAAATCATTCCTTATTAACAAGTTCTTATTCATTCCAGGGCACATACTTGAACTGGATATTTGGAATCCCTCAGCCAGAATGCCAAAGAGAAATTTCTCAGACTTGCACAATTAAGTTTTAAGGGAGTTGTAATTTGCTCCGAAGTTGCACCTCTCTCCGGCCGTGCCAGTCAATCGCTTTACCTTTTCAGTCTGGGTGGAAAACAGAAAAGAAAATGTGACGACTTAGCAAGATTGTGCCACTAAATAACAGCACTGACACAGCCAGGAGGGTGTGCCCGGCACGCACAGAGGTGAAGTCAGGGAGGGGAGGAATGTTGGCCGCAGATGAAAGCTGAGACACAGGCTGGGATGTGCAGCAATTCTGAACATCAGCCTGTTGCTGTAATCAACCCGATTGTAGCGGCAGGAGAAGAGAGCCAAGGGATGGAACATGCTAAAACATCTCTCAAACTGCTCTGTGTGTGTGTGTGTGTGTCCTCTCTGTCTGTCTACCTTTCTCCATCAAATGTGTGTCAAAATAATTTTTGTTCAAGATTGTGCTGTCAAAGCAACAGAATGAGTGTAAAAGAGATCCTTGGACATTCATTCATATATCACATCCAATTCCTTCCTTTTTGATGACACCACAGCCATACCAAATAGACAAATGTGAGTATTAGCAGATGTCAACTTTGCTTGTTTTATGTTTACTGTATAAGAGTTGTTAAATGAATTAAAACCTGAATCTGTCTGTGTCGAGTATGTTGTGTGTGTGTGTGTGTGTGTGTGTGTGTGTGTGTGTGTGTGTGTGTGTGTGTGTGTGTGTGTGTGTGTGTGTGTGTGTTGGATGCCAGAGGGACAGCAGAGCCTTCAAAGAGTCCTGTCAAAACCAAGATCAGTGAATGAACAGGGACCTTTGGGCGAAAAAAACAATGTATAGCCTTGATTTTACAGGAAGAAGTAAACAGATCCTTCACTTAGGTATTAGTAGTGTCACACTATATAAAAAAGTTCTGCATTAAAACTTTACTCAAGTTGGAGTGAAATTATTATATTTGCTTTACAACAAAAGCCACATTGTTGTTGCATCAATGGGTGAGCAGAACTGTACAGCTTTACTGGAGGTGAAGATACTTGTACAGAAGGTACTTCAGTCAAGTGACTCCCAACATGGGGTTGGGCCCCTCATATGGGTCACATGATAAATATGAGGGGTCAAGAGATTTTTGCTTTCAAGAGAAATATTAGATGGTAATAGACATGTATTATGAAAGAGCCCAACAACACGCTCTTTTTTAAGATTTCACAAGCCATTGACTTTACAATGTTCTTATCTTTAAGAAGTATCAGCTTCTAGTGTATGCTCTACATCATCTTCCTCTGAACTTTCCTCTGCCGTTGAATAGAAATTTATGATAACAGAGAATGGAAACACTCAAAAGAAGAAGTAAGAATTGCAGCATTGTAGCCTATTTTGTAGGTACTTTACAGAAGACTTTTACACTTGTTTTTTTTAAATACTTTATTAATCCCTGAGGGAAATTCTGGTTTACACTCTGTTATTGAGAGACATGCTTCTCACACTTAATCTGTGTTATTATGATAAAATAATCAGTAGTGTAGTGCAGGGTATACACAGGTATATGGAGTATACCCACTTATTTTTCAGTCTCCATAGGGTATACCCACTTCTAAATCTCCTCTGGTTCACACCATTGATTTATTGACAATATTCTGTAGTATGCTGCAATTTTTTTCCTAGGATGGTGAAGGGATGACCCTTCTACTCTGTCTCTAATTGGCTAGAACACACTAACTAAATACGGAAGAGCAGTCTTAAAAGCCACTGTTTTTAACAGAGGCCATTTATCCTCTGGTGGACAGGCAAGAAACATTTTGGGGAAAATTAAGAGTATACCCACTTCTTCAGGTACCACTACACTACAGACTATAATACATTCTTATGATCACATCAATTATGTGTTTCTTTACATTGATTTCAATTAGGTCACCTGAACACAAAGGGAGTTTATTGGATACAAAAATTGAAAGAGAAATAAAGAGATTTTTTAAAAGTTGCAGACCTTCACTGTTCTCTGCATGATATTGCACCATATCTGGTCTTTGTGAACAGAGAATAAATCCCATTATACCACCCAACTGAAGAACTCCAATCGAAGTGGTTTATCATGTTCGATTAACCCCTATGTCATTACATTGTTTTTATTTGTCTCGTCATGCCTTTTCGGTGTGTAGTTGAATGCTACCCCACAGTCCGGGATTTCCACTGCGGAGGAACGTAATGACCGTGAACAGAATGAAATTACAGTGTCCGAACCTCTGCTCTGCCGAAATCACAAGTTTGGAGTTTCTCTTTGAGGGCGATGTTTGTTTTAATTGTCCCTCACTTAGGACCACATAGGGTGCGCTGAGAGAGTGAGTGTGTGTGTGTGTGTGTGTGTGTGTGTGTGTGTGTGTGTGTGTGTGTTTATGTATGTGTTTGCCGTATCACCCTTCGTCTTTTGCGTAAAGCTTACGTTCTGCAAACAGTCCCAATCTCAGTATCTCAGCCAAAAATGAAAGGAAAGGAGATATAACACCCTGGGTTCAAACAACGATCAGTTGTAGTGTATGTTTCATAAATATAATTAGCATATTAAGTTATTTTGGCCTGTCAAAAGCAGAGACACTTTGATCTGATCCGTCTTTTCTTTTGACAGCAGAGATTATTTTTTTTCGGCGTTGACAAGGCTTGCAAATGTTCTTTTGTTTTTTTGTTTTTTTTTATGGAAAAACATACATTTAAAGCACGTTAAATACCTGATGTTTATTGAAATACACGATGACAAACATTATAGCCTACATATTTAATCAGATGTATGCTTTGGGCCAAATATTTGCGTCTGAAAAGGACACGCGCAGTCTTTTGCTCCACAGATTAAATCCGATGACTGTTAGTGTCGAATTTATTAAATCAAGACTGACATTTTAGCAGGTATCAGTCCGTGTGTTGTCCTGATGGTTAGGTTATTCATTCAGTTCGTATTCATTTAAAGAGTAGGCTACTTCAAATGTTGAATAACTGGTGAGCTTGACTTTTAAAATGGTAACTGTTAACTCAGTGAAACACATCTTGGATTTTTCCGATATCACACTTGCTGTGTTGTATTGAACTTGTGACATTTCTTTTCAGACATTCACGGCAGTTGTCCGGCTCAAACTGAGAGGATTTTTTGCTGCTGCTGATTGTGATGTGTGTGACACGCGAAGGCGCAGCAGCCAATGAGCGCGCGCTCTGTGCCAAGTGGAGGCAGAGAGGGGCCGTACAGACTCACTGTGCGCTCTGAAGAGGAGGAACACACTCCTTTTCACTCCGCTGCCAGGCTCCGCTTCCCCGCACGGCTAGAAACAACACTCACTGGACGCACAGAAGAAGGAAAATAACAAGAATAAAGGATATTTCATCAATTTGAGGACTTCTTTTGTCGGGACTTTCTGTTTTTGTTGCGTGCAGTCCCCGCTGTGCGTCGGACTGCCAAGCGTCGTAACGGTAATACACTTTTGAGTGTCAGGTTTCTGGAGCCTTCTGGGATGTAGCGCAGGGTTAACTCACCTTAACCCACCTTGCAGACGTATTTTCCTTCAAAAGGATTAGAGTAGTTTTTAAAGAAACGAATTGTTCGGTTTAAAATGTTAATGTTGTTTCGTTGAAAGTGAAACACTGTAAGTAAGACTCTGACTTTTTTGTTTCATTGATGGTGAGTTCCCTTATTATGACCCCCGCCTGGAGGTCATAACTTGACCCGTCTTATCTCCCGCCACATCACAGCCCCCCACCCTAATGATGACTATGAGCTCTATATCGGACACTTTAGTCCCGCCTGATCCATCCAAATCGGCGTTTTTGGAGTTCGGCGGTCACGGCTACCCCGGACACCAGCAGCCCTCCCCCGGTCTGTCCCACAACCATTATCCGGTCCACGGACTGCACGCCGTCGGGCCCTCCCAGCACGACGGACCCTTCGCCTCCGGGGCATCCTCGTACGGTCGCCCGCTGGGATACCCACCTTATCATAGTCCCGTGAACGCGCACCATCCCGGGGCTTACCTGCCCTATCAGCATGGGGGTCACGGCGGCGCGCTGGGACACACCAGACTCGAGGATGCAGGTAGGTTCACTCACACAGAACATTTATTATAGAACAATATGGTTAATTCCATTTTAATTCCAGTTGGCCTACAGTTTATTATTGTCAAATAACGGCCTGAATAGTATTTGCTCAGGTGGCCCTAATAGGTAAGGGAATATTTGCACAATGACCTCATTATTATCACACCGATTACCTTGATTGCTCTCAAACAAAAGGTAAACTAAAAAAGAAATAATTTCACCTTGCAAATTATAGTTCTCTATTTGCCCATAAATACTTTTTTTCTTGGAATAAAGAACAGCGTAAAAGTCCAAGTCAGAATGAGTTCACACGAAACACTTTAAGAATTTAATACTATTCCAACCAGATGTGTTATTTAGGCCCAGGGAAATATTTGATTTGGGTCTTTAATCTGAAAAACGTGAAAATAAAATCAACGCGTAGCATAATAATTGAATCCACACACAGGTCGGCCACATCGTCATGTTTGCGTACTTAGGGGTTGGCTGGAGATGAATTTGAGGCCCACTCCGACTGTGGGACTCTCCACAAGAAGCAGACGACACCGGGCCTGCGGTGTCCCGCAGCGGCCCTCCAAGCACAAACCCTCAGCCATCACATCCCAAATAACTACCATCCTGTATCCTAACCGTGAACACGTAATAATAATAATAATAATAATAATAGTAGTAGTAGTAGGCTAATAATAATTATAATAAACTTCCACTATTCGGCTAATCCTGACGAGAAACCACAATATATTTGAGCTTATATAAAACAAAATAGCCTAATGTATATTTAACCAAAACCAAAAATATTTTCCCGTGTTTTAATAAATTAAATCAGCTTTTGAAAATAAATCGCTGAAACCAACTCCTATACCGATGAAAAACAACAATAGATTACATTTTCATTTATTTTTCCGTTGTTCTACAGTAAAACCAAAAAATGCCGACTGTGAGGGATATTAATGTCTTCAAGGCCATTAACAACAGACAACTTCAAATAATCATAATAGTAAACTTTGTATACTTCATACTATGGATGTTTTCAAAGACTATAATGCATTACTTAAAGTATTACTTCCCTATTAATAAATGACCCCATAAAAATTAATGATAGGTTGTTGCTTGAGTGGCAAGAACTGAAATGACATTGTTAAAGTAAAAAAAAAAAAAAATAGAGCCAATATTTAATGATTTTCTTTACACAATCCCTCATAAGAGGACAGAGGACACTTTAAGTGGATGTCAACCATCACATATGTAACATTAATGGTTAGACCAAATGAATTACTGTCACATCATAGTGACCAGTTAAGAAGGGCCATATTAAATCATAGAAGTGTACTTGGCATGAACATACAGTTCATTTTCTGTCAAAATTCTCACTTTTTTTCTTTATTGCTTTCTCTCTCCTGACATACATGCAGTTTCCTTTTTTTTTTTGCAAAATCAGTTTTTCCTCCTTTCGTTATAGTTTCAGAAAATGATAAGCATTTAATCTATTATTATTTTATCTCATTTAAAAAACCTTTCATACATATAGGGCTGGGGGATATGATAACATTTTTCATCATAATAAAAAATGTAATATCAGTCGATATTGATAAGTATCACGATAAATGTAAAATCATTATTTCTTTCAAATGTAACGGCTGGTTTTTGCTCCTCAGTGAAAGTTAAAGAAACCAGTTTGTTAATTATGGTTTAACCTGCTGACCCTTGTCAGAACATGACCCACTATGCTGGAACAGAGGAATATTTCACAATCATAAGAAAAGTGCATCACGCTGGGAAATGCTGATAAGTGCGTTTGATGCTGGGCAGTAACACTTACTGGCCCGCTGCTTGCTGAGGCTCCACTAACACTCGTTTGGGACGCTTGGTCATATCTTGCGTTCGGTATGTTTAAACGGGTAATATTGTTTCAAATGGTGAAAAAGGTTTTAGCCTTACAAGTCATCTGGTGTAATTATAGGTTTAAATCTATGAAACATTTTTCATATTTACAAATAATATAGCGATAATAAATGATATAGCGATAATTATCTTTATCGTTTAATCGCCCAGGCCTACATACATACATTACTGTATCTCCACCATAAATTAGAAAGATGTAGGAAATAAAATTTGTAGTTTACAGAAAATGACTTTTTCCCCTCTTCATTCTATTTGTTCCCTTTTTATTGAGTTCCTTTGCATATCTTTGTACAACTACAAATGTGAAAAGTTTTCAAATTCAGATTTTGTGGACTACTGACAGACATGCCAGACTTCAGGGCTTTCAGCTGCTTTGCTTAGCATGTTCCTTCATCATGTATATTTTATACAGAAAAAATAAAACACGCTCATTTTAAAGTTCAACGCAATGTTTTAAATAAAATTTGATTATAAAATGTCCTCATTTTATGAGATTTTAACTTGTTAAACTATTGAGACATTATAGTTGTCAGCTATACAATGGATTTCCATATTCTTTAAAGTTAGAGTTAACAGTGTTTTATAAGCAGCACTTCTCTAATTCACTGTCTATTATAAGAGTCTACATTCTATAACATGCATTATCTGTATTCGGCTTTTAGAGATGTATGAAAAATCTTGTATTACATTATCATATCTTCACAATTCCTCATTGTTCCAACATATTTAGAAGAAGTTTTCCTTAAAGAGAAGGTTTACCACTTCACCACACCCTTATATTCTGTTTGACTGATACAAAGAAAAAAACACACATGTCATTTTTACAAACTCAGCATTAGGATCTGTGGCACCCAAATCATGTTAAAAACCGAAGATGCATAAATGCTCCCACTTAGGTTTTCTTTAAAAAGCAACATCCCTTCCGTCTTTGAATAATGTTTTCAATGTATTTCTCCTCTCTGAAATTCGAATGAAGTGCGGCGCTGCTTTGGCTTCTTTAAACTTGCAGCTCGATTACAGAATCTGAACATCTTGTGGGGCCTCGGCTTGTCCGCAGCTGTTCTCTCCTGCCACTGCAGGCTATAAACTCATGTCATAACAAAGATCAGCGTGGGCGAACATACACAGTTGTATAGCTGTCTCTAATTTAAAAAAAAAAAAAAAAAATAGAAGAAAAAGAAGAGGAGGAAAACCCCTCTCGGCTGAGCTGCATAAAACACTAGTCCTTGAACAGACTCACATCAGATTGTGTTTCATAATCTAAATCTAAATCCTTCAACAAAATATTTGTGTCACAGACTTCAATGACTTTGTATCAAACTGTACAAACCCAAGTCATTATACATTTATATTTAATTCCACTTGTGAAAAAGATGGCACCACTTTGTCTCCATTTAGGGGTGCTAAAATGTGTTAAACTTCTTCGCTGTAGGTAAATTAAAGGGACCTTGTTTCTTCTGTTCCTATATATTGTGCAAAAAAACACTTGAGAAGCACTAAAAAAAAGAGTAATATCCCATGATTATTATTTAATTCATGATTATCCTAAAATAGAATAGAATAGAAACAAATCTACTCTCAAATGTTATCATGTCCACATAATTTTATTCGCTTCTTTGTGACAAGTTAAGCATCACACTCACCGTGTCTTCTGTCCCAATTTAAATCCTGTGTGACCACATTCTGCCCCCCACCCCCCTTCTTGCTTACAGACCACGAGAAGCCCATGGCAGTGATAGAGAACGGGGAGGTGAGGCTGAACGGGAAGGGGAAAAAGATCAGGAAGCCTCGGACCATTTACTCCAGCCTGCAGCTCCAGGCTCTCAACCAGCGCTTCCAGCAAACCCAGTACCTCGCCCTCCCCGAGAGGGCCGACCTTGCGGCCAAGCTCGGCCTGACGCAGACCCAGGTACTTTGGTGGATAACACACACACACACAAACACACAGTGGAATGGACCCATTCTTTTAGACAAAAAAAAGACAAAAAAATATTTGCAAGCATTCAAGGGCAGAAAAGTACAATAAAATCATCATCTTGCGTAAGGTTAAAAACATAAACATGATATATGATATGTGATGACAAGCGCCGGAAACAATATGTGTTGGCTAATTTCTCTAGTAACAGGCGAACATTCATCACCACGCCCAAAACTTCCAAGTAAATATGGAGCACTGTGAGAACGATATAGTCACTTTTCTTACAGGGAAAAAAGTGATTGCCAAATCAAATTTCTCAAGCATTTGCAGAGACAGCAACAAGAACCGTATGAAGCACAAACAGGCGCGTGTACATTCTTGTTTACAAGTGTCACCTCTTTTTCCTCCATGTTTAATTACATTCTGGCACGCACTCAAATGAACTTAAATGTCATGTGAGGTTTAGTCACACAGAAGCTTTTTGAAATGAAATCAGAATACAAAGGAAGTAAAAGAATTAAGACAGAACAAGGTAGAACAAAGAGGTCAGAAGAGAACACCCCAAATTCAAAAGAATGACGCCATGAGCCTGTGTGTGTTTCTGTGTGCACGTGTTGGGTGTAACAGTTCATGTACTTCTACGAGTTTGCATGTGAGGTGAAGACTTGTACAGCCGTTGGTCATCTTTCCTTTTACTTACTGCCTTCTTTCTCCCAGACGACATTCACACACAGGCAGACCCAGGCCAATAACAGCCTGATGGCAGCCATTTTATCAGTCACATAAAAGCAGTCAACCAAATGTTGATGTTGTAAGGTCTGAGCAAGAGATCGAGCATTTTGGGATTTTAAGGGAAAAACACAAAAAATGTATATAAAAAAATTACTAATTTCCTTTCATATAGGACAAAAGTAGTTGAACTCTATAGCTAATTAATTCTAATATTTGTTAAACTCAACAATGCATTCTGTGTAAAATCTCTTACTGAACTGGGCAGATATAGATTTTTTTTAAGTGTATGTGAGGTTAAAGTAGGGTTTAATATTTTTAGTCAATCATTGCTTTTGTGGCAAACATTGTTCTCGTAGAATAAGCATACAAGAATGCAAATATCACTCGCCCCATGGCTATTCCTTAGAAGAAAAAAATGTATTTACCCATGAATTATGCCTCTTTAGCTTCCTTACCTATTTGAAAAGAAGGTTATTTAGAGAAAAGGTTCATTTTAGATAGGCTACAGTAGTTCCAATCGACAGTTTGGGAATTGGATGATTTGGTATTAAGTTGTCCGTCCGTCCATCTAGCCTACTGCTACTTTAATATTTAGTCAATAAATCCTATTAGTAAGATAAATTAGTTCACAGTTTAGTACCTTTAACTTAACCTCAACAATCACATGATTTCCACCAATTCAAAGCTAAAACAGTGCTATCCTAATGAGTCATGCTAAGCTAACCTAAGTTATCGTTTTGCAGGAATTTAGCTAAAGTTATTGTGTAAATCATGACTGACAGTCAAAACTTAACTAAACAATCAATACTGTTAAATAACAGATAACAGCAGTAGCGGAAAGTATAAGATGATTTATGTTCTAGCTTAGCTGAGGCGCTATATAGCTTTCTCAAGCAGTTAGCCATGTTTTTTGTTTAGTTTTTTTATTTGTTTTTTGCTCTGTATTGACCAAAAGTGTTCACTCATAATGCGTTTGGCTTTGTGGGGCAGCTAACCCAGAAATAATTCTATGATAGTATTTAAAATGTAGCCCATCAGCCCCATAAAATGCTTTCGCACTTGAGAGGAGGCTACACTACAATTAAAAAAAAATCTGGATCTGCAACTGTAACACATAACACATCATCCATACACACCTTTTATTGGGTAACTGTGCCAACAATGCAAGGCCACATGTCAGTCAGAGTTGTTTTAATAGTAGTGATTATAATGTAATGTATTGAGGCGGCAGCATGAAAAAGGAAAGTGGTACATAAAGACGAGTGTTGGTGCCAGGAATGATGGGTTTCTTAAGACCTTTTTTTTCAAGGTTGAAAATAAAGCTATTTAAATGGTTCATATAGCACATTGGAAAGTGAAAAACAAAAGTTTGACAACAGAAGAACAGGATTGTTATGGAATACCCCTTTAATCTATCGCTGTGTGTGTAATTGTGTGTGTTTGCTGTGTGTGCTAAGTAAGCAGTCATCAGATGAGCTGTCTTAATCCTGTATAGATTAACCATCACAGCTATGTTGACATCGGGAGTAAGAGATGATCTGTTTGATTAACTAGGCCTATTGTAGAGCCATTGTGGTTTTAAATGTGCTCTGCTATACTACCATTAATGCTTACAGGGAGGGGAGTCCATTTTTTCACCGTGGCTTTAACTGAAAAAGTGATTTTAATGTCTGAGTCTGACTATTGGAGAGCTCTAGTTTTAGGAATGCAGACACAAGTCTTTTTTTAAGATAAAGAATGTGCGTCCTTGATTCTTGTCAGGATCAAGGTAAGACCCTTTTCAATGAACTACAGAGGGGTTTCCCCCAATTTTCCCATAAGAATTGTTTAAGTTTTACCACTATCTCTGTGATATCACTGCGGTCAAAGTTCCTAGCCACCGAGCTGAGATATCAAATTTAAAAAACAGGGAGATAAGAACACTGCAGATCATTGTTTGCAAGACCCAGAAAATTCTTCACAAGTTAGCAGTTTTTCTGAAATAGCCAAGCGTCCATCAATCCCTTTCACAATTTTTCCATTCACTCACACTGATTTAAATGGCAGCCCGTAAAACCGCATCAGGTTCAGTTCATGAGGTGCAGACGTTTCTTTGTTTTGTTGTATTTGAAATGATCCAGCAAGAGACGTGTTAAAAATGATGTCACAGCAGTTTCACGTGGCATCAATCAGCTGGATAGAGTTAGCTGGAAGAATTGTGGGTTCTGGTACCAAACGAAAACTAAACCAAGCTTATCTGAACAACATCGTCCAGGATGTACTCTGCACTAACAAATACAGTAATGCACTTAAGTCCACACACACACACACACACACACACACACACAGATATAAAACCATGCGTCCACTCATATGTTGTCTGTCTGCATTTTTATACACAAATAGGCATACAGACACAAACATAAACACACACGCTTTAAGATAGTGATCATACACCACATCTCTATTCCGCCTTCATGTCATTAGGCCGACAGCCAACTGCCGACCACTTTCCATCTGATTCTCTAATGTTCCCAGACACAGCTGAGAAATAGCACGTAGCACAGTCCTTACATTTTTCCCCCCCCGAAACTCTAATTTCTCTCTCTCTCACGCACTCACACAAACACGCACACTTTAACATGAAGATTGAACCCCTCACCTAAATTGAAACTTTGTTTGATTCATAAATATTCAGAAATACATGGCAAAGTTTGTTTTATTTGTCATGGCTTCATACACACACACACACACACACACATACACACAATGGCACCTGGCCTGCCTCTGAGCCACCCTCCTCTGCTAATGCTGGTGTCATTAGTCGCGCTCTCAGAGAAGCTGTCAGCTCTTTGTTGCTGCTGGAATATGAAACCAATAATTACAGCAGAAATACTCTCGCTGAGGTTGCATTAACTTAACGTGCTGTTGATTGACTTCCGGGCTCATAGACTACGCTTCAAATATTAAGGTTTAAATCTGTGAGCTACCACTTTGGTGTATCGCACAGGGTGATATTCATACTACAGGAACTGGGTGGCTTTAAGGTTTGTTTTATACTTGGTTGAAGCAACTACAAGACAAAAAAAATCCTTTAGATTTGATTTTGTATTGATTTAGATTTTGGAGAAGTTGGAGACAAAAATTTTGAACTCAACAACGAGTTTATTTCTGCGGAATTCTGTGGTGCTATTTTTATTGCATTGGAGAATAATGGAGTGAAAGCTTAATTCAATCTGATAACTTCTAACAGGCTTTGATTGACGTCATTAATTACTCTGTAACAATAGAGGACATATTTTATGTTAAATTTCAATCCTCATGACTATTTTAAAAGTTATTGCTGAATGCTGGGTGTGAAAGCTGGCTGCTTTTTTCATAACTAGGAAAGTTTTTCCACATATTAAGAGTCAATTATACCACTCTCAAATTAGATTTTATGTGAAATCAAGTTTTTTTTCTACCCATAACCACTTCAACCATCTTCATAAATACCCATAAAATCCCAGGATAAGATTGCACAAGACTGTCAGTGTCGAGAAAAAAACAATTTTAGCGCCAAGCGTGTTTTCCCTCTCTCTTTTCTTGTTGTTTCATCTCTCCCTTCTCTGAGCTTTGTCTCCACACAGCTCCAGTCCTTCGGGTGTTCGTTTCAACTTTATGGCACAGTTAAAAACCTGTATGAGACAAGAGTTACAGTCACTGACTGTGTACAATTATTTATGATTCATTTGTTCCCGCTAAACTGACAGGTTGCCCCCGGGGCATATTCGTGTAATTTGATGCTCAATTTGCCGTCATGCTAGAAAACAGAAGACATACCCAATTATATCAACAACAACACATTTGATTCATCTCTAACCACAAAAAATGATTGAAGGGATATTCAGTTTAACATTTTGACATATTTTAATAGGATTACGCGTGTCTTATTCCCACATACTGTGTGCACAAAAGCCTCACTATGCGACTGCTGCCGTATGAAATCCAAGGAGCTGAGACTGTTTTCATAACTTTGACAAAATCCCTTCATTACTACTGGGCTCTCTCAATTGTATCCTGCAAGTTTAACATTGTTTTCATTCACTTTATTTATATATACATCACATGTTGTGTATCCTGTTACGGACTTACAGGGACAAACCACATGTTCATGAATCACAGTGCATACTGTATGTGATGGCGTTTATAATCATTCATTATCACCATATTAGTCCTCTATGATTCCTAAAGGCATAGCTGTGATAGATCATTCTACAGACATGTTATTGTTTGCCCAAATTCTGTAATATGTATTATAAAATCATTTTATTTTATGTTCCATTGTTCCATAATTTTGGGTTACTTTACTGTATAGTTATCTTTAATGGTATTCTAAAGGTGCATATTAATTGGTATAAAATAGTGTGTAAGTGTTTTGTGAGATCTAGTGTCATGAACAAGAGCACTAAAATGCACTCCGCTGGTTGGGTTTAACTTAATAGGAGCAGTTTAGACAATAATCAACTAACATGCCCTTGGCTAACACCTAGAAGTGTTTCAGATAATTCAAAGTACATTTAGAGCATTAGCTTAACATTTTATAAATGTGGTTCTCCTGCATGTTTGTATTCTGTGTCACAGCTGCTTTGTTGCATTTTATTGTCTTTTTCATTGGAATTGTATATATGGCCTACATTTACATGTTACTATTTAAACAAGCAATGTTGGAGGCTAAATAACCATTAGTGTCACTGTAGTTTTGGTAGATAAATTATGTGGTATTTGTTCATAACTCTATACACAAACTGTCCTCAGAGGAAAATTTTATCAAGCTGCCATAACTTTGCAGCATTTTATCTTCAAACAGTGTTCCAGGGACCCATATTTTCCTTTGAATACATTTTGAGTATTTACTTCAGAAAATATAGCATAGAACGTTTCACTTCTCCAACTTTTAAATTTCACTACCAAAACTCCATAGTGCACCTTTAAGAACTGATTATATTCCATAACTTTTATGGCCGAGATTTAAAAAAAATAAACTGGTTAAACAAATTTTCAGTCAGGGCGCAGTCACACTGGTCATCTGTACCGTGCTGTACTCAAGCACGATTGCCCGCGCACGATTGGGCGCTTGGTGGCGCAGGGGTTAGTGTGCACTCCCCATGTATGGAGGCTGTGGTCCTCCAAGCGGGTGGCCCAGGTTCAAATACCACCTGTGGCTCCTTTCCCACATGTCATTCCCCTCTCTCGCTGTATGATTTCAGACAAAAAGCCCAAAAATAAAGATAAAAAAAAAAAAAAAAAACACTAATCCAGGCAGAGGACAAGGTCTCTACATACACAGTCACCACCACACATAATGCAATAGAGGCCCATGATGAATAAGTGGCATTGCTGTTGTATAAGTCTGCATTTTATTTTTAGGGAAGAAGCTACTGACTCTATTTTTAACGAATGTTATACGCCTGCAAAACAGGCAGGATGTGAAGAACAGGTAGCGCAAGCTCACATTACTGGCAATTACTTAACTTAACTTAACTGGTTATGTTAGCTAACATTTGTGGCAGGGACTTGAAAGCAAATGATATAATCAAGCCAAAATGACTGGCAGATACTAAGGAATGTAGAGCATATTAGCTAACTAACTAGCAAAGACTGAAAAACTGGCAGCACTAGCTTACATGACTGACAGGGACTTTAAAACCAATTACGTAGAGCTTTTGGCAAACAATAAAGGACCGGTTAGATTTGCATACATTTCTCGTAAAAAATTAAGAACTTGTTTTGAGAGCTAACAACACTGATGAAGACTTCAAACCAGTAGGCCTAATTGAATGTGTAAGTTTTGCTACAACAAATAAGTTTAATAAGCTAATGGTTATTGATCAAACTTAACAGCCGCTGAATTATCTGACAGGGATTTAAAACTTGTTATGTTACGTTTACTTTTAACAGACACTGAAGAGCCATTAATGTAGGCTAAAAGCTTTAGTAGAGAGTTAAACTGATAACTAATGTTAGCTCAGGATAACATTACTGGACTGGGGTTAGGCTATTAATGCTACAAGTTATTGTGTATATGTTGTACAATGTTGCTTTTGTTCTCAGATGTTCATTTTAATGTGGTTTTAAGTATGGGAAAAAGATTTGTCAACCCGTGGACGAATAAAAGACTATTAAATGCTTCTGAGGATAGTTATTATACAATACATTTACTGACTCATAACCTAAAAACACATTACAGGTCAGTAAAAGTGCTGTCCTTGCTGTCTAGGTATTTTTAACACTGGAACCAAACTTTGAGTTTAGCTAGAGGTTAGGATTTCTGTTGCATGTTGTCTATTCTTATTGAAATCACATAATTTTTTTACATTTTCTATTAAGGCTTTAAATTTGTATTTAAGTATTTTCTTCCACTGTGCGGAAGATGCCTTGCAAAAGCTTTTCAGCTGTCAGCTTCTCACCCTTTTCTTTTTGTCTTTTAGGTCAAAATATGGTTCCAGAACAAACGATCCAAATACAAGAAGATCATGAAGAACGGGCCCTGTGGACCTGAGGGAGACCACCTCGCCCCCCCTGCGCCGTCCTCCGCTTCTCCATGCTCTCTGTGGGACATCAGCATGGCTGCAAAAGGCGCGCCAGTGCACTCTGGAGGCTACATGAACAATTTTGCTCACTGGTATCCAGGACACCAGCAGGACTCCATGCCAAGAACTCAGATGATGTGACAGAGAGTATGCAAAACCTCCAGGACAAATAATGGATTTACAACAGCAAGCTGAGTGGAGCTGTTAGGGACACTGACATTGTTGTGAGTGTGAGTCACTCTGGAGGCAAAAATAATCAAACTGGATCAGTGGCAGGAATTGTAGCTAAGTTCCTGAAATTTTTTTAAGTACACACAACAACTATGAGATGTTTAAAAATTATTACTATGACTCAACTTTGTTTCTACGAGGACTATCCCCTAATTGAACAAAACATTTATTGGATAAAATGATTCTTAGATGGCCAAGTGTGCATTGGCCTAGTGGTTGTAGAAGAAGAAAAAACCTCAAACTTCACTAGGAACTGCACCGTGCTAGCTATCTATTTATGTGTTAGATATAAGGAAAAAGCTTTGAGGAAAATGTCAGCATTTGATGGTGTCTGGCAGGTTTGCTATGGGAAGTGCATTTCCTCCATGAGAGATACAAGGATGTTCCATGGACAAATTGAAGCTTATTGTTGAGTAGGATCTCAAAGGTCAGTGTCAGGCTGCAGAACTGACAACAAAGCCTTCGGCCATAATAAGCCGACAAGCGTTGTAGCCACAGGTGGTTTCATATTTGCATTGCAAATTTTTTTACAATTTTTCTGCTATTCTCTTACAACTTACCTAATTTGAACGGGTGTATATTTGACTCAAAATATAAACACTAATGGTAAATAATATGTTTTACATCAGGGGTAGATCAGAGTGGGACAATAGACTCAGTAATGTTTTTATTAAAATTTTGCCACAATAAGCTAAATAGTTAAAACAGTCTCACTTAAAACAGCCAGTCATGTTATTTTTGCCTTCAGCAGGGCTCTGCTTTACAATGTGGTAACTTTTATCATAAAGCTACAACTCTTAACTAATGACAGCCCTAACATGCATCTCTGTTTTCAGGTTTTTTTTCTCTGTCTTGCAGGGGGTCATAGCAGGACAGGTTTATGTGGAAAAAGAAGGGTTCTTCAGGGCTTTTTCATAGTTTTTCTTACTGGAACTGTACTGATCTAATGCTAAAATAACAGATCAGATTAAAGAACTAAAGACAATTAGAAAGGTTATTTTTATGCTGACTTGTGTGTGCTTTTTTATCATTTGGGTGTAACGTGAACCTTTAAAGAGCCAGTATGAAGTTGATTGAAGTACCAACATGGGGCTCTGATCAGGTATGCAATAAGTGACTTTATGGTACTTAAAATTCCATTGTTATGATCATATGGGGGAAGGCATGAATTTGACATGCCTGCTTTATTTTATGAGTCGAATTTTATATATATTTTTTCATTGAAAAAAATTGTAAATGGGTAAAAGATGAAGCCAAAAAGGAAATACCAAAAACATGTATTGGAAAGCCATATTTGTATAAAATGAATTTTCACCAGATCATTCATGACTAATGTGCTGATTTTGTCATTCTCATGATTCATTTTATTGAATTGAAATCATGTGAGCTAGTCATTGTTTACTTTTTCATTCAGAAAGAGGTGACAGACAAAGGGCTTGAATGCAGAAAGTTTAGATGAATAATTTGTGGTTCTACAATTCCAAATGTGAACGTTTTCACATTTTCTCATTCTTCTCTGTTGGATAGTGATGTAATCATCTGTTAAAATGTTTCTGCATCCCTATTTGGACCTTGTAAAGAGAGAAACTCCTCGAGAACTTCAGTGAAGTTTACAATCATAAACCATATTCTGCTGACTGGAAAATATTCAGCAATCTCTTATATTCTAATAATTTGCCAATAATATATTGGTGATGGTCAGGATATGCTATGTCATGTAAATCAATAAATCAAACCAACTGATACCCTATTTGATCTTGTTTTTTATAAATGAAAATGTGTTTTTGCACCTTTAACAGATACCAAATCGAGGCTTCAGCTGTGCTGTGCTAAAATAACATATCCCTTCTCCGTGTGCCCCAGCGGCCAGGAGCCATTTTCTCCAAAGTCATAAATCAGTAGAAGCAGGTCACGTATTTTTGCCCTCCAAACATCTGGAGAAGCAAACGGAGTCGTCAAATATCGTCAATGATTTTATAAATTGACCACGTCAATTATAGGTAATTTAGGACACAGCTTGTTAAATAAAGCTTTCACTCTGTTGCTGTAATTATCTGTAATTGCCAGTCAAGGGAATATTCTTCGGCCTCGGGCAAAAGGGGAAAACGCTAGGAAGTAGTGGATTACACCAAAATGGATTACTGAGGGCTAATCCCCACAATAATTTGATCCCTTGAATTAATATTACTAAAATGCATTCTTACAAACATTACAATGTTTGCTGTAAGGTAAGTTAAGTGTTCTGTAGGGTTTGATTTAATCCCCCTTTGGGGATTGTGTAAAAGAGCTAAAAGTGTCTGCTCTTTATCTTTTCTTTCTAGAACACAAAATGAAAGTAAAAATAATCCTTAACAGTGAGTTAGTGCAGAGATCATTGTTTGGACAGGTCAGATCAACCAAAAGAACAAAACTCTTGTTAAATTACCTTCAGGTGCTGTTTAATTGGGGAAGAAAAGGCCATGGTAATATGAGCTGTGTGTCTATGAGAATGAATTTGCCTTGAGAGTGAAGAATACTTTACTTTTCACAAAGTTGTTTTGCTGCAATGGCACACTCATATTTGTCCTAAAATCCCAATATCCTAAAATGATGCTAAACAAATGCATGTATCTCGACGATTAACTGGATTTTTTTAGTTAATCCTTCTTTTACTAGGATGAGCCCATGAACCCTGAGGTCTCATGTAATGGGCGCCTTGCATCAGTTGTATTAAAACAGAACATAAAAAACACGTAAGAATATATTTAAAATTATGGACCTACTTTAATGGTTAAACATTAAGTAGATATTAAAAAGTAGTTTTTTAAGTCAATTCAGAAACATTTTATAATTGATATTTATTTTCAATATTTTGAAGCCTCTTTTGAAGACTTTTTAACTGAAAAAGCAATTGATATCTTCCCAAATGTTCCACTTCCAGGATTATAACCAACTCAGTGGCTAATCTACTGAAACTGAATAACTCAAGGAATAAGAAAATCAATTCACCCCCCCAACCATTTCATGCCTGTAGTGTTTGTGACAGAGCAGTCGTTTACCTCAACATGAGACGATACACTGTTGGCGAGAGGTAAAAAATGGCTTACACACAGTTGGTATTGCATGACATATACCTTCTTTCTCTTCCTCTTCCATCCAGTGTTGCCTCTTGTCTGTTAAAGGGAAACACGTGGTTGGGAACCTGAACATTTTGTCACGATATCAGTGGAACTCAAAAAATACATCACTTCAGCACCTTTATGGCAAACTCTTTTTCCTTTAGATAGCACAATAAAGGTGAAACTGAAACTTTTTTGTTCCTGTTTTCCTGTCCCTCAAAGCCATGGTCATTCAAATTGTATAGATCTTTTATTATCTACTCCAGCATGAACAATCACCTCTTTCACAAAGCATGTCAGTGGGATTTTTAGAAGGCTGCGACTTCTTTAATCTGCTTCTTTGAACAGCATCCTGTTGCCTTTGGCGAAGTTGAGTTTTATGGTTACTACAAACGTGTTTTTTTTGCAGACTTCAGATGTGTTGCATCGTCCTAATTAACTGGTGGAAGCCTGATGGTGGCTAAGGGAACTAGAGGACACAATGCAGGTAAAAGGGCAAAAATAGGAAGATTATTACAAAGAGAAAGCAAATGATCTAACACATGTAGATTGTTGCCTCTGGATTTGGTTCCTTTTCACCAACAGTGAAGTAGCGCGAAAAGTACGTTCCAATTCATCAAATAATAGGCAATGAGTGACTTTGACACGCGATGTAATATCCAAAAGTCCTGCTGGTACATTCAGACATTGAAGTGCATTTTTACGGGAGTTGCATGTTCTCCCTGTGCGTGGGTTCCCTCTGGGTAATCTTGTTTTCTTTCCACAGTCCAAAGAAATGCTCATTATCTTAATTGTTAACTGTAATTTACCCATGAGCACCTTCACATAAAAGGGTTGGTGTTAGCTTCATCTAGCCTATCACAGTTAATCTAGCCTATCAGCAGATCGTCATATTTTGCCAACTCTGAGCAAACTATATCAACATTTGAAGACGTTAATAAGACTTAAGAGGCAATTACAGACTGCCGTAGTGACAGATTTAGGAAGAAACTCCACCCAACTGCAAATATTTTCCTCTTGTCCTGCTCTGCTTCAGTGCTTCTTTTTATTGTGTTGTGTGGCACCTTGTACTGTTAACCTCATAACACTATGAAGCAGAGTGATCATCTAACAAACTGAGGCAAGATATTTCATATTTATTCCCCTTAAAGTGTCTCTTAACTGTCACACTTTTGTGTTTTCAGCCGGGGGCTCCTGTCACCACATCAGATTTTAAAATATTGTCGGTTTGATAAGTGCTACGTCCTCCAGATTCTTATGTGTCCTTAAAACCTTTGCAGGATTTGTGTTATATAGTTCTAATGTTAAAAATCCATTTAATGGTCGTTAAGTTCTCTTACTTATAGGTTAAATATAATAATGTGTTTATTATGCTGCTGCCTTGTTTTCTGAATCCATCATGCTTTGGAGCCCTGTTGTTTTGATACCATCTTATTAGATACTGAACAGTGATCCTTTAATTTAGACCATTGTGTTTCATTGTTTTTAACAAATACAGTCCAACACATCAACCTTTTTTTTTTGCTGTTGTTATAAGTGTTAACAATAAGGCATACAATACAGCCATGGCATGTTACTGTCTGGGAAGCATTCCACAGGATTCACAAAGATAGATCAGTGATGACTTTTTAGGACTTCTGTTACACCACAGAGATTGCAATCTAATGTATCTTTTCACAATCACAGCGAATATTCTTTTCAATTATATCACATTTATACCAGTGCTTCCCAGCTCTAAATATAAAAGATGTCTGAAGATATGACTAATGTATACATTTTAGAGTATTTTCCCTGTTGACCATGGACAATGAGCCTCCCAGGGACGGAGAGAAAGGATTCACTTTTAGTCCAACGATGCTGACCAAAACTTTGAACAAACTCCTGAAGCATGGCTCACGACACTATAGATACAAACACACTGATGTAAGTTGAGGACTTTTTTAAGAAACATAATTAAATGTGTTTAAGTTCTGCAGATGCTCTTAAAAAGCATACAGCAATGTAAATTGTTAGCTACTATGAACACCTTACTGTGAGTTCTTATGAGACGTGAAAGATGAACAGGAAATGGAGGTGCAAAAAAAAAGAGTGCTTGCATGTGGACAAAAATGTAAAAACTATTAAAGTCAAGACTTCACAACTTGCTACTGGGCAGATGACAGCATGTGACCCCCAGAGTAGTAGAAAGCAGACAGAGAGAGAGAGAGAGAGAAAGAGAGAGAGATGGGGAAAAACATATTAATTAGAACAAGTCATAAACAGCAGGGGTCACTTTATATTTGCTTATTAAACTTGACTCCCGCGGTGAGAGAACACATACATGATAGTTTCTAAGTGCAACTGAGATACTGCAGGGCTTTGCTAAAGAGAGTTTGTGTGTGTGTGTGTGTGTGTGTGTGTGTGTGTGTGCGTGCTTGTGTGTGTGCATGTAGGATTTTGAGTACATTATCACAGTTTGACCGATTTACAGTATTTGGCTGATATGGAATTCATGTTGTCAATATTGAATGCATGATCAGAGAACCATTTTTAGTGTTTTTCTCACTGATGTGCATTTTCGAAATCATGTTACAATTGATTTTATAATAACAGTTCTGAGTCTGGGTCAGCTAATTTGACAGCTGATGAAAGCCCGGCCCAACTAACATGGGACATTTGGGAATTTAAAAAATCAGCATCGGGCCCCACAGTGTCCATTTTAACCTGCATATTGCATCAAAGTAAAATAAATGAGAAATGGCTCTTGTAGCTCTAACTCAATGATGATGGTCTCGATATTATTGATGATGATGATGGTTTTTGTTTGATAACGACGACTTATAAGATGGTTTCTATACTGATTAGAGTTCTCAAGAACTGCAGTCAGTGTTGTGCTTTGCCTCTGTGCAATGCCTGTCAGCGACTGTGTGACTCAAAGCTGGTCGTTTGCTCTTACTGACATTGTTCCCTTTTTTCTAGATCCTTGCTTGTGTTGTATTTACTCTCTGATGTACATCGCTTTGGATAAAAGCGTCTGCTAAGTGAATTATAGAATTGTAGAATTGTAAATGTTTAAATATGACTACTTAGATTTATGTTATCTAACATTGAAAGATTTTCTCTGTGGCACAAAATCCATTGCCAAGTGCAGTTCATTTTTAAAGGGCTACTAGCTCCTTCAGATTATTTCCCAAAATATGCATTTATATTGGCACCATACCAACAACATATATTGGCAGTACTCAGTAAAAACAAAAGTTCACTAAAGTATTGGCTTTTAAAAGCACATATCAGTCCAGACGCAGTGTGCAGATCATTGCTGGAGGCAGGGAAAGGAAAGTAACGTCAGCTCCAAATCTTTCAAGACACTGTTATAAACTTTCCTTCCGCTGCTGAGTTTTCCTCTTAGCTCAGCTCCAAGCAGCTTATGTCATCACCTTGTCTCACCGCCTCTTTGGCATGTGAACGCGAAGGAGCAGGAGTGCAAAACATTAACCTCAGCTCAACCTGAGACACATCATCCAACCTTTTATTGTGACATAAATGTCCAAAAATTAATTTTCTCAATGTTTAAGTAGAGCCTGATGAAACACTCTAGAGGTAAGAATTCCAATGCATGAAAAATGGAATCACAAATCCACCTGGCTTGTCTTTTCTTGCTATCATGTTGCTGTTTGTAGTATTAATATACAATAAGACACTGCTTGTTTGTTGGAACAATAGTCTGCAGGAAACACACAATAGCTTTGTTAAAAAACCATTTTTCCTGCAGGGTTGCAGTCACAGGTTTCTACAAGTCCCTGTTGGCCCTCCCTGTGTGATGTTCACATACATTCCTCTCTGACACCTGGAAGCTGAGGGCTCAGCACAGGAAGGCTAGAGCCTAAACAAACATGGAAGGTGTCCTAGTGGATCAGTGGTTTGGGGTCCACACCCTGCAAGCTTGCGGCTTCAGGTGAACATGATAATTTGAATGTCTGTTTCTCCTGTTTCTTTACGTCACCTATATGCACACGGTTTATGGCCTGTACTAGTCTGCCTCACATCTCGTATATAACTTTGGGTGAATTACGGTGGCCGGTAGGGGTCAAACGCTCAGCAACTGATGAAACGACATATGTATAGAAAAACATGCAGCATATATAGAAACACTGCACATTCAAAAGCAAATGCAAACTACCACAACAAAGGCTGAAACGGGCTGCAAAAGAAACAAACGCACTGCAAATAGGCAAAACAACTGCATAAGCATTTCGGTTTATTTACAGGAGAGAGTAAGAGAGACAGCTAGGAACAGAAAATTATGTTTAGATAGGGAAGTTGTATCGTTGAAAGACACAGGATAACTTCAATGTTACTGAAACGCAGAGATAAAGCGAGTCCAATCGGGATTTTGAAAACGGGGACGAGAGCCGAGTGTGGGTCTGTGGCTGTAGCCCCGGGATGCCTGGCGCACTAGTGCTACCTCTGGGGCTATGAGCTCCAGCTCCAACGCATCCCTCTGCACCCGCTTTCCCAGCCTGACACTTCGTGCTTTCGTCATCCCCAGAGTCCGGGTTGAACTCCCTACTCAGCTTTTTGCAACAGTTTAACATTCTCCCTGTCTTCAAACCCTGACACTTCACCCACGGAGAGCCCTCTGCCCCGGGCCTGACAAGTTCAAAATCCTGGCCGACTGCGCTCTCGTTCTCAAGCTGGGCAATGGTGCCGGTAGCCAACTTAGCAAAGCTACCGGTCAACAAGACCTCATAGACTGTAAATAAGAGCTTATTCTTTATTTACAACTATTTCACCTTTAAAAATAAAAATGGATTGAGTCAACGTTTGTCAAAAACTAGGCATTGGAATGTGTGTACTAAAGCTCATACTGTCTTTTCTAGAGTGGTCAAGGTTTTTCAATGAATTCAAAATGTCAACATGCTGTTGACACAAGAAAATAAATCATAGAATCAAAAGTTGTAGGATGAATCCTACCACAGCTGCAAACCATTTGATGGCTAAGATACTTCAGTCCGGACCTATGGACCAACATTTCTTGTTGTTTCTACTAAAGCAGAATAGAGAAAAGCTAGCACTCTTTGTTCTTCGGTAATCATTGTGTAAAATGAACTAGAACGCTAGAAAACATTTTGGATTGACACCAGATTGAAAAAATACTTGATAAAGGTGAGGGAAATAGTTGACTTTGATAAATGCAACTTCTGAACAGCTGCATTAGCTAGTCCCGCAAACACCTACAGGCTTCTAGTAGCTAGCAGTGTGGAGACTAACATGTTAAGTAAGACAACAAGCGGGCAAGGTTACGTTAACATCGGACCGATAGCATCCAGGCCGAAAGAACGTTGCGGGCTGTAAACAAACACAGCTAGGTTATATAGTTAGGCCGTGAGTTTTGTCTCAGATAAAACAAGATTATTTTTCCCTGCTCGAGTTGAATGGCAAGAATATAGATAAGATGTAGTCTATGTGCAAGAAATTAAACGTCTCCCACAAGAAAGACGCACCGAGCCAAACAACAACACGCTTCGGAGAGCCCGACGCTGAAGACACAGGTGCAGCTCGCGTTAGCCGGCTGATATACACTCTGTTGCCTTCAGAGATCTAATCTGTGATCTTGTCTCAGCACTTTTCTGCCACAGCAACACTAAATAACACTAATATGAGCTTTGAAGCAAATATAAACTAACACACACGTTACTTTTCCCAGTAACTAGTTACTTTTATAAAGCAGTAACTCTGTTAGTTACTCAGTTACTTTTTGGTATAAGTAACTACAAACTGTAACTATTTAATCATTTTCGGTAACATGCCTAACACTGTTAGCAAGTCAACCTCCAATAAACAGCGCCAGTTCTACACTCTACAATAAAAGCAAGTGGCATTTTCTGGTTTATTTTTATGATTACATGTTTGTTAAAAACATGTAATCATAAAAATAGGAAAATGGAAGAAACCATCCAAAGCAAAAGAACAATACGCAGAAAACTGTAAAAACACAGGGACAGCCATGAAGAAACATCCACACAAGAAGGAAGAATCAAATTAAGAAGATCTAGAAAAGAAAAAGGGAAAGACAGAGACCCAACCGTCACACAGGGGTAATCAGGGACAGGTGAGACTAACCGGAGTCAGGTGAAAACAATGAGGGTGGGACACACAATCACAAAGGCGTAAAAGAAAAGGAGGCAACAAAAAAGCTTTATACTAGGGACATGAGAGTGACAAAGTAAATCAGGAAATGATAACTGACAACAAGAAATGAAATACATTACCAATCAAGAATAACACATATAACAATGTCTGCTTGTGATTTCTCTTTAAGTTAAAACATGCTGATGGCACACACATTAAAGGCAGAGTCTCTGATGATCCTTCAAAACTGTTGTTGTTTTTTTTGACTGGTTGCAAATCTGAGGCCTACAAAGCGAGTTCAACATACCCAGGGAATCTTTTGGTGATCTGTCTTCACCAACCTTGACAAGGTGATTGCTACGCCATCACACAAACTGGTTATCAACTTATAATGTCAACCCAGAGGATCCAGAGGCTTGTTTGAAAGGGCCGTTGTTTGGCTGCTGGTATAAAGCAGTTGGTAGAGCAGGAACGCCACGTACAAAAGCTTCGGTCCTTGTACTGGTTGCCGGTTCAAACTCCAATCCTGGTGCTGTTTGGTGCATTGGATCCCCCAGTCTCTCTCTCCCCACATTTACCATCACTCTATAGATTTCCTATACCAAATAAAGACAAAATCCTGAAAGGTAATCTTAAAAACAAAATTGCAGCCCTGATGGTATCAAACTGAGGGGTATGGAACTAATACAAATGAACAGAATATAAAAACCCTCCTCCCCTCTCATGATCAGCTCATAGACCTCTGTGATCAAGACAGCTTATTGGTCGTGGCTGATTTGGTTAGTTGTGTATAAGTTACCATGACGATCTACCCTGTTCAGAAGTATGCTCAAGTTAGGCTACTTCTCTTACCACAACCTTGCTTTGCAAGTACTTCCTCTTGGCTTTTTGAGCTGATGACTCAATTGTACTCTTTGCTGTTGTATTTGTTTTATAGGTTTGTCTGTTCACTGCAAATTTATTTAAGTTTTCTGGAGCACATTTTTATTATTGCCAACTGATTGACGTGATAAATGTCTTCATCTATCTCTCGGAAAGAAAGCAGTGAGATATGTGAAACATAATTTTCTTTATTTTAACCACTTTAATTGATGGAAAACCTGTAGGTTTGTATGTTTAAAGCAGCTTGTTTGTCACACACACACACACACACACACACACAAACACACACACACGCACGCAAACACACATGTCTCCTCCCTTTTCCAACAGTGTGCCACATGAAAGCAGTGTCAGCGGTGTGTTATTAGTATCCAGAGACTCCAGAGTGTCTGCTGCACTGTCGCCTCCCACAACCTTCTTTACACGCACTGTATGTGTGTGTGTGTGTGTGTGTGTGTGAGTGTGTGTTTTTGTGTAGATATATAGATGGCTGCAACCTGCATCAGTTGTCTGACTCACTCTCACAGGAACACCAGGAAAGGGCCGTCAGCACACTTTCAACGCCTTTGTTTAGTGTCTGTGTGTGTGTGTGTGTGTGTGTGTGTGTGTGTGTGTGTGTGTGTGTTTGAGTATATTTGCATACTGCTATCACCCAAAGATACACACCAAATAAAAATAAACAACCGGCGGGTTCAAATAAAGACATTTATTTTTTGCATATTTTCTGACTTAAAAAGGCTCCTAAGGCACAAACTGTTGTGCTACATTTGATCTACGGTTGACAATATAAATTATTCATCTGTGTACAGCATGTTTTAAAAGAATATATACTTTGCCTTAGCAAAGGCCACTTTGACTCTTGATCAGTATTTTAAGATGTGAGATCCTTGTAATATTTGGAAGCAGGAGTTAAAGGGCCCCTTCAAAAAAGTTCTCCAATGAGAGCAAGTTGGGATTCCTTGTGTTTCTCTGCATTGGTCAAACACAACCTGTCAACATATTTCTGTAAACCAAACATCTTGTCTTGGTTCTTAACATCACTTGGAGGCACACACAGCTTGGTTAATTTCACTGCATTTTCAAGGGACTGCGTCTGGAATAACTTTTTTGTGCAGCTCCCGCTACTTAAGGCTAACTCGTGCCCGGTTTAATGACCTGTTGTGTAGGCCAGGCCAGGCTCAATACCAGGATTTCTCGAACAAACCAATTACTTGTGTTCTGTTTCGGCAAGTTTCACAAGTTACATGTCGGCACCAAACTGGCTCAACGACAGTGCTATAAAACCAAAATAAACATATTTTGCTGTGATTTTTTTTTAAATGGAGGTCTAAACAATTTACATTTCTTCATGAAGACGCAGATTATTTTTTGCGATGATTTTGCGATCATTGATTCCCTTCGGTCGTTCTGCATATAAAAGTGACAGGCATTAATGTTATATGATTATGTATTGTGTGAATCTCACTTTACTTCTGAATATACCTTCAGAAAAAGGCACTGACTATGGCACAGTGATGTGTTTCAGACTTCTATTGGTTGAGGTCTGTTTATTTTATTTTTTAAATAATGAGTTGTGGGTATTTTTAGGCAGGGAGGGTCTTATAAAATTCATTATAAATATATTTTTTTACTCCATCATTATTTCTGCTCTACACCTGACACCTACATTACCCACAATCCAACGGGAATGCAAATAGCTAAGTTTGAGATCTTGATATATTTTGCTGGTGGCAGCTCATGTAGCCTACACAAGCCGCTACACAGATCAGAAGCTATATGAAGAGTTCTTATATCTCGAACAGTCCAAAATGTTTACATTTCAAAACTCTCCTCCACGCGGAGAGCACAAACTTGCACTTTTTGATTGCAAAACAGTCACAATTTACACAGCGCTTTACTTTAATCTGCTCCAGGAAAAATAAAACTCAAATTAAAAATGCGTGCAAAAAGAGCTAGGGCCACAGGACATGTGTTTTGCTATTAGGTCATTCAGTGTCTCGCCATGGTTTGTCTCCTTTGGTTGGGTGATACTGATCTTTTATTTTAAAGGTTAGCATTGTTTCAGTTCTGTTCACTGTTCGGACCTTACCTCAAATCAAACCACCCATTTTTCTGCTCATTTAAAGTCAACCATAAGTGTCCTGTGCTGCTTAGGTGGACTTGAAGCGCTGCAAAGCCAGGAAGAATTTCAGTAGTCTTCAGTTGTTGATTAAAAATGTTGTGTTTTTTTTTCTTAAATTAAAAAATGGCAATATAAAAAAACATATTAAATAAAGTAAATATTAGTGGCTATCTGTGATTTTTTGAATTAAATTTGTCAATCTCAGCTCTGCAAAAGCCACATCAGTCACCACTATTTTCATTATGACCTCTGTAGAATGAGTTCATGCAACATGGTAGCTGCGGCCGGTACTCGTTTTCAATCCACATTTTGTGGAGAAGCATGTTTTACGACGTGTGTATTTGGGGTTTACAGTAATGACTTGTGTCTCTGTCATGTGTTTCTGGTCACAATAGAGCTATAAATCGTCCCCCCAAAAAATCCTCCCTCTTTCAACCTCTTGTGCAGACTCCATGTTTCAGTAGACGGCTCCCAGACTCTGTGCAGCTGTCGATGCACCTGATGACGCGTGGTGCGCCTGGCCCGACTGTTGCAGACCTAAATTTTCCCCTTGCTGCTGGTACCAGTTCTGATGTGTGTAATCTCCCATGCAGGCGGGCGAGGAGTCGACAGGAGGTTGATAGTGACCCTGCCCCCTGCTGGTAGGGTCTATCGCTGCATTATTGTTGCTGCTGTTTGTGTTGTTGCTGTTACTGCTGTTGTTGTTGTTACTGTTGCTGTTGCTGTTGTTCTCCCACACAGCTGGGGACGGAGGAGAGTTGCAGGCCATGGAGTCGCTAGCGTCAGGGCTGTGATCGAGAGGAATATCTCCGAGTGGAAACTCTCCATTCTTGTAGAGCTTCTTGAACTTGGAGCGACGGTTTTGGAACCAAATTTTGACCTGGAGGGAAGAACACCAAATGTTGAGGCAAATTAAATAAATTAAATAAATCAAGCAACATCAAATGAATATCACCTATTTACTCTCTTTTTAACTGTAGTTTGGAGGAAAAAAAACTTCTGCCTGTCATTGCTAGAAATGGGATTTATAAGTATGAGTGAGATGGAAGAGGGCTTGAGTGTTCAGATGTATGATTTTTTAAAATATTTGTTTGAAATATTCATTGGCTGATGTCCTCCTACAACAACCTTTCTTATTTGCCAAATAAGTCCTTTGACAACGTCAAGGCTGTAGCTGAAAGACTAAAGCTCAAACATCATAAATCATACAGACCATGAGAAAATATCTAAGCAACAAATTGTTTTATAGTCTACAAAGACATCATGTTAGTCAGATCTATTGTGCACTAATTATGGTACAGTTTTCTTATATGTTGAACTTGAATAAAGATGACTTGGATTGTGTTTTTAATGCTCTCATAATTGCTTAATAATATAGCTGTGTGTTCGTTTTAAAAAGAAGCAGCTCTGCCAACAGCAGAGCTTTTCATGTTAACGATTCGTAACACGCTCCAAACAATGCCCATTTAATGTGATCACACCCATGACAAGTTTTGGAGTTCACAACCTTATGACTGCTGAGCACAAAAGCTTAAACATAAACCCTGGGTATTATGGATGTTGATAATAAGGAATTATCAGACAACATAAAGATTTTGCTCAATCAATATTATGAGTACAGTAGTTCAAAATAGATTAAAAAAACAACTTTTTCTCGTCGCTTCCTTTCCCTCCCATCAAATCCATTAAGAATCCAGTGGTTAAACACTCTTTAAGAATATGGGCCCAATTCAGGAAATTCTTTGGGCTAGACAGATTTTCTCTTCTAAGCCCTGTTAAATCAAACCATCTTTTTGAACCTTCTGTGCATGACTCTGTTTTTCGTGAATGGCACAGGAAGAGTATTATAAACTTTAAAGATCTGTTTAGAGACAATAATTTTGCATCATTTGAGCAGTTAAGCAAAAAGTTGAATCTACCAAAGTCTGACTTCTTTAGATATTTACAAGCAAGATGTTTTCTCATCTCAAAGTTTTCCCATATCCCCTCGTCAGCAGAAACAACCATTGTTGACTCGGTCCTGTCCCTGAGCCCATCTCGGAAAAGACTCATTTCAGTGCTGTATAGCATGGTGGCAGAACTAAAGCGGGACACTACAGACATACTTAAAAGATCATGGGAGGAAGGCTTGGGCCTGTCTTTATCTGAAGACACTTGGGGCTCTGTGCTCAAGCGTGTTAACACAACTTCTCTCTGTGCTCGCCATTGCCTAATCCAGTTCAGTGGTACACAGAGCTCATATCTCTAAAGTTAAACTGTCTCGTTTTTGTCCCGACATTGACACGTACTGTGACAAATGCAAGAGTGCTGAAGCATCACTTGTTCATATGTACTGGCAATGCCAGAAAATAAGATTCTCACTCCAACATTCAAATGCACAGTTTATTGAAATTTGGGGACCTTTTCTGAACTCTGTACACAACCTTTAAAACCATGATCCAGATGCAGCTTGATCATCTCTCTCTTTCAGATACACAACTCAGTCTTTAATGGGACTGGGGAAATGATCTCACGTCAACACTGGCAGTGACAGGGTAGGGATTGTATTATAATGGATATTTTGTTTATTGTTTTTGTTTTGTTTTTTTGTTTACTTTGTTAATTTCATTAACCTAAAAAGTAAAACACAGGCTGTTGTTGTAGGTCCATGCTTTACTTATTTACCATGTGCAGTTAATAGCTTTATTTTTGTGCATGTCTCTTACTCTGCCTACGTAGATGTGACTGTTAACTACGTTTGGTGTTTATTTTTACCATCCTCTACTATCAGTGACTGATCAGCACTGCACTTAATGTGCATCATGTTTGTATTTCAATAAAAAGATTTTGACAAAAAAACAAAATTTAAAAAAAAAAGTTTTTTTTTCTTACCAAGTTTTTTTGTTTCATGAAAAAATAGGATATGCAGTCTTTTTTTATTATTTATTTTGGGGCTTTTTGTGTCTTTATCGTAGAAATAGGACAGTGGATGGAGTTGTAAATCAGGGACAGAGAGAGTGGGGAATGGCATGAAGGAAAGGAGACACAGGTTGGATTCAAACCCGGGCTGCCCACTTGGAGAACTCACAACCTCTGCAAATGGGGCGCGCACTAACTACTAAAGCTGGGGTGAAAAATTGATATAGCATAGTATCGCGATATTTTGTGTGCCGATATTATATCATGTCATGGCGGCCAAGTATGGATATTTTTAATATGATATTTTAGATATGCTCTTTAAATGTTTAACTGCTGAAGGGGTTGCACAATTCTTTTTGAACAAGTTACATTGTGAAGGATTCATGTTAAAGTTCAATCAGACTGAAATACCAACAGTTCAGATTGTGAGGTGCGTTCAGCCTTTTTCAGGGTTTTACCTTTATCACAGTGTTGCTCAGTCTGTGGGCTTGACTCCCGTCATGTTGAATTATAAAGACTGAAGTGAGATATTTAGACTGACAATTTTTTTCTTACTTGACAAACAGTTCTTGATTTTTAATTTTGTGGACATAAAATTCAGTTAAAAAAGTTAAATCGCAATATATTGTATAGCGATTCGCAGCATATCGCAAAATGTTTAAAATCGCAATAATATTGTATTGTGACTCAAGTATCAGAATAATATAGTATCGTGGGGCCTCTGGTGATTCCCACCCCTAATAACTACTACGCTATCGGCGCCCCAATATGCACTCCTCATGTCGAGGACACATGTAAGCGTGCGTTATTTATAACGGAAATAGTTTTCAATTTGCCAAACCTTATCAAAATGAAGTGAGCACAATGATGGTGAATGAAACGAATGGAAAATATCCGCCTATAGTGGGACAATGAGGAAGTTATCTGTAAGTTGTGCAGTGCCGTATGGAAATATAGCAGTAGTACAACCATGAACCAGATAATATATCAACTTTATAGGGACACTTTTGGTTCCTAAATCAGAGCTCACTCTTAACCTATATTCTTTAAAAAAAGAGATGAATAATTATCCTTAAAATATTCCCAAAATATTTTTGTCAAAATAAATAAGGTTAATAAGGTTATTTTTTAGAAATAAAAGTTATATATACACACTGTATGTTTTATTGTTGATAAACTTTCATATAGCACAAAACACAAAGAACTATAATTGCCCTGCAGAGTCTAAGATTCTTCAGAGCTCTGTTACATGTCATCAACAGGATCAGAGCCATTGTCAGTCTGCTCTTTGTTAAATCAACATTAAATCCAAGAGGGCATCAAACCAACTTCACCTGACTATGTCGTTTCAAGTTGCAGGGTATTGTGCTCACACCTTTGTTTTGTTTTTTTAAGCGTCTGCATGAAGCCCTAACATGACATTGAACAAAGAAATACCGAAGGCCAAGTTAAAACAACCCGTGCCACAAGTTTTGTCTTTTTTAAATCATTTAAAGGGAGGAGTATGTCTGTCTAAACCAGCCTGACAGTTACATGTCACGGTGCCACACAGGATCATAGTCGACCTCACTGGATCTCATTGTGTAGTGTTGTACTGTATCCTTCATTGTTGTTGTTAAACCTGCTATTGTAGTAGATTTGAAGACAAAATACAACTCCCTATGTGTTTAAACATAACCTTAACCTATGTGATACGGTATTGCTCCTTATATGACCTTTATGAGTGTTTTCAGTTATGCCAGTTCAAGGTGTCTTTATTTATTTTGCTCTCACTCTCATCACATCAACTCACACTTCAAATACTTTTTTCTGTTTTGACGTCAGTTGGATGTTAAGGATCCTTAAATACAAACACTTCAGCTGTTTTTAATTTACTTCAACATTCCCCAGAGTTTCCATTTTAAATTAAGTGATTAACAAGCTTAAAGGTGCACTGTGGAGTTTTAGAGGTGAAATTTGAAAGTTGGAGAAGTGAAACAATTCTATGCTATATTTTCTGAACTGAATACACAAACTTTACTTAAAGAAAAAATGGATCTCTAGAACACTATTTAGAGCTTAAAAGCTACCAGGAGAGTTACGGTTTCACTGTTGCGGACCCCCCACCATAACTTCTCGTGGTTCATTTTATCTTCAAACAGTGTTAGAGGGACCAAATTTTCCTCTGAGGACAGTTTGTGAATAGAGTTAAGAAAATATACCACAGAATCTGTACACTTCTCCAACTTTCTCATTTCTCTACCAAAACTACAAAGTGCACCTTTAAAGTAAATTTTTCAACTACATTAATGTCTTACTGTGTTTGTGTCAGTTCAACTGTATTGTTTTTTCAAAAAAAGAAGAAGGTTAAACTGCTTTCAGCTCACACTCCTTCAAAGTGAGGAGCTTACTTCATGACTTCAACTTCAAAAACCCAAGACACCTTCAGCCACAACATGTAAACTGATACCACCTGTTTTATTCTATAACACTTAAATGATAAACCCGTCTGTGCATCTATTTCAGCTGACACTTCAACTAATTCATGTGCTTCAGCTTAAGATGCAGCTCACATCTCAACTCTTTTGCACAATAAAAAAAAAAAAGCATCAGCCACTTCCAAGGTAAGAGGCTAAGCATAATCTGGTTTCAATTTTTTTACAACACTCTATAAAATGTATTTTCTGAAAAGCATTTGATGGTGTCGAATGCAGCCTCACCTGTGTCTGTGTGAGTCCCAGTTGGGCGGCCAGCTCAGCACGCTCGGGCAGCGCCAGGTACTGCGCAGACTGGAATCTCCTCTGCAGGACGGCCAGCTGGTAGCTGGAATAGATGGTCCGCGGCTTCCGCACCTTTTTGGGCTTCCCGTTGACCATCCGAACCTCCACAAGTGGTTCCTCCTTCACTGTGGGTAGAAAAAATAAGAAAAGTTCTTTAAATGGACTTGAGGAATTTTACAATCCAAATTGAAATTTTCAGTCGACTTCAGTGGTCTTTTTGAAATAATATTCGATCTGTGTAAGAATCCTGTTGTGCTATGTCTTCACAGAGCAGTTTGTGCAGATATAAGCTGTCACACGAAAATGGCCACTGCTGCTCACAACCCTTAAAGTTTCAAAGAAATTCCGCCAGCACTGTGAACTTATAATTTTGGTCTGAGTGTCTCCCACAGCCGGGGAGGAAGACGGAGATTTATAGGTGCTTTTCAAGTAGCCTGAAGGCCCTCTTGTATACATCATTCATGCTTTGTGTTGTTATTTCTGAACCTCATTTGTGTCTACTTTTAGAAATACATTCAGCCTTTCCCAACACACATTTTTTTTTATCAACACATATTCAAGAAACACCACCATTTTGACCATTCAGTTCAAATATATGTGTATGAATATGTATGAATGTGTATGTATCGATAACTTTTTTCATTGATTTACTAACCCTAATCCAAACCTAACTTAACTAATGATTTTGTTGTAACATTTATTTATTATGAGTTAATTTCATATCTATAACCACTAAGTCTTTATACTTTTCATCAGCTGTTTGTGTATTCATAAAATCGTTTAATTGTCGATAGATGTATTTGGGTGTGGCTGCAGACTGTTGCACGATAAGGAGCCGTCCTCGCTGAATGATTCAAAGGCCAAGGCTGACTGACATGCTGTGACACCTGACGAGCGTGGCTGAGGGCCAAAGTCCCCCGAGGCCATTTCCAGGAGTCAACTCCCAACTGGAATGTCAGAAACAGAACACCAGTCTGTCGAGTTTGTTTTTCCTCCGTAGTTTGCATACGCACAATCCCAGCTCAAAAAAAAAAACAAAAAAAAACAAAACAAGAAGACTTTTTTTGAACAATGGAGTCCATTGTTTGGACCTGAAGTGAAATGTAGATGGTGCTTGTTTTCCCTAATGTTGTCTAACGTTGTTAAGTTATTGTTGTATTTGGGTCTTGAGCTCACAGTGACCTCGTTGTTTTACTCTTATAGGATCTCATTTACAGAAACTTAAAAGATTTTACACAATATTTGTTTCTTTTTTTTTCACTGTTTCATTTAATCCACTGATTTTTCTTAGAACAGGCCGATACATTTTGCTGTTGTGTTTATAAAAAACAATTGTGTGTTAATCTAGAGTTTGAAAATAGGTGAAGTTTAAAGATCACCGGTTAGAACTAGGCAATTGCTTCCATCCAAAGGCCTTTATGATGACTCCCTGTCGTAAATATTATCTGGGGGGGAAAAGGTTAAAGGACAAAATAATATATAGAAATGAGAAAGTGAAACAGAAAACAATAGTTTACCTCTTTCAGTCTATCACTGTTGACTGTAATAATTATCTCTGATTTCCCCTTCCCCCCCCCATCCCCTCTTCCTCTCCTATATCTCATCCAAAAACGTTGTGTCATGAAGTGTGTTCTTCTGGAAACATATGACAACACACTGCAAAGGTGATCATTTATAAAAATGTACCTTCAACCTGTGACATCCGGCATGTGGCAATTAAAAATCAGAGGCTGCTCAACTGACAATAATTCCATACTGTTGTTTTTGATGTACTTCTTTAATCCAAAAAAAGATATATTATTTTAACTGTCTGATATATTTTTCTCATAAATCCTGAATACATGTATACCTCAGCAAAAATATCTATATATAAAAATATAAATATTGTTGTTTTCATATCAAAGATTCACTTTAGGCACGTTATATTACTTTCCAAATGTATATTTCACTTTACTTCTGCGCAATCTAAAAAAAAGAAAAAGAAAACACGTCTCGGCCCCTTGTGCGTAAAGGTCATTGGCAATAATCTGGTTTAAAAGGCCTGACGTCACGTGAGCGCTTAGCAAAGATCACCCTCAGGTGGTCAATGTGGTTTTTCTGGTTCTTTGACAAAGATGGAGAGCTGTGTGTAAGCATTTTATGTATTTATCATTTCATATATTTACATTTAAAAATATACCATGGATCAATCTTATGGATTAGTTCCAAAGTATCCTTAAAGGTACAGAAGTTCACTTTTGGTATTTGATTTGACTTACCTTCGGCCAGCATCGTTGACTGCACCTCTCTGCTGTAGGCAGCGTGCTCTCTGTACGCTGCATGAGAGTATGGGTATTCTGTCTTGCCAACAGCGTACGCACCCCCTGGCGCCATCCCGTTCAGGTTGTAATGGTGGTACGCGTACGGGTTCATGTGCTGAGCTGAGTACGGCTGCTGCGCCTGGTAGAAATCCTGCGGGCCGTGGAGCGCACTCTGGCCGCTGTAGAAGCCCATGTCTGTGGATGAAGACTCCGGCAGAGTGGGTGAATCCTTGGTGGCCGAGATGGAGCTCCCAACCACGGATAGGGGAGGCTTCTTCTCTTCGAAGACAGGTGAGGACTGTCCGTTCATTTCCCGACCTTTTTTTTTAAAGAGTTATTCTGCTCTTAACTTTAAACCAAGGACAGTTCTGAACTCCTCACCGTCTGGAGCTGGCGTTCCCAAACTCCCTAAACGCAGCAGCCGGGTTGTCCACCGTGGCGGCGCCCAACCCAACTAGAGCTGGTAATTACAGGGCGCGCCGAGCTGAGCCAAGCCGGGCAGGACAGAGGGGAGTGGATGTCTCCTTCTCATTGGCTCGGCTGCTCGCTCACTGCCTCTGCCCTGAGGCCAAGACAGCGATGACTGTCGCCTGTCTGGCTCCCTTCTCCTCCCCACAGAAACCTCTTGTAAGCCTCTCCTTGGGCCCGCAGCACGGCGCATAAACAGTTGGCAATCCTGTCAAGTCTTCTAACTTTTACCTCTTTCAAATCTTAGAAAACAACCACTATTCTCACCAGAGTAGACGAAGATTGACTTAACCACGCATAATGGTGTTGTGATAAGGAGTGTTTACGAATAAGCTTTACGGTGCTGTTCCATTCAAATGCAGATTTAGAGCCATGTGTTGTTGTCCACCAGTGTTTGGGGGTTATTTACAGTTAATCGAGGCTAATTAAAGAAAAGGGCTTTTCCTCTTTTACATGTGTTGACTCGGGACCCGAGGCTTCTCACAAGCCTCGGGGAGGAGGAGGAGAAACAGCCCATAAAAGCTTAATAAACCTTTGGGGTGCTGTATGGCCTGTAACATTCCTAAAAGAGTTTAGATTAAGTTAAGCTGCAGCAGAGTGCTCATCTCAGAAAATGTGAAATACTTATTCTTACAAGCCGGAACCTTAACCATAATACACTCATTAAAAACACATTTAATACTCAAGCTGGAGGTGAAGTTATATGATCCCTAAAGTTTAAAGTAGTAATGTCAAAATCTCACCACTAGATGTCAGTACTAAGTCTCTCTGACTACCAGGCGCAAGCTTATACACTAACACTGATTTAAATGAAGCCAGAAGTAATTTGTTGTGCCTCTGAAGCCTCGTCAGATGACTTCCATTTAAACTTCACATTTCAACCATTTGTCCACACACTCTTAATCATCTGCAATGTTTACATATTTTTAACAAATTGTTATTTAAGTTTTATCAATGGAGTGGAGATACAGACTAGAGTAATCCTTCCACATACAACCCAGGCAACTGAACAAAAAAAGACTGGTTGAAAAATCACTAGTCCAAAGAACTAAATGCATACATACAGAAGGAGAACATAGGGTATATTGCCCTACTGAAAAAAACAAGATCGAAGCACATAAAAGAAGAGTATTACATAGAAGCTAAATGGACATTACTCAAAATCCCACACCACACAACTTGCAGGTTTAATTTTTTTTATTAGCATTTCTCTTTCTCTGTCATATATGGTAACCCTCAAGTCCTTGCAAAATGAGTTCCCAGAAATTTACAGCTTTATTTTTTTTTTTTAGTGAAACTCACCCTTTCTTCACAAATATCCCATCTCAAAATGCAGAGTTCTGACTCCAGTCACATATTGAGAGCATCAAAAGCACTTAGTGTGACTGACCAAGCTCTCAGCGGGGAGGTTCCTCCTGTTCTTAACCCATTATAAAAAAAGGAGACAGTGTGAATACATCGGGCCTGGGATGAACAGAGGCGCTTGGCTTTGTTATATACAAACAGGAAGTAGGAGTGCAGGGAGGAGGAGCAGGAGTATAGGAGACCCCAAGTAGTGGTGATGATCGTCCTCCTCTCTTGTGATGTGGTCCCAAGCGGACAGAATTCCCTGTCTGGTCCACATATTCCAGAATGCCTTGTGAGTGAGTAAGACCACTCAGGGGGAAACTGATGAGGGAGGGGGGGTGGGTGGGGGCAAAGGTCATAGTGAAGCAAAGGCAGGGGCTGTTCTCACAATCTCTGTTTTCAAAACTATTCAGATGACTTGTTGGGTGATTCTTCAAAACCGCAGAAAAATTAAGAAATTCAAACATTCAGTTCCAGGGCTGGTTGGCAAATGGAACAGAACAAGTAGAGTCCAGTGAGACATACAGACCAACCACCCCATGCTTACACCTGGTTACACTCTGAGAACAGACAGAGCAGGTTCTTTTTATATATATAATACATGTATGTATAAGTACTGTATATGTATTCTTTATTGGTATTTTACAAGATTCCCTGATGGCCAGCGCAGAGAGAAACAGAGGGGGGGAAAGTGGGGGAGGCTTGTCCAATTTTACATACAGTAGAAACCAGTGGTGGGAGGAGAGATGAGGGGCACAGTGCCTGGATTTGTCCACGTTGTGTCAGATCAACCCCCAGTCAGATTGGAAGGAGGAGACAGGAAGGAGAGGGAGAAGAAGTGTGAGAGAGGACAAGGAGGGGACAGTATATCCACCCAGTCAGCGTGTTGTTCTGTGGGGTTGTCTTCAGTAATCAGCTGGTTTGTTTGTTTGTTTGCTTGCTGGGTCGTTTAGTGTACGTAATCTCCTCATCCTCCTCCCCTCGTCCCTCCCGGGTTGAACTGATTGATCAACGGAGATCTGACTGGCCGACGTAACTCCAGACTTAAGGACCCATGGTTTCATTCTCTCTGAGTGGGACGAATACAGAATACAGAAAATGAGTTTATATAGAATTGTTCATTCATGGTCAACAGGCTTCACGTCAATTTTACCAAACTGTAACGTGTTGTATTTACCTTATTATCAACTGTGCTTATGTGAAGGCACTTTTATCAAAGATCATGTTCAACATTTAAAAAACTTTTAGAGCCAAGAGTTAATGGGATGATTATTATTACTCTTGAGTCTCTTAAATTCAATTTGAAGCTACTCATAGTATCCAGTTAGCTTAGCACAGACATTAGAATTAAAGGGAAACTAGTAGGTTGGCTCTGTGCAAACATTATTGAATCCATGTACCAGCACATCTGATGTTCAAAATTATTTTCTGTTGTATTTTCTGGGGTTAGCAACGCAGTCTTTAAATTGGAGAAAAAGACCCCCCTCAGTTTGCCCTTTTCACCCCTTGTTGCACAATATAGGAATACTAAACTGTGATACCTTATAATACCATTAGGTGCTCTATCTCCTGACACTAAAAGATAGCAGCAAACCAGATAGATGGTAATCAAACTCAGAAGTAAAATATTTGTTTTGATATTTGTATTGGAATGAACAAAAAAAGTCACTAGCCTTATCCTTCTGAAGTACTGATAACTCAAAATCAATAATTTAAGATTTGGTAGTATTTGCAGCAAAGCCATCTATCAGTAAACATTGTTTGTTATGAGACTGATGGTCAGACAAAAGGAAACAGCCTTACAATAATCAATGGAATTAGTTAGTAAGTCTCTTCTAACTGATCCATTGAAATATGTTAGGAGCTGTTATTTATGTTCATGTTTGTTCTGTGAACTTCTGCTGTCATTGACTTCAAGTTATCTCAGTTAAGTTCTTCCGGACTCACCTTATGTGAGTTTCTTGGCTTTGTTGTAGAGCGAGTCGACCACTTTGCTCATGTTCTGAATGGTCTCCAGGGCAACCTCGTATGTTTTGTCCACCACCGGCTCCTCGAACACAATCAGCACACCCTCCCCTTGGTCCAAAATACCTGAAGATAGGTGAGGGATAGTAAGCGTAGGAAACGGTTAGTGGTGCAATGGGTCAACATGTCACACAAGTAAGAATGAACCATTGGTGTGTCATGGATCAGATGTTTCTTTTGGATCTGACAAAAAATATACATTTGTATAATTGGCTTGACTGTAACTGTAACGAACTATAACGAATCTCAAGGCCACTTTTCTTCATTATATACACAATGTTACAATTTTGATATCTATCTAGCTAGCACAAACAGGATCCTATGAACATGCACTAATGGAGAGATGTCAGAGTGACGGAGCGGCCCACAGCGGGCGCTCCTGAGCTGATGGTGGGGAGGGGGTTTGGTGCTCAGTGCTCAGGAAGGGATCTGGCACCTCTCCAGCTACCAGACCAACTTCCGTATTTGGTGCGCACTGGGAATTGAACCGGCGACCCTCCGGTTCCCAACCCAAGTCCCTACAGACTGAGCTACTGCCACCCTTCAAAGCAGGAAGGGTGGCAGCATTAACCAGCATTAACCGGAGCTTAAGCCCCAGCTAGTGTTGGGTGGCTTCGATGCAGTTTGACATTTGGCTGGCACACAGGGCCAAAATATATATATATAAAAAATAATGGGGTGCTGGCTGGTCTAGCAGCTATGGTGCGCGCCCATGTACAAAAGTTGCAGTCGTCGTCGCGATGGCCGTGGGTTCGAATCCGGCCTTTTTAACAGTGAAAACACATGGAAAAATAAACTACCTGTTTGTGAGTTTAAAAAGTAATATTATAAAATTAAAATGTTCCTTAAATACAATAAAAGAGAGAGAGAGGAGGAGCAGGGTTAAGAGGGACAGACAGTCAGTCATCATCAGTAAGATGAGAAAAAGGTGACCTGGCACCTCTATAACGTTATTTTAATGCAACATAAACTATATTGATATTAACGATATTGTCTTAACCTATATCTTGTTTGAAAATATATCGATATATCTTAAAAACTCAATATATTTCCCAGCCCTACTGTAAACTATGGAAAGAATGTTGTTTTTTCGACCAGACATGGCCATTTAGAACACAAAACATAAACACACTGTTGGTGTGTGTTACACGCTGCTGAAGCATGTGATGTGTGACGAGACAAAACTAAAAACAGGGATGATGCACTTGGTGACTATATGTACTTGTATAACGGTTTGTTCTGCTAAGTTTATAACTACAGACTACAGCAGACTGACAAATTGTTATTAACTTTAAGCTAATGATTGTTGTCACACAGACATCAGCTGATCATGATGAACGTGGTCATGGTGAGAGTTAGCGGAGGAAATATAAAGCACAGTTTGATACAAAGTAACAATTCACATTGAAATATCAACACTTTACATGTCAAAGATAGCGCAAAGCTTGCAGAAATGATTTCCAAAAAGTCTGAACTGTCTTCGGATTTGTAACGAGATCTTCATGTCACCTACTCTCACTTTAACTCTGCTTTGTTTCATTGAGACTCCACACAGGGATTCATGGATCATCTGTGATTTGAGGCACCACTTAAAAGAGCAGGAGAAACTTAAGAAAAGGTCTAAATTGCTAACTGACAAATAATCTGATCTAGAGTGACTGTAAACAACAAGGTAGCACTAATGTTTGCAACCAGGAATACCTCCTATTTCCACATTCAGTAAGGTTAAGCCCATAATCTGCAGGCACCTACCGTGAAACTTCTTGTCCAGGATCATCTGTGATAATTTTCTTTCCACATCTCCCTGCAAGGCACACACACACTCAGATTTAGTACATTACACGGCGAAATCTAAAATGTAAAACCAGCCTCTCAAGTAGAACTGAAGTGGCAGTAAAAAAATAAATCTTACCTTTGAGAGTTTGATGAGGGAGGAAATGTGTGCTATCTGTTAGACAATAAAACAAAATAGAGATACTTAATTAAACACAAATCGACTATTTAAAGTTTGCATACTGGACATACCAAAATCTGCCCAAACCTGGGGCACAGGGGCAACCAGGGCACAACCTGAATAAGGTCTGCAACACCTGCCAACGTAATAAAATAGCCCACAATAGTAATAATACAAAAACGGAATAATACACAATTGCAATACAGATTTGCAGCTTTTAATGTAATAATCCCACAAACGTAAAAGCAGTGGCTTGCTAGAAATGTCATACAAAATTCACTGCAATTATTATGTAGTAACTGTTACATCTGCAGGGATTTGTGACGTTTATGGGAAGAAGTTTATGGGAAGCAGTTTTCAAAACTGTAATAACTTCCCACTAATGTAATATGAAAATGAAAAATTATCTTGCTGGTTATCGTTTGTTTATTTACTTATACATCTGCAAAATGAGTTCGAGTTAGCTCCTTAGAAAATATGTTGAGTTGGGGCAGAGCAGGTCAAAATGTGTCAAAGCAATGCTCTGAGTATGTTATAAATAACTTGCAGAAACTTTGTGCTCAATATAGGCTGTGCATTAACGAGTCCACCTTATACCTTCTCTTCCACACGCTCTCTTTCTCAAATTCACACAGCTTCATCTTTGGGATTATTACATTTAAAGCTGCAAATCTGTATTACTTGTGGTTTATTACGTTTGTTGGCGGGTGTCAACAAAAGGTCCTTTATGTGTCTTTACTTGTTGTTGGGGTTAAATACAGACAGATGTCAGACTGATTACCTGGACTCTGGAGAAAGGTTCAATGACTCTGATGAGGTTCTGCTCCAGCAGGTTATCATACAGCTTGGTCAGATGATTGCTGATGATGGGGTCATCCCTCAGCTCTGCTTTGTACTCTGTAAGTGCCTTCAGGAGGGACACAAGATCAATGCATTACAAATCAAGCAAGAAACTCAGACATGGCCATGAGCCTATCACTAACAGAAATCAAACGATTGGAAAGACTGTTCTAGTTCCTGTTACTTCATGTATGACTGTATTTATAACATACAAGTCTATCAACAGCCTCAATATGCTCAAAATACAGTTTCAAACTGTGGACACAAACCTGCTCAAAGTCTGCAAGCGACCGGTTCTTGCTGGCAAGTGCCACACATTTCAGTGAATCTGTCTGTAGGAAGAGAAAACACACATCAGGTTACAGATACACTTTGATTTATCAGATCGATGTTTTTGTGTCAGCTGCAATTTTCGCAGTTCAAAGTGAAAAGGGGACCAATTCAAAGGCATGACTTCATATTGACTAAACAGCGACAAGAGGTGTAAAAATATATTGACCTACAGAATTATCATTGATGATATCAGTATCTAATGTGATACTGGATCAATGCATCAGGAGAACTGTTCTGATGTTGGATAACATGCAGTGGTTAAGTTGTGTGTGGTGTGCACAGCAACGCCGCCAGACAGCAGTGTTGTAATCTATCTTTAGCTATTTCACTTTTCCATTACAACACAGCATCATCCCAAGCACAAACACAAAGAAACCAGGGGCCGTGTTCACAAAGTAAATACTCTCCTTCTAAATACTTAAGAGTTGCTCCTGGTGACAAAATTCTAAGAAAATTCTTAGAATGATGACATTTTCGAAGAATTCCTCCTTAAAGTTGAGACTAGATCGTGGTTATGATAAAATTATTCATAAAACTTCTTAACCCTTAAGGGTGCACTCCTAAGCACGATTGGCCTGCACTCACATTGCTCCAGGACTAACGGGCCTGAAGTGTTCTTAGTTTACAAGACAGGCGGAATCGAATAAAATAAAATAAACATAAAAGGTCGCTATGTTGATTCCACATCCGCTCATTGGAGGACAACACAGAGAACATGACAGCTACTTTACTGACTTTTATGGCTTATCTTGAGATATTTTAGTCAGATACAGACATAACACTCCAGGGTTACTCTGTAATGAAGGCTGTCCACATTCTGTAGCTACCTGTGCGTTTGCTCGTGCATGAACTGCACCGTGCCGAAGCAAACCTCTTCCAAGTGTGCAAGAGCCAAGAAAGTGTACCGTGCTTGAGCGCGGCTGTCACACTGGTCAAACAAACTGGACTTTAGGTGTGAAGCATGCATAGGTACGGCTTGCCTAGTGTGAGTGCGCCCTCAGACATCTCTTAAGTAGTAAAACTGTTAGAGGGGTAGTGAGGAGGACTTTTTACAGGCTTAACAGTTTCTCAAGCTGAGGAGAAAATGGAGAAATGTTCTTCAAACACTACACAAAGAATATTATTGAATCATTGTTGGGCAGAACAGATACAAATTATTTATGCAGACATTTCAATCCATCTATGACTTTTTTCAGAACAAAGTGAGACATGTATGTTGAGTCCCTATACATGTGGTTCCCTCTACAGGTGCTCTTCACATGATGATATAATGATCAGCATTGAAGAGGCTGCTGCACAAGTGGGCATGTGATTTTAAACATTTTGTATGCATTAAGTACGTCTTACTATTTATTCAACAGAGATGTATTTTTCAGAACATTCCTAATTACACAGTGTCTGACTAGATTCTCTGATTGGGTCCAACTATGTCCATTATAAAGTATGTTTTTGTTCTGAATTTTTTGGATCAACCAATCACAGCTTCTGAAAACAAATGTGTCGTAACTAGCAACGGGGTAAACCACTCCTCCTCACTAAAATAGAAGTTGCAGGCCCTTCCTTGCTCAACGTTGCTCTGAGAAAGTTCCTAAATCACTCCTAAGCTAAAAATCCTTGCCAGGATAGATCAAGTTTCAGGGGTTCAAGTTAGGAGCCCTCTGAGAGGATTCTCAGAATGTTTGCGAACACAGGCCGAGGCATTTTTCAATACAGAGTGTTTAATGCTGGACCACACTGTTTAATGCTGGACCTGGAAATAACAATAGGTTAGCTATAAGTGAGCTACTTAGCCAAATCTGACAACATTTGCAGTCTAGGAAAAGCCCAAAGTCCTGTATAAAGATACAATATGTAGAATTGTTCAATCCTTGTCATGGAGGGGTTTTGCAATAGGTTAGTTATGTTTAAACTGGACATGCATTAAAATTCTCAGGAACAAAGGTTTACCTGTCGTCCAGCATATCGTAGAGCAAGTTTGCCACTGATGAGGGCCTGCACATCCTCTGGGCTGAAAAAGAAAGATCAGGCAAATCACGACAGACAATCTTTCTGGGTTCTCTCCGAGTGAAATGTGATTAACCTTGAAATTGGAAACATTTATAAATAATGTGATTACTTTAAAGAAGTATATTAACTTTGGGCAACAAACATGATCAGGATGTTTTTACTGTGTTGATCAATATTAATGTACAATTATAAAGTATATCCCAATATACAATTCAACAGATATGCCATTTATTACTTATTGGCATTATTACTTCTCGTTATTATTCTTTTAGTGTTCAACGTTAAGCATTTTTTCTAAAATTATTTTGGGGCTTTTTGCTTGTATTTATAAGACAGCTGAACAGAGACAGGAAATGTGGGGCAGAGAGAAGAGGGTAGACAAACATCAGAGGTTAGAGGTAGGGACTTGAACCTGTGGACGATGCGTTGAGAACTAATAGCTTCTGTATACGGAGCGCCTGCTCTACTGACTAAGCTAAACCAGCAACAGTGGAAATTATCTGAAAATGTCCTTTTCTTAAAAAAACACACCCCATAAGGAAAGACCAACATATAGCAGCAGCTATATTTTAATCCTTTAACACACAGGATGTCATATATGAATTGAGTCCACTCATTTCTCTTTAACAGAGTAGATCACTTTTTTCACAGGCCAAAGCTTTGCAGTGGAACGTGCACTTTGAAGTATACAAATAAAATGTTTTTAACATTATTCATCAAACTTTTATGGGGCTCCCCATTACACATATCTTTCATCAACCAGCCCAGATACATTCAAACTTAGATTTTTAACAGGCCTGAGTAGTGTTTCACTTACGCGTTGAGCATGATTTTGCAGAGCAGCATGTATTTGAGGGCTGTGATGGCTCTGGGGCTGTCAATGGAGTCGTAGCCCTCAAACGCCTCATAGAAGTAAGAATAAGCCGTCTTCCAATCTTTCTCCTCTGCTGCGTGAATGATCCCTGAAAAATCAACCAAAACATTCGTGTCATTGTTAAGTTAACTGCAACCACAAAGCAACAGATTCCACTCTTGTTTATCTGTTCAAGACGTAAACATACGAGGGTCCTGCAGCAAAAGCTACAGTGTCGTTCCTGCTTTGTACCTGACTGCATGTCTAAAGCTGCTTGCAGTTTGGGCGGGCAGTAGATGGCATTGGCGGTTGTTCTGGCAGACGTAAGGGCGGCACGGGCTTTGGGCAAGTTACTGAGTGCATGGTATGTTTTACTTTCCAGCAGCTGAACCTCCACAAGCAGGGCTTTGTCGTCCATCTTTTTCAGCTCCTGCAGCAACTGGGAGCCTGCAGAAGGAGGGAAGTTTACAGTCAAAGCAGCGCTTTCAGGCCTTTTCTTAAACTTCCTTCAAAGGAATAATTAAACATGTATTATACGTTTTTAGTCCACAAATGATTTAATGCAGGATTTCAAAACAACATTTCAAGGTTGTATTCTTCATCCACCCCTTACTAATTTTCAGACACGCTTTCCATTGTCCATTATAACAATCTGTAATTGTCTAAAGTAGATTTAAGACTTACCAAGTTGTAGTGCCTCCTGGTAGCACTTTGTGTCGAAATACAGGGAGATGAGACGAGCCTGAGGAGAGAGGTCAACATGTCAAGGTTCTTGTTAACATAGTATTTGTTCAAATGCAACTCCAGTGTTTTTGCCAAATATTTCTTCACATCTGTTTTGATTTATAAGGATTCCTTAAGTATAGATAGTTTACTTATTGTTGCCTTCAGCCAGTTAGCACACTTAGTTTCACTTCTGAAAGCTTAGAGCTTTGGCGAAGCGTTGGTGCTCCTACAGTGCTGCTCCCACCAGCACAGGAGTGTCGAACTGCAATGCACTTGTTTCGAAATGTAGCAATTCTCACCTCTAGTGCCTGTCTGAGGAAGGTCCTCTTCTCAGCCTTGGCCCACTCTATGCACTCCAGGCAGAGCTCGACCTCCTGGCCTGTGGCAGCCTCCATGTCCAGGAAAAGGTCCAGCAAGGAGCGGACCAACCGGGCTGCCTTTGCCTTTGAGATGGAATTGAGGAAGGGCCGTACATACTTCAGCAGACCCCCGAGCTCTAAGGATAGGACGGGAAGAAATTAAGTCAAAAATGTTTAATTAGAAGACAGCTGAAACTAATCTATATTATCAATATAGATTAGTTTCAAGCTGTCTGCAAACAAGAACCAGTACAAGGAAGACTTTTTTTTGCTGATTACTGATGATTTCTGAGAGCACAATGTCCACTTAAGAACGTTTCCTAACTAAAACAGGAGGAGTCTCTAAAAAGTGTGTTGTATGTTCGACCCCTTGTACTCGTCATTTGCAGTTGTACCATTACACATATGGAAAACACAACAGGAAGAATACTTGTGCAAGACACTTTAAGTCCTACTCAGACGTTTGGAAAAATCTGCAGGCGGCCAATCAGAGACTCTAATGGAGTCCTGTATGTAAACAGAGAATGATTCTAGTCAGCACCCGGACATGTGAAGTGCCACTTCATTGGACAAAGTTCACTTTTTCCTGTTCTACTGTTGTGTTGAATCACAGCGCTTCCTCTGGCCCAAATGTGAGGCAGGAACAAACTTTTCATCAAAGTCCCCTCAAGCTATGACCTTCAATAGCTACTACCTCCCTCACACAAGTGATTCATGGCTGGGGTTTTTTTTTTTTTCAAACAAGATCAGTAGATGTCTTACAGAGGGGTTTTTGACAGAGATAATAACTAAAGAACCAGTTGCTTATACTGCCCTACAAAGGCAAAAAAGACCTTAACTCGCCAGAGTGTAGAACTGAGAAAAATGACTTTAAAGTATTTTTGTTGTCCAGCCAAATGAGTTGCAGACAGAATATTGGAAATGTGGCAATTCTTTGTCTTTTTAATAATGTTATTAATGTTGACAAAAATATTTAGCTCAAACATGACCTTTGACCCTTATTTGGAAGTTAAGGTACTCTGCCTTTGCATTGCCTGTATAATAATACGGGGTCATGCCAAGGCAAAAGGCATTAACTTCCATTTGATACTGTATTTCACTTGGTTGCATGGTTAAAATAACACAACCAACACTATTTATTTTCTACACTTTAGTCAAGCAACTGTGTGTGTCAGAATTGCTTGATGACAGATATTAAAACAAAGGCATATCACCTTAACTCCACTGCAGTAAAACAGTAACTTCACTTTGATCCGCAGCAAAACAAAGGCAGAAGACCTCAACTCAGATTGAGCGTTCCTGAATGCTGCAGTTCAAAGGCAAAGACCCCTTACGAGTGAAGTTACTGGACTCTGCCTTGGTTTCTCGAGGGCTTTTGGAAGTTAAGGCAAACACAACCGACTATTTTCTCAAAAGAACAACACAATTGACTCAAGATATTTGTCCACAAAATAAAGCACATCTGTAATGTTCCAAAAATGACAAAAACTCATTTTTGAAAAAAAAATGTCTAGAAGTATAAACTATTAAAATCCTGTTTATTCCCCAGGATCAGTACTCATGTGACACGACTGGGTTGCAAATTGTATTGATGGGTGAATTGGACAATACCCTATTTATAACGCTATGTGTGTGTGTGTGTGTGTCTGTGGCTGGTTGTGTGAACATGATGTCCTGTTACCTGCAGCTTGCCCAGTCTTTGCCAGCAACCCACCCAGCTCCAGGATGCTTTGCTCTTTAACACGAACAGCCTCCTCATCACTCTCCTGGATGTCCCGCTTCACTACAACACACAAACGATGATGATGATGATAATGATGTAATCAGATCCGTACCAACAGGAATCACCGCGATATACAAACTATACTGATACTAAACAGAGCATTAATGATCAATCGAGTTTAATCTGTTCTGATTGGATGGCAAGCCGCCAAATGGTTAAATAGCGAACCTGTCAAACCATAAAAAAAAGGAGGTTATTGTTAATGACAGCTTCGTAGCTACGCTTTAATAACCCAGACAAAGAAAACAACAGCACATTTGCATTAAACAAAATGAGTGTGGTTAGAGAGTGAACTCAGTTTCACGTTGATTTCCTTGTCGGCCTGACACCTGACAAGACGAGGCATAGCATGCTAACAACGCTGGCTGCATGCTAACGTTAAACTAGCCAGCTGTCACCCCCCCCACCCCAAGTCCCTGTCAAATGAATGAGCCAGAGCAGCTAACATTAGCACGTCTGATAAGCTTGCCGGTGTGTTGCTAACCGGCTAGCCCACTGCTGCTGACTCACTGTGCAAGCTAGGAGAGAAAAAGAGACGGCCAGCACTAGGCAAGCTAACTTAGCTTAGCTGCTAAGTAGCTAACAGCATCATATGGCTAACTTGGCTACTTCACAAAGGAGACCTGGCTGTTGCAGCTTCTTCTTTGTCACACCGCGATATTATTTTCCTCACATTTGGCATAAAGCGTTGGTTATATTTACCTATAGAATGTAAAATATCGATAGAGGCATTCCGGTCTGTTCCAAGAAGAGACTGTGCTCTCTGAAACTCAGCCACTGCCGCGGCTGCCATCTTTCCTCTGCCTGCCTCCGCTGCGCCCGGCCGGGATGTTTTCCGGTCAGGTTCGCGTACAATGGGCGGAGCAATGCCGCCCCCTGCTGGTGATGCTGAGTACCGCCTTGACTGGGAGCGAAGCCGTACTGTAAATGTGAAGGCAGAGGGCATGTCTGAAACGAACGAAAATGTCTTTCTTTGAAACGTTTTTAGAAAATAATAATAATAATAATAATAAAATTGTGACATTCAGGCAAAGACCATCAGCAACACGACTGATTATTTCTATACAGTTATTTGTAATGCCTGTTAAAGCTCCTGTGGGACAGGTGTCAGATGAGGTGGTTAGAATAGAATAGAATAGATTCACTTTATTGATCCCAAACTGGGAAATTGTGGCGTTACAGCAGCAGGTTATCCAAACACACAATATGAGTAAAAAACACAATGTTAGCAAATCTAAACACAATATAATATTAACTACAAAGTAAATAAGTACTAAAAGATATCAAAAATAAGAATGTGAATATACACAACTAGGATTTCACTAAGCATTACTAGTCTTAAATAGGAAGATTACATATGGAAGATTTAATGTAAATGTGCAAAAACAGAGTTGTAAATGGTTGTAAATGAAATATGAAAGATTTAATGTAAATGTGCAAAAACAGAGTTGTAAATGGACAGCATTGACATAAGTTAAAGTGCATGAGTGCAGACATATTATAAGTAGAAACTATACAATATAACGGCGAGTAGACAGCCAAATGAAGTGAACATGAGTGCAGGGATAACTTGTAAATTTAAACATGTGCAGAACAGATTACAGTATGGAGAGACAGATATTGTCATCATGACAGTTCTCTGCTCGCATGAGGTGAGCTGTTACAGGTTGGCTCCTGTTGTCAAATGAGTATTATATGGGGAGCAATTTTTCATCACAAAATACTACTTAGCCAGCCTACACATTAACAAAATCAGCACAGCGATGAGGTCCCATTTTGCCCAAAGGGGGCGCCTAAATCGCCGCAAATAAAAAAATATCCAGTGGCTTTAATGATGTCTTATGAATCATGCCCTCTATGATCATGCCATACAAATAACGGTGGTGTTCATGATAAGAGAGGAGATATGAGTAATCTTTATCTCATTGTCATTTGTAATAGTGTTTCATTGATTTGATTGTTCTAAAAATTAAAACTACTTCCACAGCCATTTCTTTCCTCATCGATATGAAAAAAAAGATTGCATTTCAGTTAAACTAGATTTTTAAAGAGGTTCTTATGTGGGGAGAATATAGTATCCATAATTAGTGTTGTTAGTAGCACTACTGGCATGTGTATGTCTCCAGAGCTTAATATGTTGCTGCAGAAAAAAGAATTCTGTTCACCCATAACATTTAGTTAAACAAGAGCAGCAAAAGATCATTTTTGGCCCCACATTAAAAAAATATATAGCACAGAATATATTCATATATAATGCATCTTCTGCATCACTCAATTTCTATGTGCACTTGATTTGTAGCTTTCTTAGCTTAAGCTGGAATCACCTTTAGACAGAATTAGCTGGAGTAAAGTCTCAAGTTGACTCAGTAAGAAAGGAGAGCAGTCCGATTCCAATTCTTAAACTTGACTTTATTGCACAAGTTTTAATAAAGCAACTTGGTGATACTAAAAAGACACTGGCACATCTTGATCAACACTTAAATAGGACCATTGGTATGAAATAGTAGTAAGGGATGGAAGTATACATGATGATTAAACCATCCACTCATTAAATATAAAAAAAAAAATAGCCTTTATTTAATCAACATAAAAACTCTCATTCATAGCTTGTGAGTGAGTACACTCATGGCAGGAGCAGCATCTTTCACAGGACAATGGACAGGTAGTCACAAACCTGAAAGCAAAGAAAAGAACAATTAACATGTTTTGTACAGACTGGAGAATATATATCTGTCTGCAGAAATAATAAGGACATAAAGCACTTAGATACGACGTTAAGATCTGAGGGGGAATGACATTTTCTGTGGCAGGGACTTTTAGAGAGATACGTTTTTCTAGCAGCATGAGATTTTCTTTTCGTCTTACGAACATCCAACAAAAAAAAACATCTTCAAAAGCAACAGTTGACTGTGCAGCACCTGGCAGCTAATCATCAGGTTGGGAGAGCTGCTGTCTGTGTTTGGAGCAACAGAGAAAACAGGGTTGTGAAGACAGTCCTCCATGTGCTCCGACACCCTGGACTCCAGAAGTTGGCGCAGGACATCCGCCGTGATGTTCTGATTCTGAGGATAAGATTATAAATGTTTGGATGAAAAAAAACATCTTTTTTTTTTGTCAGTGTATCACAATTTAAAGTAGCTTTATATTTGTCAGATTTAATCTTTTTGGGGGGTTGGAGGCTATGAATTCTGTAAACAGGATATAATGTTGCAACTGAGTTAGTGGTAAGCTGTGAGCTACTCCTACAGTGTTACTATTGTCGTCTGTATTCGTTTATATTTTGCAAATGTTCACCATTTTAAGTGTGCTGAATCTTTTATTAGTAGCACCTATCGATGTACAGGCAAGCAAACATTACATGATGACATGATTTAACTTTTGCTGCCTCTTGGCCGGGACTCCCTTGAAAAAGAGGTTTTTAACGTCAATGGGACTTTCCTGGATAAATAAAGGTTAAGTAAATAAAAAATGACTCTTAAGCAAACTCTGAATTTTTTAAGGACAATTTTTTCTTGATTTCTTAGCACACTTGATGTTTAAGCGTGCAGGATATGAAAGATATACCTTGCTAAATTAAATAAGTCAAAGATCATGTTGTGTTCAGATTTTCCTAAGTGGTGACTCACTAGAGAAGTACGACAACTTTTTAATCAAAACTGCGCATTTGTTCTAAAAACCACAAACGCAACCTTCTAATCAGTTAACCAATCCAGCTGAGGGAAGAGTCTTTATTTATAAAAAAGTAAGAATTTAACGAGCAAACCTTAGTGTTAATGTACAGTCCACAGGGGCAGGAGATGAAATGGCTGTTGATGTTTAAGTTCCTCCTAAGAAACACAAGAAGAAAGGTGACATTTCAAAAACAAGACAGCAGAGACAGAGACATTTTTTAAAGCATCAGGTGACAGCAGTCTAATCTTTGACTCACGTGTGACATATGGGGCATATAATATTCATCTCCTCCATCCCCTCCACAACTGATGATATGTACTGCTGTTCAAACTGAAGGTTTCTCTCGTACTCCTCAATGATGGACATTTCTGTGGCACAGAGAAAGTAACACACAGCTTGATTAAAAAAGGCGCCTCCTTGTTTTCAGCAGATTTAAGGAAATGTGCTGCACCACGCATTTGCATTTACTTCAAAAGACATGCAGTGAATCTTCTATGTGAGGTAATATCTACAGTCTTGAGTTTGTACGGACTGCCACTACAGAAATGTAATACCATGAGACAAGAGCTCCTGTTGGATCTCTTCCAGAACCGCCAGTTCATCGTACTCCTTCATGACACTGAAGATCTGTTTGTGATAAAAGAAAGAAGATTTACTTACTGCACATTGCACAAGTTTACCTTTTCTTTACATTTTATTTACCATTGTGCACAATTTAGAATTTATTACTGTAAATATTATTTATCTTACTTTTACCTCATTTTATTTTACCTTATTTTGGTTGCATTGCACCGTGAGACGGAGACAAACGCAATTTCGATTCCACTGTATGTCTGGCATATTTTGGAATTGACAATAAAGTTGACTTTGACTTTGAAGACCTTTAATTGGTTTTTAAACTCAGACAGCAGAGATGGTAGCTGCTGTGTCCCTCTGTTCTAGATAATAACTTCTCAAGTCTTTGCCCACTTTTTGAGTCTTTCATTATTACGTTTTTTGTTGTTTTTTTTTTTTTAAACAATGTAAATGATCTTTTATTTCTTCAAAGAATCCGACTAGTTTTTCTTTAAGGTCTCTCTCTCTCTCTCTCTCTCTCTCTCTCTCTCTCTCTCTCTCTCTCTCTCTCTCTCTCTCTCTCTCTCTCTCTCTCTCTCTCTCTCTCTCTCTCTCTCTCTCTCTCTCTCTCTCTCTCTCTCTCTCTCTCTCTCTCTCTCTCTCTCTCTCTCTCTCTCTGACCAAAGCATCTGACTGAAAGCAACACAAGAGAGAGAGAGAGAAGACAGCAAGAGACAGCTGCAGGAACATAAGACATCCGGGTACTGATGGACTGTTTATTAGAAGGGACAAAGTGGGAGAGACAAACCTCTGCTATGCCGTCCGGCCCCCACAGGGAAGGCAGTCTCCGGTCCTCTGACTGGAGGGCGCCCCACTCCTCCTCCATCACCTCCTGCACGATGATGGAGGAAGCCCCGGAGCCGCAGAGCTGCTGACTCTGTCCCATCAGACGGTATCTATCCAGCAGCCTCGACCGGCTGCTCTTCAGTCTGTCCACACAGCGCTGGAAATTGTACGCAAAAAAAAAAGAACAGAAGGACATTAAAGTAGAACCCGGAGGCGCCCGACAAGCTAGCCGGCTAACATTTGATTTTCTCACCTTTCGGTACGTTTCTTTCCATGGCGGAGTCGTCCCCTTATAAAGTGAACGATGTCTGTGTAACGCATCCATCTGCACGCTATCAGCAAGTGTAAAGCAACATACACGCACTGATTTGTTCAAGCGAACTGCCTAAACTTGGAGGAAGACTTCAAAAACAAAACATTGCGCTGTAAACCATCTTTTAACCCCCATGTCCCGGAAGTTGACGACCGCTTCCGGGAAGTGCATGACGGGTAATGTAGTTTAATGAAAACAAAAACTGCTGAGCTGCTGCGAGCACTCCTGAACAAAGCTGGAAATAATTAAAAAGCAAGAGCCAAAACAACCAACCTCCAACTAGAGATCCCCAAAACAACAAAACCCTTTCGTTTAGGGGAATGTCTTGTTTTGTGTGTTTTATAAATAGTATGAACTGAATGCTCAGGCAGGGGAAGCAATGTGGTGCATAGGCTATTTAGTGTAATTATTAGATCTTACAACATGTTGAGTTGTCACCAGGGAACATGGAAGGATGGATGAGGAACTTACGGCTAGTGAATGAGTACGCCCTAATTAAATCAAATGTAGAAATCATTTATCAGTTTATTATAAACTGTCAAATGAGTGACAAATAATGAAAGAATTACTTAATAAATTGTTTGAAGTATTCCCTGTATTAATTCTAATGGAGGACCATAAATAACTTAATGATGAGTTACTGGAGAAGTGATTGTTAGATTCTACATAAATGGCTCTTAAAGTGAAGGGATGCATCACACTGAGTTAGTTCCTCATACCTGAGCACAAAGTCATGGACTTACTCCATACTGGAAATATGAGTTATTTTCTAAAGAAAGCCCAAAATATTTTTCCTGACTTTGGGACTAACACTTTATTTACAAAATTAACTTGCAGAAAAACAAAAAACAAATGTTGTTTAAGATTAACCAAATTCTGGTTGATATTAACATAATTCACAGTGTTTTCAGAAACTCAGGTTAAGCCCTCCCTTAATGCTCCAGAGCGCCAACATTTTTAAACTTCCCCAAACACATGAATATGTACTGCCTAACTTATGGCAGCCTAACTTTCAACAGAGAGAGATTGGAGAGAGGACACATCTTTATCTGTATCTTTATTTATTTGTGCAGCAGAAAGAAGAATTAAATAAGGCAGAAGAAGGAATGCACAGGTGGCACAAGGAACCCCCTACGGGTTTGTACAAGGAACCCACCTAACATTCAAATTAAGACATCTGCAAAGTCTTCTCACAAAATACAAACAAATGTCAGTCTTCATATTTTTATTTGGATCAATATAATGATGTCACAGATCTATTTCAGCCCTCTGTAGAGGCATTGTACACAAAAACATGGACCTGATATCCAGGCTCCGTGGATCTCTGCATCCAAGGCCTATCATCTTTTTATTATTGAAGCGAGAGCCCTGAGAAGTCTCCTTAACCCTCACTTTACGACTCCTTCGGTCAAAACACTAGATTCTATTTATTGATAACTGTTGGTATTAGAAGAGTATTTCTGCTGAGTATAACTCTAAAATAAATTGCTTACCCTCCCATCAAGTCAAGTGGTTTATCACTAACAACATTGAAGTGTTCACATGATAAATTGTCTTACATCAAGATAATAACATTCCTCACCCCATGGTGACATTTTCTTTGCAGTCTTTTGGAAATGATTTACAATCATAGGATACGATACTATGTGATAAGACTTTATGTTATACTACAGTATCTTCCAACGGTAGAAAAAGGAGCACACTCAAACAAGTAAAACTCTTCAAGGGCACGGCCGCAAAAAGACTTACAAGAAAGTAGAACAGTCAGCACACTCAGTGTCTTTTACTGTCTTTTAATCTGGGTAGAGCAGCAGCGCACAGACCAGCCATGGACTCGTTTCAGCAAACACTGATAAAGGCTCTTTGCTAAATCATGTCTGATGCTGCTTTGTATGCTGCTGCTCTAGCCAGATTAAAAGATGTCAAAGAATGCTGAGTGTGCTCTCTTTTCTACTTTTTTGTTCATTACATTATTGAACAAAACATTATGTAAAAATACTACATGATGCGATACAATACGATAAGATGTGATACGATACCCTAAGATACGATACAGTACGGTACGATAGCGTACGATACAATACAACGCGATGCAATACACTTTCATTGCCCTGTGGAGAAGTTTGTCTTGGACACTGTTGAAGACATTTAGCTGTGTCAGCATTGGTGTCATAAATATAGAAAACCAAAAACAGCAAGCAACGTTTTAAGAGTAGCATACACCAACCAAATGAACAATAAAAACTTATGAGACGTGTTCCTTATAACACACAACATTTCTAAGAGATAAAAAAAAAACATCATGAAGTTATTGCACGATCCCTTCAGCCTCAGATACAAATACTCGAATTGAGGTTAGCACAAATGAGTTTTTAAAACAATGAAGTTAATATTATTTGTAACTCAATATTGTCTTCCAGAGGGTAGGAGAATACTGAGCGTGTAATATGATACGAGTCAGAAAATATGCTCTATGCTTTCCTCAGAACAGACTGTTTGAGACTTGTTCATCTCTACTATGACCTTCATGTTAGTCTTGGCCTCACAAGCTATTCAGTGTAAAGAGATATCTTATACGTACCTCTCTACCACATACATCAAGTCTGTATGTAAAAGGTACAAACACTACTATAAACAAGTCAACATGGGCCTTCCATCTTAGTGAGAGCCGAGGTACTTGATTCATTTCTCATCCGTAATGTACTATGATCACTCATTTCAGTCCTGCACCATAGCCTCAGTTTTCAGGTGGCTCACACTAAATCACACTCTAAATTGCAAAACTCTGTATTGCACTAAAAATATGCTGAAGGGCCCGTGTCCTTGTGCAGCAGGCTCCAGACGGCTGAGAAATAAAAATAGGATTCCTAGGCTGCTGGTTTGAGATGAACACTGACTTACAGTAACCTTAAAGAAGCACTCGTTTCTTCTCGTCGGGAAAAGCACCACTGAGCCTGTAAACAGTTTGTTGCATCATTTCCTATGTTCAAAGTCTAAAAACATCATTCTAATAGATTGATAATTGATGCATCATTGTTTCAGAAGCATTTAGGCTACATTTCAAAGGATTGCAAAATAAGTAGGATTGGACTTGGTCATGAGATAATCAGCAAGAGTCAACCTGTTTTTGTCTTTCTCCCTTGACCTTGTAGCCTCATCTTGAGCCTCAACGTGTTATTGATTTAAGCGACATCATCCTAGAAGGAGATGCTATTGCACATATTTTAGGACAGTTGATGATTTAGTCACAGGTAGAAAGACTGCAGGTGAGTGCCAAAGATATTCACAACGGTGCTGGTATTCAGTGTTTAAGCAAATGTGTAAATGCCATAGCAGACGCTCCTCTGCTGTCAGAACAGCGCGCATGAGCACAATTCTCTGCAGGCGGATTTATCACCCCCACAATGTAAGCGAGCTCAGCCCACTCAAACTGATTCACAAAAACCTCCGCGTTCATCTTAAGCACCCCCCCCCCTCCCCCATCCTCTCCTCCCCTCCGCCCCCATCCGTGCCACCGCGGAGAGCAGCTTTTGACACATCTGCTCGGCTGGTTTCAGCACCTCGGACAGCGACCTCTCCGATAGGCTCGAGCCGGTCGACAGCCAATGGCGTTAGCGGCGCGGCTGCGACAGCGACGGCCAGCAGCAGCAGCAGCAGCAGCAGCATCCCAGAGAGCAGCCAATGAGAAGGCGCCGTTTCTCCCCCACATCCAACCCGAATAACTGCAGATGCCCGCATCAAAGCAACGGGTCTCTCTCTCTCTCTCTCTCTCTCTCTCCATCGCCTCTCCGTCTCTCTTTGACAGGTTTGCATAGTTGAAGATGCTTTCCATTTCAGGAATTCATAGTGGCCATTTTCCTCAGCCTTTGTTTTGATTTTTTTTCTTTTTTTTTTTTCATCAGAGCGATATGCTCCAACGTGTTGGTGTCTGAGGGAGATTTTCCAAGCTTTGAGCGTCGTGTTTGGACGTCAACAAGCCCTGACTGTAGAGATTTTCGGCTCTCAATGGAAGACATCTTCCCCCTCGCTGCGAGCGAAGGAGTGAAGCACATTTCTCATCTGCCTCCTGTCTTTCCGCATCTACGTGCGAGGGACTTTTTGAAACCAAGATTTAAAAAATAGCCTTCATAAAGCAGCAGCAGCTCATTGGGGGGAAACAAAAACTGTGGGCCCTTAAGCGCCGGGGACTGTACACTATCAAGACGGAATCGTTTTCACGCCCAGGACAGCTCGTGTTGGCGGTGTGGAAACCAAGCAGAAGGTCTGTAGGCGTTTTCACATTTTGACCGCATTTGCCCAGCAGCAAGAAGGGTCAAGGTGTGATTTAAGCCTATGGATTCCACAAGAAGAGCCAATTAATCAGAAGGTAGGTCAAATAACAGATTTATTTTCTTGCATTTTGCATATATAAGCTTCTGCGAACCATGAAACACATAATGGCATCAATACACCAAAAATGCCTGGGCTCATGTTAAAGCCAGCAATGACGACAGAATCACCAATGAACAGGTGTGTGAGCGCTCTTTTCTCCACACGTAGATATTCCTATAAAACAGGTGGTGTAAACATTAAATGTGACAGAATCTCATTCCCTGTTTTCATGCTCATGGCATGTTTTGACCAAGGTGTTTCTAGCGGATGCTTGTGAAGCTGCGGTGTGTTGGAGGGGCTGTTTTCAAGGCTTCCATTTTGAAGCTAAGATGGATGCTTGCGCACATTTCTTTCCCGTTCCTCTGTGGCCCTATCTTGGTTCTTATATAATACTGATGAACAGCAGCAGCAGCAGCAGCAGGCTGAGGCTGAAGCAACAATATGTCTTCATTGACATTAAGGGAAGACAAAAATCAGGGAAAATTAAGTTCATGGCAGCTGGGGTCCCTTCAACCGAGATGTGCCTATTTTCTTCAAAAGACCTCTTCAAGTGGCCACTGTGAAGTATTTAGTACACAGGTGATGTGTTCTGTACACTAGCAAAGGAATGTTAAATGATAGCTAAATGCTAGTGAAGTATTAAGCCATGGAAACTCACAAATTAGACTGAAAAAGACAGTCAATGCGTAATATTCAATGATCGTTTAATCAATTCAAAAATAATGATATGCATTCAAAAATATTCAAATTGTAAAACAAAACAAACAAAAGCAGTCTCGAACAACCTGCATCTCAGGGTCTTCTTCAAAGTGCTGGAAAAATCTAATAAGTGGACCTTGATTGGTTTCTTTGTCAATCAATAAGTTACTCACATATACAGTTGGAGACAGCATTATGGCTCATCTTGGCCTTTAAGTACACAAACAGCTGCTCAACTTTTAATGAAAAAAAAAAAAAAAGCAATGTTCACGAGATTTGATCCAGAGCTCTCTGCCACATCTCACCTACATTCCCCGAGTAAATGAAGCCTGAAAAGTTGACCATGGATAAAGTTATCAAAACAAGGACTTTCAATTCCAAGAAATCTCCATTAACTGAGGAAGACTATCAGATAAAGTCTGTCCGTAAAAAGTCTGTAAAAAAATGTTTTTACCTCTTGGCCTTGGAAACAGATGAATTACAACATCTAGCTTGTGAAACTCTGTACTCCATTTACTATTTCTGGAGTTTTCGACCAAATGTCACAGCTCTATTCTTGAGCAGACTGTCATCCAATCTCTTTTCATGGTAGATGGGATGACAGTGAAAGTATTTTTGAAGTAGCTAACCACACGGGCATCTTTCATTCTCCTTTCATTCCTTTTACTATTTACCTTTTGTCAAATTGAAACCTATAATTAACTTTAACTTAATGTGGCATTCAATTTTTAAGTTGCACTTTTTGTCTTCTTTTCTTTTTCACAGGTTTATCGTCCTCAAAAAGTGAGACGCTCTAAAAGCTCTTTGTCTTCCACCACCACCACCACCCTTCTTCCGTCCCACCGCTAACCCTAACACCGGCACCATGGGTACAGTGTTGTCACTGTCTCCCAGTTACCGCAAGGCCGTGCTGTTTGAAGACGGCCCGGCCACGGTAGGCCATTACACAGCGGTCCAGAACAGCAAGAACGCTAAGGACGCTGCCACAGCGGCTGGTAAGTCCCTCAAACGCCCCTCTATCATAAATGTGTTACCATGGAAACGCATTGTGGCTGTATCAGCGAAGAGGAAGGGCTCCAAGAAGCTGCAGTCGGACGTTGGGGACGGCGGGAAAGGGAGTTCTCCAGAAGGCCACGCCACTGCCACTGCCACAGCTAACTCCAACTCCAATAGCATTAAACTGAAGAAGTCTCAGTCCTGCGCTAACCTTTCATCTTACACAAGTCAGGATCCCTCAGCCACCACCACCACTACCTCCTCCCACCTGCCCACCTCCAAGACCCTTGCCAACGTAGTCACTGTCGCTGCCAAAAAGAATTCCCTCACAGGCAATGGGATCCAACCATCGACTGCAGCAGGCACTCCAAAACGTGTCATTGTCCAGGTAAACAAAGTCTCTAGTTCTTCCTTTTGGGGGTAAAAACAAAATCCTCCTTCATTTACATTTCATCACGTTCTACAATCTTTTTCTTTCTTTCCTGGTAACCAAGGCTTCAACCAGCGAACTGATGCGCAGCCTGGGTGAGTTCCTGTGCCGTCGGTGTTACCGTTTGAAGCGTCTCTCCCCGACTGACCCGGTGCTGTGGCTGCGCAGCGTGGACCGCTCCCTCCTCCTACAGGGCTGGCAGGACCAGGGTTTCATCACTCCGGCCAACGTGGTCTTCCTCTACATGCTGTGCCGCGACGTGGTATCATCCGAGGTGGCGTCAGAGCGCGAGCTGCAAGCCTCGCTGCTCACCTGCCTCTACCTGTCCTACTCTTACATGGGGAATGAGATCTCCTACCCGCTGAAGCCCTTCCTGGTGGAGGCAGAGAAGGAGGCCTTCTGGGACCGCTGCCTGGAGATCATCAACCGCATGAGCGGCAAGATGCTGCAGATCAACACCGACCCGCACTACTTCACCCAGGTGTTTGCCGACCTGAAGAACGAGAGCAAGAAAGAGGAGGAGAAAACCAAACTCCTCATAGGCCTTGACCGATAAGAGGGAGCTGGGAGGAGGGTAGGGAAGGAGGAAGGATAGAAATATTGACAAAGTAAAGGTTGAGGACGCATCAATGTAAAGCGGTGTAGCGATCTGTTGGAGCAGTAATGTTGTCTGGCATCTCTACTGGTTTATCATGGACTATATTTTAGGTTAACCAAGAGAGTTTCTCGCATTAAACACAGCGTTTAAATAATTTAATTCAAATAATGAGCCACATAAACACTTGCCTGAAGGCAGCAGCTGGCCAACAGGTCACTTTAACTGCAAGAAAGCAGATTAAATCAGGGGTATTGTTGCATTATTTGACATAATTGGATCTGATTAGATTCCCAAGACTTTCAGGCCACTTGTTGGTATCCAACGCCTAGGTCACTTGGCTCAGGATGTCACCATAATAAGCTTTAAGGAAGAGATATGTTCAATGTTTTTTTTGTTTTTTTTCACAACACAGACGAGTTAGCCATGTTCAATCACTTGCCGTGCTCCCAGGCTAGAGGGTGTGACAACAAAAGGCTGAGTTAGAGCAATAGTCAATTTATCGTTTCTCTCAGATTTGAAACACACAATGGGGTAAGAAATGCCAGACAACACAGATTTACGAATAAATAGCAAGTTTTATAATTGTAGTGACACATGGAAATGATAAGATGCTATTATGTGTTTCTACATTTCTACTTTTAGGAAATGGTGAGGGTAAAGAAAAAAAACAAGAAGCACCTTGCATGAGCTCACTTCATATGTCCTTGCACATGATTATCTGCTTATTGCCAACTCCACTTTCCCTTATTCCCATTGTCCTGCCCAGAATTATTGCACTTAGCGACGCTGGCCCACTGTTGAAAGAATAAATAATAACACAGTAAAGATGGATGAGCAAGAATAAACCACAGCACATCTAGCCTATAACTTGTAGAACTGTGAATTTTTAGTCTCTAGTTGGCAAATTTGTTCTTCTCGTTATTTCCCCCCCGAATAAGACCTAATAACTTTACCATTAAGGGCAAACTGGTAGTTGCAAATCTGCTATGAATGAAGAGATCAGATGTTAATTTGTAAAAGTATGAAATGCTAATCTCCGGGCACAGATTAAGAATCATATAGAAAGCCCTTCTGTAAACTGTGTTTACAAAAACGTGGGAAAATGCAATACTGAACCCACATATTAAACATGGGGAAATGTTCCGTTCCTCTTTCCCCTGCACTTTCTCATGCTGTCCATATTGCTGCTTTCCTGAATAACCCGAAAGAAAAGTTTTCTTTTATGAAAAAAAGAAAGACTTCTGAACGCTACACTTAATGCTGAATGATGGATTGAGCTGAATTGTGAAAGACGATGGCGACACACATCCGAATGAAAGAAAATGTGAATATATTGCAGGTGTGTTGGAGGGCGGTAGACGCCTCGAGTATTGTTGAGACTTTTCTTCCAAAACAAAGCTTTGATGTTGCTGTCACCGCTCGGATCGAGGGACTTCTTCTGCTCTTTGGAGTGTCGACCTCCCTCCTCTTTCATCCTTCGTTTTCACACGCTCAGTACTCTTCACAGCAACCACTAAAAACTAAAACAACACAGGTACTCTCTGTGTCTTTCCATCTGCTCCTCTGAACTGGCCTGCCCCCCCTCTGGTGCGGTCCAGTCCAATCCAGTAGCCTCATATTTAAAGACTCTCTGGTCCGCTGACCTGACGGCATACTTATTCACTGAGTTGTTCGACATGCATGTGTGCTTCTTTAGGTTTCCTAGCATGCTGCTTTTGTTTTGGGCACACCGTAACATATGTAACAGAAGAGACAGAGCGGTCGCCATGTTGAGCTTGTCGCAAGCTAGACTCAGTGATGTGTCATCCAGACGGCTCGGCTCAAGGACTCCATAACAAGGAAAGTGTGTGAGAAGCTTTGCTTTTTAAAACATTTGTCAAGAGGAGTCCAAGCTTCAGAATTTCTTGTATTTTTGGATACATGGTGCTCAGAGGCCTAACTCCAAGATTGATCCCCAGTTCAGAAACCTTTTCCAGCTTAAGCAGACACAAAAATCAATGGCTTTGTTCTTCTCCTTAGGGGGCATATCAAAGATTCAGTATCAAGTCCAAAAAGTTGTGGGCTTCACTTAAAAGCAGGAAGTATGGGTCAGTCTTTAAGTGTGCTGTGTCCTACATTTCCCATGATCAAAAAGATAGCATATACACTCTTCTTCAGTTTGTAGCATGAACTTTCTGTTCATTTTAAATCTGGGGCTTCATAGCGATGAACTTGGGAACTTTGTAAAGCTCCCTCCTGATCCAGTGAAGACGTTATTCAGCTGAACTGCATGTCTAAAACCAGTGGAGTGTCTCAAGAGACACCTTGCCTTGATGTCACATCACTAAGTCTAACTGTAGCCAATAAACTGTCTGCAATTTTTTTTTTTGAAAAGCTCTGCCACCTTCAACCAGGCCGAGATCTTGTGCCAAATCATTCTGAAGACTCATTATTTCATACAAAAAAAAAGAAACCACGAAGACAAACCAAACACTAAGAAACATGAGCCAACTCAAAGTCTCGGACTGATGAACAAGAAAGACTTTAAAGGAATCAGGACTACATTTTTTTTTCATAATATGTCATGATTCAGACAAGAAAAGAAGGACTTTGTTTAGGTCGCAATGATGTTGAGTGGAAATGGAACGCTTGTGATTTAAATACACAGGGAAGTTATTATGAGTCACTTTGCAAAATGAACGCCAAAACTGGAGTCAACCGAAGCTTAAGCAGCTGACATCGTTTTAAAATTTCTGAAATATACAGTATATATTCGGCCTGATCTGTGATATGATAAAAGGCTAAAAAATGTACAATTCTGTTTGTGAAAGAAATCCTCCAGGCTTGGATTTTTAACACAAAATGTCAACACTGCCTCCAGACTTGGTATCTCCACGATGCAGGTGATGATGTTTTTAACTTTGGATGTGTTGTGTGTTCAGATGTGAACTGATTGGGCTGCACTTGGTACCATGCTGTAAAATAATGTAGCCTTGATGCAGAGTCAGACCTCACGAGACAAATATGCACATGAAGACTGAATCCATGGCAAACAAGCTTGTTTACACAACCTTCCTCCTAGCTGTTTCTGATGGGTTGAACAGTACACAAGTAGCATTTCTCTGAACGGCATTCCCCCCCAAAATGACTGTTGAGTCATAACTTTTTATTAATTTGTTCCTTTTGAATCTCCAGACTGCGAGTAGAAGTTTAGGCCAGAGTTGAATGACAGCAGGTTAAGGATCAAAGGTAAATAACACAAACTGAATTTAAAAAAAAAGGTTGTAGTTATACTTTGGGATTTTATAAAACACAGTGATTTGACTATCAACTAAATTTAGAGGAGGAATGATGACACTTTGACCTGAAGAGGATCATTTGTGGCAAATCTAAAGGTTTCACTGATCATTTGCTAAGCCCTGCAACCTTTTGTAACTTATCTTAAACACTTTGTTCCTGCACAGCTCATGAGTTAAAAAAAACAAAAGTCAGAATTGTGTTTAATGAAGCAGAGGGTCTACAACTTTAACAACAACAACATTAAGTTACTTTTAGCCAGTAGTAACTTGGTTAAAAATGCTGTTTATTTCTAATTTTCCGGAGTTCCCACATTTTTCAAAAGATGTGAAAGACTTTTTAATGTGATAGAAACTATATTTAAAGACTGAGGCAAAAGTTAGCATGGATGTGCTCATTGGCCCTGGAATTAAATTTTGGTTATTACAAATGCAAGATAGCTAGTTAGCAGGGGATGCTAACAACTGATGCTTCTAAAGACTATATTAACCCACTATTTAACCCTTTAATTATACTTTTGCTCTTTTGATTCTGGTTAAAAAAATAATAATAATTGTGAAATTCCAAATTCCTCTTTTTAAACGATACTTTGAGGTGTAGAGATAGCCTGAATTTATCAGGCTGGCTGTGCTTGATTACAATTCCTAAAGTGATCTAAGGTCGGTTAGCAAATGATCAATTCTACTTTTTATACTTCAAAATCAAAAACACAATCCAAGATAAGAAACACCCCCAACAGACTCAAACGTACTATATCATGATTATTTAAAAACATGTGGATGTCAGATTGTGATAGAAGAGAGAATAGAGGGTGTCCTGAAATTGTATTTTTTCTTCTAACCTCTTCTGTCTTACCAGCTGTGTAGATATAGTACAATTACAAGGCACAAGGAAGCCTGAGAAGGAGGCAAAGAAAGGCAAGGACACGTCTGAATGAACTTCTTTTCGAGAACTGGACGAACAACGCCACCCTCCTCTACACGATCTCATCATTGATCCACTCATAAATATGTGCCATATTTTCTCTTGCAACACGTACAAGACAAAACTACATGAAGCGTACTTAAATGATGATGAAGTCATTATGCTTTCCTTCCTTTACATTTGTGAAACATATTGTATAAAGGAGAATCTTTGTTGATCAAAAGTCAAGGCTACTAGTGTTACTATAGAGTGCTGATGCTGCAGTCTGTTACTACGTGGATGTATGAATATTTATGTGAGAAACAAGAATAATTTGATCAACTGTTACAGGTACTTTATATTAAAAAAAAAAAACATTTACAAGCATGGCCTTCATTGTTTGTTTTTTATACATTCGAAACAGATATGACCCTTTAGAGACAGATCTTATTCGAACCACAGTAAGGCAGCACTGATCTGATACAGTGATCTTCAAGAGCTGCTGGAAAGTAGATTTTGTTCGAAGAGGAAATGGTTTTGGGGGAGTTTTGAGAGCTTCTATCCAGAAGGAGGACTCATAGTAGTTACTGTAAGTATGGTTTATTTACTCTAGCCCAAATGAGCGTCTTGAAGGTTAATGTTACAGAGTGATAATTCTAGCTTGGGTGATAACAGTTAACTAAGCAGTGCATCAAAAAGGTGTCAGCCTTTCAGAGCTTTGGTAAATCTTCAGTCCCCCTGTATAGACGCAAATGCTTTAGGCAAATCTTGCCTAAATTTGAAACCAGTCATGGTGTTGTGGGTCAAAGCAGCATCTGATACACCGCTAAAGCAACATAAACGATCCCATCATAACACTCGTGCCAATATGATTGCTGAGCTTAAGCTAAATATTGAATAGAGTTCTTCTTTAGGGTGTATTTTGGAAAGAAAAATCAAATACTAAGGCCAGAAAATACAGGGTTTAGTCTTGTTAACATTATATTAAGAATATTGTTATAGCATGAAGAACAGACTAGATGCATAAAACCAGAAAATCTTTAATTTCTCCCAATCAGAACAGAGAGATCTGCATTGGTTCACAGTCCTACCAGCAAACACCATTGTCCTTCTTTATGTCCAGTCTGAGCAGACGGAGTTAACATTTCCTTATATCATGGGGAGAAAAATAAATCTCTTACATGTTAACTATGAGTTACAGCTGTAGTTATTGTTTGTGAAGAAAGCGTGGACTGATTGGTTACATCTTTGTCTTCATCTTCGTGTTTTGTTCTGTTTAAGATTGTATTAGGGAGAAGACCACGTGATTCATTTTAGCCATGAGACACGCCCCCCCATCATAACATTCATAACAATAGTACATCAACACAATGAATGTGTATTTCCTAAACTATTGGTTGGTGAATGATGGTGGGAAATGGATTAGAAAACATTTTTTTCTAAACATTCCAAAAATGATTTAGCACAGAAATATTATTTAATATTTATATAAGTATTTTGTTACTTAAAAAATCTGTTAGTTGTGAGGGATGCTGACAAGGCATTAATGTCGCTGTAGGTGCTGCTCTCCATGGTGCTGAATGAACATTAGTGCTGACGTCACATCTAGCTCTTAGTGCGCACTTACAGTAGGCCCAGTTCCCCCTTACCATGCTGTGGCATGGTTGTCCCTCCTCCCCAGTTCCCCGCTCACCTGTATGCCCACTGCTAAAGGCCTAGCTCGACCTGAACACGGTTACATACGTCATCACTATACTTGTAGCACCCTGGTAGTACCGCCGGAAACGCGCTCAGGGGCATTATTTTCCACAGAGGTCATATAATATATGTTGTTTGCATAATAGCTGAAACTATTTCTTCAGCGCTTCGAGATCCTATCATCACTATTTAATGCAAAAGAGACAATAAAAGCAAATAATGTTCATTTATCATTTTGACAAGGCAGCTTGATCGATTCAACTCATGAGCTGAGTAACATGAATGAAATCACTTCACCCTCAAACTTCCCGTCGCTGTCAAATGACCGCCACAGGTTGAGCGACACGGCCAATTTCTCTACTGGAGAGCAACAAAGAGAACTTGACTGCAACTTTACTGACTGTGTGACTTGTTTTGAGTCATTTTGTTCAGATATGGCCCTCTTACAATCCTGGATTTCTCGATTATGAAAGACGTGGATCGATTAGACGTCACGCCCACGTTGCGTACCCGGGCTTGTGCTCGTGCATGAGCGGCTGTACCATGCTGAAGCACACCTCTCCCAACCGTGCCAGGGCCAATGAAGTGTACCGTGCTTGAGCATGGGATGGAGCACTCACACTATAGTCAAACGAACTGGACTTTGGGGGCTTAACGGTACGGGTTAGTGTTTGTGCGCATGGAATAAAGTTAATCGTGACATTTCTTTAGGTAAATACAGCATTAACCACACAAACAATTTTATGTAAGAAAAATTTATTTAAAAAAATTCAGTCATAAATGGATTACTGTTTTACATAAATACTATTTTAACATGAGTGATAGGCTACATGTTTCAGAGTATTCAGATTATCAGTTAATACATCATGAGCACACTAACTGAATCATTTTAAATTCAGATTTCTAACTGTAATGGGCATAGGCCTATTTATGGATTCATGTAATCCGGCATCTCAGATTATAACAGTTCATCCTACTGCTCGACAGGGAATGAAATAACATGGAGTCACTTAATAGGAGCTACATAGTATTATAGACACATCGTAAAGAGAACGCATAACTGAGTACAGTGACACTGAATACTCGAATTGTAATACTATTCACACTGATGACAGAACTGTATTCTGCAAATTGTCTCATCTGCTGTTGACTGTTGACTTCAGTGTTAGTCCTGCTCTTCCGTGTAAGCTGTAGGTCTGTATTGCAATTCTCATTATGATGGTTTTTTTTTACTGTTTAGTTTGCTGTCATTTTCACAGTTCTCCTTGTCTCAGAAGCTTTTTAAAACTGCGACAGTTCAGATGCATTGGGACAGTTGGAGCACTAGGGGCGCTGTCCGTGGTGCTGAAACAGAAAACTGGTAGAAGGTGTATTTTTTTTTTTCATAAATCTGATTGCTGAAGTAAATAAATGGAGATCAATCAAACAAATATATTCTAAATTTTGATCATATGTTTGCATACAACTCAGCGCGGATGTGTTTAAACGAGCTCCTCACGTGATGAGTTAAAATAAAAAATAAAAAAGTGCATGTTTAACCTGCATCATTAATTGTCAAAATTCAAGTCGACTGTGTTTTACTATTGTCAATCATGCCACGTGACTGTTTTCGCACGGCAGAGAATGCTTCTAAACAGCACGTGAGCGAGTGATGCCATCCCTGTCGGTACGTTTCCGCTCGGGATCAGCCAATCAGAGCAAGGTGTTGTGCAGCTTATAAACCCATCTGCTGCCGAGCCTTTCCGCTGTCCCCGCTGTCCTATGAATCGTTGACCCGAGCAGCATCCCCCGATCTCCCGAAACAGTGAAGATGGCGGCCCGGGTAAGACATCAGTTTATTACAAAATATCCAAAATACTTTCGTGATTATAATCTGGGAATTTGTGAGGAAGCAAACCCAGGGTGTTAAATGTCTGGAAAGCAATTTCTCCCCTAAAATGTAAGCAGTCTTGGTACCGTAACCGTCTGAATGTCAACGCGCCAGCAGAATATAGAGTTTCCTTCACATGATGTTGCAGCCTTTAACCCTGGCATGTGCCAAAAAAAAAAAAAAAGACTCATTTTCACCAATATTTCATAATAGCTTTAATACCGGATCCCACCAGTCTGCTAAACGCTGCCATCTCTGGGAGTCTCGCTGCTTAATCCTGGGCTCTGCTTGTCCTTGAGCTGCGTAAAGAGCGGCCACACGGAGACGCTTTTACGAGCTCTGTATGTAAAATAACGGAGCGTGCGTTTTGTGGGAAAAGCAACGCCAGCATCGAAATCGCGCACAATCAACCAACATCGAGCAACGTTTGCGTGCCTTCGATGATTTATCGGTCAAAACAACATGGTTTAGCTTTAGCCTGCCTCTCTGCAGTCTGTGAGCGCTGTTCGCGGTGTGAGGCAGCAGAGCAGTGCATTGCTGACCACTGGGCTGTGTGAACAGTTTTATTTGAATGGCTGTGTTGAACCTGTCGATGTTTACAGCAGGGAAAATGTCTGGTGCCAGTGTCAACCTGCTCTGATGTCTGTTATCACTTTTATCACAAGTCTTGTTCTGTAGAGGGATGTGGTTTAATGTGCTAGTGTAAGGTCCTTATTTAGTCTGTATATGCCATCATAATAGGCTCCTGTGTTGTTGTTTTTTAACTGTTATTATTAGTATGTGTTTTTTGTTTGTGTCTTATTTGGTGCATCTTAAAAGTAGAGTCCACCAAATGCAAATATACCAAGGCACATAATGTTTAAAGGGTTGGGCAACACAGCCACTGCATTTGCTGCAGCATGTACATTTCTATTCCTGGTTGAGGTTGGTTTGCAGTAAATTAAGGTTCTTTCTTTTTCCATGTAGGGATCCTATTTGTCAGTTAGTGGGACCTGGTGCAAAGGTGCCAGCACTGCGTAGATGCTTATGACGCCTGAAAGGAATGCTTTGGGCAGAGAGGAAGACAGCGAGACTGTGTCAATCTCATGTCAGTGGGCTAAACATGAAGCTTCAGCTTATCTTAGCATAGCTTTGGCTAAGTAATTAAAACGTAATATCAAGTTTATTGAACCCATGCAAAGAATACATGGGTCATCATTCCTTTATAGGGGTTTTGCACATAAATGTGTGTTGGGGTGATGCAGTGACTTCCTGGAAATTCTGCTGTTTTCTTGGCAATTTTTTTTAGAGGCAAATATTGTGTCGCATATTGAACAGAGAACGTTGCTTCGACACTTGAGCTTCTGGTGTTTCTGCCAAGCTAAGCTAACGAGCCATTGGTTGTAGCATCAGATAAGATTGGTGAACATACAGTCACAAGTGTTATCGTCTTCTTCTCTTGCTCTTCTTAGAGCAAATGAGTCATTTTTCAAATGATTTGTGTGTCTTTTTTGGCCTGTGGTATTAATAAATACCCTGTGTGACATCATAGTGTATAGGCATAATGCAAAGTCATGATGCAAGTTGCCAATAGCTGTAGCATTACACAGCAAGATTGTGTGATTGTGCCAATGCCGTTCTGCAGAGAGTGAACATAAATAAGGCACTCTATGTTTGTGATCTTAGAGTCAGTATTATTCAGAGTGTTCTTAACCTTAAGCAAGGCTTGAATAACAGTTAATGCAGAGGTGCCGCTCCAGGGTTAACAAATGGCACGAGATGGACACTCAGGGCTGCTTTGTGTGTTGTTCTATATCAAAGGAGCTGGTACATTACATCTACAAGGAAAACACTCAATCTGTCTGCAAAAAAATCGGCATGAAGCTGCAGGGAAGTGCTGACCTGTGAGAGTCTAATTTTACTGCAGAGCCCAGACAGGCAGTATTTTGTTAAACAGTCTGCCCACTGCTGGAGCTGAACAATCTGACATTTTGCTGATTAATGGACGAAGCAAAATACCTGAGGGCGCTCAGTCAATACTGCTTTTAGTGACGACATGTAATTTATTCAGCGTTTTTTTTTTTACATGAGTAAATCATTTGTGCATTTGTTTCTTTGTTTGTTATTTGTTAAATACATAAACTCAGTACATCTACTCTTATAAAAACAATCAGAGAGTAAGTACAACACAAGCAAGGATCTAGAGAGAAAGATGAAACAGCTTTAAGTCTGATCGGACACACAGGTGCTGACAGACAGGTGCTGACAGACAGTGCACATGGACATCGACAGCGGTTCTTGAGAGTTCTAATTAGCATCAAAACCATCCCACTCATCAAAATGAACATCATTGTGCGTTAATCATTGTGTGTAGGTGTTCATTAAAGAGGTGGATCTTTAGCTCTCTGCGGATCAAATAGTGTTTTGAAGTTCTTCAGAGAGGGAGTGTAGACCTGGATGAGAGAGTTTAGGTAAGGAGGAGCTGTTTTGGTAGACGACAATGTCGGAACACTGGCAGACATTCATTTTTGCCAAGGGCCCCTGCAGACTCTAGAAACGCCACTGTGATGCGTTAAGTGAAATCCACTTGTTAACTTCAGGGTTTGTGAAGAAGGATGCTATTCTGATTATTTTTCTTTTTTAAATAAGACATCAACCCAACAAGCAAGAAGGAGCATATAAGGACATTAATAGAGTTTTCCAATATCAGTTGGAATATACATTTTTCTAATATAATATATAATTGTCACAAATATAAAACAAAAAATGAAAAGTTGGACAAATTACAAATTTGGACAACATTTTGTAAAAGACTATTATTTATTAAAAATAAGTATAAATGTATTTTTTAAACAAACATTTCATTGTATGCTAGTTTATTTCTGTTGTCTATATACAGCATGTATTTCAGACCCATAGGTCCATATCATCATAAAAAACTAAAAAGCACAAGAAGTATAAATACAAGAGATAAACTACGGGATTAAATTACTACTGTTCACAATTTGTCAGTACTTTAAATACAAAGAGACATTTGCACCAGTGTTTTCAGAAACACAAGGATTACCTTGCACCACTTAGTGTGAGCTGATGAAGAGAAATTATGATAAAAACAATTCTGAATCCATTATTATACATTTATACATTTTTCAATACAGAATCAAATGTGGAGACATTAGGTACTGGAATGTGATTTCCATCCACGTTTCATTTATTACACATCCATCTTTAATTAGAAAGACATAAAATGGAATTTAATTGAGGCCCTGTAGCGTGTGCTGGGAACATTTTCTGCAAATAAACACTAAACTTTCATCCATTACAACCCATGTGGCTCATTCCAAATTCAAGGTGACTGAAATAAATCAATGCATCCAGATTTTACCTTTATATGTAAAACAGATAAATAAACCATATACATGGGTGCCAAACTGCTGCATGGATTATTTAAATAATGGATCACATTTGTACATGTGCGCATGGAAAGAGGAGATGCAGTGATACACTCCCCCTCTTGGTCATGCAGCATGAGTCAAAAGAGACCAACGGCATGATGTTTCACACACACACACACACACACACACACACACACACACACACACACACACACACACACACACACACACACACACACACACACACACACACACACACACACCCTTCACCCCCTCTCGCCCAGCAGAGTATGCACTGTTGCTGGGCATACTGCAGCTTGTCAGAAGCTGTTAGGGCAAAGCGAACAGCTCCACAACATGACAACAACATGAACTCAACATCAGTTCAAAGAGAAAGTTTGTCACAAAAGGTCAAAAAATCTTCTAGGCTCAGTATATTGCTAATTCTGGTTTGAAGCAGCACTGTTTAGTAAATCAGCTCCACAATTCTCCCTTCAAAGCAGGTGATGGCCTTTCAACAGTCAGCCTGTTTGTCAAATGTTTTCATGAATTGTTCATGGCTTCATAGTGATACTGCCTAGAAAGCTTTTAATAGATGAAGAGGAAAATGTGTTTCGTCTCTGAGTATGGTCAAACCTCTGGCACTGGCTTTCTGTTTCTAACCTCATGTAATCATCACCAATGCCTGAATAAGAACCACTCCTTGGCTGGGCTGTTTCCTACTTTATCCACAGTAATGTCACCACTTTTTCAGTTCTGAAGTTATTTTGTCATTTTGACAAAGAGGCTTTGTTAAACTTCACACTACCTGGTTAGTTAAAGGAGCAATATGTTAACTCTGACACATAGTGTTTAGAATGGGTACTGCAATCCAAATTCTAAACATTGGAGAGAGCGATTTCCACCCGCCGCCCGCCCACCTCCTCCCTAGAGTTGAGGTGCACGGTGGTTGTCATTTCATGGACACAGTAGCTTCAGTGTTTGGCCAGCTCTTCATCATCATTAAAGTAAACCTTTCTGCATCTTAACCTCTCTCCATTTTTCAAAAGCATCTCTGATATGTATCCTAGTTTTACCCCGTTTCTTGTCGTGGAGCTTATTGGAAAAATGCTGAGGCTTTTTAGATCAGGTAGCATAAATGATATCTGAACCAGTTTGCTTGCCCACTACAATCGCTGCCACACCCGTTGGTTTGCTGTTTATATATTAAGGTCATTTTATGATTTCAGTCGGGAGATATCTTACATATTGCTCCTTTAAAGCTGATGCCAATATTGACTGTTCACTGTTGTTCAATAACATTTATTTTGAAATCAAGCAAACTTCTTGACCTTGATGTTGATGTAACAACCTCTGCTATCTGAGAACACTCCAACCCCATTACGTTCACATTATGGCTATGATGATTACACTATACATTTTGCTAATTGAAATACTCATAACCTACTGAAGTGGGTATCTACTGTATGTGTTTATCTACCTTTAGGGTGTAAGTAAGTGATTTGTGTGTCCATCTGAAACAGAGGCTTACCCAGTTTGATGAGACATTAATGGATTATTGATCTGCTGGCCTAAATGGTTCAATTGACTTTAGGATTGACCAGGGATTTTCTGTCTTTGCCTTAAGAGCCATGTTCCCTTAAGGTCAGGGTGGAGCCAGATGGGTCAGTCAGACACTTGGGTGGACTCTTGCTGCGGTGGAGATTGAACTGGTGACCTTTTGACTCACTGGCCATCTGGCCCGTCATAAAGCTGCTGGATACGTAAACACAAGATGAATGCAAGTGGAAATGACAAATGTTCAGATATAACTTGGACCATGCTTACCTGAAACATATCTTATACAACCTGATTATGCTGTTATTATGGGAAACTGTGATGTAAAAAAAATATATATATTGCTCCTCTATATTAAATGAAAATCTCTTTTCTGTTTGGTCCTATTGAAGCATTTTATCCCACACAAGAACAATCTGTGAACACAAACATTTTGTGTGGCCGCCTCAAGTGAAGTGTGGACACTAAAAGAGTTCCCATGGCAATAGCCAAATAACACACAGCACTGTGTGTACTTAGTGTGTTGTAGATTTCAAACAAGAGAATGATGGGTAATAATGTGGTTGTAAATGTCATTTGAGGGTTTTTTTTAGCCTCAAGTTGAAGCATCATGCTGAACCTCTGGCAGGTTATTTGAGAATAAAAATTCAGAAGGTGCTTTTTGTTTCACAGGGACAAACTGATTGATGTGATTGTGACAAAATCAATAAAGAGAGCTCAGGTGGGAATGTTGACAAGAAACAAAAGATAAAAAAGACGCCTTCTTGTGTGATGAAACGAGTGTGTGTGGGCCATGAAGATGGCAGCTCTGCTGATGTGTGTGTCTCTCTTTCTCCACTCCTCCATTGTGTCTTTCTCTCTCTTCTTCAATTAAATGAGCACTTCACAAACTGCATTCCACTCCTCTCAGCCATCTTTCAGCAGCTAGTCATCAGGAACCTGTTATTTGTTTGTATGCTTCTGTTGCAGCGCCCACACCCAAATTAAAAGGGCAGGACACTGCGTCGGCGAGGTCGGGGTGTAGACTGCCTCTGTTGTGCTCGGCAAATGACAAAACAAGCCCCTCCCTCCAAACGAAACAGTTCAGCTTCAGCCACCGTTGATCTCCTTTTACAGTTTTGTCTTTTCCTTTCCCTCTTTCATCATTATCAACAAATAGCACAGAAAATAAACTCTTCTCTTATTGTGTCCTACATTTAACCAGTTGCATAATAATTGAGATTATTCTTTGTTTTTTGGATGAATAAGCGAATCAAGAATCAGTTTGTCCACTTAAAGGTTAAACATTGCGTTCGCAAAAATGTGAAAATATGACTCATCCACAAATTTGCTGTTATTTTTTTTTTTCTGCTAAGAACTGGTATTGCCTCTCTCTTTACCAGTTATCTCATATTAAACCATCGTCATTTTGAAACACTAGTCAAAGTGATCATCAAGCCTCCCCTTGCAACAAACACCCTATCGAAAAAGGATTGTCTTTTCTCAAAATATCGTCCCTGCAGGAATTGCAGCCTTACTTCATACTGTTTTGAGCAATAGTTTCAGAGTACTGAGCTGTCTCATAGCGACCCTGTCTATGATCTTAAAATATTAACTTTGGTGTTGCAATGGCACGGATTTAATGAGCAGGATCATATCTTTGTTCCCATTGCTCACTATTTCTCACCTCTGTCCTCTGATTAAGGATGGTCATTACTGTATATTAAAATTGCCATCTGCTGATTTAGGTCTGTGGATTTATTTGCCCTTGACATTTACATCCAGCAGTTTTGAGAAAGACAGTTAAGGTCTGTTTACAAATGAAAATATCAAAATGTGCAGAATAGATTTTTAACTTCAACTGCGTTCGGAGCGTCCATCTTTCATTGAAGAACACAGAGTGGAGGGAAACTGCTTTTTAAACGTTCACCCAGCATAAGGGATGGACAAGATTTGAACTAATAATATTAACTTTATTTATATAGCACCCTTAAAAACACAGGTTTATTAAGTGCTATGACATACATACAAAAGCAAACAACGCACAAGAACGCAAACCATTGAACCAAAACAACATAAAAAAGACAAATACAACACAAGAACCGACCGCAAAGGAACCCAAACAACAAAATACCAGACCAATGTAACTAAATCAACAACATAAGAACCGATGTAAGCTGTTGTAACAGAACTGGTGTCAGCATATGAACTGTTCTGAGGTGATAGATAAATTATCATCAGTGTTAACTGCGTGATTTAGGAGAGCTAATGTTAGCTAGCTTTGGCTAATCTGCTCCTTCTGGAAAGCTAATTTGAAACATTAAGTTCATGATCAGTTCTGACCTGCTCTGAGGTTTGCTTAATTTAAAATAGCCAGTGCTATGTAAGTTATTCCTCCACAGTAGTTCTCTCTCTTTGTGCACACGATCTGCTGATATGGAGAAATGCTCAGTCTCACATTACTTAGACACATTGTGGCTTTTAGTGGAACTTTGTTTCTGTTATATCATATACGAATTAAAATGCTTTATGGGAAGAAGGAAAATACATATGTTCTTGTTAAACGGTGACACAGTATGAGCAGTTTTCACTTCAGTTGTTTATTTGGCCTCTAAAACTGAACATTGATTTTTAAGGTACAATTCTTTAGCGTATTTATTCTTTAATATTTGTGTATTTATAAATTCATTAATAGATAGATATTATATTAATTAGAAAAACAACGTAACAAATCTTTCATTGACCATTTAATACAAATTACATACTTTGTCATTCAATATATCAATTGATTTCACTGTTATTTGAATAAAAGCTAGCCTAATAAAAAACTTCCTATTGCAGTTTTCTTTATGCATAATATATATTTTTTGGATAATATTTAATAATTCATGAACATTATAACCAGTCAGTTATTTATAATTGGTGTAAATCATTAACATGACACCTATGTTGCTTCACATTTGCGCAACAAGCTAACGTCAGATGTTGTATTATTGTTTCATCATTATGGGGTACTAGTACTTTTTACGTAAGGTGAAGGGTTTTGGTTCTCCGGGTGCAGGTCAAATTTTTATTGAATGATCTTCGCAAGAATGTCCTCACACAGTCATGCTAAAAATCTGCTAGCTAATGGAAAATGTTTAGCAGCAGCCTCTTTTATTCCCTTTCTGTGTTCAAGCAAAAATTAATGGTAATGGTACCTGCATGCTTAGTATGCCAGTAGGTGTGTTTCCAAGAATATGTGTTGAAAGTCTGTGTGTGCGTGTGTGTGTGTGTGTGCGTGTGCTTGTGTATATGCGTGTGTGTGTGTGTGTGTGTGTGTGTGTGTGTGTGTGTGTGTGTGTGTGTGTGTGTGTGTGTGTGTGTACGTATGCTTGTGTATATGCGTGTGTGTGGGAAAGAGAGAGTCAGAGAGTAATGGTTAATCCCCGGCTGCCTCGATGCTGGGCCTTCCTCTGTGAGCTCTGAGCTGGAGCTATATTTAGAGAGCCTTCCTCTGCTGTGGGGCAGCCTGCACAACAACAAACTTACACACATTGACTCACACACTGAGCGGATAAATGGACGGATAACGTGCACGCCAGCAAATACTCAGATGCACACGTACACACAGTGTTTCTGTGTGTGTGTGTGTGTGTGTGTGTGTGTGTGTGTGTGTGTGTGTGTGTGTGTGTGTGTGTGCGTTCTCTGCAGACAGGAGCAACCTTCAGAGAGAGTGGGGGTGTGTCTGACTTTGTTGTTAGTCACTTATGTATTGTGGAAGTGAAAGACGTTGGCTTAGGGGATGCTGTCCCAATTTTTTTCATTTGGAAGAGTTTAACAGGGAACTACACTAATTGGACTGTTGAGTTTCTCTACACTGTCATTCTGGGTTAAATCGTTTATTTAACATTTTGGTTAACACCCTTATTAGCACTTTTGCCAGAAGCTAGATTAAGTAACGATATCACTGTCATGTTTGTATGTGAAACATGAGCTCATAGCTAGCAGCTGGTTATCTGAGCTAAGCAGAAAGGGCGGGGGGGGGGGGGGATCCTAGCTTACTGTCCAAGCGTGACCTTTTTCACCTTCTAGCTTCTCAAAAGAAACCGAATAACACATTATACCTGGTCTGTTCTGGCAGAGTAAAAAATAAAACACCTGATGGTCGCATTACTAGGATATACAAGTCATCAGCCCAGCCATAGTGAGTTAGACTGTAAACAGTTTTGGTGGAAATTTTGACTCAACTAGTCACCTTTTATGGAAGTCCATTTCCTAATTCACTGTTGGCACACCTGGCATGTGTGCAGGAGAATCTGTGGATTTCGGCCAGCACAGGCACCAGGTGTCTTTTGGTGTGTTGGTTTTTGAAAAGCGTGGAAACACTCGTGTTTTAAAGAGCACTTGCTTGAATATGTTGACCTCTGAAGGACACCGTTGACTGCTCTCTATAACTGTTCACTTCCCACTTGGGTGGTTTTGCAACAAAAAAATGTAAAAGTACTAAAAAGAAAAGGCATTCTGTGGTACGCATGAATTGGTTACACACCCAAATTAGCTTCAGCGCTTAACACGGCTGATCATATGAGCGTATCTAATGCATGTAAATAAAAATACACCACCCACGTTTAAACAATAAATAGACTACACATACGCTATTTTTCTTATCACTCAAAGCGCTTCTACTCTACATGTTACAATCACCCTTTCAGACCACGTAGTGCCATGCAGGGCCAATAATCTGTTAATCACTAACACACAGTCTTTACCCTTGGGAGCAATTTGGGGTCAGTATCTTTCTTGGGATCATGCCAATGGGTGACCCGCTGTACCTCTGAGCAACAGCCACCTCCAAGATGCTTATAGTTTACACAAAATGAGTAGTTCTTCAAGCCAAGAAAGGATCTAAATACCTATTTCTGTGTTAAACGTTATCATGATGTTTAAAATTCAAAACCGGTTTTAAAATGATTCTCTGATTAAGTTAAATGAAGAGCCCTTAATAATAGATACTTAGATATCAAATTAATACAAAATGAAAACCCCACCACTCCCTGGGAAAAATATTGGCAGCCCACCCCATGCACCGAAACCTTCTTGATTTAATACCATCTTCAACAGAAGGCTGCCAATGAATTACTTAGTGTGATTTATTTAAATTGAAAAGTGAGTTGCTCTTATAGGCGGTTTATTCATTTTCATAATGTGCTCTGTGAGGGCAGATGGCGAATGTTGAATATGTCGCTGCTGGATAAGAAGGCCAAAAATGAACTGATGAGAGTTTATTTTGAGTTTTTCCTTTCAGTTATTGTTGTTTGACTTTCTATGATCTACATCAAACATGTCAGTATCTGGAATAGTATGCCTTATGCCTTGTTTCTGTGTCAAATATTGTGGAGAAATTGTAAGATTATGGAATTTTTAAAGCTTGAGAATGCAAATAGAATTGAGAAAATTAACTGCTGCACTAAGCTCATTTCCATTCACACAGATGGAAAAGTCTGGCAACAGTGCTATCAAATTGATTTGCAGGGGAGCGAATGCAACACAATTGTTTGGCAATATCACCTAACCGAACTGAGCCTTGAGGCCCAGATTGATTCAATTTGAATCTAATTAAGTAATTAAGCTTTAAAGAATGTGGATCATCTTAATTTTCCTGGTGATTCGGTGAAACACATTTATCCCTAAGTGATCAAATTCAGCTGGAGCTTTACATCTTGTACACAAACACACCGCACACACACACACACACACACACACACACACACACACACACACACACACACACACACACACACACATGGTTCAATGAAATGTGATACCCAATTACAATCAGTGCAAAATGTCTTCTAACTGCCTCACCATCCGTTGATGCAGTGTTGTACAACCACGTTGAATTAAATACTCTTTAGATGAAGGTAATTTTGTTCAGGGTTTTGTTGATGCTGTTTAATGGAGGCGACGTTTTCAACAGTGTGATCCTTTTGGAGGATGCATGTGGTTTGAGGTACTTTTGATCTTCAAAGCATATTATTGAGAGTGAAATAATGTTAAGTCTAATCCATTTCATAAATATCTCTCTGTTCACAAAAGATAGATAGATAGAGCATTATAACCATTATTTTTAATGAAACATGCTAAATGTATTACAGTGTATATACAATTGAAATGTAAAAAGGGGAATCAAATAGCTCAATTCAAATTCAAGCTTACATCTTGAATGTTATTTCTCAAGAGTACTTCATAATGAAACTCAACAATAAGCTAATCAAATATGTCTGGAATTCTGTTGCATTGTGAGGTTGAGATGGGCTAAGGTGTTATCACCAGCTACTTGCTAACTCTTTGTGTCAGGCCCTTTTTCAAACCGGCCACTACACCCTACCCCTACCCACTACCCCTCCGTTTGCGCGTCCCCACGGAGGGTCCGCCATATTAAGTCCGTCCCAAACGAACTAGCGGGGAGTGGTAGTAGGTTATAAAACCCTCCACCAGCGAGTGTGCACCGATGCCGACTTTTGGATCACATGCAACGCCTATTGTGTCCGGTCGTCATGGATGAAGCGACCTGTGAGTTCAAGTGTCTACAAACACTGCTCCAATTAAGATAGACATTTAATATCATCATACAGACGTTAACAACTTCAAATGTGTATTGAGGATCAAATATATGTTTATTTATTGTAAAGCGTTTTATATTTACAGGGACTGTTACAAAAACAAAAGAATATTAAATCATGTTGCAGACAACTTTTCGCTGTTAATATATATTTCTTATTTTTCTACTTTTGATGTCTTTGTGAAATCTCAATTCAACAACAAAAAATACACTTTTTGCTGCTCTGATGTTCAACGACATTATCCTTGTCTTTGCATTAGTTTAGGACACCCTGTTCTAAAAATTACAATAAATTAACTTAAATTATAAATTACAATAAACAATGTAGGCTCAATCTAATAGTTTTGTTATAAGTCTACACTAATATAACTTACTAAAGAAGAATAAGAATAAACTAGGATTCATAAATATTTTTACAGAATGCATTAGCTACAAAAAAAAGCCGTTCCCGCAAGATACCGCTCAGTAACCATGGTAACATACAGTTCCTGTTTCCACCTGAGAGAGGGAAGTTTGTCCCAAAGCCTGCCGCTGTATTACTACCCTACACCTTGATGAAGGGGACTCCATGTGTAGGGGAGTGTGTAGGGGTTGGTTTGAAAAAGGGCCTCAGCGTGTCTGCAGGAAGTGGGGTTGATCACTGCGGTGGTGGTCCATAGACTGTTTGGTAGTTGACTTATTGTATGAATTCGAAACCCCCTTTCTACATACTACAATCGGACGAAGCATGCAGTATGTACTGCATACTATGTTCAAAAGTTGTATGTAATATGACTGTTGGTCGGTGGTTATTTTTACAGTATTTTAAAAATATTGTTTTCCCCCTGCTAAGCTGGCCGTTGCTGTCTGTCATTTTGATCTCTGACCTGGTGCTTTGAATTGTGGGAAACAGTACGCGAGGGAGACTAGTCTGAGGCAGGCTATAGATTTTTCCCAAATCAGTACACATCTGGGTATATTTTCTGCATTCTGCGGATCTCATATTTGTTTGCAATATTGCATACTGCATTATGGCCATCCAGTATGTCCTACTATAGTAGGCGGTTTCAAAAACAGCCATTGGACTTCACCCATTGCTTTTTAGGCACAAGTTTGACATTATGGCTTATCTCGACTAAAAGTTTGATTTGCATTGTATGCTGCTATACTGATTGACAGATCTATTCACTCAAGTAAGACTAAAAGATACAGAATAAATTGAGCCCATAAACTCATGAGGAAAATTATTAATAAGTTCATGAATCCGGTGTGAATGGTCACTTTATCTTCTTCTTTCAAACAATCAAACTTCTTTTTGGAACCAGTGGTTCCCCTACTGGTCAATAGAGAGAATTAAGAGTTAGACACTTTGACAATCGCCCTGAAACCAAGAGACTGTTTACTTCTCCTGTTCACTATAGTTTATAGTATGTGTGAGAACAGTTGTGTGCTAGGATATAAAATACCTTAAACACAATAATAAGCCTTTGGAACTGAGGAGCTGTTAAGAGTTAGCTATAGTTCTTTGTGTGTTCATCACTACAAGTGTTCCGTGTAAAGAGATTGCTTTAAATATCAAAACAAAAAAAAGACTTGAGTGAAAGATGACACACAAGGGGTCCTGGAACATTGGATACATTGACTATTTGATAAAAAAAAACAGAACATACTAAGGTCTTTACAAGTCATTTTGTAGTCCAGCTCACCAGAGAGCTACAGATACCATGCTATCCTCGGCTCTGATGCTGCAGCCGCATCTTCACCATCGATTGCAGACATCTGAACAGATACACCCCCTGAGGCACAACAGGATGAATAATTCAATGGGATGGTCTAGAATAAGATGAATACTGAGAGAGTGGGAGGGAGAGGTGACGCTGGAAGTGACTATTTCGCCATCCAGCCCTGCTTTTGCAGATTTATGTTTAAAAAATCAACGGAGAGAAAATGAATGCGCTTAATGGTGTGGTGTTTTCTCTTCAGCAAAGAGTAACATGGTTTCCAACCTTGGGAACTAACGATTATATTCAACAGACAGGAGGTGCAGAGAGCACTGGTCGATATAACCCACTGAACTGAAAGAGTTGTTGGAGTTGATGTTTTGTGAGCAGGGAGACTCTGATTGAAAGTGCTGAAAATACAGATTTTCTGAGCACACATAACTTTAGCTAACAGTAAGTATGAAAGGATTGCTACACAAGAGCATCCTTGAAAGAAATAAAAGCAAACCTGACCCTGAAGCAACTCAAAGGAACACATGTTCTCATAACAGTAATCCAGACCAAACACAGACGGATGCTGAAGTACTTTGTCAAAGTATAGCAAACAAATAACACTCTTTATCATTTTTTCAGAAAAGCTACTGTCAAGGCACATTTTCTTTAAAGGATAAAGACGGTTTGAGATACTGTATATCTCTAACCTTAACAAAGTAAAGAAAGAAAGGTACAAAGATGGAATGAAGCCGGGTTAGAAAAATGGTTGATTTATAGAAAGACAGATAATCCCAATACTGCACGATCCTCTTGAGTATTTCAGCAATTTATTCATAATCTTTGTTAGGGTTTCTTTTATAAGGCATAAATCTAAATACAGTATATTCGCTAAGTATCTGGCTAATGTTGCAGGTTTTTGCTTGTGCTGGATCAGGACAAATTGACAAGATACTAGCTGGGACTACAGGAAGTTACGAATACCACCAAAGAATGTTCAATCGACACGGATCACTCGACCTAAACAAAGGCAGGCTAGCTGTTTTAAGCTAAGCTACCCAACGTCACTGTACTGTACACACGTGAGAGTGGTAGCAATCTTTGTGCTATTGTTGTGGATATCTACAGTATGTACTATGTGAACCGAGTACCTTCAGGTATACATGATACACGGATGCTAGACATTTCTTTAATATTAAATAATAATGTTTTTCACCCTGTTCAGCTCCTGCAAGGATATTTTTGTATCTCTATGCTGGTACTCATGAGTAAAACGAGCTATCTTTAGGCCAAGGTTACTATTTTCTGCTCAGGAACTGTCAAACAGGGAACTCATGCAAGACAACTGATGTTAATACCATGTATTTTCTGCTGATATTGTCCCTAAAACTGTGATGTCTTGTCTGTTTGAGCATGTCAGGTAATGCTTGCAGACCCAGTCTCAGGCACAGTAATACAACATTAGACGAGCAATGAAAGCAGCGTTACTAGTTTGAATCACTGTCCTTATTGCACCTTATAGGGGAATTCAATTCTGTTGTTGCACAAATGACGGGCTTTGAAATTAATGTATCCATGGTTAACTGATTTATTCCATGAAATGTGATTACAATATGGGCAAACCACGGTTAGAGTCCCCATTCCCAGTGTGGTCACACCAAGTCCATTTTTAGTCTCATCCATTAACAATTAGCATTCACTCATTTGACAACAGAATCACCAGATTTCATTCTCCTGTATTCATGTCTCTTACCACACTAAAGCACTTGGTACTTTGGCTTTAATGTGGGAAAGAGATATATGCTTATGATTAACAAATCACAGTATGTTTGGCATTGCACTCTGAATATGGCTTCCAATCATTCCACTTTCAGATTTGGGGTTAAGCTTGCATCTTAAAAAATTCTGTTTACATTAGAATTGGGAAAAGAAAAGATAGAAGGTTCGGTGTCAGAAGAGACAATTTTGCTGATAAAATTTGAATTTTGGTTGGTTTTCAATCAATCCAAGCTAACCCCAACTCTGGTCTGCATGCAAAACAAACCATCCCAGGTAATCTCTCAGTATGAGCGATAGCCTGGCCTGCACTGTCAAATCCATACATGTGAATGCACGTTGAATGCATCTGTCTTAAGCCAACAAAGCTTCCCAACTCAGCCTCAGCAGCTTGCTGCACTCAGTCGCCCTCCGTCTCAAATACTGTCTTCTGTGCTTCCTCTCTGCTTGCCTACGCTGGCGCCCGCAAGGTCGTAATATTTTTCAAGGTATGTATGGATACACACCAGTTAAACTTTCCAAACGAGCTGCCGTCTTCCTGGTCATGTGGAATGTATTTGCTGTTTCTACCCGCTGGCGTGCTGACTGTCTGTAGCTCACTGACTGAACATGGTTGTCTAGAGGATATCCGTCACTGCTTTCAGCCCCCTGCTGTAGGCTGGATAGCTGGCTAGCACCTCAGGAAAAAGGCAATCATACATGTAGCAGCATCCGTAGAATATCTGGCACCATTGCAACCAGTAAATGAGCTGCAATGTAAAGTTGGTGTCATATTATGACTGAATGAAAATGCTTGTTAACATCCATTGATCGCCTCTCCTGTCACTGTGCAACTTAGAACACTCTTCATTTGATCCTTTAGGAGCTCCTCTTTTTTATTTGATTGGCAGGTTATACAGAATAAATCCAGGAAACAGTTTTGTTGGCATCTAAGATGATACATATTAGATAAGGGTTAATATTCAGGGCATTAAGGGTAACACAGATATTAGTTTGGTGAAAATGTAATCCTGACTGGCTGTTCAGGTCTATCTCTTTACCTTTGTTCATGTGGTGACAAAGGAGGGTGTCATCAGTGTAGAGGCATAGCAGTTACAAGGGATAACAGAAGCTGATACAGTATGAAAAATGAATTTGAACAGTCCTGATGGGCTTACTTTGGGTTTTAAATAAACCATGTTATAAAGCTTGATATTCAGTTTTCTAGGTTACCCAGTTGCTTTCTAGGTAACCTAGTTAAGATGCTGTTTTCGGTTAACCATGGAAAGCTTGTATTTTTCAGTCCAAGTATTTTATGATGCTCTTGCTCTTTACTGCTCTCTCTTTCAGCTCTTTGGTTTTCTTGCCATGTCCTAGATAAAGAAATGTTTCCCATATATCCATTACCACAAAAGGTTTTCTCATGTTGTATCCTGTATTTATTTTGTTCATTTAGAGAGAATTGTTGTCATCAAGTTTGAGTTAAGGATTTTTGAGAGAAAATGGTCAACGAGAAACAAGTGATTATATTTGATTGTTGCAAATGAATTTAGATTAGATAGAACTACACTGTGGACATTAATTATATTTAGGATACCTGCAACCACACTTAGACCTCTAAATTCCCCTTTATTTATGTGCAAGGAGCTTCTGGTAAAAATCAATGTTCTTTATGATTAAAAAAAACAAAACATCTTTTGTTTGACAACTGTAGGTTGACCAGTTGAAATGGCATATGGTCCACAGACAACTGATTTATCAATGGATGTATTCTCAGTGTTCCTGGAATTTACAGTGAAATGGAATCTTTAAAGCTGCAATATTAATATTACTTTTTGATTCCAACAATGGATTAATTTACTGTGGTCATTTAAGAGGGGTTGTACACAGTGTACACAGTTTCTATGAAAATGGTCACTTCACTGTGAATACCCCTTTACAGTAGCTTTGCAGACCTTTGCTGTTCTTTTGGCTCTTTGTTTTGATTTTACAACACTCAGCTTTTCTGTTTTGGTTCCTTGTCACGAGTCAAATGTAATCACTTCAATAATATCTAATCCATTATGTTTAATTTCAGAAAAACTCCAAAATAGGTATTAATTGAACTAAGCCAGAATCTTGTTGCCTGCACTTTCAAGAAGCAAAGCAAGCATCCTGGGCACGAGAGAAAACAGCGATCTTATGAACACCAGTCTGATGACATGGCATTACACCAGAGCTAGCTAGCTAAATTAGTTATTTTTGGATAAGGTCAAGAATGTATTTTATTCAAATTACATGAGTTAGCATCGTGGAACCTAGACTTGGCAAGCTACCTAAATTACATATAACCACTTGGATAGTGTTAGGCCAATCAGCAGTGTGGATGAACATGTCAACTGAGGTTATCCAGCTAGCTGTAACTTTGATTCACAGGATGAACTTGGTGATTGGTGCTTTGTGATTTTAGCTAATAAAGTAATTTGCGCTTGCCAATTTACTGACACAATCAGTGGTGAGAATCTACTGTACATGAATTAGCTGAAATGATAATTGCAACCCAGTATTTTTGCTGAGCTAGCTTAAAACATACAAATATCACACCATGATTCAAATTGCCTGCAGCTGTTGGCCAAAGGTTTCTGCTCTGTTGGCCTTATGAAATGAAACTCAGCCAAAGCCGTTTGTAAAATAGGTTTACTTTACAGGTTTGTTGTTGCACTTCTTTTTTAAGGATTATAGATTGCATGGTACCTGTTGTTTCACAGCCATGCATAAATTGGTTGATAAAATGACTGACTGAATGATTCTCTTTGGAAATAAAAATCGAAACAGAATCGAATATCAATCCTGACTCCATGATGAAATCCTCTTGGGGGAAAGAATTGTAACTCCAGACACAATAGGGAAAATATTGTATATTTATTTCATGTGATTGGTCAATTTATGTATTGAGGTCCTGCTCTGTTTAACCACTGTCTGGCCACACTTCAGGGGGACCGGGGGATGTTGGCTCAGTGCCAGCACTGCAGTGTTTTCCACTAGTCTGTCTGTCTGCCCAGATTATTTCTCAGTATCTGCTGTCTTCATATTGTCTGAAATAGAAACACAGCCTGTGTAGAAATGTGATATAGTTTCTTTCTTTTAATCTCTTGACACTGTCTCAATCTCCTTGCATCTGCTGACGAAACGTAATACATCAGATTCCATTCTGTTTACTTTGTAGGCATGTTACATTTAGGATTTTCTGAATACTAATTTATACAATACTTTTTAATTTATATGGCCCGTTGTCCCTCCAGACTTCCACTGTTCATTTTCTCTGATTGCTGATCAATTGAGAAGCTGTGAAAAGAGCTTTGAGCTTCCAATCCAGAACATGATAAGGAAATGGCATGTGTGTGGATATGGCAGTGGGGAGGCAACTATTGCTCCTGGCATGCAATGCAACCTGCTACATGGAGACACTTCTGATACAACTGTGCAAACATGAAACACAGTTTTTCTATATTCATAAAATGAATGTAATTATTGAACTATTGGTTGAAAAGCTCTTGAATGGGCACCTGGACACTACGTCCCTTTGAAGCAGTACTTACCTTAACATTCATATCAAAGTTAATTTCCATTTTCCAGATAAGATCCAGTGAGGTGTTTTGGTGTCCAAATGTATTTCTTGAAGGGTTAATAGAATGAGCCAAGTGCTGTACAGGGTCAAGAGTAGAAAAATGATGTGAAGGAAACAGGGGCTCTCCACGGATAAGGGGCAGAGGACAAATAGATAAAAAATTACTAGGTTATTTTCAAACAGAGTTCATGGGGAAAAGATGACAGTCTAACCTGTAAATCCAAGTCACTCTGATACACTGTGAAAATCCTTTATTTAACAGGGATGTGTCAATTCATTTCTTGACTCTTATATGTGGGCGTGTCCAAGTTAGATGTGCTTTTAAAGTGAGGATTCCCAACCAGTATCGGTTGACAGATTTGAAAAGATTTTAAAGACAGATTACCAGCGTGTCCAGAGTCTGTCTAACACATGGCTGTTCCCAACACCAGTAAATAGAAAACACTGGGGAGGTGACCTTTCAGTGTACACAGTGATTGTTGGTCTGTGGTATTTGATGCGTGAAAACCTTAAAACCATTTGTGGCAGTGTAACCTCTGCGCCTGTGAGGGAGAGAAATGTTCAATCCTGTGATGAATCAGCCGGCACTACAGCCTGGTTTATGTTCTCGGGCTCTGCCTGATTTCTCAATGTAGTTACCATGGTTACCACTTCATTTGCACAGGCTTCTGAGGTGTGCTTTGGATTCTCTCTTTCTGCTGAACGTCACAGTGGGGTTTTTGCACCTTTCTTCTGTGCTCAGAGACTGTTGTACTAGAAAATGATTTTCAATTCATCTTATAATGAAAGCATAGTAAGGTGCCCTTGGAAGGTTTATACAATTGAAACATGTTACACCTGTTTTATCATGCCAGGAAAATAAAGACTCCGAAAGACACATTAATTGCTTGGATTTTTGAGTGGGAGTGGGAGAATAAAAAACACAAACTGTCAATATTTTACAAAATAAAGTACACACTGTTCCTGCTATATGTCCTTTTTGTCCACCCTGAGTCGTAGGAAACTTACACAGATTGGACGTTTAATTTCCACTTTATCTGTTTCTGACCATCTGGTGATTATATCGCTCACTTCTCTGCTTGATCGGCTTCAATCAGCTTGATTCCTACAGTAACACTGAAAGCTTGCCATTTTGTTGTTTTACACACTTTGGGAATTCATTGGTGACAAAGTAATCCATCTCCTCTTCAGTATTACTGGCTGTAGTTTCTCCTGAAGCTGCTTTCTGATTGTTTGGCAGGATGCAGATGTTAACTCTAACTTTGTTCTTGCCGCCATTCAATCCTTATCCTGAGTTGATTTAACTCATTTTTGTAGGCAGAGGGAACTTTGTTTTTAAGGTTTACCAGCTTGCAATGACTAACTGTGTACAATGGAATGGCCACAGATAATGGATGGTTGAATTCACCAACTTTGCCATATATTCAGTCATCTTTGGATTGTTGTTGATTTTTAAATCCTAAGAAAAAGACATAAAGTTTACTTCTAATTCATGTATTTGGTGCTGCACATATCCTGACTCCTGTCCACAAAGAGTGAATCATTTTGTTTCAGTGGGAGAGTTACAAATAATCTAAAACTACTGACACAATGCTTGTATTTTGCTTCACTTGACCATCTGCCCACTGTAGGAGAAAACAAGTAACATCTTGTAGAATTACAGCTTTTGTCACATTTGTGTTTCTTACACTGTTCCGCGTTAAATTTATCACCTTGATTTCTCCATTCTTTGGAAACATGTTGAGTAAAAAATATAAAGGCCAAAACATGAAGAAAAGCTCTCCAATGCAATACTTTAAATGCTTAATACATAGCTAACCCTTTCTCCTCCTCCTCTTTTCTTTCCTTTTACAGACTATGCAAGCGGCGAGATGCCCGACAGATGAGCTGTCACTGACTAATTGTGCCGTGGTGAGCGAGAAGGATCTGCAGTCAGGACAGTGAGTGTTCATTATTGCAGAGTCATCTTTGAGTTAATCCATTTGGGAACACAGCCAGGCATCTCTGCAGTCATCCTCTCATCCATCCAGCCACCCACCCACTTTATCATCCAACATGTCATCAATCATACATCCAGAAGGTCGCAGTCAATCTTATCAGCCTGTATAAGCTGTGATCTGTTTGATAATTCGATTTGCAGGCATACTCAACAAGGATAAAATGATGATTTTTGATCAAATCTGTAGTATCAGCTGCTTTTCTTTCTTACAGGAAAATTAAAAATGTCTATCCTACACACTTAAAGGAGATCTATTATGCTGATCCATTGTTAAATACATATATATAATGTTATGATGTTGGATGTCCATACTAAACCTCTGCAAAGTTTTTTTAAATAGAAGATACACAGTTGTTGTCATAATCCCTGGGCGTGGTTTCCCGCTGTTCTGAACAAAGTGTGATGACAACAATCTTTGAGATGCATTTCTTAATTAGTTTGAAATAAGAATATAAGTCCTGTTACTACTGTATGTTCAGTATGTGCTGCTTCATAGCCTTTCCTTGTGGTTCTAAGTCACATAAATAAAGTAAAATAATGTTAAATTAAATGTAAATTAACACTAATTCAAACCGTAAGCTCTTGTTGCCTTTTGAGATGACATAGGTGAATAAGGTTTGTGCAGATTTATTAATCTTTGTTAATCATAGGATTTTAGGAAAAAAAAAATGTTCTACAAGACGCCACTTTAGCTGAGTTGGCGTAGCTTGCTTCGGGGTGAAGGGGCTCTAGATTCCCCTCTGACAATCAGCCGTTTCCTGCATGTTTACCCATTCGCTCCTCTAAATAAATAAACTAACTCTCGTGGTTCTGTCATCAAATCTAGACATGAAACAGCCAAGCATCTCTGCAATCATTCTCTCATCCATCCAACCACACACTTATCTTATCACCCACTTTGTCATCAATCATAGAGCCAAAGAAAGAAAGTCATTTTCTGCTATTTTTAACCTTTGCATCACCAGGGCAAGCTGTAAGCTGCAAAGCACATTGATTTCATTGAATGTCTACATTGTGTTGTTTCCTTGTCAGACAGTTTTGTGTCACTGTAAAAATAAGAGCCTTTTGCACACTGCGGCATGATAAGCATTCAGAAACGTAAAATCCTCTGGGTGCTTTTATCTCTTTGTGCGGATACAAAAATATAAATGAAAAAAAACCAAGAGATGTGATTGACCTGCTGACAGACAAATGTTAGCAGAAGGATTGCTCCATGCTCACTGCAGCACCATGTGTGCATGTACAGAAGTATTCTTGCAAACTAAGGCTCATTAAACAACGTGAACACATTTGAAAAATGACGGTGCTTAAAATAAATGTGTGACCTGAGAAAGTCCTCCTCTTCTACTGCCATGGCAACTGCAGCCTTGTCTTTATCATTCAGAACCACCGAGCAGTGATGTAGGTTTTTTGTCTGTTAGAATGACACCAAACGGATATTCTAGTTTTATCACTTTTCATAGCCATGAGTGGATGCTGAAAATCATATTCTGCTAAAAGATGCTATCCAGTTATAGCTTAAAGAATCATCCTCAGTGGCCTCTACCTGCAAGGTCTGAATCTTTGAACTGAAGGAGCTAGCGGTGGAATACATTCCAAAAGCATCAACCTTTCAGAGATGGGTTTTTGTTCTGTGTGAAGCAGACTGCAACAAACCCTCTTTACAAGCTCAGTATAAAACCGCTTCACTTACAGAATAGAAGATACTGGTATCCTGGTAACTGTCAAGTATCAACCAATTAAATCTGCCCCGCAAATCCTCGAGTAAAAGACCAATACATCGTGCTGCAGGGTCCGTAAACACACCTCACCTCCTGAGACATGACCTGGAGTAGAGTAGATAAATCTATGCTAAATCTGAAAGGTACCTCAGTTTTGTTTCATCAGGCAGCGATCGGCAATGAACAGACAGACAAAGAACATCAGATAACTAACTGATCCATAAACCTCATCAATAGGTGGTGGAGACAAATAAAGAGCAAAGCTGAGACCTATTATTGGGCTTTTATTTGGCAAGGGGTTGTCAGCAAAGCACTAATTAAATGAAAACATTGCTTCATGTTAGCTGGATCAAAAAGGCAATTATCTGCTAAAACGCAAGCTAAAGGATAAAAAGTCTGTTATCGCAGCTTTTATCCCTTTAGAGTAATAAGAAAGAATAGTTAGAACATGTGAGGTAGGGGCGCTGGTGGCGCAGTGGTTGGTGCCCATGTGTGGAGGCTATAGTCCTCCAAGCGGGCGGCCCAGGTTCAAGTCCCACGTGTGGCTCCTTTTCCACATGTCAGGCCCAAAAAGCCGCCAAAAAAAGAATATATAAGGTAGTTATATTTAAAGATGAATTGGTTTTAGCAAAAGTTACAAAGACATAGTCATCACGTCAATGTCCCTCGTATGCTAAAAAACAAACAAACAAACATTATAACCAGGGTTCAATTGTCTCCTCTCTCTCTCTCTCTCTTTCTCTCTCTCTCTCTTCAGAAATGTGACTGTGAAGACCACACCCAACCACAAGTTTGTGTTTACAGTAAAGACCCACCACACTGTGGCACCTGGAAGCATCGCCTTCAGCCTTCCGCAGGTACACACACACACACACACACACACACACACACACACATACAAACACTTGCACACATATTGATACTTATATTTGTCTTTATGGTGCTGAGTTTTTCCTAATCTGTCCTCCCCCTATCTAGAGGAAATGGGCCGGCCTCTCCATTGGCCAAGAGGTGGAAGGTAAATAATCATTTTGATCGCTGTGAATGATCGTTTATACAACAGAACATGGCAGGCTCTTTTGTTGTAATGGACTTTTTTTTTTTTTAAAAGCCTGTCTGTCTTTCAGTGGCCAACTACAACTTTGATAAGTCCAAACAGTGCATCGGCTCGATGACAATTGAAATCGACTTCTTGCAAAAGAAGAGCACTGACACCTCCCCCTACGACTCCGACAAGATGGCTGCTGAGTTTATCCAACAGTTCAACAACCAGGCTTTCTCTGTTACCCAGCAGGTTCATATTCACGTCACATATACTCACACATCTACACATATTAATACAAAGATGGGACACAATCATACATGATAGTGTATATTTTGCCCTCTGGTGTATATGTGTTTTAACATCCTCTTGCTTTTTCTCGCTTTCTCAGCTGGTGTTTAGCTTCTGTGACAAGTTGTTTGGCCTGATGGTGAAGGATATCGAGGCCATGGACGCCAGCATCCTCAAAGGAGAACCAGCTTCTGGGAAGAAACAAAAGGTACCTGGTACCTTGTTATTTATGTGGTTTGAGTGATTTATGATACAAACCTTTGTAAGCAAGATCTCAGTTTGTAATAAAACCACTTTCTTTAATCGTGATTTTTTTATCAGATAAGTTCACCTGTCCTGTTCACAACAGTACATCTGTCATACAACGAAACCCCTCCTGACAAACATGATGATGAACCTTTTCATTTAAATAGTAAAGGTTCCAAGAGAATCTGGGTTGCCATTCACTCCTGCTACGTCATGTCACCTGATGAATAATTCATTTCACTTTTGAATTACATTTTCAACCTTATATACGCACGTCTCTGTGGTAAAGAGGAGTGTCCCTAGCCTCAATTAATTGCATTAGGTTCATTATTTATTCATGCACATTAAATATGGTGGCCCCTGATGGACACATTCAGCCGCAGATATGCAAATGTTGAGAAAAACACGCTTCAGATTCAAAAACTCTTCAACGCGGATAACACATTTTTGGAATACTTAGAATAACAGAAGTAAAGAACAAAACCAGAATTTGATCTCAGTCGGCGGAGGAAATAAATTCTTTGTTTTGTGTTGTTTAAGACGTACTACATGTATGTTTATTTGAATTTTGATAGTTTCCACATTTTCTCATGCATTTAATCAATGTTGGTTCTTTTACCCTTGTTGTTTCATCCATTGCAACCACGGTGCATTATTATTCCACAGATCGATGAGATACCTTTTCCAGCTGGTTTTTAGCAGACTTACTGTAGGCTAACATTTCTAAATGATGAGACGCTCACAGGAACACACGGTGAAGCATTTGTGTTTCAATCAACTCTTTTATCTCTGACAGATTGATGTCGGGCTGATGGTGGGAAACAGCCAGGTGGTTTTTGAGAAGGCTGAAAGTTCATCCCTCACACTAGTCGGTATGTTCCTAATTTGTTACTACAGGGGGATGAAATATTTCCCCAAACTTTGCTGACCTCAGGATAGATCAAATGAAGAAGAATATTTAACTTAATTAGGGGGGGGGGGGGTCAACATGGTCAGAACCATTTTCTATTATTTTATTTTGGATGATTTTATAGAAATAGGAAAAGTGATATATTTCCATTTTGTTTATGCATCAAAAAACTCAAATAGGAGGGCCAACATAAGAGTCCATTTTCTATTTCCTCCACAGGATGGCAGTAACATTAGAGTAATTTGTAAAGGACTCCACTCCCTTTTTCTACCAAGGAAGAGAGAGACGTCCAAATTCCAGTTCACTTATTAGTTATGGTTTTACAAACATAATTGAATTACCAGAAAAGACCTCCATCTGTTACATCAAATAACATCTTCAAACGTGGTTTATGTCTAGAACTCTCTTTACCAAATAATCCACTTCATCTTCATGTTGTAGCATCACTAAAATAAATACATGTGTGAATTTTTGGCCACATAATTTTTGCTTTGTTTTTATTTATTTCTTTTTAAAGGTAAGGCAAAAACTAAGGAGGCACGACAGACAATCATCAACCCAGACTGGAACTTTGAGAAGATGGGAATTGGAGGTCTGGACAAGGAGTTCTCCGACATTTTCCGCAGAGCCTTTGCTTCCCGAGTGTTTCCCCCTGACATTGTGGAGCAGATGGGTGAGAAATACTCAGTTTTATTATTCTTATATTTACCTTTACATACCTGATCACCTTGTTTTATTGTAGATTTTGTTACTCCATATCCACTATCATTTAGTCGTCTATCCGCAACTTGTCACAAGTCTTTGCTTTTCTCTGCATGAGAGGCGTACATGTAATACAGTTACTTTCTTTTGATGTGGGGTTTTCTCTAAATCAACAAACGTTTGGGTTTGCTGGACGTACATGGACAATAAAATTGTTCATAGTATATTCCCACATGCAGAAAAACTCAATATACAGTTATTAAGTGTGCGACGACGCGCAACAGCAGTTTTTTCTTCCATAAATGTATGAACACAGTTTCTTACACACACAAAGACAATATCATGCTATTTTTCTGATTTTCTGATAAGGCTCTGAGAACATAATGCAATAATATAACTTAACATCTAAACATCTTCCCCCTTGCATTCATTTTCCACTATTCTCTTCTGCCTCAACGCTGTTTTTTCATCTGAATTCTTTATTTAATTATTTCACCCCTCCTGTGCCACATCTGACTGTTGTGTCCTTCCATTTCTTGTCTCTCTCTCTCTTCCCTTCTGTCTTTTTCGTCTTTCTTTGTTCTAGGGTGTAAGCACGTGAAGGGTATTTTGCTGTTTGGGCCGCCAGGCTGTGGTAAAACACTGATGGCCAGGCAGATCGGCAAGATGCTGAATGCCCGGGAGCCGAAGATCGTCAACGGCCCTGAGATCCTCAACAAGTATGTAGGAGAGTCTGAGGCCAACATCCGCAAACTGTTCGCTGACGCAGAGGACGAGCAGAAAAGGGTGAGGCTGCTCAGTGTCCTTAGCTTCATCTGTGCTTGTTTTTAAAAAAAGATAGAAAAGGGGAATAATTACCTTTTAATAAAATGTTTCCAGTTGGGAGCCAACAGCGGCCTTCATATCCTCATCTTTGATGAGCTGGATGCCATCTGCAAGCAGAGAGGAACAGGCGCCAGCAGCACTGGCGTGCATGACACTGTGGTCAACCAGCTGCTGTCTAAGATCGACGGCGTGGAGCAGCTCAACAACATCCTGGTTATCGGTCAGTAGCATCAGAGGGAACAGATTCACTGATACATCTCACATTAGAGTCAACTGGAATACTTTCATCCAATGAGTGAGCAGACGAGAGCTCTGTAGAATTCTGAAATTTTCAACAGTCATCATTTGTAAGGGATGACACTGCCACCACTCAGTGCTCACATGCACAGTGAACGGCTGCTTTGTAGTTGTCCTTTGTGATAGAAAAAGTTGCAGTCAATCATTCCATGATGATTGTAATGCTGCTAAAGACAGAGCTGTCAATCAACAACGACAAATCCAACAATGAGAGAACCAGAAGTTAACACCCGCCCTCTAGAAGGGTTCAACATGTGACAAAGGTAGAAGTTCCAGATACCCAATATTGTGTGATTTGTTGTTTTTAGTGTCCAAAAATTGAAATAAAAATAAAGAACAGATGTTAACATCATAGTTAACAAACATTTTGATCGGCCTCATGAGATTTAAGAACTGCAGCGACAAAAACCTTCTAACGGTACAATCTTTTGGTTTTGGCTAAATTTTGTTAACATAAAGATACACTGAGTACAGATGTCAACACATCATGTATATTTGTTTCTTCAGAGATGCCTTCCCACTGGTTATTGTAATGCAGGGACATCATATCATCGATGAGTTCTAGCTTTCTTCAGTTACATTTTGCTTTTTCTTTATCTCCAGGTATGACAAACAGGCCTGACTTGATAGACGACGCCCTGATGAGGCCTGGCAGGTTTGAGGTCAAGATGGAAATTGGTGAGCAATTTTAGACCTTCTTTTGTTCTCTTTTTTAATTTATGTTCTCCATTCTTTGGTTTATTTCTTTTTCTTTCTTATCTTTTACAAAATCCTTGAATTCTGTATTTCTTTGAATATATTGGATTACTTTATTTTTGTAAATCTTAAACAACCATAAATGTATTCTTGTTTATTCTTACTCTGTTTATTCTCTGATGACAGCTTGAGGTGTATGAAAACATTATATGTCGTTAAACTGACTTTAATATGAGATGAAAAATGTACAAAAACAAACATTCATGTTAGCACTCCATCCTGCCCACTAAACTCTGCCAATGAAAGGCGTCTGATCCAACCTTCACAACAGCACCCAAAGAAGCTAACTAGTCTCCTCTGTTGCCTCCTGGTGGTGGAACCAACTTTCAAACTCCATTCGATCTGCAGAGTCCCTTTGCACCTTTAAGGAAAAGCTAAACACCCAGCTCTTTTCATGAATACCTACAGCCTTAATGATGATGATGACGATGATTTTGATATTATTGATGATGATGATGATGACGATGGTTTTGTTTGATAGCAACGATTTTAAAAGGGTTTCCATGCTGATGCTAGAACTTTGTTCAGTGCTTTGTCTCTGTGCATTGCTTGTGTTGTACTTACTCTCTGATGTACGTCCCTTTGGATAAAAGCGTCTGCTAAATGAATATTTTCCCTTTGACATGTTTATTACAGCTTTTGCTATTTCATTTCTTTACGTATTTCCCTCTCTCCTTTTAACTCTTCTTCTCATACACACCCCTGTGACTCTTTTCTTCTTTCTCTGTCCCTTGCTGCTTTATTGTCTAACCTCCAGGTCTGCCTGACGAGAAGGGCCGTGTGCAGATCTTGAACATTCACACCAACAAGATGCGAAGCTTTGACCTGCTCGCTCAGGATGTCGACATAAAGGAGCTGGCTGCTGAGACCAAGAACTACAGCGGTGCTGAGCTGGAGGGGCTGGTCAGGGCTGCTCAGTCCACTGCTATGAACCGACATATCAAGGTCAATTGACACATTCACATACTCAGAGCTGAACAGAAGGGATTAGTAGATGTGCGACTGTGGGAATGAGCAGCAAAAAGCAATGTGTACAACTAATAACTCCTATAAATCAAGAAGTGGCTCTTCAGTTAGAAAAGTTTGCAAGTTGGTCTTGCACGTGATCTTATTCTTTTGAACTGGTTTACAACTCTTTCGTACCATCGAGCTGAGCTAAAGAATTGCATTGTTCACGGTTGTAGCAGACCTTAATTGCTATACACAGCGTGGTATTACTATCACTGGAATTCTCTCAACTTGACCAATTTGTGTTGAAAACCTGCAGATACAGACAAAAAACTTTTCAAAATAAAAAGACTTAAAGGAGCAATATGTAAGATATATACTGAATTAAATCATAAAATTACCTTACTATATCATCAGACATTAAGGAAACATGCTATGTGGAAGTGCTGGCTTCTCTGACAACAGTGCACCATCCAGTATGTCCTCCTTCTAACTTTAGATTTCGGTCCTGAATGGTCTCTATTTGTGAATACCTGGTGCATATACATCCAAGGCTCTAATATTTTCTTTTCCAGCTTCCTGCTGCCCCTTTATTGCCCACTTATTATTACAGCTTTTGTTGTTTCTTACTTTGAAGCTCTTTCCAGCCAGTTAAAACAGTTTACTGTGGACAGTGAGTTAACTAGAGTTCATATGTGTAACTGGCTGAATGATCCTTTTCCTGAGTAGATTTTTTGCTTATTTGTTTGTGTTCATTCTTTTCCAGGCAACATCTACAGTGGAAGTGGACATGGAGAAGGCTGAGAAGCTGCGGGTTACCAGAAACGACTTCATGGGATCCCTGAACAATGACATCAAACCTGTATGTACCACGCCTTTCTTACATTCACTGTACTGCAGAACACAGCGTTACAATCCTCTGATGCCCTCCTCGTTTTATTCAGGCATTTGGTACAAATGCAGAAGACTACTCCAGCTACATCATGAACGGTATCATCAAATGGGGCGATCCCGTCTCTCATGTCCTGGATGACGGAGAGCTGCTGGTGCAGCAGACCAAAAACAGTGATCGCACACCACTGGTGGCGGTGTTATTGGAAGGTATTAAGTTATATATACAGTAAAACTACTGTGAAGTGCATTAAACTATCATGAAAAATACACTTGATCCACTATTTAGACGAATATGGTGTATAACTGAATAAATGGTGGTGTTTTCATGTCTGACTGTCAGCAAGTTTAATCCAGTTTCTTGGTTTTTCTTTATGTCCCTGACATTATCATCACCATATTCCAGATCATAAGATCAATCCAAAGATGCACACCATTCCAATAATGTGTGTGTTAATCTTATACATGCCATACTACAGAGTCTTGCAATGAAACAAAAAAAAAGCTGCACAATGCAATGAGAAAAAAGTCCTTTTGTTAAATTGCGTTCAAATACAGTGAACTTGCTCATTGGCACTAAGTGACTCGAGGCACCCAAACTTATACCCAGCTTCAGCTTCACTCATACACATACATACCCAAGCAGACTGTAAATCTTACCTTGTCATACGTCCCACAGGTCCACCCCACAGTGGGAAGACAGCCTTGGCAGCACAGATTGCAGAGGACTCAGAGTTCCCATTCATTAAGATCTGCTCTCCAGACAAGATGATTGGACACTCCGAGATCTCCAAGTGCCAGGCAATCAAAAAGGTAAAGAAAAAAAAAAAAAAAAGGGTAAAGTGACAGCTAATGGAATTAATTTATTCTATTCAAGCACTCCTTCCTTTTTACACGGAATCCTCCCTTTGTTGTTTCCGTCCATTAATTCCTTCCTGCCTTTATTTCCCTGAAACATTTCTTGCTTCGTTTGTCCCTCCCCCTTTTTTAAAGGTCTTTGATGATGCGTACAAGTCCCAGCTCAGCTGTGTGGTGGTGGATGACATTGAGCGTCTGCTGGATTATGTCCCCATCGGGCCTCGTTTCTCCAACCTGGTCCTCCAGGCCCTGCTGGTGCTGCTGAAAAAGGCTCCACCAAAGGTCAGGTTCGATTAACAATGTTACTATAAAGCACAAAATACCCACACTAACAATGAATTAAACATACAGCCAAGTGTTTTCTGTGATTTATCTCACGCCTTTGGGTGTAGAACTCAACTGTAAAAAAAAAAAAAAAAAATTACAACAATTAAAGACAAAGAAGTAATGTCAAATTCCACATCTATTTCACTCATCAAAGCCTGTTATTGCTTTTTGGGAGTTGAACTGATTCTGTTTGGAGGATGACGATCCTGAGAAGATATAACACCAGAGCTCCCATTAAATATCTATATACTTCATTTTATTGGTTTTTAATATAATGCTGTTTGCCTTTTTGCAGAGAAAAAAAAATCCATTCCACTGTCTTAACAGTTAGAGGACAGGAGCGATTAGACTCAACTTATTATAAAGACTGTAAACACAGAAAGAGCTAGCTCCTGATAAATATATAAAAAAACTGAAATTCCAAAATGACATAAACAGAGGTAGCCCAGCTGTTTCCCATGTTTTCACTCATAATGCTTAAGGCTCTTGTCTATCAATTATTACCCAGATTATTCTTTTGCTATCAAGTCTGTTGCAAAGTGTTTTCATTTATTGTTTCTGTGCTCATTTTATGCTGCATCAAGAAATACTGTAATTTCTCTGAATCTTTCTCTGAATATTGGAATCAGAACTTAACATGTTATCATCAAATGCTGGAGATGTGTTTTTATTCATCTTATGGTTACCTAATTAAACGAGGAGTCATTTAACGTGTCCTGCAGGGTCGCAAGCTGCTCATCATCGGCACCACCAGCAGGAAGGATGTGCTACAGGAGATGGAGATGTTGGACGCCTTCAGCACCACCATCCACGTTCCCAACATCTCTACTGGGGAGCAGCTAGTCGACGCTTTAGAGGTACACACACATACACACACACACACACACACACACACACACACACACACACACACACACACACACACACACACACACACACACACACAAAGACACTGACACACACAGCCACTTAATTGGTTGCTTGAAGGTAAAGATGTGAATAATGTGCACTGAACACATACATACATACACACACACACACACACACACACACACGGCATTGTCAGATTTAACTCCATAGCCTTGTTGTATGCAGGAAAATAAAAACATTCTGACTGTAATTACTATGCCCTTAATTAAAAGGATGATTTCACCCGCAGACCTCTCTAATGCCTGTCGTTGTTTCTGTAGCTACTGGGGAGCTTCTCAGACAAAGAGCGGGCTAGCATCGCACAACAGCTCAAAGGGAAGAGAGTCTGGATCGGCATCAAGAAGCTCCTGGTGCTCATTGAGATGTCGCTACAGGTAAACAAGGCTCACCGACCCATTACATGAAAGAAACGACTCAGAAAAGCATCTGACATCAGCTGTTATGTGACACACTGGACACACTGGTTGTTGTTGCCATATATCAGAGAATTTTCATAACTGATGAAGATACACATACAAAAGTAAAGATAACAGGAATTCACATGGTCAAAAGGAATATATATGTTTTACACAATCCTATTGGTACTTAATTTACCTAACTGTATGTAACATTTAAACCATGTTTCTCTGAAAATAAACTTACTCCTCCCAGCTTGTTATTCAATATGAAATTGATTGTAAAAAAAAGGCATAGACATAGAACCTCATGTTTAGGCTGCTCCTCCATTTTAACAACTGAGAAATGTCGTAATTTGAAAGGCAACAGCATGACTGTTATATGTGCATGAGTAAGAACAAACCAGTTTCTGACCCATAACAATAACCAATAAAACTGCATGCAGTTATCTGCAAAATTAGCCTTTAAACATTTATTCAAATAGTCACATTGGCATCATCACAATAGCATTACATATTTCTCTACAGCTGCAACGTGCCTGTAGAATAACATTTTTCACATATAAGCCTCATCTGAGGGAGGCAGGTTGTTTCAAAAAGGACACTGGATTGTGAGCAAGTGGACAAGGATATTGGCACTATTTGTGGGTTATTGGCTTCTACCAGATGATATTAAAACTCTTTGTTTCTCCCTCTGCCTTCTTTCGCTCTCTCCAGATGGACGAGACCTACAGAGTGACCAAGTTCCTGTCTCTGCTCAGAGACGAGGGGGCGTGAGTACAAAGCTCTGCACCAATCAATTTCCCTTTCATCGCTTGTCTATACATGAGCCTTAACCCTTTTCTTTTGTTTTCATTTCTGCATTTTTATGTTTGCGCTCTTATTACCTGGCCAGCTTGTTTTCTTCAGACCATTTTTTGTAGGCTATATAAACACGTACTGTGTATATGAATTTAAACATACATTATTTACAGAACTAATGTGCAGATACTTGCAACATGGCTCAGTAATGTTACTCAGTAATAGGTATTTATTCTGGTGGAAGCAGATGTGGCTAACAGAAAATGCAGCAGAAAATGCTACCAATCAGTGGCCTCTTCTCACTCACCGTTGACTTAAATGGATTTATTTTGCAATCACCAGGTTGAATGAAGGCGATCAAATCCGAATTTAAGCCGTTGGTCGCTCTTGCTGTGCATGGGTAAGGTCAACAGCAAAGCATCAAGACAAGTATGAAGATTAGGCTTACTGAACCTGTAGTTTACCAGTTAGCAATTAGTTTAGCATCCTTTTTTTTTAATGGCTAGAAGTTTAATTGCGGTAAAAGATTTTTATAAATGTTATATTTTGTTTATTTATTACATGATATATTCAATTGTATCATGTCAGCAATTAAATATGTGAGCTAGGCTATGTAACTATAGGCTATGTAACTATAGGCTATGTAACTATAGGCTATGTAACTATAGGCTATGTAACTATAGGCTATGTAACTGCTGAGGGAGAGAAGTCTTCCAATCAGTTCAGTTATATCTATGTAATGTTTGCTAACTTAAGCGCTGACGGTCTATAACAGAAATCGTTGTCTTTTCTTCAACATCAAATCAAATATTTTTTAAGAAAATCATGTTTTATGAAGTTACATAGCCTCGCCCAACAAGTCCATAACCTTCCCCACGCTCTTCCATCTCACATCTCATCCATTATCAAAATGAACATTTAAATGGAATTGTGAAATGTTGTATCATAATTGTATCATAGTATTAGCCTGCCCTTACAGCTGACGTTGTGTTAGATTTGACTTTTTAGCTGTGACATGAAAATCTCAATGCTGCATGTATTGAATTGGTTAGCATTAGCATTAGAGTTATTTTGTTAGCATTAGTGACTCTTATTAGTGTTCTATGTAGCTTTTACAGTTGTAGTTTCTAGTTTAGTCAGGTCTAGGTTAGCGAGGTCAGGTTTCAATTATTTACTAAAATGATATCAATGCATGACTCAATGTAAATTGAAGCACAAGTTGCTGCAAAGAGCTCACTTCTTATATCCATTAATTACTAAGTATAGCAGTTTCATCTTAAACTGAACTTACTGACACAATAATTAGCTTGCATGCATTTGACTGATTACGATTTCAGAGTAAAATAGATCATATTAAAAGGGGTTGAAATATTGACCTGAAACTATAAAACCTATCACACAATCCAAAACATTGCAGAGGAGAGAGACATCTGCACTAGCGGGCTTTGCCTGCTGTTGCCGGGAGCCCAGCCCTGGATCTGTGGAGAAACACAGGATGGAACTTTAAAAAGCTGTCTAGAATTGTGTGAAATGGGTAAACTTTATGATATGTGAATAATCTTTAATATACTTAAACCAAATCATCCGATAAACATGCTAAACCCCTAAATGACCAAACACATTTCTGTTGTTAGTTTATATGATGTTTTTGTTCATCTTTGACTTCTCAAATGCTATTTATAAGTAAATATTTCCCTTTGCAAACAGATGGATGAAATACATACAATTCATACAGAGATCTACATGATGTATAATCGGGGCCCCATTACGTCTTGTTGACAAAGATGCTAACTTTAAATTGAATTGCAAAAGAATACATACATTAAAGGTCACATATTGTGCGGAATACACTTTACCATGTATTTTAACACTACTATGTGTCCTTAGTCTAACTACCAACCCCCAATTATAAGAAAAGTCTGTCCGTCTTTTGCCTGCTCCACTTTTCAGAAAATGTATTCAGGGTAGCTTTGGTGATAATTTAACTTGGCTTTTCGTACATTTTCCCTTTATGACATCACAAAGGGCAGTAACGCCTCCCCCAATATAATCATATGACTTTCATGTATAACCCCAAAACAAACAGTTGTGGATTGTCCTCAAGGCAATCCATAGAAAAATGAAATTTTAGTATGCCCCTCATGTTTAATGATTGATTTAAAACAGACATAAAATTAATTCTTATTTTTTAACAAATAGCCAGTGCAACCTTGTAGATGAGGAGAATCAGGCTTTAGGCCTTCACAATGTTGTTAATAATTTGTGATGGTGTACAAGTATAGAATATTTTCTATTACAGAATAAATAACACAGTAAAAATAAATCAGTAGTCCCAGACATTGATGAGTGATGGTTTCATGTTGTGGCTCTGTTCTTGTTTTATAGCCTGTTAAATCCAGCTCATCGTTTCTTATTTTTATCAAGACTCCGCCCAGTGTTGTGGTGTTGTGTGAGTACATTGGAGTAGGTTGATGGTAGCTTTAAGAGTGCCTCTTTTTAACAGGAAAAATACGAGGGGGAATGACGGAACAATACCCACAGTGAACTTAATCCACGTTTTTCCTCTTTCTTCTGCTTTTTACGTTTTCTAGAGATCGCAAATTCTATGAGTAGAGGAAGGAAGCAAATCAACATGACGCCAATGAAACAAAATGAAGAGGAGGAGGGGGAGAAGAGCTCTTCCTCTTGTGTCTATCCAACCACCGATTCATCCCTCTGTCTATTAACCTGGTCAAAGACAAGACACACAAGTCCTCTTTTCCAAGCATGCTTCCGTGGGCAATATCACTGTCTCACCTTACTCTTACTCATCATCATCGTCATCGTCGTCGTCGACTTCCCTTATCGACATGTCACACCAGTCGAACTGTTACAAACATGTTATCTGTAAAGAAATTGCAATAGATGATTGTAAAAAAAAAGTGCTGTTTTGTGCATCGTGTGTAAAAAAAAAAAAAAAAAAAAAGCCATGTATGTTTTCAGCTGTAGCTATCGTTGTATTTGTTGCATATCTCTTGTTAAAGTTAGTGCGATATGTATCACAAACTCAAGCCGTATAGACAGAAAAACCTCCAAAAATGACACGAAACCCCTGAGCCCTTTGAGTATTTAAGATGTGAATCCAGAGAGGCTTTTAGTGAATGTGTTGTGGCTGTAAACAAAAAGAAGAAGCTGTTCTATGTATAAGTTAACCCTTTAAATATAAAGTATGTAACTTGTTCATGTAAATAGTATATATAGACGAAATACAGTATATGATGACAAGAAATGATCAGTTTGAAATCTATTTCATACTACATCAGTATGATTCTTCTTCCCTATTTCTCTGGAGATGTTAATATTACTACGTTACTGTAATGGTGAAAGTGTGGATTGTTGGATTGTCGGCTTGTCTGTCTGTGTTGCGTACAGTGCAGTTCAGTCGAGCTAGTGTCGCAGAGACAAACTCAGTGTTAACGATTAAAAAAATATTCAGCACTTCTCACATCCAATCAAAAAGACCTTTAGTACTTATATCGGGGGTTCTTCATTAGAACTTTGTGTCGGCAGGTGTGCATGTGAGGAGAACTAACTGCTGTATGTGTTCAGAGTGTGTGTGCTGGTACTTTTGAACGTTAGCATGTGTCTGTATGTGTGAGATTCCAGGTTTAGACAGTCAGTGGTTAATTTGTGGGGTTTTTTCTCATGTCGTGTGTTCAGTGCTTATCGTCCAAAGTTCTTGTTTTGTTCTGATCATTGAAAATGTATGCTGTGTGTGTAAATATATATCAACAACATGCAGATCTATTATTGCAATAAAAAGCACAGATGCACATGAAAAATAAACCGCTCTTTTCTTATTTATTTATTGATCGATGGATATGAAGCGCTGCATGACAATTAAATGGTAAATGGACTTGAGCTTGTATAGTGCTTTTCTAGTCTTCTGACTACTCAAAGCGCTTTTACACCGCATGTCACACCTACCCATTCACACACTGATGGCAGAGGCTTCTATGTAAAGTGACCATCAGAAGTAACATAACCCATTCATACACATCATACGCTGCTGCTGATGAAGCAGTGGGAGCAATTCGGGGTTAAGTGTCTTGCCCAAGGACACATTCAACATACTGCTGCAGGAGCTGGGGATCGAACCCCCAACCTTCCAGTTGAGAGATGACCGGCTCTACTGCTGATCCACAACTGCCCAATTATGAGGTATGTATCTAATAATGGAGTTGAAGTGACTTTCAATGATCCTTTACCTTATGACCCTACTTCATCTCAAATGGAAAATTGGTCCTTTTACTTAAATACATTCATCAGATAGCTGTTAGGGAAGAAATTACATATTCAAATTTCAAACTACATAATTAGTTTATACAACTTGAGTAAGATTCTATGGATTAAATCAATCAAAATATTTACAATATCAAAAATGAGCTTCACCTAGCCAATTCACAATAAGGTAATATTGTGTGTAATGGTGTAATTGTCTCTAGTTGATTATAAAGAAATTATATGAGTTTATGTTGGCATTGTTATCTTGTTATTAACAGAGATCTGAATCCCCTCCATAGATGGTTATTAAAGATATCAAAATAGTGTTACACACTCATCACAACAAACACACCGATTTTAACATTTTTGGGGGGACATCAAATCAACAAAATGATCTGCTTGCAACATGAGGTTTTGTAAAAAAAAGGATCAAAATAGCTCTAACTATAACAGAAAAAAATCCACTTTCTCGTAATTGAAAAAAACAAAATAATGAATGCTTTGGTTTTTTTTACATTTTGATACACATGATTGTTGACTTATTTACTTAGTTTTTAATCACTTGAAAGCAAAGCTTCCACATGTAAATGTCAACATTTAACTCCCTATGTCACTGCAGTTGTTATTTGGCATTGAAACCCTGTATTTAGAAATAATAGGCTATCAAAACGTAAAACATTCCAGAATATAGTTTTTTTTGTGTTTTACTTCAGGTTATGTTTGAACGTAGCCTATCTCATTAACACATATTGAAACATGGAATTGCAGATTTTTTTATTTGACACTGAAACACAACACCATTTGAACGGATGTGGCTAACTATTAAAACAGTTAGCATTCGCTTTTTTTTATTTTTTTTATTTTATTAAACATTTCATGCAAATGTACAAATGTAAAAAACAAATACCAAATATGGTAACATTAACATCTTACATTTTGCACAGAATTGCCAAGGGAAACAGCTGCCATGTCAATAATTAACAGCACATCATTTTAAAATATAGAAATGAAATGACAATGTCTTCAAGTGCAATTCATGAGGTCTGAACTGAATATAAGAAAAAATAAATAAATAAGATAAGATAAATAATGAATCAAATATACAAGGGCATATCAGTTTTCAGTTTCTAATTCATTGGGAAAGTTTCTTCAAAATATCACAAACTGTTTGTGCTATTTTTCCTTTTACCAATGCATTAACTTATTTACATATCCACCTGTGAGCATTAACATCTCTTTGGAGTTGTGTTTTTGAAATGTAATTTATTTATTTTTAGTTTGCCTCAATTTTGAGTCTTGTTTAGAAAATGAGTTAGGTATAACTGCTTATAGCCTAAGCCTATATAGACAGAGTAACAATTCTCTGAACTTTTAAGATCAATCATATGTCTCAAGGTGTGTCATCTTCTTCTGTGGTGGTTAATAATTGCAGAAGTTTCTCAGTCTTATGACGACCTATCTCACATTGCTGTGACTAAAATATAGGATGCCAAAAGACGTCATAAGTTTTAAGTTGAAAGTATCATACAATTACGATATAACCTAATTAAATTATCACCAAACTATATCACCCTGAATAATTTTAACTATAGGCTATGGCACCATATTTGATTAGATATTAAGTGGCTCTGCACCCGAAAATATTAACTAATTTCCCCTATGAAATGGAGTAGATCAAAGAAAGTATAAAGATGACGCATTTATTCTATTTACCCTGAAATACAAACAACATTGATAACTATAACGCATTTAGTTTCCCACAAAAATGTTTGTGAATATTATTATCAATAACTCCACCGTTTACAAATGTTGCTGAGGAAACGCAGAGAGATCCCCCCCCCTTTAGTTCACTCGTCTTACGCAACCATCACTGCAGTCCTCGCATTTGGCCGGTAGAGGGCGCTGTGGAGCTTGTTGGTGAATGCTCCTAGAGCTGCTCCTGACCCGCATTCACCCGTACTGTACAGGCAGGCGGGAGGGGGGGGGGGAGGAGGACTGAGCAGCAGCACAGAAAGCAAATAAACGTTGTAGAGTTCTCCTGCAGACCGTGGCCATGGCTTGGCAGTCCCTGGCAGACACGGCGCTCCCGTCTCCTCACACTTGATAGCGGACTGAGAGAGGAGGCAGCACCGGGGGAGAGAGCCACGCCGTATCAGACGGTAAAACCAGCAGGACTCGCTTTTATTTTCAGCGTGTTTGTTCTGCTTTTTCTTCACGTGTTAATCCGGCTGTTCCTTGTTCAACTGGGCTTTATGTTGACGGCAAGAGGAGGCGGGTTTCTTCCACAAGTCGAGCATTGGTGAGTTTGTCTTTTTTTTTTTTTTTTTTTTTTTTTTTTTTTTAATGGAGAAATACAGCGGTGGTTCCTTTATGAGCCGGCGGTACAAAGCGAGTGCTGTCCTCACGTCAACCCGGGCGCTGCGCCGGCCTGCCTGCCTGCCTGCCTGCCTACTGTACTGTACCCATAGATTAATGTAAAGACATGCAGTGTGACTGTGTGTACCTCTGCGTGCCATCTGAGAAAGTGGTCCGCATGACTGCCATGTGCTTCTTTTCCTGTGGTTATGTTCAGGGGACCTGGGTCAGGGCTAAGTTCACGGTTAAGGTTGAAGCTATATGATCATCGCAATAAGAAACTTGTTAACCTACACCCTTGCGATATACTATGGCTGTACAGTCTGGACCATCCGTGAGAGATGATATCTAAGAAGGAACAGAGAAAGAGCTTTGTGAGTGCAAAGATGTACTCTATATTTACAGTCGCCTTTATATTTCTATACGTGGCCCTTGCCAATCTGCGATTTACTGCGCAGCCACTGTCCACATTCCTATGCTGTGACATATGTAGGGTTGTGTGCAGAAAACTGTGCCAAACTGTGCTTAAAGTGCTCCTGGAGACTTGACATAAATAATGCATGTGTGCACAAGACAGCATGAAATATGAAATGTTGTTCTCAACCTATAGCTGCTCCTGCAGGCAGAGGCGTGGTCTACATGTTTGATATTGTGAATTGAGCTGCACATATTCCTATACTGGTCTTTGTGTTGTGTGTGTGTGTGTGTGTGTGTGTGTGTGTGTGTGGTTAAGATAAGGAAGGTGTTGAAAAGAATGTGATTCAAGAATGAGGGACGCATCATATGACGATTTCTGGACCAATCAGACATCATTTAATGAGACATTTCAGGCTTTTAGCTGCAGATCAGGATCTATAGTTTGACCTGCGCAGACTTAGATGAGTGTGCAGGTGTTAGAGTGACTATGAGAAGCAAGTTCTTTATATTATCTGTCAAAAATAATTTCACGTCACCTTTGACCCACATTATGCATTTCTTTTTTTGGGCCGAAATCTCCACAGAGGAAAATAAATCCAGTGTGCACATCATATTTTCAGATCGCAGAGTGGAAACTAAAACTCTCATATAACCTTAGCAAGGTGTAAAACAATGAATGAATGTGGAACTATAAGAGATATTTCCCTTGAGTGCAGAAGACGGGCCTCCATGAAATTACACTTGTGTTGTTTACAACAGTTTCCCCCAGTCACCCAGTTATGAGTTAGGAAGCAAGCGGTTTTTATTAGTTTCCAGCAGCCTCTCAAAGATGTATTGCTATTCATGAGAGCTTCCATCAGTCTCGTTTCCTTTAAAGAAGGAAATAATACTCTGTACTCAATAAATCCTTTGAAGGTAAATCATGCTAAAAGTAGAATTAATAAGTGTTACAGGTGTATGCCGTGGTCAGTGTTTTACCATAATATAATCATAAAAGGGGTTAATAATATATATTTCTCTAACATGTGTAACTCCTCTTTAAGAATCGCTCTGTACATGTATGTACATATACAAACATACAAAGCCATAATCTCTGCCTACAGCCAGACGTGACCTCTTTTGACGTCCGTTCCTATCACAACGCCCTCCCCCCTCCCCTTCCATTCCCATAGCTCATTGCTGCGAGGCAGCGTCCTGGTTTTCTGAGGTTGAGGCTTAATGTATAGCGAGCAGGAGGAGGGAGGGAGGGGGGGTAGCGAGGGGAGGTGGGCTGTGCGAGGAAGGGGGAGGGGGAGACGCAGGAAAGGAAAAACCTGTCTCTCTCCTTCCCTCGCCTGCTTCAGTCTGAGGGAAACCGGTTACATAACAGGGGCCGTGGAGGCAGCCTCTGCCCCAGTCCCCGAGGTCCCTCCGCCTACTTGCATCACAGATGTATAGACTAAGGGGGGAGGGACTTAAAGTCAGCTAATCATTCAGCCAGTTAAGAAAAATATCAGTTTGTACTTTTATTCAAATTATAACTGCGACCAGCAAATTTCATTGTATGCTGTTTTCTTGAACCCTTCATGCATGAACAATTGATTTAAAACCATTACATTATTTTATACCTATGACGTATTTAACCACAGCAACTTAGAAATACAATGATGTAATACATACATGTTGTAAACAGGATTCACGTCAAAGGCTTGTTTAGAAGAAAGACAAGTCACAATAAACATAGCTAGCTAGACATAACAAGCTAGGTTATTAAAGGAAGTAAGTGCACCATTTTACACAATAGAGGTGATATCAATGTGATATAAATGTCTGTCTGAATCATGACCGTCTGCGATGAGTGAGAAGCACGAGTACCGCTGGCTGTGTTGTTGTCAGAGCCGTCTTTACATCATGTTTACATGGAGGGGGCGGTTGGCTCCTCTCCTTGTGTATAAAAGCTGCTTCGGTCAAGGACATGAGGAAAGAAGAATAACATACTGACTGCTTATTTGGATGTCACAAGCATTTTTAGATCACGATCATTCCTTGTCAAATTAAATGCAATTAGAAGCTACAAGTTTACTAAAGCGTGCTAACATTTAGCCTGCTATCACAACAATGCAGGCCACAGGCAATTGCAGCTCCAGCCAACAATTTTGTGTGCTGTTTGCGCAAAACTTCTTTGTGCAAACGCGAGTGGAGGGGGGGGGGTGTTGCTGGAGGAGAGTGGAGGCTTCAGCATGGCGGAGGTGTCGCCAAACAGCAGTTTGTTTCTTGCTGGTGTTCAAGAGCGACATCTATTGGGTCAAAAAGTCGCGCATCCTTCTTTTAAGAATGCAAGTTGAACATACACTCATCCATGGACACACAGCTGGAAGAAGTTGGCCTTCAGGGCTAAATCAATACGGTGAACCAGTCACAGTTTGAGTCTAGAATGCAGTTCACATTACAGGGAGAAGGGATGAAAGATGTTTTATAATTTTAACTGGTTGATGACTTTAGCAGCCATTGAGATTGACGATGTTTTGAAAGCTTCTTCCCGATGATGGTCACTTCACAGTAACTCATGTCGCACTCCAGTCGATAAAACCTTTGAATTCATTGTCTGAGCCTTCATTTCTGCTGACCGCACAGTTTTTTTTTGTTTTTTTTACCTTAATACATTTCCTCCTATATGCTCCTTTATGTGCACTATAACGTGTTTATTTATTTCTCTTACCGCGCTCTGCAGCAGAGAACTATCCTCTTACAGCTACTCTGTAAAAGAGCTCTGTGCCATCTGCATCATTGATGTTGGTAAACAGTAAACACCCTGCTTTACAGAAAACATGCGGTGATGAAAAATGACGCTGCCCTGATGATGATCTGTACACTCAGTAAATCTGCTTTAGTGTATCCAATGTTGTTGACTCTTCTAAGCCTATTTAATGTAACGCTTCTCCACTTCCAGTTAAAGATGAAAAACAGTCCAGACATCACATGGGTGTTTAGACATAAGGTTCATAAACAGACTTAAATGTTTGCACACTTTAAATCACATTTCTGTAATCAACTTAGCTCGTTGCATTTAAAGAGACACACACCAAAACAGAGTGTTCTGAGAGCTGGTTTATACAGGGTCACAAACCTCCTCTGGTGCTTGATTCATTTTATATTTTGACCAAAGCACAGCACAGGTGTTTCATTTAGACCACAAGGGACTGTGTGAAAAGGTGGAAAAGGGGTTTAGTATGTCCTCTTTAACTATTGATGTGAAACTACGACCACTAATCATGAAGTTAGTTTGCTTCAAAAATACTTAGGTTCATGTAATTATTATAATTTTTTTTAAACCCTCAAATATCTATATTGTTAGCTACCTAAAAAAATCTGATAATGTCCAAGCTCTACGGGGATAGTTCAGGGTGTAATTATCAACTTGTCAGTGCACATTGGTCGACAAACTCTGCAGCTGTAACACTGTTTCTGTGTCATCTTAAACCTAGATTTGGCATTTTCCTTTTGCAGTATCTTGTTACTTAACGGCAAACATGCTATCTTAGAAATGATAACATTTGCCACGTTATGTTTTTTTATTTTATTCGAATCAGCTTTGAATATAATTGGGTCTGGGTCTGTTTGTTAAGAAAACAAGAAGGCATGTGGACAAATTACTGGCTAGATCTTCGCAACAACTATTTTTTCAGCCGTGGTTCCCAAAGTAGCGGTCGCAGGCCACTAAGAGGAGGGTCGCAAGATGCCTTCAAAAAAACAGAAGTAATGCACTTTAACATAAACCAGGTCAATAAGTGTAATAAATGTGTAAAAAAAAAACACTTGGAATGTAGGTTTGTTCATGACTGCAACAATGTAGATGTCTGCTGCTCTTTCACATGAACAAGGACACACCTGTGTGTCTATGCATTCCACTCAGTGCTGCACTTTATGGAAATCACTTATATTCTGCCCCTGCCTTTCTATCAGTAAATTACCAGGCCGTTTTCAAATCATTTCATGGTGTTTAGGCTGTTGTTTTCTTTTGTGTAATGGTTTGGTTAGGCCTATTGTCGTGGGCGTGGCTCTGCGCTGCAATATATGGCCTAACCACTTTTTGAGACAGTGGGGGTCCCAAGTCTCTGGCACCCATATGTTGGGGGTTGTGAGCTGAAAAGTTTGGGAACCCATGTTCTAATGAGTTGACATGTTGTCCAATGTCCATCAGCACATACATAACTTTCATTTTTATACATCATGGCACAGATAAAGATGCTTGAGTATTTATCCATCAGATAGGTTGTCCTGCAGTCTGTACTCTTCATTACATTTTCAACAATATTGTGACATGTTGTCACTGCTGTGGCTGGTTCTTACATTGCCAGAGAAAGACAACACGATTGTAATTTGCCAAACAACTTCCTCGAGGGTTCACAAGTATTATAAATGATGCATCTTTGCGAACGACAAATAAGACTTTTGAAATACTCAGTTCATCTTTTCATGCCGCAAGAAAGCAGATGATTATGTGAATAAAAGTCTTGAATAGATGAACTGCAGTCATTTTGTTTTTGCAGCGCATATGTGAGCAGGTAAATGAGATGGAAAATGAGGCAGAAAATGATGGCAAAGTGATGAGCAGTGCAGAGTACAAAACAAGGGACGGCTGATTGAAGTTCCCACCAAGTGACTATACATAGTTCAGATTATATCAGCCTGAATAAAGCATAAGCAGGCTGTACAGTGAGCTCTCACACAAACACATAAAGAGTTTTATGGAAGAGCCTTAGGGCCCCTCCCTGGTGCTATAGTTTCTCTGGAATGTTCTGTTCTTTTCTGCAGAAGACGGAACATCTTTATTTAATGCAGCCTCTATTCAATTAGTGGTAAACGCCAGATGTAGACATGCCTCCCCCACACAGAAAAATTAAATATCTATCAGCGAGCCAAGGTTATCCCTCCCTCCCTCTGACAGGAAATCAAGCGCTTTAATTGGGGTTGAGAATCACATGGGTCACGACATATAGTTTAATCGAGTTAAAGTCGTCATCTCATTTTGCTTGTGCAATTTAAAGGAATTTCTTTTCACAACATGAGTTATGATAAAGCAGGACACGTTTAACAATCGGAATAAGGTATGTTTGGATATTCTTTTTAAAATTACAAAGTGGAGAACAGTTTCTCCCTCAGGCGGAAAGAGGAGTGTTTGTCTCTCTTTAGGGGCTTATCTTGATAATGATATGCTTTTGAACTCTGAGCTCGACACAACTGAGGTGTCTTTGAAGCTTTAAATGTTCTCCATTGGTTTCCAATGGTGTTGTGTTTTTCATGTTGTAGCTGTGAAATATTCTGTGACAGATTTTTTTTAACAATGATGGAAAAAACTGAAGGCTGTCTATCATTTTGACGGATTAGAATCACTGGGTGTCCACCGCTGCTTTCCAATTGTCACACAGCGTTGTCCTTAAGCACGCGTGAAGCACCTGGCTGCAGTAGACCTTCCAGTCCAGTTGGTGACGAGTGTGCATAATTAATTAGTTATTGTTTTGTCCTGTAGACTGTCTGACCTCACGTGCATGACATCGTTGACTAGCTTCTGGTTGTTTTCATAGCATGGTTAAGCTATCGTTAAGCTGTGCATGTGTTGTATTACGACGTTATGTACAAGAAATGGCCGTGCTCAGGCCCGGTTAGTCCTGGAGCGCCGTGAGCTATGGCGGAATGAACGGGGGGGACGGGGGGGGACGGGGACGGGGGACGACGACAATCATGCTTAAGCACAGTACGGGACAGCTTCACCAGTCTGAGTGCACCCTCAAATTGTTCTGCAAATTAAACGTAATGTGTTTCTATAATCAAAGGCTATGATGAAGAGTTAATAAATAAATAAATAGACATTTATTAGTCTCATTATCATAAAAACATAAGAAATGAAAATGACGTTTTAGATTATGACGGAGATTTTACGACCCTGTCCGTCAAAATGACAGACAACAAGAAAGTCTAGCGCAACCTCTGGTGTCATGTGTATACACTCAAAGTGCTTTTCTCTACCGTCTGTTTTCTACTTCCTCCTTGGTTTCTGTCATTATTGTTGTTGTGGTCATCCTGACCAACTTTACTGACATTTTACCAACCACAGCAAGTTAAAATACATAATGTTCACACCATTAAGCACAAGATCATTCAAAAAACATGATGATTACATATCTGACTAAAACTGGACTTTTAAAGTTCATGTTAACATGTTAGTTAGTAGTTGTAAATCGTTGATTAGACCCTTATCGGGCCTACGTCATAATGACGATATTAGCTGAAGGCAAAACGAAGCTAAACTAAGGGAAACTCGATTCGCTACCATAGGGTCGAAGTTGACATAGGAGTTTTAAAATGTTGTTGTGTTGAGTTATTGGGTGCCAGAATAGAAACAGTGGTAAGAGTAATATCCCAAAACTAAAACTCTATTGAATACTAGCCGCCGCTGCCCATGTAACATGTTGCTAACCTCATAACAAAGCTAACATAACAAGTGTAGCTACTTATTAAAGCTGTTTCACTGCATGTACTTCTGTGCTTGGTTCAAAAAAAGTAGTCCAATTTCATGTCCTAACCGAGCTATGACCATAACTCAACTTAATTGTGCATGTACACGTACAAGGGAGAGGGGAGATGTATAATCTTAAGAGAAATTTAAAATATGTGGCGACGTAATGTATTTTACAAGTGAGTCATTTTCTTAACACAAGCTCATGTTGTTTACAAAAGGGGATTGATGGTCTGTCGATTTTTGCTCTATGGGTTTATCAAAAGTATCTTTTTATTTTACAGCAGAACGCAGCTTTAAATCTCAATGTTTTTAGTACCACAGTATTGAAAACCTCCAAGAACAAAAGCTGGCATCAAAAGTCAGCTGTCTCAATTTTACTGACGTTATATTTATACGTCCTTATCTCTGTAGGATAAAGCAGAGCATCATAGTGATCACTAAGTAGATCAGTAAAAAGCTGTTAGTTTTGCTTCATTTTCAATACAACCATGGAAATATGTAAAACATTACACCTTCATGATGTTCTGTTGTAAGTTCTGTTATAAATATGTTGTGTATTCCACGGACACCTTGGTTGCTGATAAGGGGCTGCAGATTGTTTACCAGAAGCTGTGCTTAAACGGTTGACCTAGAGTTTTATATACAAAATGGTGTGTCTGTTGGAAGCTTGACTTTACAATTGTCTGTTCATGTCACACTTGATATCTCACAAATTCCTTGTGGCTCAAACTTCGTGGATGGGTTTGATCTCGTTAGTGTTTTTTTTTTTTTGGGACTTTTGATTACAGTGATTGGCCAAAAAGAGGCTTTAAATCAATCTACATTTTTTATATCCACAGTCAGCACTATGCTGAGTGCTAGTCCATATATTTCTGGTTCCCTCAACCGTTTTTTTAATCCCTCAGCACCAATAGGCAGGACAGCATGAGTGAAGGCATGTGTGCTGTCGCTGCGTTCAGGACTCTCTGTTCTCTCTCTGTTTCTCCTCCCTCTATCTCTGACTCTAATGCTGCAAAGTCTGTTTTCCTCAGTAGCATCTCTCAGGGGGGATTGTATTGTTTTAGGGGATAAGAGAAAAGAGAAAAAAAAAAACTGCTCGAGTTGGATGAGAGAAAGACTCCAAAACAAGCTCTCATCCCTCCAGGGAGGATTCTCGCTCACATACACAAATGTTCTCAGAGAGTAGATCTATGCAGTAAGAATTACACACGAACATAAACTCTCTGGCCTATGGAGAAAGGAACAGAGACTGGCGTCAGGAGTGGCCACAACAGGAAGTGGTCAAGGGATTACATTAAAAGGACGGACTCCCTGCTCAGATTTACTTCTGAAACGAAGGCCGAGGCCTTTACTGCTCCCCGCAGGAGGTTACAGTATGCACAGTAAAGTTAACATCCTGACTCTTGAAAGGGAACTGGGCATCTCGCTGTTCCAAACATGAGAGACATGAGGAAGATGGAAGAGAGGCATTGTGCCCAGAATCAAGACCAAGATAGAAATGACTAAAGTAATGTTGGCATGGTGCTGAGAGTATAAATCTCAAGACATGAATCCACCATATTGGAAGTATTTGCGCACCCCCCCCCCCCCCCCCATCTCCAGTAGACTCTCTGTGACTACAGTCACTGAGTTTTGTGACAGCTGCTCCCAACCAGTTAAATATATTTCTGGCATGTTTGAAAGTTTATTGACTGCACACGCTCACACATTGAGAGCAGAGCCACAAGCCAATCCCCCGACTTCAGAAATGTTTTCCCCTTTTTTTTGCCTTGCATAAACTGACAGACAGCGTGTGAAATCAGCAAGGCAACAGTAGGCATACCTGCTAAATCTTTCGACAACTGAAATATACAAATCTAGGGCTGGGCAATTAATCAAGTTTCAATCACAATATTGATTTCCCACAATAATAATGAAAACAAGGTAATCGAGCTCATATCTTTACTGTGCCGCAGGCATAGCGCTTGTCATGTGTGGTTAATGTTTCAAAGGGTTTGTTTTTATACTTTGGCCACAAGAGTACATAACCACTACCTGAAAAACATTGTTCATGTATTCATTTGTTATTTGATTATATTTATATTTCTCTCTATTTATTTTCATTTATCGCTTGTTTTTAATGTTAAAGTGTTCAGAATGTTTTAAGAATTGTTTATAAGTTGGATATAATCAGTTGATGCAGATGTTGTAAAATCAAAAAATAATGGTGTTTAATAATTGTGATCTCAATATCAATCAAAATAATCGTGATTATGATTTTTACATTATCTGAGCAGCTCTTCAACTTCCGTCTGTTAGAGTTTTCTATTGACCACTGTGAATGGTCCGTCCGGATTTAACTCATGCAGTGTGAGCGCTCAGGTCATGCCTGACAATCCCTGTACAGTACAGTGTGAGCACATAAATCATGAGCTTTGGGCGTGCGTCTTAAACTATTCAGTCGCACAGTGTGAGCTGACATTCCACCACAACTTTTTTACAATCCTACAGTGTACGCTGGGCTTAAGCCCCCACCAGGGAGGAATTACTCTGAGCTGGCTGTAATGAATTTGATCAGTGACACCTTAGTAGTGCTGTTATTGTTTGTCTTTTTCTTTTCTTATCTAATAACTTCATGACATCACATTGTCCCATTGTCTGCCAATTAGAGCCTGTGACAGACTTAATTAATGCAGCAACCAGGTCATGTTTTGCGCAAATACTTATTAAGGCTCTTATTTATCAATCAGCATTTCATTTAACATTACTGTTTCACAGTGAAACCATGCCATTAGAAATCTTAATTCAGCCGTGTGTTTGTCTTGGCTTTAAACATATGTACTGTTAATGCGAGACATTTAATTTCAATCCATATAATTATAATAACACAGTCGAGGTTTTCTCTGGAAAAAGAAAGAGATGAGGGGAAGAGAAAAAGATCCAACATTTTCAAAAGAGAGAAAAATCACTGCATGGCTGGAACTTTGTGATTGTGAAGATGAATGTCAGAGATGATTTTCACAAGACAATTATGTGGGTTGTAGAGTGGGTGAGGAGAGGGACTGAAAGTCAGCGAGTGTGAGAGTTACGTTGTTGTCATTAAAGGAGCAGCTGAGAAAGAGCGATCGGTAGCTGTACGAGATACCACGACGAATGTAGCCTGCAGTTTAAGCTGTGTGTCCTTGTGCTTTCTGACTACGGTCGGGACTTTGGAGCAGGAAAGGGTAACACTGTAATTTGCAGCGTCGAGGGTGAAATGCTCTGAGTTTAGAAGTTGTAGAACGTGTTGGTGTAATCTGCAGCCCGAAATATGCAATGTTTTGTTTTCCTGTTGCTTCCCATTCAATGTTTTGCAACTGTCAGCAGAGATGGTAAGGATTCAATGACTCAATCCACTCGGCAACTTTGCTCTGGAAAACTATATCTGTGCACAGCATAAAAACATGCTCGATGACCTGACTAATTAATGATTAACAACTAAATTCGTCTGCGACTAATTTTGCAATCGATTTTTGTCGACAACCAATTGCACCCCTATTGTGTAGTAGTGATGACTTTGAGATGCATATCATCATTTCAAATCGAATGCAGAATCTAGATGTTTATTAGCACTCATATACTGCTCTCTCCACCTTGCAGAGTGGCGGCTGAGGGATGAAGTAGATGTGTCTGACGAGAGCATTCGTTTTGGTCTGAAAGCTGCTCTGAAGTAACATAGTGAGCCTTTAATGTTTGTTTAGTTTTGTTGTTTTAAATGTTCAGGTTTATTTGATGCTATTTTTTGCAACATTGTGCCTTCACACAAGAAAATCACCTTTCTGAAAGCTTATGCAAACTTGTACTTTCTTCAATGTCTGTTCATGCAGACAGTGTCAATGACTAGGTCATTGGGAATAATATTTACTGACTTTGGAAGCAGTTAGCTTGCTTAATGAGTTATTTTGTTAAAAATTGTATTAGCTGACTCTTACTTGTCTATGAGTGCCGTGCAGTAGAGGAGTGTGTGTGCTTAACATCAGACCTCTAGAACAAGTGCACTTAGCTGCGGAAGGCAGATGAGCCTGATCGATCCAATTTTGACATCCAGCATCTTATTCTAGCAAAAAGCCTTTTTGTAGTATTTTTAAAAGCTTAGTTTGCTGAATCCAGTGGAACATTTATGCTTGACAGGTGAGTGTGAGGTGTAAATAGCAGCACAAAATATGACATGTACTGTACATAGAATTGGTTTTATTGGTGAGCGAGGTTAGATTTACCATGGGAGGTAAATGTAGTGGAAACCCCACACAACCTAATAGTGTTGGCCTGCTTCAGCACAGACACAGCCTTATGTTTGTTTACAATCCAGACCTTTTTTTAGTCCTAGTCCAGGATTAGCTGTGGGCCAGAGGCTTCACCCTGCTTTTCATTCTAGCTTCATTGTTGACCGCCATTTCACTAGTTAGAAGATTACGTGTTCTCAGTTCCAATTAGGCTCACTCAGTCAAAGCTAGCAGCAGATATTTAAGTAGTGGACTGAGGAAACAGGCTAAGCTTTTTATAGTAAGTGTGATATAACTTGAGGCTCAAATTAGCCTTGAAAATGGTCGAAATAATGGGTGGATTATTTTTTTCTCCCTTCTCATTTAATAGTTAAACAAGTATGAAAGAGACACACGAACTGTGCTGTCCTATATATTCCTGAGCCTCACATCATTAAATTATTATTTAAAATGAAAGATAAAACAGCGGATGTCCCGTGCTGAGTTTAAAGTTAAAATTAGACCGAAACAATGAGGAGCTGTTTAAGCTTTACATAGTACACTTTTAGTAGCCTTATCTTCCTTATCTTGATTGTTTATGAATAACTGCCTCTGTAAAATTGCGAGAACACATTAACTTTTAATTTCTTTTGATTTAGATAATGGTTCTCAACAGGTGGGTCGGGACCCAAAAGTTGGTCGTGGAGCCATTTCAGTGGGGCATGAAGGTGTCCCTTGAAAATAATCAATTTAGTGAAGTGCCGTTTAGCATTTTGTTACCTTTCTTTGTTCTGTCACATATTTTGTACCGAACTCCACACTTTTTCATTTAAATACATGAGTCTATCTGAACTTTGGGTCACAGTTTCTCATGAAGGAGTTGGAGGTGGCTAGACGAGTGGAGAACCACTGCCTGAAATCACCATAAACCTGTCATTATTTCTGTATTTTTTATTTATAAGAAAACCCCTCTGTTGACCTAACCTGTTTAAAGAAGGATTTAAATAAAGGCCTATGCTAGTTTTCTTATTTTACAATTTTTTTTAATTGTGACTGTGAGTAATATTTATAAATGAGAACACAGGTATCATTTTGGTCACATTTAAAATATTTAAAGTTATTATTATAATATAAATTGTGATGATTTTAAACATAGTGCAAAGCAACATTGATATATAGTTTTGTTCAATTACAAATCAATTTAACCCCACAAAGTCTTTTTTTTTTGTCAATCCGTCACCTTTTCAAGAATGTAAATCAAAGTTACATTTTCATTATGTTTCAGATTTCTGGAGCGGAGCAGGAGCCGCACATCTCTTTCAATGACGACACTCTGCCGCCTGATGTTTGTGTCAACAAGCATCACTGGCCTTCATCTTCATAACACCAGGTTGGTTCTCTTCCTCTTCATAGCTGATTTGCCGTGGATGCATTTGCAAAAGAGCAGTTAGCAAACCCACCCGAATGGCTGCTTGTGTTTTCCCATCACTTCATCAACAGTTTTTTTTAAAGGGTTATTTTTGGGCTTTTTGGGCTTTTATTTAGATATAGGACAATGGATAGCTCAGGTCCGATTTGAACCTGGGCTGCCTGCTTGGTGGACTTCAGCCTCCGTACATGGGGTGCACGCACTAACCACTAGGCTACCGCTGCATCAAAATGCATAAATAAAGATTAATCATGAAGAAATACTAAAACACGGCAGCTTGAAGGAAGGGAGATTCTGTTGGATGTTCCAGTGAGCTACAGAGTGAAACATCAGTTACATCTGATAATTAATTAAAGCGCTCATCTGACAGCTCAAGTGTGAAATCACATTGGTTATGATAAGGAGACTCTTTTTAAAGAAGGGTTATTTAAAATTGAATCACACTCCCATCTTCACAAATACAAATTACATTTCTCGCCCTTGTCATTCAAAGCAGGTCATCTGATATACCTGTTACAGTCTTCTTTAAGTTTAAAACTTTTAATGTCAGAATTCAACTATAAAGTGCAACAGGGGAGGCAGGAAATAACAAGAGTGGTGTTTTTAAGTAGAAGCCCAAGCTGTCTGCTTTAAAGGTTTGTGATATTTTTACAGTGAGATCCTGAGACATGCTTTGACATGGGTTCATTACACCTTCACTGTTTTTAGAAATATATTTCCAGCAAAAACTCATTCAATAATTGACATGTTTTGGGTATGTTAAATATACTTCTTAAATAAGGCTATAAACACCTTTGTTTGCAAATAACAGGGTCATGTTTTACAGTTATTCTCTATGCAGGTGAGTAAGTTAATCAAGTAGAGATGAGAAAACTCCTCCCAGCAAGTCATTATCCAATCACTATGCGCTAACGTTTGGGGAAGCTGACAACACTGTCACAGATTTCACACATTACTTAGACATGGTGAGCGGTGAGGAGAGGCAGCAGTATGAGAAAGGTACACCATCTACAAATCAGTGGTGTGGGGACGTTTCTGTTTTGGCGTTGAGTTTAATGACAAAGAAGAGAAATCAGTAAACAAAATAATGAAAGTCTGCAAACATTGTTTTGCATATGTTGCATACTCAAAAGGAAACACTTATACCTGAACGATGCAGAGACAAGAGTGAACGGAGGAAAGACGAAGAAGTGTTTGAAACAAAGAGACCAAACGCAATGAAATATCAAATCTTTATTAAATCTTTATCATCCATTTCTGTGTGAAATTCTGCGAAAAATTTACAAATATATATATATATATTTAAAAAAACATTTTGCCTTCTTTTCACTGAGACCAAACACCAGGAGTGTGTGAAAAAGTAAAATAAATAAATATTTTTTGAAAAAAAAAGAAGCTTTTTTTAACCTCCTGCTGTTACTGTCAATTTTGCCTAAATCGCCTAAGAAGGAAATAGGCTACCTAAAAAATAAAAAAGGCCCGGGCATTCAGAACTGAAAAGAATCTAACCCAAACCATAACCAAACAGCCGAGGTACATGTGGGCTGACTGTATTGTTGTTGTATCCCTAATGACAGTATTATAATATGGGTCATTCTTCCAGGCGACAGTAATAGAAAATAGTACATCATAGACACAAAAAAAATTAAATGTAAACAGACAGTAATGTACAAACAGACACATACAGGCCACATGTAAACCTAATCAGTGTGTAATTTCTTTTGTGTGTTTTACATTTGCAGCAAAGATTTTTTTTTAGCATTACCTGCTTTTACATGAGTAGTACATGCTCTGTGCGTGCGTGTTCACCTCCCCTGCAGTTAAAGACTGGTAGACAATGGAAAATGCTTGTATGGCCTTATAACCCCTGCTGAGTGTTGAAAGCAGAGCAGAGATATTAGTGCAGTGGCGGAGCTCAAATAAAAACGCTCCTGACTCCCTGATGTGATGCGGTACGACAGGACGGTGGATTTAATGTGATTTGATATAACTTTGTCTCGCACACAGAGTAATTTTCACACGTCTGAGTTCCCCTGATGCAATTTGCAACAGATGTTCACAGCCTCCTTAATGGCCGTGTTCACATTGTCCTAATTTCCAAACACGCAACACGGATCTGAATCCGTGCGAGCAAACACAAGCGCGATGGAGCTGCACCGCATGGCGTGTCAGTTAAATTTTGGGTAATAAAATCAGTATTAATCAACATTGCCGTGATAATAAGTACAGCAACAAAGATCAACCCCTTTTTTTGCAATAATGTGGAGACCCACAATACCTTGCACGTGTGCTTTTTTGGCCAAGAACTGATGCATCTTGGTCATTCAGAGGTAAAACCACTGACCGCACCGACCACCCATCTAAAGCCCACTGGGATTGGCTGAAGACAAACTTGAATGAGTGGCTGATCTTTTTGGGGTTAAACTACGGTCATATTAGCTTTCAGTTCAACAGAACTGCCCTGCACTCAACGCTAAAAAAGCGTGTGATGTCATTGTTCTGATGTGTGTCATAAATAAATCATCATTGCCTTTAAGGGGAGTACAAGAGTGATGCTATAGGTTGGATTTAGAGATAGTTTTGTAGTCTGGTAGATTTCAGTCACATAATATCAAATGTGAATACACTAATACAGAGTTTTGTATCCTTATCAAACCTCATTATAGCTTCAACATTTTTAAGTAACCAAAGGTATAAATATCTAAAGCTCTCCAATGATGTCCTCTCAGCAGGGAAGGCTGAATCACTGCAGATTTGACTCTCAGCCTTGTTAATATTCACAACCTGCAGCTACAGTCTGAAAATGAGATGAGCAGCACATAATATTACATGCTGATTAAATGTACTGAAATAACAGGCACGCTTGATTCACTTATTTTTGCACAGGATCCTTGCTTGAGGCTCCGTTCAAGAACACTTTTGCAGATCATGTTAAAAAAAAACGTATATGTTGCGCATGGAATTTAACAAGGATTCTCCTCTCTACAGTTGATACTTTGAAGTTCTTATTGAACTACAAAATCATACACTTGGAGTAGTATTACAGTTTTTATTCCCCTCACAATATTTTGGCCAGATACAGGCTCACAGAAATGAATAGCACATAATTGATTTAAGGAGTTCAGTTCAGAATCTTAATGTTGACATTTGTGAATTTCATCAATCTTTAGTGACCTTCCATGGGAGAAGAAACAAGTTCAGATTTTTTGATTGATTGGTCCAAAAGAAATCAGATAAAGTTCAAATGCCTGTAACAATTTTCCACAGACCAAGAAGTTTGGCCCTTACTTACGCATGGCATAAATGCTACTTGTACAGTATATGTCTGATGCTGTTTCCATTTAAATGCCTTGGTGGCAAATGTACTCGCATAGGTGTGAATACCCAGAGTGTCCTTGTGTTTCTGTTGTGGGTGCATTGCTGCAGCTTCTTGTACTTTTATTTGCTCATGCTGTATTTCATGTGTTTCTGCTCTCAGCTTGAGTGTGCAGGCACACCCAGTTTTAACTGGGAATGGGAGATGACATCAATGACAACATAAATTGTTAGAACACCCAAAACTTACCCATAATCACAAGACAAAATACAGTCCATTGGCACATTTGGCTTTAATTTCCCTTAAGTCGGTTCAATCGCCTCTAACTTTGAATTACCCGTCCTATATCCTTCATAAAATCTAAACGTATGTAGTGTGTGCTGATAAAGATATAAGCTATTATCAAAATAGTTTTTGTTCCAGTAATGTTTATTTCTGCTGTTAAAATGGACATTTTCATACAGTTCACATAAGGAACTTTCGGGTCTTTTGGTCTCAAGTGGACACTCCAGGAACTGCAGTTTTTTGCATCTAAATGCACTTTCTTGCTGCACTTAAATCCATGCTCTGTTTTTTTTTTTTTTCTTTTTCTTTATAGAATAATTCTTGTTTTGTTCTCCTGATTGTCCAAAGATTAGACAATCTGAGACACAACAATGCTGGAACCTAAATAGACAGCTTGATTGCTAATAGGTCAGACTGCTCACTTCAGCAAAAACTCACTGTGGGATTTCATTACAAAAAAGTAATTATAATGCTTATATATTTTTTTCTAATAGGAAAAGAAACAAAAACAGGCTTTCTTTAGAAACTTCAGCACTATGAATGGGTGGTTGTCAAAAATTGGATGTGGCCTTTTTACAAGCGTACCATCAATAATTGTGATGTCATGTGAAACATGACTATAATCTATAATCTAGGTTTTTTTTGTTTGTTTTTTGGGCTGTCGTGCAGCAATTGAGAATAAAGTTCAGCCTATATCTCAGCTTGCTTTCTATAAATAATTGAGTTGTTCCTCCAGTGTAGTGCAGGTTTCTGTTTTTACTTTTTTTTCTGAGTTCTGCAATAAGAAGAAGTTGTATGGATGCACTCAGCTCACAGTCACTCAGCTAAATGTCTTTTTATAGGCCGGTGGGTGTCCAACGTTTTGAAAGCCACTGAACATGTACTGTTGGTACTGTTCCCCTCAGCTTAAATTATAGAGTCCTTCAAATGTTGCATAAATAATTCTGGTTGCCAGCTCCACGCGAACATATGAGCACGCAACCAGACCTAAAGAAAAAAAAAAAGGCATTAACCTACATAAAAGCTGAGATGTGTCATCATAAGCTAGTTAGTTCCTAAGTAACTTGAATCTATTTAATCTTTTCTTCGGTTTTCATAAATAAGAAGGCAGGTTACTACTCTCTCCAAGGCTCAACAGCACTCTTCTCTACATCTATTAAAGGTTATGGAATATTTTTCACGCCTGTTAATGATAAGCACTTGCCTTTTAATGGCTATGCTGATTACTTAGCGCAATTTGTCCTTTGCCACACAATTTGTTGCCCTTTATACTACGCTTTCTTTAGTGACAATATACGTCACAATCTCTCCAACCATAATTACCCACAACCGCCTCTAATGGCCCATTAATGGAAGCACTTCCTTGTTCCTCTGGGTTTCCACTCACCTCTGGTTTAACTATACTGTATTTGACTTGGATTCATCCTGTACCTAAGTAGTGAATCTAAAAGAATTCAAACTTAAGTACTGTATATATACTTTTACTGTACTTAGTTATTTCTGATATAGGGATTTTAAAAAATAAGTCTGCGCAAAAACATAAACTATGAGTGAATGTCCAGTTATTAAGGTAGCAGCAGGCAAGTGGGTCCCAATTCTGGAAAAAAAAAAAACTTATCACAGAAACTTGGCTTGTGGTAGTAATGTTTATTTACTTTTACAGTTGTTGGACCATCGAACCCTTATCTGGTGCACACTGCACATATGCAAACACTTATGTCATGTAATATGTGTGTCATAGGTTTTAGTAGCGCTGTGCATCTGCAGATGGAACTTCTCAAAACCCTTTAATTATAGCTTGTAGGTTGTTGGATCAGAAGATTTTGTCTTTCACATAACAGGAACTTCAGAATTATCTTCCTGTATTATATTAAAATCTAGAAATCATTCACTATTATTTTTGGTTGTTCAACTTCTTTATGAACTGAAAGCTGACTTGTGTGTTTCGTTTGATTACATTTAAAGTCAACAGCCAGACGAGTTTATAGGACTCGGACAGCTGACTGGAGCCAGCTACACTCTGGGGGCCTTTTTCAATAGAAAACTATCTATCCAGTAAAAAAAACTGCAGGATACCAAATGTCTGCCATTTGATGAGCAGAAATATAGATCTCAGAAGTGTATTCATAATCTGATTCCCAGGGATCTCAAAACTGAACATCAGCATTCTGAATGAAATCGCTAAAAAGAAGCACATCGTCCCTTCTTTTTTCGCCTGGGGGATTTTAGTTCAGTCGCTTATTGCCCCCATATTTTACTAAAGAATCCCTGCTATATTAAACACTTTCATGAAAAGAGGGATCCAGTGGGAGAATAAGGAGGACAAATTGTTCTGTTTTATTTCCAGTCTTTCTCGCACTCAAGATCAGAGCCACAGATAAAAGCTTGTGGGCCAGAGGGTGACTTTTCCTTTGCAATGTACTTTTTGCAACGCGTGATGTGATTAATGCTGAGCCCCAGCTGTGCGTCAGACTACCCATTGTTCACACATTGACACGCTGCTAGTTTCTCAGCACGCCGCAGATCAGGGGCATCCAAATTGTATCACTGTGGCTACAAGACCAGCTAATGAGCCAGTTCTTAGCACATTGTTCCCTACATTTAAATCTGATGATGATATTATTACTACCTGATTTAATAATACTACTCACCAGGATAAAACACTCCTAATTGGAACATTGATCCTCTGCTTTGCACTGGTGAATTGTTGTCAGGTGCAAATCTTTTTGTGTTTTCATCAACCTTTGTTAATGACCTTTTTGTATTTCTGCATGATTTTTTTGACGAAATGTTTTTTCTCTTGTCTGATGTAGATTAGTTACTAATCTACATGCATTGGATACAGGCTGCATTGGAGGAAGTTAGTGGTGATGCACTTTCAGAAATGAGACCTCCACTGTAGAATCTGCTTTACATTTGCAGAAGCTCTTTCATGACATAATCTCATACTCACCTTCTTCTGTTGCATTTAAATTGTGCCGACTAAAAAAAAGAATCACTAGTTGTTATTATATCAATTCACCCAACTTCTTTAAATCCCATAAAAACAGCTGATGTCAACATACATTGATCAGCTTTTCCTTTGCCCAATGCCTTGAGGTTCCTAAAATAGTGTTACATTTGGATGAAACTCTTATTACTGCTTCAGTGAAACACTCCTTTATACATTCCTAGTTGGATGTTACAGTGTTCAGTGCTGGATGTTACACATTGTTGTAAAAAAACACCAAGGACATAACTTGCCCATCCTGAACACCACGAGTAAAAAAAAACAAAACAAAAAAAAAAAGGAAAATAATTAATAAATAATAATTTTATTAGTACAGTGCCAAATCACATCAATACTTGTTTCGTAAAGTCTTTACTGAACAACTCTTTTTTTAACAGGCAGAAACCTTGAGTAGAACCAGACTACTCGGTGAACAACCATCTGCCTTGACTGTTTTTTCCAAGTCTGCCTGTACCATGTTTTCTAATGTGGACTAAATTACCCAAGCGAGCATCAATTTTTAAATGTCTTTGTTACAGACGGACAAGAATTGAAATATGTTATTTCTGTATTTTGCTGTATTCTCTGCTAACCTTACCTTATTTGGAGGAATGCCTCATTTCCACTTACACATGTGACTGGTGTCTAAAAATAGTGTCCAACACAAGGAAGTGTATTTCTTGACGGATGGACAGAAACCTGATAGAAACTACCTGTTGCCATTGGGGAGAGGCTTATTTTCCCCGTTTATTCAACGTCTTTCAGTAGTTTGTAATATGTGTTATAAGAATATCAACCTGATAAAGAGGATGACTGTATTTCATGTCAAAATGGGAAATCTGAATGCACAATTCTGCAAAAGTTAAATCATTTTGAATGTATTCAAGGCACTGAACGGACAGAAACACAGAGGAGATGAGTTTCGCAGGCACATGAAATATCACAGAGATTCCCATAGGAGTGAATTGACTCCAGGTTGACTAGCCTCATATACACATACATAAGTGGAAACAAGGCGTAGGTAGTCAATTTACAATGTCGTCTGAAATCACTACAATTGCTCGTTTAGTGAGAGACGCATTAAGTGAAAACGACTGGAACCTTTTTAATAAATTCAGCATGTAAAATGTAATTCTGATTTTTTTAAGTGCTAACAGAGCATATCAATTAAGTTGGAGCACTGCGCAGAATTCATGATGATGCACATTTATAGTATTAGGGCACCATGTTAAGTTTTACTAACCATGCACAGCTCGTCACAAGACCGATTAAAGGAAGAAAATCTATTGATTGTTTACTTCAGCTAGTAGATCAAGGATTGCATTTTTTTAAGTTCTTTTGACAAAGCAACCAAAAAGTCAAAAAAAGAATGTGACTGGCAGATCAAGTGTAAAACATTTATTTCTGTCCAACACTCTGCATTATGATTTGCATTATAAATCCTTCACAGCATTGTGGTTTCAGGCTTTTCTCTGATTTCTGTGATCCACATCCACCCTCTGTGCAAGCTGTGGAAATGTAAAGAGCTGCCAAAAGCCACAACAGAGTAACACATCTGGCTCCCATGGAAATGATTTACATTCTAAAGAGACTGGAGAACAGTGGAAACAAAAGCTTGTACCTCGCTGCTGCTGTTTGCGAATAGCATAAAGGTTTGCTGTTTATGAAATCGACAGAACTGTCTTTTGAAATATCAGTCTCAGCAGCTTTCTGCAGGGCTGACCTAAAAAAGTCAATAATACTAACTGTCAAGGCAGTGCCATTCAAAGCATCAGGCTTAGAAATCTGTCCTTTTCCTTCTTCTGATTTTGAAGACATGCACACTAACTTGCCTTTTCATCTTTGGCTTTGTAACTTTATCTCACTCTTTAAGGCTTGTCAGGAAGTAGGACGTAATAAATCTGATTAGCTAAAGTCATTTAGCTGGATGGTTTGACACTAATGAAACAATTTGCTTGAAAAAAAAAAAATGGATCCAATGCATCTGTCGTGATGATGTGCAAGAGAGAGTCGGGGAATGTGCTTCCAGGCACAATAACCCACAAAAGGGCTTACACTTTACACTAGGGCCTGACCCATATGGGATTTTGGGGACGATATCGATGTTTCCAATATATCTATCGATATCTTTCTTAGTCTTTCAGTCTGGAGAGATAGATAGATACAGATACACACAGTGTTGCATTTATCCCTCAAATGCAGTAAAGATGGAGAATGGAGTAAAAGATGTGAAAACCAGGCCCAAAATATGAATCCTTTATTAAAACTTTGTCATTTCATGCTCAATTGCTGTTGGATATCATAAAACGTATAATTTATCTTAAATTGTTCAATCATAAAATTGATGAGACAAGTTACTAAGAGGATTCAGCAGAGACTATAAGAACTGTGAAATCAAGTTCACAGTTAATTCAAGATAATTCATTTCAACATCCACAATTATTGTCCTGTCATGTCTGAATGAAACAAAAATGGACATAGATTACAATCTACTATGTCTAAAAAGAAACTCAGTAAAATCCTGTACTGGACAAAATATGAATGGCAATGCTGTATTGGTTAGAAAAATATTACAGGCTCTTGAAGCAAACCGCAACTCAATTTTAGTACAGAAAATAGAAAGTTCTCTGAGCAAATTAGATATGTACTTTTATAAAGACCATCCAAATGTCAGTGGAAAATGTCTCCCAAGCAAGGCAATGTGGAGTGAAACTTATCTGACTCATGCACTTTAAAAAGCTTCTTATTAAAACGGGACTGGTCTAGACTGTTTTCTTTGCTTATCTTATGTCTGGTTTATGAATGTTAAAAATGTTTTTTTCTGACATTTGGAGGAGTTCAACTCCTTTTCTATGCTTTCTATCTTTCTGTAAAATATCTGTCTGGGTGTATGTGTGTGTCACCTCAGCAGAGCCATCCATCATTTGGTAAAGCCTTTGTGACATTTTCCTTGCTGACCAAATCAAAGCACAGTCAGATTTCCTGCATCTTTGCTGCATCCCTCACACTAAGACTTAATCTTGTGTATGTATGTGTGCCAATAGGAGGGACGTGTTTACATAATCATGTGTATCAGTATCCTTTGTGTACACATGACGGTTTGTGTGTGAATTCCACCTTGTTTTGTCTGCGCACCATCATTAGACTCATCATGTCATAATTTGCCGGGCTTGGACGAGGCATGATTTAGGCTCTCAGTGCTTTGACATCACAACAACCGTCGCAGCTCATTTCCCAAATAACATTCAGCAGCTTGAAGCGTTAATGGAGCAGTGAGCGCTGTTTGCTCTTCTGTTGTTGTGTTCAAGGCCTCATTTACAAAACCATAATGTGCTGCTGGGTAGTTGGAGATAATCTGGCATTAGGCCCAGATAATACAGGCGAACCGCAAGACAAGTAAAGCTCTGTTCCCATCAAAGCGTCCCTCAAAACCACCTCCACCGTCCCCGCCACCATCCGTATTGTCCTAATTCTTTTATATTCTACTGAGTCTCCCTGTCTAGTGATGCTGTGTGGTTATTTAAGCATATAGCCTCCAGCTGACAGCTGACCACAGGGTGAACTCATCATCAGGTTAAGGTCAAAGGTGAGGTTTGCTGTGGCGCTGTGACATCTGTGTGATGACCCAATTTGAGTCCTCCCAAGGTTTTTGTTTTTCTCAGTTAGATGAAGCGGCGGTGACAGTGCAGACACGGTGTAATGTGAAAACTGTGTTTGTAACGACCGAACTTGATCTCTGGGATTATAGCCAATTAAGGCATGTTTGTGGTTCAATATCAGCTGAATTCATTCCAATCAATGCAAATTTTTATGTATTTTTTCTTTTTTACTCTGGTTAGGAAGCATTTCATTGGGCTTTTTTCAAACACTGGAATAGATAATCACAATTATCAAGCTTCTGTCATTATTAGTTACTACAAATGTAACATATTACATCGATTTGATGTCAAACATTTACAGACATCCAACATTTTATAGAATAACTGATATTATTATTGGCATTTTTCAAGTGTCATGCAAATTTATAATGTCTGACTTTTGATTCTTAACAGTGACAGGATGACAGTTTTGTCTTGCAAATGCTCATAAGTTTACATTTGGTTTTGTTTAATCGCAGAATATTCTTTCAACAAAATTGCCTACTTTGGATCAGAACTTACATTGGCATGTCATCAACATTCAAAGTTGACATGAGGCTAACAGAAAAAGCTGATATCATTTGTTTTTTAAAGAACTATCTATTGCTTTTGGATGCTGGAAAAGAAAAAGCGACGGCAACAGTCTCTTAACTTGATCATCTGCTAGAAATCTGATGTTGTGCTCTGTCTGGGCAGAAGGAGCGTAAAGAGACATTGTCTACATCTATTGTCAAACATGGTAGCGTGTCCCGCATAACCCCTAATCACTACTTTCCTAATCTTCCGTGACATGCTTTGTGTGTGTGTACATAACACATGTGACATGTTTGACAAATATGCTTTCTTCGTGTACCCTAGGCCATGGTTGCACATATTTAAATTGAACCTACATGTTCTTTTTGCAGGGGAGGGACACCTTTCAAATATCCAGACTGTCAAGTTGTGTTACATACACACAAACCCACATGTTCTAAAACTTCACAATGTAGACCCGTTTTACTGTATCACATATCATTTCAGTCTGAGTAAGACTTCTGAAATATATATCTTTGTCGTTTTCTTATTTCATGGGTTTGTTTCTTTCCCTTGCCTTACACTGCTTATTCTGTGTTCCCATTAAGGGTGCACTGGTAACATCTTATGCACCATAGTTTGTGCTGTAAAGCTGTTTGTGAATCCCCTCCACCAAATTACCATTTACTGAGCCAGATCCCCACAGGTCTGCAATGATAAATGACTGAAATGGACGGTAGCAGCTGTAGCTAGCTCGTGAGTTAAATAGACAAGCGATTGCTCCATCTGTTTGCCATGTAATTGTTTCCCATGGTAATGTGTCAAATTGGCAGATTTCAAAGGGAGAACTGCACTTTGAAAGTGTTCTGCTTGTTTACTTCATTTTGAAGATGTGGAAATTTAAGCATTAGCATTGCTCTTCCATTTCAATGTAAAGCTTCTCCCAGAGGTGTAATTAAAAGTGTGAGATTAGGATTGTATTGTGGTCTACGGTACATTTTTAGCTGCCTTGTTTGTTTAATTGTCACTTTTAAAATTACGAGAAACATTACTTGATGGGAAGGGAAGAGACATTTAATGCTAGCTCACTTAACTGTGCTGAGATTGCTGGATTGGGAACTTCCTGAAATCCCTGAGATAAAGACAAAGCTGCTGAATCAAGGCTGTGTTACCACCGTTGGTTTGAAAGCTAGCTAGCTTCAAATGCTATTGCTTGCAGCCTTCTGTAGAGCTAACTAAATTGGTTCAGTTTTTCCTACAATTTGACAATTCACTTAGCAGACACTTTTATCCAAAGTAACGTACATCAGAGAATAAGCTCCTTCCTCTTCATCTTTTTTTTTTAAGGCTCTCAATGCAAACTTCAAAACTCTAGAAGTCATTTTTTTGTATTATTGTAACTTGTAGAGTAATCCAAAGTGGGAAAGACTTGGCATAGGTTACATTGGCTAAAGTGTGATTGAACGATTGCTGTTACGAAAAGGCTTTCAAACCGCGTTGATTAGCTGAATGTAGTTAAAATAGTCACAATATTTATTTGTGATTTAAATGGTGTGTGAACTTAAAACAGAAATGACCTCTTGCAGCACACCAAATTGTTGGTTTCTTTTGTCAAGTGTAAATCATGGGCTCTGACTGACAAGTGACGTGTTGCACTATCATTGCTGCCGGGGCAGCTGTAACCCTGTCAGGAATGTAAGATAACACGCTGTGTACAGAGTATAGAATAGCAGAGGCAATGAGTCCCTTGAAGACTCTGTATAGACTTGCTAAGTAGGTCATCAGCCTTTCATAGACAGAGAACGCTTGCTGATCAATAGCAGAATCACAGTTTTCAGAGAAGGGTGGGAGAAAAAAATAGAGAAAGATGAGTGGACGTTGTGATCAGTGTGAGTATATTTCACCAAATTAGACGAGAAAAACATGCATCCAGAAGAAAATGATTTTATAGAAATTTTCAGAGACATTAAATATACAAATGTAAGATTCCAAAGCCCCAAAAATGTTGATGCATACATTCCCTCAATGTATTGTAGTAACAAAGTGCCAAACAGCGGCTAAATGGAATATATCTAGTAATAAATGTTGTCTCTGCAGCAGTCAGAACAACTTGATTAATGGAGCGATGACATTTAAATCAGAGGTGCCGTGCTGCTGATTGGGATTCAGCTAAAGGTTTTGTCAAGGGATTAGTCTGCGACCGGCGGCTAATCAGAGGACTGCACTTAATTACTGACAGCAGAGCTAGCAGCGCTATCGCTGCAGAGCTAGAGTGCATTTGAATAGGCAACGAGGCTAATGACTGTCACTGTTTCCTTTTCGCCGTCAGCTCATTTTTCAAATGATAATAGGAAATGCAAATGACATGTCTTCATCATGGACAGCCATATCTTCATTTTTTAATACAAGATAGTTTGATGACAACTTGGAGTCTCTTGGAGACAAAGTGAAGACAAAAAGAACATTTCACTTGTGAAAGCACTGTGCCATTTTACTTCCATAACACACTGATGGTAAAAGAAAGTTAATGAGGGATCTATTCCTTTTTGAACCAGACTCTACTCCATTTGTCTACCTGCCATTTTTCAAGCACTGCTCTTTACAAAGAGTAATCCCTCTACATATGGGAGAAAATTACATTGTGTAAATTGGAAATGTTTTTTTTTACATGCACGAAAGTAATAAAATAAGGGAGGACAAAGAAAAAAATCATTGACAAAGTCAAAAATGAGTTAGTTAGTTACCAACTGTTTCAAATGTAATGATCATTTTGTTTGTAATAATGTGCTTGTAGACCCCTTACATGCCCATTGGTCCAGCACATTATCAGTTTAATAAGAAAGAACATCTGTCTCAAATAAATGTAGTTCTTGTCATATTTATATCATTTACAAATATTTATCCAATTTATCTATGTATTTTCCACACATCCTTTATTAACAAAATATTATTACATTTCCTTTAAACCTAAGTGTGGTATTTGTCCAATGAATATTAGTGTAGCTTGTTTTTCTATTTAAGTTTCCATTTAGTTTTGACTTCATCCATTTCATTATTGTGTCTACTTGAGTAGCATGAAAGCTAAGCTTTTTTTCTCTTTGTTGTGTAACTCCAGAAATAATTTGAAAGCATTCTATTCCATTGTTAAAACTGCTTTGTGGGAGTGATTATTAGTAGAGCCTAAAAATAGAAGAAGGAATTGTGGGAGAGTTAATTTATTGTCCAAAACTTAGCAGTTTTATATATAGAGTTTTTATGTCTCAAGTAAAATGGATTCCTAAATATTACATTTTCTCTAAGTCAAATTTCAGTTTACAAATCAGTCATTCAGGTTATAGCTCCTCATTTCTGTCTCTGGTAAAAACCCCTTAGTGAAGTGGTTGGGTCTAATTGTATATGGGAGTATAATGATAAGGGTTAAAGGGATCTGAGTTTTCTAAAACCATACATGTCTGGAAAGATTTAGCTTAGCTTGACATACTGTTGAGGCTGGTTTGCAAATGCTCTGCCTTTTAATGCACAATTATCTCTATCAGTGTCTGAGGCTAGAGAATTACAGGAGGATGAAAGAAAGGTCAGACTGTTGTGTTTTTATAGTCTAGTCACTGGGTAAGGTTAAAAGCTTATTCAATTCATACTTACCGTACTTTAAGAGAACTTCACAATATTATAATTCTTCTGCTGGACTCAAATCAATTACATTCTCCATAAATAATCAACTTTCAGTTCTTTTCTTTTCTATTTTTATCAATCTTCCCCTCATCTCTCCCTCCACTGTCATCCTCTTCTTCATCTCTCATTATTTCATCTCCCCCTCCCTTAAGCTGATCTTCCTTCGTCACCACTTAACCACATCTCGCTCTTAAAGCTGGAAATAATTTGTGTGTGTGTGTCGGTTGATACATATAAGTGTGTTTGTGTGTGCGAGTGTGGAGGAAGACTTGTTCAGCCTGAGTGCCTGAAGAGCAGAGTGGTACTTTTTTCCATTTTTGGCAGATTGCACAGGGTACACTTTTCATGACTTTAGTATGGTTGCTATGCAACCATAGGAAGATGTTTCCAGCTAATCCATTTACATTGCTCTCCACACCTCCACTCTCTTTCTTTATGCTCCCCCTCCTCATCCTCATCGCCTTCCTTCTCCTGGTTCCTTTCATTTACATTTCTTTCTGTCCCCTTTTTTTCCGTAATTATCTGTCTGTACTTTGTCTCCTCTCCCTCTCCTCCCTCCTCCCTCCTCCTCTGTCCGACATGCTGCTGCCTCTCCCTGCCCTCCTCTCTGCCCTGGCCTTGTCTCAGCTGCTGGCAAAGCTCACGGCATCCAAGGTCATCCATACTGTGCACACACATGTGGGCACACGTGTGTGTGTGTGTGTGTGTGTGTGTGTGTGTGTGTGTGTGTGTGTGTGTGTGTGTGTGTGTGTGTGTGTGTGTGTGTGAGTGTGTGAAATAGGAAAATTCTGCACAGTATACAATAACACTCAAGTACTGTGTGAATATATATAAAAACTTGTGTGTGTGGTTCATGCACAAGGGGATCTCTTGATTGTATTGCTGCACTGTGAGCCTGTGTGAGTTCCCATAGTGTTCTCACGCAGTACATTTCTCTGTGTCCTTGTGTGGCCTGCTTGTATAACTGTCCCCTGAGACCCTTTAGGCGGGGATATAGGAGGAGATATAGAAGACTGTGTTGTTGGAGCACGCAGGACCTGCTGCCTGACTGTCTGTAGTTCACCCAGGAAGTATTGACTCTGGCCTATGATACAATATGAGGAGATGAGTCATTATGCAGAAATTAAATGAGCTTTTAAAGCTGCTTAATATACACAGGAGAATTGTCAGCTGTATCAGAAACTAAGCCAGTCAGAAAACATGCAGACATGTGCATAGGCATCATAATAAATTACAGAGGAGGCAATTCAATTAAAAGCCACTTTGTGTAAGAGATAATGTTGAAATAATGAATCAGCCAATTGAGTTCAACTGACATGTTTTTAACTGATAAGCCGTGTGCCCAAAGAGAAGTAGACTGACGGTTGTTAGTGAGTTAATGTACATGGTGTACATCTTTTTTGCAGAAGAATTCATGAATAATAATTGATTATTTCAGTCTTTATAAATACATTTAATTGAGGGGTATTCTAAGGGTCTCTATGTTTTTATGAATACAATGCAATAAATAACTAAGAAGCACCATACGGGACCAGTTTGATTATGTGGTTTATGTTTACTTTCTTTTCTCCTCCATGTGGACTGACTCAGACTGCTCTCCCAAAAAAAAAAAAAAAAAACCAGCAGGATGAGTCATTTCAGTATGTGCTGCATCAAATCAAACGTCGCTGTATAAAGGATTATGTGTATAAAAGAGTAAGTCAGTTAGTGTTGTTGGTTGAGATAATCAGTGAAGGGTTAGTCGGTTCAAATGGACGAAATGTTTGATTTAACACGGGCTGCTTGTCTTATTTACATCTTACAGATGTTTTTCAATTAACGCATGAACACAATTTTTCTCTTCCCTTAACCGTCTTGCCTTTTCTGCTGTGATTCTGGTTATCACTCTTAGCTTTGCTTTTTTTTTTTGTCACTCTTCTACAGACCATTGCCATTGAAGCTCTGTGCTCTGACATTTGGCACTCTGATCTTTCGTTTCCTGTAACCACTTGAAGCCAGTCATGACAGATCATGGATTTAAACCCGTTTTCTAATTGAAACTGCAGGCACCAACTGGACTCTGTGTCACTCCCACAAGTTGCTTGTTTTTGGTGTTGTGCACTAAGTTGTGTCACATGAGGACCAGCGTACTGGCTTAACTTGTTTTCTTACATAATGTTGAGTTTGTGTTGGTCTTGTGTTGTCTTTAACCAAAAGTGTATATGGAAAAACAGAAAATGATCGAAACGCTATCTCCCCCACGTGGGTAAATCTCCCACAGTTACGTGTTTGTCCTACACCCTGAGTCTCTCTTCTCACCGTTAACAATTGTGCATGGTGCAAGAAAGTCCAAAACGCTCAAGCCCTTCTACAGAGGGGCGTCGTCAGACCCAGAAACAGGCTGTTCTGAGCGGGGTTTAAATAGATGGGTTTATAGGCATGATCAAATAGGCCGACAGGATCTCAGTGGATTTTTGGCAAGAAACTGCAGGCATGTTTTGGGAGCTCTGAGACTTATCTAGCAAATACAAATAATATTGGAAACATTCAATAATCAGCTGTTCCCTCGGGTACATGAAGCTTTAAAGCTGCTTTGAGCTCTTTTTCTGCTAGAACTGCAAATCTATAGATTTCCACCTCTGACATGCTGCCGTACAATGCTGCCTCTTTCAGTGAGGCTGTACCTTACCTGACCTGACCTGCCCAGCACCAAGAACCAAAAAGACAAAGCTAGTGTCTACTACTGTTAGCCGGTGAACAGAGTGGAGCGCATTTCACCGGTTTACGACGGAGGATTAGGGCCACGTTAATTTTTTACATTTTTTTTTAAAATTTTGAATAAAGAGAATAAAGTCGTACATTTACGAGTTTAATCTCGTAAATTAACGAGTTTGAGACCAGCCTGCGTGAAAATGATGAAAGTAGAACTCTTAAGTCTAAAAGAATAAGAGAATAAGGTCGTTATTTTAGTCTATATCAGAAGAGCAGCAGCATCCTGTTCTCAAATGACAAACATGGAGCATCTTGTCCTAAAGGTTTCACTAATAAGGAAATAGGAAACTTCCTTGTGTAGTCGGTAAAAACAGTTCAAGAGAAGTTTTCACTTCAATTTGCAAGACCTTGTTTATCTGTAAAATGATGAACAGGACACAAACTGTCTCTGCACATGAGACACTTTAACAAGGCAGACCAATAACAGACACAAATTGTGTTGGTGCTTTACTTATACAGATATGAAACTACACATGCTTTTGGCACATCACCTTCACATTGTCATAAAATATCAACACCCTGGAAAGAGCTTGTTAATTTACGAGATTATTCTCATAAATGTACGACTTTATTCTCATTAATTTACGACTTTTATTACTAAAATAATAATAATTTAACGTGGCCCTAATCCTCGTACCGGTTGGAACCAAAATTTGACTGAATTGGATTCTGGCCAGTTCTAAAGAATGTTACTTGAAGTTTACTTGAAGAGTAACATGCAGCTAAATCAAAGAGCTGTTAATAAGCAGCTATTGTGGAAAGATGTTAACGTGCAGCAGGAGTTGTACACATAAAGCTAGTTTGAAGAACTGTGGCAGCCAAGAGGAAGCTGCCGAGCTGTCAACAAGCAGCTAACTTAAAGAGTTTAAAGTTGTAAACAATAACGTTTCTTGAGAAGCTGTTTATTAGCAACTTCTGTAGTTTGAACTATAGTAGCTGCAAAACTACAATTAAAGGTGGTGCATGAGTTTCAACTTGTTTTAGGTAATTTATAATCCAACACACAAGTGACCTGAAACATAACTGGATATCATTGTCTTTTGTGCTTTGTGTGATCTGGAAATGGTGTCTGTATTCAGTAAATGTGTGTCCAATAAGCTACATACTTATGTCCCAAAGCAAACAGCATCCTCCCTGGTTAATGTTTTTGTCCTTGTTTCCACATTCATTGCAGCAAAAATACCAGTTACAATTTTCAACATTTTAGAATTGCAAGGCAGGTTACTGTCTTGTTAATGGCCTTAGGTTGTACTATAGATTCTACATTGGCATGCTGAAAATTAAATTACAGTGTCAGTCGTTCTGCAGCTGATCCTTGTCATGACTGGACTGATAATAAGACACTATTCTTCTCTGTATGCAGTCCGTACTATTCTGCAGATCAGCATTTCTTACTCAGCTTCTTTAAATCAGTTCTATCATTCCCTTGAGTCCCAGTTAGCTTGGACTGCACAAGAGTCGTAACCTGCATACAGATTTGTCTTCTTCTTATTTACACAGCCTGCACGTGTCACGTAACATAAACTGTATTCAGAGCTCTCCATGGTGTCAGAACTGCATTGAGAGCTTAATCAACCACAGACCTCACAGTGGGACAAAATCTACACTGAAAAGCCTCAAATTGAATATTTGAATATATAATATTATATATAATTGAATTGCATTGAATATTAACCCATGATATATAGGGACATTCTCCGTTTTCCATTTAGATATATTTGATCGATCATTTAAAACATTTTGTAAAAAAAATAGTAATATCTGATTTTATGTCAGTTTTTGTTCTTTGAGCTCTTCAACACTGCTCAAAAACAATGTAATCACACATCAGCGATAAGAAGAGAGCAAATTGTTTGTGGACACCTCATGGTAAAAAAAATAGCCCTTTTCGTGGGGTTGTTTTACTTTTGCCTCTCCATTGAACCTGTTGTTACTTTTATTTGCACCAAAGAAGGTGAAATTGATTTACAATCACTTGTGCTTCCTTAATGAACAGATTGATATCCCTGAAGTTTCAGTAAATTAGCGTTACACTGTGATGATTACGGTAAGTGTATTTCTATGTAAGTAGTAGCCTTTAAATCCTGACTAGAAAGCAAGGACCCTTCCTCCTATCATCTAAGACTTGTTTTAAGCACCTTGCCTGTAAACTTTAGACAATCTCCAGATAATCTTGTGCGTTCTCACACGCAGCCCTTCTAGGTAATGTGCAGACATTTTCAGAAGTGTTTGAAAAAGCATTTGTGAAGGTGCTTTAAGCTGGCTACACACTATACGACTTTCAAATCTTAAACGATTTTTAAAGGAGGCCACAGACATTAAGACAGTTTCAACCAATTTTTAACATTATAATCCTCCAGACGCCCACACTACAGGACTCGGCCCGGGCCGCTAGACCACACATCTGTCGTTAGTAGTAAGATCTCACAGAAACTCGCTTGATCAAACAAATATGGAGGATGTTCAAAGTCATCAGCTGGCTGTCTTGCTCACTCAGCAAAATTTCCACGGTCATCGGGTTCAGCGAAAAATTTGATATTTTGGCTTTTTTAAGAAGGAAGTTCGCAAAATGGCTCAACGGAGCCCCCTTTTGATTATTAAGAATAGTTTTTTTTGTCCACATACATGAACATTTTTGTACATGTTGAACATGCCGAGACCTACAAAAAAAATACAGTGGAAGTCATCGTCTAATATCAACAGGACGTCCGCTATGATTTTTTTGAATGTCAAAAAACGCGATATTTTCACCGTTTACAGAGTACCTGTTTGAAATCGTCCGCCTGAGAGCGTTTATCTGATCAATTCAAGTTTGGTATCAAATGAAAGTAGACAAGTTGAAGAAATAATGTTGTGCTCAAATCACGAGGTTTTTTAAAATAGGGCGTGGCCATGGCGTGATGTCAAAGTTTGATGTTGTTTTTTGTATCACGCTTCAAAATTGTTAATGCTTATAAAATGTACTCCAGTATTATCTGATATTCGTTAAATGATGGCCACTTTGACTCAGTAATATTTTCTCCCAGGTTTGATTGCAGTTTCCTTGCCAGCTCTGTGTGTGTCTGCATATCTCTCAGATAAAGGGATGGAGATTAGTTTGCAGGCTGGCTGTGACACTTGGGAATACACCAGTGCGATTTGAAGACTGTCAGAAAAATATACATTACACAATGTACCATATCTCTAACACCACGCCCAGCACCAGAACAGAGCAGTGATGTTATCATCCTCTGCGGCAGTTTACTGCCTGCAAACTACAGGACATAATGTACTGCTAAAACAGGTTTCACCAGTTTCACATTGAGCTGTCAAATAGTATTGACCTATAGTTTCATATGTACTCTATTATTGCCTGTAAATACAATGTTTTGTAAACACAGCTCTATCCACTGACACACTGCATCCTTATTTTACAGAGCAGCTACTCACCAGATTAAAAATTGTAAATGTGCAAGAGGAGCTTCAAAAAAGCCCGGAAAGATTTTCAATTATCTTCACAGATTATGCTTTAATCTTTTTTTATTACTATTTATTTGTATTATGTGTCCATTGTCTTAGTAGAAGCTGCTGCTAAACATTTTAATTATTCGAGTGTAAGTAAAGTATTGGGACTGCTGCTTAGGCCAACAGAAGCTGTGACAACACACACAGGCCTGAATACACACGCTTGAACTTGTGTAGGAGGATCGGTGGGTGTTTTTAAGGGAGAGAAAAAATCATTCCGTGTCCAAAAGTGTAGGCGGAAAGAGTAATGCAAAAAAAACAAAAAAACAGCCTCGATCCAAATACTATATGACCTCATCGCTACCTGCTGCCAACTCCAAAGACAGAGCCTCAGCCAAGAAACTGTTCTTCCTACAAACACACGTGCATGCACTATGTTCCAGGTCAGTGTGCCAGGAAAGACAACATTGTGATACTAATGCCTGGAGGATAACTTTTATTGGATTTCCTTCCTTGTTTCTGGGGTCCAAGGTTAGGTCTGGAAACAGGACAGGATACAAATAAACCTACCAATCACCTCATAAATCGCACAAACTGTATCCAAACACTTGATCATAATGGTAAGAATAAGAGAGAGTGAGGACAGTTTCAGGGAAAACCCTTAAATTGGTCCAATTTCCTTCCATTACCACTCGTTCATCCATTCTCTCTGTTTCTCTCATTTAACCAACCACCAAATGGTCTTTTTTTTTTTTTTTTTTGGTGATGGATTTTTTTTCACAGCTAATTTGGCAGGCAACCAGCCGCACACTTTTCACACTCTTACAGAATATCTGTTAAACTACTGATAGCAGTACTGTACATCTGTCACTGTAGATGACGGGGGAGGAAGGTCTTTTTTTCCCCCTCCTGTTTAGAGAGTGATTCATATTGAACAAATAAAACGCTCTTGTCTCTAATCCCTGCTTCCCTTCCCTCAGTCTTTTTCCATAAGATTAATGTTGATGTCTCTTTTAGTTGGCACTTCCTGCTGTTGCTTAATTAGCTCCTCTGCTAAGGTCTCATTTGTTTGCCTCTTACGTATGTGACAGGGAGGAGCATTGTCATGCGATGCCATGTCATGTTGATTTTAGCCACAACATAGAAGTTAAAGAAGAACATAGAGGACAGGTTTGGATGTGCAAACCTAGATTAATTCTACAATGGTTAAGCAACTCTTGACTTCTCACCTTGACATGAGGTTTTGTTTGGATTGGTACGGGTGGCAGAGCCTACCTCGGAATTTGATTTGCCACCTTTTGTGCATTTTCAAACTAGAGTCAAAGGAGCTACTTTCTTTGCTTCTCAGTAGCATGAAGAATGACGGAGGGTGTACAGTAAAAGGTGTGGAATAGCATAGTGTTAAATCAAATGGTCATAAAGAAACACAAAACTACCTCAAAAGGACTCAATGATCGTAATAATGTTGTGAAAAATATATAAAGCGAACACAATCTTCATAGAGACGTACAAAATGGCCACAAAGGCACAAAATCAACCCACAAAGACAAAACAACTATAAAGATATCACAAACAATATCAGAGAAGCACAAAACAACTGGGAAAAAAAAAACCCACAAAGACATTTAAAAAAACCAAAAAGAACAACAACGAAACACAAAGGAACAAAAAGAAGCTCAAAGGGACACAGAGTAACTCCAAATCAACAACAACATGTTTTAGATGATCACAAAGTATGACAAAACCTTTGTAGAGACACGCAAAATAGGTGGAATACAAATACACACAAACAAGTACATAAACAAACACAACTACAAAGAGACACAAAACTGCTATAAAAAATACAGTAAACATACAAAATTACATAGACAAACATAGCAAATCAAAAAAATGCAACAAAGAGTAACAAAACAACTAAACAACAACACATAAAAACAACCACAAAGACAGTAAAAAGAACTACATAGACAGAGACACAAAAAACTGCAAAGACCAATAAAAGATGACAGGATGAAGACAAAACAAAACCTACAAGAGGCTCAAAAACAAAACAAACGGGACAGTTAAATGTAATTTTCAGTCTGAGGGCCTGATTCAGGACGGTGTGGCTTTGCAAATGAATACAAAAGACATTGTCTAATTCATAAAACACACACCTAACTGCGCTGCATAGCAAACAGCATCTCTGTGTTAGTGCGTGTTTGTGCTGGTTGTGTGAGTTTAAATGTGCAGTTATGCAGTCATTCAGAGAAAACGGGCCCCTCTCCTAGCGAATGAGCCTCATTGCAAAAAAAAAGAGTGTTACTCACAAACACCAGAGTGGAGCAAAAAGACATCTGCTGAAACCAGGTGGTAACTGCACCACAGAGGCCCTGAGTTTCCACTCCCAATACCAGTGTCCAGATCTGTGGTCACATTACATTCACACCTTTGTGCATTTAGAAATCACAAATAACAGCATTTATTGGTATTATTATGTTAAATTATGAAGAGTTGTTTATTCGTCATGTATTTGTACACTGTTTAATAAATATTCCCACTGTGTCTTACTTTAATTGAGTGTGTTTGCGTCTCTTGCGTATAAATCTACCTGGCATTTGTCTACATGGGGAGAAAAAAAAAAGTCACACAAAGAGATGCATGTCTGTGTGTGTTACACAGACCCAAGCAAGATTGCACAGATGGAGGAAGATTAACGGAGAATGCGTGTGTTTGAACGTTTGTGTGCGCGTGTGTGTGTGTGTGTGTGTGTGTGTGTGTGTGTGTGTCTGTACATTGTGTGCATTCAAATGTGGGCTGCCAACAATAGATTTTCCACCCAGTAGCTGCTTTGCATACTGAACAAGCACTGTAGCCTTTGTTATGGCAGAGCGGCCACTATATGCACTTGTGTCTTATTTGCTTTCAATGCACTTCGGAGCTGTTGTTACATGCACAAACATGTGTTTTTTTTTTTCCCCCCTCTTATGCATGAATCACCTTTAGAAGTCTGGGATGTCTTTGACAACAAGAACATGGCATAAAAATAAATCTTCCATCAGTATGTATGTGATTGTAGCCACTGTTTCTACAGCTTGGTAGATGTTCCTACCTATGATTAAGATTACTTTCATGATAATGTCCCCATAATCCCAGTAGAGAAAGCCCATTTTTAAGTGGTCATTTTGGAAATGTTTCCAACTGAGGAGGAAAAATCCCTCATTACTCAAAAAATACGGATTTCTTTCCATCCAGTCCCTCGCGTGCTTGGTAAGGGTTGCATCCCAGAAAGTCCACACTAGAAGTTATTCACATAGACAACATTTACATCCCACCATCGTATACCATTTAATCAGCAGGGTCATTCATTCATGAACAGTCATGAGGTTCTTTACATGAACATTTATAGTTGAATGTGGATGTGCAGAGGGTGGGACATGAGTCTGATCCGCATGCTATTTGATTTATATAGGGTATTATACTTGGGGAGGAGTCCATTATCAGTTATTTATAGACAATGTCAAGGCCAAGATGTGTTGCTGTTTTTTTTTTTCTTGGGTAAGTAAATCCCTGGTAATGGACAATTTGAAGTATGGCATCCCGTTTATACCATGGTCACTTGCTTAAAGAATAAAATATCTCCGCTATTAATGTTTTCATTTGATCGCAATCAAATTCTAAAGACTTCCGCAAGCTGTAACTCTGTTTGTTATGACACCTGAAGGTTTGATTAATACCTGAAATATCTTTACAGTCTCATGAGGTCTTTCTGCAATGCAAGCGCCAGTACATAGATAAAATCCTGGATACAACTTTGTCAGAAGAGATATTTCTGGTCTGCACAGCTCCTAGCACGCCTTGACTTTGCTATGAGCCATAAAGCTAATGGTATACTGGTAGGAATCAATAACATTGTTTTAAGTACAGCTTTCAGGGGAATGAAAAAGTCAAAAATACAATTTAATATACCTATAATGCTGTTTTCTCAAGTTGGACCAGATACTAGGGTGGCAGGTAACAATTAATACAAAACATTAAAATCCAATATGATACCATAGCAACTTGATAAAGTTCTTAAAAGCTCTGCTGTTCAGTCTGAAGAACTCATTGAATCCTCTAGGCACCACACTGAGCGCCCCTCTGACTGTGACAGGACACTCTGTTCTTCAAAATATCAACCAGAATCTTAACATTGAACAAATGGCTTGAAGTCAAATGATATCAATTGTGATAATATAGGTGTCTTCTGTGCAAAAATCTGACCTGCCTTTGTGATTTCCCTCTTGTAGGTGGAGCCCCTGAAGAAACCGGCCTGTAAATGTAACAAAGCTGAGCAAAGCATTGCCCTGATCAGATGGACCCTGGAAAAAAAGCACCAGCATTCTTTTTAAAATGACATAAGATTGAAGAAAAGCCTGAAGATTGATACAGCACAGTTTTACCTCCCGTCCACTTCTCATCTTCTGATCCAATCAGAGGAAAAGAACACGTCTGCTTTCTACCTCCCAGAGAAATAGAAAAGGAAAAAAAAAAACAATTTATTGTCCAGCATCAGTTCCTTTTTGTCTTTTCTTCGTGCAACATTTCTTCATTTACCTCAGGGAATCTCTCCCACTGCCTACCTCCTTCACCGAATCAGCCAACCCAGTGACTGGAACACGGAGCAAAGACCTCTGACCTCTCACTGCTGTTACCACAACAACCTGTATTGCCTCTCAAGCTTTCATCACTGCAACAGTGACAACCAGCGAGGATCTTGGACCTCTTTCCACCTGCTAGCTCAGACCTGCTCACTGCCTCAAATTGTACTGATCCACACTTGTGGCCTGGACCTTAGGCTGGTTATTACAAAAAAGGAAAAGGTTGTGTGTCCAGAAAGGAAGCTAAACACTCACAATAGCCTCACATGTCAATACAATATGCCCGACAGGCAACAAAATACCTCAACCAACTTCTAGATAGACTCTTAGTCAACAGACGAGAACTAAAAGCAACAGCATTCACTCTCTTGGTGCTTCATTACACCCAGCTGGTAACTTGCGCTTGACATCCTGGTGCTTCAATCCACCCAGTAGACAACTCACTTCAACATCTTCCATTTGTCTTAGAGGCAGGAGTATAGCAACAGTAGTCAGTGAGGTCTCCAGAGAAGCACTGAAAGTGAGAGCTTTGGGAGTGTTTCACAGCAGGCAACTTCTCTCCATTTGACTCTCAGCATAGTCACATCATCCCCAAGCTCCAAGCAGTAGCATCAACCAGCATTTGTCCCTAGAGGCCTTCGGAGATCACAGAAAAGACTCAGAAGTTCCTCCTGCCTTGAGCTTCCTCTTCCTTCACCCCAGTCAAACCTCTAGAGGAGAAGCTAGAGAAGTTCTCGGAAGCCTCATCAGCTTTTTCCTACTCTGGAGGCAAGCCACAAAAAAATGAAGAACTTCTTGGCAGACTTAAGTCAGAGCATTATAAGACTGTGAAAGTAAGAAGAGTAAACGCAGGGAAGATCCATATTGTGTGACAAGGAGGAGAAAAAGGAGGAGAAAAGCACTTAAAGTAAAGAGAAGAATGCAGATGTGAGTACCTTTTTCTTCTTCCTTGTTTGTCTAGTTTTTCGTCTCCTCTTACAGAAAGCTCAATCACATTGTATCCAAAGAATAAGTACCCTCATGTTTCATATCTTATCTTCTTATGAATTCCTATAACTAACTGACATTTAAATGGCATTTCTGATGCATTAGATGATCCAAAGTTGAGACAGGGAGGAGATTACAAGAGATGGAGACAGCGCCTTTGCAGTAAAGGCCATTTGCTGAATGTGAACTCTTAAAATAACGTACAGATACTTTAAACAGAGCAGAGAAATACACATCACTGTGAAAGATGGAGCTCGAAGGAACACTCAAGATGAAATGAAAAATGAGCATAATTTCTCTGATAATCATGCTTCATTTGGTGAAGGTTTGGCCCGTGTACTGAGCTGAGTCATGTCCCACATAGTAACCAGTCTTAAGGATTTTATCTGAAGTAGTTCTCAGTGTCCTCTGTTTCCATAGGGTGTGAGAATAGCATCAGCAGATAGACTGTATATACTGTATGAGGTGAAAACCCATTGTTCCTTCCATCCCATTTGACAGGGTGCTCTGTTATTGACCTACAGTTAGCCACAACCTGAAGCACATCCTACTTTATTATTGAGGTTTTTCAAAATATGACAATCAGTGACTTGAAACTGAATATCAAGACCATGAACTCTTTTGCAAATGTTAACTGAGGTATTTAATCCAGATGAGGTCCAGGTCATTTTCTGTTAAATTAATTCAAATCAGGTTCCTTTTGCAACCAGTGGAGTTGCCCACTGTTGGCAATTATAAATACTTGCTTCACAATAAAAACTGAGTGACTACGTCCACATGTTGGTTTGTGATTTACCACATGGATGTTTTTGAAATTCCTTTGGGATGAGAGAGAGTCATTCGTGATTCTCAGACATTCTATCCAAATTATGTTGGTCATGTAAATTCCTGACTCTTATATTTTTTTGTAATTTTTCGGTTTGGTTTATGATCACTTCACCTGCAAAAATAATTATATTTCCATCAGCTGAGCATTGGTCAGTGATGCTATGTGTTTACAGCAGATTTGCATATTTTTAGCAAATTTACCTAGAAAGACTTAAAAGAATGGGTGCCGGATAGCCTAGCACGTGTTGCGTGTACCATATACGAGGCTATCGTCCTAATTGCTGTGGCTGTGGGTTTGAATCTGACCTCAACCCTTTGCTGCATGTCATTCCCTGATCCATCTGCTCTCCTAACATTTGCTGTCTCTTCAACAGTCCTATCAAAAAAAGGCCCAATAAATAACTTTTTTTTTTATACAAGTGGGAAACACACCAAGTAAGTTGCAGGCCACTGTTGAAGCCAATCATGACTTAACAATCTCAGAACCATTGTGAAGAAAATATATAAATGGCCAATTAAGAGACAAGTGGTGCCAGTGTGGAACATTGCAGTATAAAAGCTGGTCTGATGGGAGTAAAGTGGAGAGGTGCATCTTAGACACTAAGTGGTTTCTGTGGAGAGAAACTCACAGAGATGAACTAGTAAACATTATTCTCACAGTGAAGTCTGAGATTGTTATATGCAGATGTGTTTCTGTGATTTAACGATATCCAAGGCTAAGCTAAACCAACCAGGGCCGAGGTCAGGCTGTGTGCTTGCAGAGAGCTGAGATAAATGTTTTTTTTATACCAATAAAAATCCTTCTTTGGGTGTGAAGCTGCTAACATCTGTCCAATACATACCAGAGATGTCCTAATACCATTTTTTTTAACATGATACCAGTTTTTTTGGGGCAGATTTAAACATCAGAATAACTGTAGTTAGTTTCCCATTTTTCTCAAATCGTGCTAAATTTCTCAACTTAAGCATTTTCAAATGCATACTTAAAAATGGATGTGAAATCCACTCCTGGAGGCTTCTGATTATATCACTACTCTTAACGTATTTAGCTCTGTCTGAATTAGAAAAAGAATACATGTATTTAAAAGTGTGTGCCATTCAGGCTTCATGGCCTAAGGATGGAACTTGGTAACAGTACAGCACTTTGGTCTCCACAGAAATATCTTGACTACTGTTTCACAAGTTTCCATGACATTTTGAACATTTATTCATGTTTCCTATAATCATAAAATCATGTTCATTATACCACAGCTTTTTTTCTCTAGCATTGTCAGTTCAAGAATTGGGTTTTGTTTCGTTCAAAGCTCTGTTTGTGATATGAAACCAAATATCTGCATAACATAAAATAATCCTCCAGCCTGATCTGTGCTTAGTGTATAGTCTGAGGTGAACATCATGAGAACATCCGACCTTTAAATGTAAGCTTTTTAGCATTGACATTGTAAGCATATTAGTATGCAGTACATTTTAAGTCTTAAAGGTGTATACATTTGCATTACATACAAGAAATGGACTCAGTCCGCTGTGTGTTTGAATTGCATTATTTATATAGGAGTCCTCTTAAAGCCACATTTCATTGTCTTGCCTTGGCTTGTGTTCATTTGCATCAAATTGCCCAAGAGTAACTTCTCACAAGGGGGGAAAAAAGACATCTATAGCAAGCAATCAAAAAGAAAAGTTGGTCAGAGCAAAAGAACAGCCTCCCAACAGGGATGCATGAAACAGAAGAAGTGCCCTTACAATCTCTTTTATTCAGACAACAGCAGTGCTTTAAAATCTGAGATTTCATTACTCCAGAACAGAGTGTGAAGAAATGTCTTTTCGGTTGGTCTTTCTTATCTGCACTGCACTCAAAGTGCAGTCATTTTTCATGGCCACATGGTGCCATCTTTCATGTTGGTGCACATTTGAAATGGTTTTTATATGTTCACATGGAGCTCTATGCAATTTAATAAGTTTTCAATATCAAACTTGGTTAAATGACTTCAGTGTGTGTGAATATTTTTAGGACATCTCAACAATACAGTAATAATCTATATCAAGTCATGAGAGATAATTCACATGCATTAATCTATATAACGGCTTCATGTACCAATAACAAAGAGACCGAATGACGTGGAGGACAGGCTGAGACAAAGATGGATGAGACTCCACCCACACTTGTCCTCGTTCTACCTCAGACACCCTCTGTCCTCTCCCATTAGGCCCTCAGAGGGAGTCACACATGTATTATGCTCCATCATTGATAGTCTCCTCACATCACAGTACCACAACATGTTCCCGCCCACTGCTTCGTGTTGCCACGGCAACGGCAACCCTTCCCCAGCCACCTGTGGCTCAGACATGCAGGGATGTATAGACCGCAGACACACGTCAGCCAATCAGATGGCCAGCTTGTTTGTGTGTTGCCGGCACGCTCACAAGCAACTTGTGTGTGTTTTTTGTGTGTGTGTGTGTGTGTGTCTTTGGCTCAGTCATGTTTAGGAAGCACTGACCTACTTGGGCCAATCAGGTGGCTTGTGAAGTGTGTATAGGTAGTTATGTAAAGGGCTAAGTGGCTCAGTTGACCGGCTGCCGCATTAAAGGGCACATGAGGCCGAGCTGGAGGAGATCTCATTATCTCTGTGTGTCTGTGTGCTCACATACATGAAACTGGAGCATTGAATGAGTCATGGCAGAGCTCCCTGAGACTATTGCTGCAATCATGTTGTTGAGTGTGTGTGTGTACTTCTGAATGTGTGGACATGTAGGTGAGTGTTTATGCTGCTGAGTTGCTGCCTGGGCTCAGGGACACGTGCACCAGTTTCCTGCAGATATACCTGTTCGACAGGGGAGGATGAGAAGTGTCTCTTTCAGATTGATAATAAAAGCAATACTCAGTCACCGTCATCTTTGAAGAAGTTTGCTTATTAAAGTTTTAGCTTGTGTGATGTGGCGTTTATATAAAATGAGTAGCATGTGTCAAAGGTATAACTGTAAATCTTTTTAACCCTGCACTTAAACCAGTATGACTTTACATGTAATTCATTTAAGTTTCATGCTAGCATCATTAAATACTGACTAACCAAAAATTGTCACAAAGGAAGTGCAAAGAAAAACTGCATAGATGGAACAAATGTGGGAAAAAAACGTATTTAGTTATTGAAAAGGAGACACACAGGATTGACCTCCTCTATGTTGTTTTGATGCACAATTTTGATGACAGTGACAAAAAAACAACAACTCTGCCTTAAGCATGGAATTTGGTGTTATAGCAGAAGTAGTGATATCTTTCCGAAACTTGTTTTACTACAGGTACTGTTTGCTTTCATCTATTTGCTGTCTTCCTGAGCTGGGGAAAGTAGATATCAATCCTTTTTTTGCAAGGAAAGACCATTCATACATTTATTGTCAGCATTGTGTATCAGGAAAATGAATTGGTATAGATTTACTGTATTTACTATGTATTATATGCATAGAACTACTTGCAGGGATGGATCTAACAACTTTGTGCATACAATTAACAGTCAATTTGTCTCCGGGCAAAGTGTTCAAAGCCTGGCCACTAGCACCCCTAAATCTCACTAATTAGCACATTGTATCTTGTTTGTTTACATAAACCCTTACTTTTTGGCGAGCCATCAGCTCACATACTTAAGGGTTTGTTTTCAACGCAATGAGTTGCTACATTTTACCAACATTCCTCGGGGCTAATTAACAAGGTGTGTTAAAGTGCTTCCCAAAGGACAAACTGTTTTTCAAAGATGAAAGTCAGTTTATAACCTACTACAAATTGTAGTAAAAAAAAAAACATTTATCTTTCTGTATCAATAATACACATTTGAAAATGCGTGCTAATTTTCTTAATCCTTTTGACAGAACTAAGTAGAAGTTTCCTCTGCTCATGGACTAAATGCTATGCTAAGCTTACTGGCTCCTGAATGTAGCTTCTTATTACAAATACAGGACAAATCCATACCTCATTTTCACACATAACTGCAGCTTCTTGTGCAGTACCGCTGATGTATGTGTCATTTTCTCCTCCTCGGGGTTGTTCCTTTATAACGAAGCTGCTTCATTAGCAATTTAATTGGTGGTTGCACACAGGGCAATTAGGAATCTTTTTAATAAGCTCTCTCTTGCTTGCTTCTCCCTCCTGACTTTTTACCTCTTGACCAGAACATCCCTGTTAAAACATGCATGATATCACATCGCATTAAAATAGGTCAGCTTATAAAGGGCAGGGTTTTTTTTTTTTTTTTTTTTGCTCTGTGACTCTTTTGCAAAATTAAAAACATGGGCAGTTTGTTCTGCACTGTATTATTGTCCATCGGACCATTGCGAGCAACAGCTGTTTGTTAACATCTGTGTGCTTCTGTCTTTAAACATGAAACTATACATTATGCAAAGAAGAACTCGCAGTACCCATAGTGCTCGACCTTTAACTGAAGAACATAAAAGATAGTGAATGTTTAAGTTCAAAAAGTACACTACTGTAGAACCCTTTAAGGTGATACACTTTGGAAGTTTGTACTTGTTTACTTTTCACACACATATAAACAAGCCTGTGGTAATAATTAATTAGTTTTTTGGGAGGGGTTTTACAGTTGCTTTTCATTCCATTTAATGAACTCAACAATGTCAATGCTTATTTAATTTAGCTAGTGATTGAATGCTGAAATTAGCTGTTGTCTAAAGGTAGCTGGGAGGTAATTCTCTATTTATTGTTATTTAATTGCTTGGAAGATGGTATCAATTTTTGTGAAATGCAATTTACCATGAAATGTCTTATTAACCTTTACCCTGTTACCAGCTCTATGTCTGTCTGTGAAATAACACAACATAAACAGAGATGTCTACACACACACACACACACACACACACACACACACACACACACACACGTAAAGAGGCAGAAAATATGTTCATGAACTTCATGGGTACTTTGCAACATGTAATGGCAAACTCACTATATTGTTGACGACACATTAATTGTTGACTTATTTCAGACTCAGTCTTGGTTCTTTTATTCTCACATGTGCTTACTCCTTTCTCTATTGGCTTCCCTTCTTTCCCTTTCACCTAATCTTCTTTCCCTGTCTGCCCCCCTAATCTGATTCTCATCCCTCAGTGTCATCCTCTCTTATCCTGTCGATTTTACTCATCTATCTGTCAGCCATCTACAAGTCTTTCTACAAACTTATTCCATCCTCTGGGCTTTTGGCTGCCTGTTGGCATGTTGATTGAAACTTGGACGGACACAGAGTCCTTGGCCGGCTTGTTTCAGTGTGTCAGCATGATCTGAGGCCCTGCTGTCAGCTGTCCTCCTATAGAGTGGCTTCTATGCATTAAATACATCAAGACTATCAGGTGCAGTAAGCAACCAGGACAGTTACACGGGCCCTGCATGGTCTGAAATGCAGCTATGCAAGAGATTGGAAAATATATTAGGTATATAACTGTTGTGTGTGCTGTAATGTGTTGAGTTAAATGGCATGAATGGAAATGTATTTCATTGGACAATTTCTGCCAAACTCACCCTTTTTTCCTGGCTACCAAACTTATTAGCATAACATAGAGCCATTTGTTCTCTGCTGTATGGTATGGTCTTAAAACTGTACCTTGAAGTCTCGACTTATGAGCCTGAAAAGAACAGAATCTGAAATACAGAATAAAACAATAAAACAGGTCTGTAGCAGTGTGACTGTGGAGGGGGGGCAATCGTGCTTAAGCACGGTACAGGACAACATTTCCAGTGTGACCGCGCTCTTGTATGTAATATGTGTGATACTGACATACAAAGACAGCACAGACTGGATATCACACAAAACCCATACGGGGCTAAACATAAAGTTAAATGTCAAAGTTAATTTGGCACAGGGCGTGCTGTGAAGGCATTTAAATAAAATATTAACGATGAATGGGATGAAGGGCAATTTGATATACTTTATTGATTTTTGATCACCAAACTCTCTTTAAACTTTACTTTTTAATGCTGCATAAGCATCTACTTATATATAAGCTTAGCGAATATATAACATACTAGTTAGTGCAAAGTGTTAAGGAAGACGTGATATCAAGGTATATGCTAGTTTCTTTTAAACTGTATGATATAAATGTAGATTAACATATTTCTTATGCAAAGCAAATTGTTGAAAAATAATTCAAATTGATTTTTTTGGCTGAATCCTGACAACTGCCAAAGCTAGCTTGCTTATGAAACCAATGCTAGCTCCATGTGTTTACTGAAAGCTCTGTCTTCTGCTATCTTGTTAACGCCTCCAGCTGACTAATTTTAGAAAGAGAATCCCATGAAAGTGCAGGCACTGATATACTTTCTAAGTAATTAGGCACACAGTGTCCTTATACATCATATGTGCTTAAAGGTCAGGGGGTTGAAGCTTCCGGCCCCTGGAAAAAAACTAGCATGTTAATTGGACAAACATTGTACAAACCAATGTGTGTAATAAATATGATACTCTGAGTAAACGTAGGCTGGGGAAGCCGAGGGGAAAACGAGTAGAAGTCCCCAAATCCAATCAACGACAGTACAAAGCTGCATATGTTAATACACACATCCTCATCCATCATCAAATCAGCAGTCCTCTGGACCTCTCTCTCTACATTACTCGTTTGACAAAAACAAAATCAACACACTCCAACCACAAGTAGCAGTTATCGGGGGTCTTTTCACTAAAAGCTGCCGTCTGTTTCTCTAAATTATGACAAACAGCTTGAATATGCTTTGCATTCCCAGGGCTGGGCAATTCATCAACATTAACATGAAGCAGTAATTGGATTTTGTTGCAGTTCACATTTAGCCTTTAACTTTGCAGAGTTAAGATTTAATTCATCTAACCAAAGCTCTTTGAGTATGATCCGTATAAGAAGAAGAACGAAAACATTTCACAACTTGTTTGAAGTCTTTCTGATCTGATTGACAGCTTATTTATAATTCAGTGTGGCATTGTGAAGTTTAAATTTGAAATACAGTTAGAAAAGTAAAAGAAAAAGAGACAAAACAACAGGAAAAAAAACAGTCTTTTCTGTTGATTTACTGTATGTGCTAACAGATGTTCACAGTTTGCAGTCTATACATCTACTGCATTTCAAGGCCACATTAGCAGGTTGTGCAAATTGAAATGATTCATAGGGCTGGAGGTAAAAGATATGCAGATTTAGATCATACATTTTCATGCAAAATACCCTCAATTCATTTAGTTTGATTTTTATCCCCCGGTTACGACTAAAACGTTCCCGTTGAGTAACACGCCCAATGCACACAAGTTGATGATTTTTCAGTGATATTTATGGTCTTGGTCTTGCTTTGTCTTGCCATGCCTTGGTCTTGAATTGGTCTGATCCTTGAATGTCTTGGTCTTGTCTTGGTCTTGGAGCACACTGATCTTGGCTATGTCTTGGTCTTGGTTAGTGTGGCCCTGACTACTCAAAGCTCTTTTAAAACCGCATGTCACACTTACCCTTCACACCCATTCACACACTGATGGCAGAGGCTGCTGTGTGAAGTGACCATCAGAAGTAACTTATCCAATTCATACATTTTCACGCCGCTGACGGAACAGCAGGAGCAAATTGGAGTTATGTCTCTTGCCAAAGGACACATCAAACATGTTGCTGCTGGAGTTAGGGATTGAACCCCCAACCTTCCACTTAGGAGAAGACCGACTCTACCACTGAGCAACAGCCATTAGTTAAAATTCACGTTTTGTATTTGTCTTTTAGGTTAAACTTAATGATTTAGAAAAACCTAGATCATATATTCAATATATTTTTTTAAGATTAATATTAAAGCAAGCCTTGTTTTAAGTACTCCATGGTCAGGTGTTTTTCACTGAATATTACTGATTATTTATTGTGTCCAGTGGTTAATGAGTAAATGTTTAATTGTGTAATCCTATTCTCAAAAATAACTCAACCAATACTGTCAGGTAAAATGTAGAGCCGTAAAGATTGCGATGTATCCCCCTGTATCTCATTGTATTTCAGTAGATTATTTAAAGTAATTCATCTTTATGCGTTTTCCTGTATCCATGGCGATGGAGATTTCCTTGGTAAGGTTGAGAGTGGCTGCTTTCCGCTGTTAAAATGTTTATTTACATCCTCCCACTTGATGCTGAGAGCCCTCCACAGCTGTGAGCTTGGCTTCATGCAGGGTGACGCTCAGTGCTGAAGTGCTGCTGGTGAAGAGTGGGGTGGGTTAGGGTCATGCCCCTTTCTCAGACAGAATTGGTTTTGTAACACAGCCTCTCTCCGTTCCTTCACCTATCTTTTCTAAACATCTTTTTTGCTTACAGGCTTGTAAAGGTTGGAAATATCTCTTTATGTAGAGACCATCTACCTCCGATCTTTTCATTACCATAATGTTAAGGTGTTTTAAATTGGCTTGTTGCCTGTATGTGAAAGTGGTGGGTATATTTATTCAACGAAGATATGAAATATAAATACATTAAATTAAAATCTCAAGGTTTTTGTTAAGATTGCCAATATTTGCTGTACTATGCCTTTTTACTTTCTAATCTTTATCATGGCCCAGATTGTGAATTGATGAAATTATTTCAGAGGTTGATTATTTAGATGTTATACCAAAAAGGCGGCAAAGAACTCAGGATGCTGCAGTTTCAATTAAACAATCTTAATTAAAATATGTGACATTATATGTCATCAACCAATTTAGTGTACGAACCATTATTCCCTAACCTGATATTCAGCTACATGTGCTGACAACTCTGAACTGTAAACCATTTAAATCAACCTAAATATTGTTGTCTGTCATTAATTGTCTTCTACTAAACAGTTTGCATGTTACTTAAAGAACATAAAGATACCAATGTATTATTTATGGTTATATCGGCTAAATGATTTGTTTGTCTCTTCATGCATCCAAAATGTCTAATAACATTAATCCAGTGCCTTCATGTAAACAGATATATAGAAAAAGATTCAAATTGCTCATAGCTGTAAGTTTAGTTTCTTTCCTGACTATAATTTTGACACAAAACAAATGCATTTTTTTGCTTAAGCACCAAAAGTAAATAAATCATTTCACAATCACTTTTAAAAGGCACATGAACAGCCGTCTCCTTTCATTCTTCCAGTACAGCTTCCTGGAAAACGTCTCCAAAGGAGAACAAATACCAGCTAATCACAGCACACAGTCTTTCTAGCCAATCTCTGTTAAGTGGAGAGGGGTACAATAAACTGTAATAGGGCAAAGATAGTGTGAACATAGAAAGTAGCTCTTAATTAGAAAGAAAAAGGTTTGCTTTATAGAGGCAAGAACAAGAAGAGTGCGGAAGACTTCACTTTCAGCTGAAATGTCTTGGAGGGGATGAATACTGTGAAGAAGAGGTCAAGAACAGGTTAAATAGAGACGCGTATACCTGCATTGAGACACTGGTAGACTGACCAGTCCTAGGAATTAGTTCCCCTCGGGGTTTATACCTCAATTCCACTCCCTATAGCCTTTTCAGAATGGCTTAAACTGATAATATCAAGTATTAGATTGGTTGGGTGAGGGGCTAAGGAAGGCTGTACAGGTCATATATGAGGAAGGGATTAGAGGAGGAAGAGCAGGTCAGAGGGAGGAAGGCAGAGCTGTAGGTTATCATGAAGTCCATCCAATAAAAGAATAGTCACAGGTTTTATCCCCATCTCCGACACTGTGAACTCAGGGTCACAGGACTGTTTATCCTCAGCAGCGGGGGGGGGGGCATACTGCACTTTGGCTGATTACTTAAAGTTTCAAACTCACTTTGTGGTGAGAAGACATTAGCATGACTGAGTCAAACAGATTCATGCTGCTCTGTAATCTTTGACTTTGACTTTGGTGGATGCACAGTACAAATGAAGTACTACAGACTGTAGTACTATAGAAGAACAGACTTAACACTGTAAAGACAATGCCGTAAAGCAACGCAGCTGAATTAGTTATCATAACTCCAAATATCAGATTTTCAGTGCTCCTACGTGTTTCCAGTAGAAGAATCAAGTATGCAGCCGCTGCTTCTGCTGAATGAATACGATCTACAGAGGACAGAAAGATGAGGGGGAGAGCCGTCATTCTAACACATCCACACAAACCGAGGAGGAGAGGCGAGAGGAAGGTCAGCCATGGCAGACTCACATTCTTGGCAGCCCAAACATAGGCTGGTCATTAGAGGGAGAGGGAGAGAGGAAACAAAGAAGAAGCAGTGGAAGATGTGCAGGGATGTGGAAACTGAGGGGAGAGAAAAAAAAAACCCTGAGCTTTGATTTCTGGAGGTCAGTCTTAGCTTTTATGTTGCCTCAGAGAGTGTGAACTTGGTTGCATCATTAAGTGAAATACCTGACTTATTTGAATGGCCCACAAAGAACAATGTGTTTTCCTTTTTATTTCATTATTGTCTGTATGCAAATCTGCCTGTGTTAACATTCTTACATGGGTAGGTTACAGTTGTACAGCCTCTTGTTTTGCTCGAACTTTGTCGATTTTGAAAAGAAAGAAGGAGGGACTTTGTGCTCAACTTGGTCCTCCTGAAGAAAAGGAGCAATCAGCTGTTTTTGACTGGTCAGTGTCATAAGAAAATCTGGGATTAGTTTTTATCTGTGAGAAGTTGATAACTCATATTTGTGAAGTTGGCACACAGAAAGGTTAGTGTTTCACATGTTATAGACACAATGATCAAAGAAAGAATCATCAACAATAATTGGTTATTTAAAATAATTGTTAAGTTAATACAGCCAAGTACAAGAGCAACTATAGTACTGTACAGTCCTTGAGCTTTGATAACAGCCCCTTTCTTCTCAAGAAGCTAGTTTCACACACTGACTGTGGCAGCGCCACACTTTCACACTTTCACTTTTAGCTGGTAAAAAAACACTTTGTGTTGTGAAGTTATATGAATGCACTTCCCAGCTGATAAAAGCTGAGCTTGCACACTTATTCAAAGTAAATATCTTCAGAATTTACTGATTAAACAAAAAAGGAATAACTGAACAGTCCAAAGAGAAGTTATGTTTTTATCTACCACTATACAATCTTGTAGCAGGGTCACCATTACGACTGATACTCAACTTGACACGCACTTCATCAACACATTTTTTTTTTTAAATCTAAAGTTTAAAAGTTTTATGCAAATGTTCCTTTAGTTTTCAAAAAGTCATGTTTTCTTTATCTTTTCATGCCGAAATTAAAGATACATTTTTGGGTTGAAACACACAGACAGACACTGAACAAGAGTTAGGTATCCAACTTTTTTTTCAGGATTTTGAAAAAAAAAAAAAAGCTGCAGCAGTTTATAAAACATTAGAGGTAGGGGTGTGTCACAGTTTGTGTGTATTTTAATATATTTCCTGGGGAGATTTTCTCAAGCAAAAAAAAAGTGTGTTGTTATGCAATTAAATATTGATTTACTTGCCAAATAAACATGAAACAAATGTGCAAATATTTGAATATTGGGGCAACTTCTTCAACATTGTAATTCTATAATCTTCAATTTAAAAAGCTTGAATACAACAAATCACTTTCCCCTTTTTCTTCATATGTTATTCGTAACACTGATATATTCTTTATCTGTTGGTAATGAAATACATTGAATTAAAGTTCTGTTGTGCAATTTGTGGCGTCATCTTTATGTGTAGTAACTCCTTTTCAGACAGCTAATCACCAGTCATCACTTCACAGGTCCGATAAAACACTGCACAAGTTTTAATAGGAAAGAGATGATAGGAAACATGATAGTTTCATCTTGACAGTTCAAAAGTACAAAAAAAGATGTTGATGCCGAGAGCAAGACACACACGTCCCCACACACACACACATACAAGTAAGAAAGAAATGCATATGTGCTTACCCATTACAGACTGTAAGGTTGTGTATGGGGAAACAACCAAAGACATGAAGTCCCATCAATGCCCTTATATATGCACACTCAGTGTGAAATGCAGTCATGAATATGCACACATACACACCCACACACAGCCTCACATAGTCGATGAGAGCAGGGAAAACAATGAACACACTGAGCAGATGATTGCTGTAAATAAAAGAATGAAAGTGGAGTGTTGAGGAGCGGAGGAAGACACGATCCCACTGGCACAGAGCACAAGAGGAATTGGAAGAAACGAGTGGAAAAACAAAGCAGAAAGAGAGAAGAGAGTTAATGCTGAAGTGGGGTGGGGTGGGTGGTTATGGAATGAAGTGTTCCCCTGTGTAACATATGAATAATTGAATTCAAACTTTATGTTTCACCATATGTAATCAGCAGTTTGGCAGACGGGGGAACTTTTGTATTTAATCCAGATCTCAGAGTGTCTGAGCTAACTCCACAATTTCATTCAAGTACTTTATTTCTCCGCCTGGACTGTTTCAGCACTTCAAACCTCAATTGCTTCATAATACTTTGTCCCCTAACACAATCTTTTGGTATTCTCCTACTCTTTCCTGTCATATCTGTAGCTACAGACAAATTTGGACCTGTGATGCGACACTTTTGCTTTTGTGGGGTTTGCAGCAGCACAAGCTCTAAACGCTTAATATTCTGCTGTTTACCTTATATGTGTCAGCAAACACCTGCCTACTAACATACATCCAATCAGTTCAGACAAACATTTACATACCGTACATGTATAGACGCATTTTTACTGGGTAATAAACACATTTTACATTAGGTAAATAGCAGGTAGTAGCGTTTCTCCAATAGCATTATTTTCTATATTGATTACAATACCAAGATTTCGGTATCGGCTGATACCAGAGATGGAGACTCATGTTTCAGACTTTGACTGAAGTTGCACTTAATTTGCACACGGCACACTCAACTTACATATTTCCCCTGAAAGAATTCAGACTCGACTCGGACTCAAGGTTTGGGACTTCAGAATCCTTTAATTTTGTATTTTGGGTGCATTATGATTACACACTGAATGTCATTCCCTCCCATCATGCATAACCTTCTGCATCTGGTCACAAGCTACCACACTCTACAGATGACACCATGGTGAGCACATCACCTGTAGCTGCTACAGACAGGGCTGGTTCAAGGTATAGACGATTCAGGCGGGTGCCTTGGGTGATGCTTTCAGGTGGGCCGCTGCCAGAAATCCCGAGTATTGTAGCCTCTATGATCTTACATACAGTATTTGTAACTTACCTGTTCTCCTCACATTCATCTCTGTCTCTTTCTCTCTCTCTCTCTCTCTGTCTCGCTCACTAACTCTGACAAGATTGTGTCAGGAGGAGAGATGACATAGCACTCAGATACGGGAGAAACTCTTTAAGAAGATAAGGGAGGGTAAGAAGTCAGCCTGAGTAGTCACTACTTGATAGACCTACTGACTAACAACATGACGTACATTTCTCTTCATTGTTCTGTCATCAAATTAACAGGTAAATATTAATATTCCTGTGTGGTTTACAGACTGCTTAGACACCATAACAAGACTGTAACTTGTTAAAAACAACACCCCCATATGTTAAAATTGTCATTGTGTGCAAAGCAGAATCAGGAATATAGCATTAAGCTCAAAGCTAAAACAAAGACAAATCATGCTGAGACAAGTACCGGTAGTCTCATCCCATGTACTGTGTGAACCAGGACTGGTTAACAAAAACATGCTGGGACTCCAAAACACTCATTAACTCATTTGCACTCATAAAATGATGTAAGCCAAGAACATCCTAATCTTTTAACCCTGGATTTGCCCACTAAGTCCAGCCTCCTGCAGCCCCATGTAGCCGGCTGATCTGTCAGACTTTAGCTGCACTTTGTAGGCTCCCTATATGACACCTGCAGCTCATATAGACTGTGTACAGTACTTTCAGCTCTAGCCATATCATGGCAGATCATCCAAGGCCACCTATGTTAAACATGCACTCGGTGACCTGTACTGTACAGCATCTGAATGTCAGCTGCTCCAGTGCTCGCTGTCTCAGAGCGACAGACCTCAGAGCAGGTTTTCCCTTCAGGAGAGGCAGCTGCTTCAACCAAATGAACTTCTTTCATTTTAATGAGTTGTTTTTCTAACAGATGAAGTTTTTCATGTTTTAATGATGAACTTCAAATACATTTACTTTAAAAACATCAGAAACATCAAGTATTATATAATTAGTGTGTGAGGTAATAGAAAACAATATAAAGACAGAGCTAGAAAAACATCAGGAATCTATGTTTTTCCTCCAATAACATTTTCTTTTAATAACACTGGTCAATCAGCTGTTAATCATATTAGTTATCTGAACCTGCACCCTGAGGGAGAATATCAGATGAAACATCTGTAAAGAAATGCTCATAGTGCTTCTGCATACTAAGCCAATATGCAAATCAAGCATGTAAAGGAGCTTGTAATCATCGAAAACCGTCTACTCTGCCGCTTCACTGAGTCGCTCTTCTGAAGCTTTCAATCAAATCTTGTGATCTTCATAGGCAAGCTGAGTTTCCCCAGCTGTCATGAGATACTACACGTTCTGATTTCCTTTTCTTGAGCAGGGTTAAAGAACTCTGAAAGTGGAAACATTCATCCTTGATTGATTTAATTTGGTAAAAAAAAAAAAGCTCCAGATCAATTGCTGCAGGGTCTGTTTGTTGGGGTTTTTTTGAAGGGGGATTGCTTGTAAATTAAGGAATCATATAGACATACTTGACATTCTCTACTTATAGCATACGTTCTGGTACTTCCTGATAAGACATTGCATGTAAAGTGGTGGCGGAGGCCATTACCAATACTGGAATCAGGATCATTCAAACTTCACCTTGCTTGGCAAAGAATTTTCTAAGGACCAAAACATGCACTCATTTACAGCCTAGCTGGGAGAGCTGAATCTAGATAGTCTCGAAGGAATAACAGGATCAGTCTGTTACCTTTCGGGCTGCTACACCTATTTTCGTGCGCGCTGATTGATTTTTCTGCTGATTTGGTCGGAGTGATTGCAGAGAGAGTGTGAGTGATGCAGTGGGAGACAGTGGACGGGTAGAGAGAGACAGAGATGTGATTTGGAGGAAACGGGGAGAAAGCTGCAAGAGGGAGGGAGGGAGGTAAAGAGACGGTCATCTTTGATCGTGCTGTGTGTGTGTGTGTGTGTGTGTGTGTGTGCGTGCGTGTGTGCGTGCGTGCGTGCGTGCGTGCGTGTGTGCGCGCACGCTTCTCTCCATTTAATCAGCTTGGAAGCCAGCCAAGGCCTCCCTGCTCAGAGACGGACTAGAGGTGTGTGCGTGATTGTGCGTGTGGGTGTTCGGCTTCACACTGGTGGTGTCTGTGGCTTAGACTCTTGTGTGTTGGAGAGAATAATGCTGCACAAAGACTTAGGTGTGTATTTGTGTGTTTGATTGAGAAGACCAAAAGTGTACATGTTAGTGTGTGTGTGTGTGTGTGTGTTTGTGTGTTTTATAACACCCATGTAGGACCTTGATACTGCAAAGTATCCCTCGCAGACTGGTACACATTGGATACAGCAGAGTGTACATATTGTACCAGTCTGTAGTTAATGCACCGAACATTGATCAGTGTGTCATCACTGACCCATGACCCAAATGATGTTTACACTATGGTGTGTGTGCGTGCGTGTGTGTGTGTGTGTGTGTCTATTACATCCATAAAAGGTTACTCATGGTACAGAACCATCAACATCGAGAAAAAAACAAGTTTGTCTTTGCATCCACACCATTCATTATTGTACTCATTATCAACTCGCTCTGTGGTTAGAATTTAAAACATAAATCAGTGCCAGCTGTTCTAAACATTAGTGTGTTGTATCATGACGTGTGCCCATCAACATGGAATTACAATTATATGCAAATACCTCCCTAATCACTTTCTGCTTAATGAACAGTTAATATATAGTATACATTACATTATAAAAGTAAGACATTATATTAATAATAAATCAATAAAATATAAATATGATAAAGGAAGTTAGTTGTTTCTTGATGCAGGACTCTTTTTGATTCAGACACCCATTTACTAACATTGGCATACAGATGTACAAGTTCAGTTTGTCTGGAGTCAGGTTCATAAGTTCAGTGACATGTCTGTTTCAGTCCTGCAATTATCCTTAAAGTTGTTCACTTTGACTTTGGCTCTTGCATCCTAAACAGATAATGGTCATGTGATTCGCTTTCTTTTTGCATAATATAACATAAAACAGAGGTGATGAAGTCTGAAAACACCATTTACTTTTCACTCTCTTTTAGAAACCTTGATTTTAAAATAAAAGTTTTACACCTGGTATAGGCCTAAAGTGTCTTTAATAAGTCTATACCAACGCACTCTCTTACCTCTGCACATCATTTTTTACACTTTAAAGTTTGTATTTTCTCATCTTCACTGATCCGATGTGCAGCTTTACATTTCTCTGCCACTGTTTGAGAATATTCACAGAGTGCAGAAGCTTCTGTTTTCTTATTCACTCATGGAAAAACTTCAGTGCAAATTTCAGTCTTGGACAAAACAGACCTAGAAATACTTACGGTTTGATACACTTCAAGTTTTTTTTTTGGTTTCTTTTTTCTGGTGCGGTCTTGATCCATATAGCAAATGCCTATTACACTGTAATGGTCATAGTTTTGTATTTTTTATTTCTTTGAGGTCTTTGACGACTTTGACTCAAAATGATAACTGTCACAAAAAGGCCAATCAAATGTTGACTCTCCAATCCCTCTCTTGTTGGATTTCTGTGTGCTCGGCCCCTCTGTTCTCTCACACTCTGATGCCATCTACTGTCACATGTGAAGAAGTGGAGCTCAGCTGCTCACATCTAGGTATTTTTTTAACGGGAAACTAAATACCAGCTTGTATTAAAGTGTCCTTTTTTAAGTGACAGAAATTACATTTGTTTATAAATAATTATTTATTTTTCTGTTTATTATTATTAAGTCTCATTTTTTATAATAATGTATCCTACAAAAAGGATTGTCTTGTTAACCTTAAGAAACTCTCACCTCTGCCAAAGAACTTCAGTGTCATCAAAAGTCTGTTGATCAAATATAAACAAGGGATAAAGATAAAGATAAAGATAAAGATAAACTTTATTGATCCCCCGTGGGGGAAATTTGTGCATTACAGCAGCTCCAGAAAACAGGGGACGGGAATATACTTATTAAAATAAAAATAGAAGTTAAGAAACAGATCAAACATATTTACATCATTTAAATAAAAAAATACAATAATGTAAAATTACATAGTAACTAAGGGATTGTTCTTAAAAAAACACACACACAGTGTGTAGCATGAGGTGGTGATGTTGTTAAATAGTCTGATTAAACAGTCTGACTGCAGATGGGATGAACGACCTGTGGTAGCGCTCTGTCTTACAGGGTGGGTGTCTGAGTCTGAAGGAGCTGCTCAGAGCCCCCACAGTGTCATGCAGGGGGTGAGAGGGGTTGTCCATGATGGATGTCAGCTTCACTAACATCCTCCTCTCACCCACCTCCTCTACAGAGTCCAGAGGACAGTCCAAGACAGAACTGGCCCTCCTGACCACTCTGTTCAGTCTCTTCCTGTCTCTCTCTGTGCTCCCTCCTCCCCAGCAGACCACTGCATAGAAAAGTGCAGACCACCACAGTGTCATAAAAAGTCCGTAGCAGAGTCCTGCACACTCCAAAGGACCTCAGTCGTCTCAGCAGGTGTAGTCGACATTGGCCCTTCTTGTACAGGACGTCGGTGTTGTGTGACCAGTCCAGTTTATTGTTGAGGTGAACACCCAGGTATTTGTACGTCTCCGCCCTAACGATGTCCAAGCCCTGGATGTTCACCGGTGCAGTCTGGGGTGACTTCCTGCGGAAGTCAATCACCATCTCCTTTGTCTTGCTGGCATTGAGCTGAAGGTGGTTGAGCTCACTTCAGTCGACAAAGTCCATGATGACCTGCCTGTACTCCTGTTCGCTCCCCTTAGACACACACCCCACGATGGCTGTGTCATCGGAGAACTTCTGCAGGTGGCAGCTCCCAGAGTTGTAGCAGAAGTCCGAGGTGTACAGGGTGAAGAGAAAAGGGGAGAGAACTGTCCCCCGCGGGGCCCCTGTGCTGCAGACCACCATGTCAGTCCTCACAGTTCTGAAGCCTCACGTACTGTGGTCTGTTGGTGAGGTAGTCCGTTGTCCATGCAGCCAGGTGACAGTCCACTCCCGCCCTCTCTAGCTTCCCCCTGAGCAGTGCAGGCGGGATGGTGTTGAAGGCACTGGAGAAGTCAAAGATCATGACCCTCACAGTGCTGCCGGTGTTCTCCAGGTGAGTCCAGGATCTCTGCAGCAGGTAGATGACGGCGTCATCCACCCCGATGTTCGGCTGGTAGGCAAACTGCAGAGGATCCAGATTTGAAGTCACCAGGGGGTGGAGGATGTCGAGGACGATCCTCTCCATGGTCTTCATCAGGTGAGAGGTGAGGGCCACAGGTCTGAAGTGGTTAGGCTCCCTGGGGTGAGATGTCTTTGGGACTGGCACCACGCAGGAAGTCTTCCACAGAGTCGGTACCCTCTCCAGTCTCAGGCTCAGGTTGAAGATGTGCAGAAGAACCTCACAGAGCTGGTCTGCACAGTCCTTCAGGAGTCTGAAGCTGATGCCGTCGGGACCTGTGGCCTTCCTCGCCTTGATCTTCCTCGCCTTGATCTTCCTCGCCTTGATCTTCCTCAGCAGGAGAGGCCGTCGGAGGAGGAGGAAGAAGAGGAGGAGGTTGTTGGGGGGTCGTCTGAGGAGGAGGAGGAGGAGAGGGCTGTTGAGGGGGGTGGCAGGGTACTCAGGGTACTCAGATGGAGTGTCTGAGAAGCGGGCTGGTCTGCGCTCTGGTGGGTGGGGGTGGGGTTGGGAGCAGAATCAAATCTGTTGAAGAACAGATTCAGTTCATTTGCCCACTCCCTGTCTCCTGCTTCAGGGCCCCTCCCACGCCTTCTGCTGTGACCTGAGATGTTATTCAGGCCCCTCCAGACTTCTCTTGCATTTTTCTGTTGTAATTGCTCCTCCATCTTTGCCCGGTAGCTGGCTTTCCCCTCCTTGATTTTTATCTTGAGCTCCTTCTGCACCCTCCTCAGCTCCTCTCTATCTCCAGATCAAAAAAACCCTTCTCTTTTCATTGAGCAGGGTTTTCAGCTCAGGGGTCACCCAGGGTTTGTTGTTGGAGAAACACTGTATTTTTTTGGTGGGTACAGTGTTCTCAACACAGAAGTTTATGTCGTCTGTGATGCAGTGAGTTAAACCGTCGATGTCCTCCCCATGTGGGCTGCACAGCACCTCCCAGTCAGTGGTGTCAAAGCAGTCCTGCAGCGCCTCAGTGGACCACCTTAGACCACTTCTTTACATACCTGGTTGTGGGGGGTTGTTTTTTCACCATAGGTATGTAAATGGGCTGCAGTCTCACCAGGTTGTGGGTGTTTGCATACAGTAAGTCCAAAGTTTTATTGTCCCTGGTATGGCAGTCAACATACTGAGTGAAAGTAGGGAGAGTGGCAGACAGGGAAACGTGATTAAAGTCTCCTGAGATGAGAATAAGAGACTGGGGGTGTGATGTCTGTAGCTGATGTAGCTGAAACAAAATTAAATGAAATAATTTCCTATGAATCTTCTTCAGTCCTCTCTTTCTTAAATTATTCATATTATTATATTAAGAAATATTTGCTTAAGGAATGAAAACCTATTTGAAGACATCACATTTGTCTTAAGGAGACGGGCTAAAAAAAAAATCTCAGTTATCATCCTACTCTTTAAAGTCTTTAAAGAATAAATGAGTGAAAATAATAATTTGTAGGTAGTAGCCATAGAAGAACACCTTATGATGTTTGAAATAGATATTCACCTGTAAAATAAATAAAGTAAAGTGTTACCAGTTAGAGATTGTTTTCATGAATGGGAAACGTTTTTAGACAAGCGGAAAAAATTAATAGATAGGAAAACACATTTTCTTAAGTGAACAGGAGAAGTACATAGTACACAGTGTTCCAGACACTGAAGGCAATTGACAATTATTGCAGCGTGACCTGACATGATGTGTATAACCCATATCGTGACCTTTCAGGTTCAAATGTCATTATTTGCATCAGAGTTCTGTCAGTGTGTTTTGGCAGAATGGTGCTGTTTATGTGCAAACCTGCATCACAGTCCTCGTGTATACATCCAGAAAAGTATGTGAGTTGAACAAACCGCCCCTCTTCATTAACAGCCATGCTCCAGTTCTCCACTGTACAAACTGAATGGTGTGAGAACAGCCCAGCTTTGTGCAGGAACCAGGTCAGCTCAGGTCACATGTACATTCATACCACCGGTGTTGTGGTGACTCTGGTGCCCTCATCTGGCACATCCTGCACCTCGCACGCTAATGTGCATGCACTGTTAGATGGGGCAGATCCTGTGATGAGTTTGTGGTTTTCTCTTTCTAAATGAAGTGCCAGCTCTTTATAATTAATTATAGTAAAGTTGTATTGAGATAAAATGTGATGATGAGTTTTCACATTTAAACACAAACACTACAGCTCTCCAAAAGGATCTGTTGCCTCAAACTATGAACAGGAATTAGTGTTTTAATCTCTGTCATCTGTCCTTGGGGTTAGCAGGATAATCCACTCTCAAGCCTGCAGTCATACAAACATGACACAGTTAATAATGATTTATGACTGTCGTATTTTCATACAGATACTCATATTGAGTCATAATGAAAGAAGTTATCGCTGCCATCGAGCCAGACCTAATATCTGTTGAGTCATGTCAGTGGGCAATCTGGGCCCAATAGAAAAGTTATATTCTCATTTCACCTCAAATATTCAACATATCGACTGCCAATTCAGTAGAGGGCAAACTTTTCAAATCTAGGACTGGGTAGTATCAAAATATCAAATCGGTCTGCTAAAGCTCTAGGAATCACTTTGCTGCGTTTTAGTGCAGCATCAGCTTCTTAACTCAGCTTGTCATGGACAGAATATGCCACTAGTAAGACTGAAAGCAGCTTCTAGGTCAGTACAAGATATCACAGGCTTCTTTCGAGTAGTTTTCAGGATGTCAACAATACGGAACTGACAAAAAGACATCGTCTTCCACATTATGTCCAGAACACGCACTCACTGTTTCCTGTGTTAGTTTGTTGAACATAATCCATAGAATAAAAAGTATCTTCAAAATACGTTGTAGAGAGATATGAGTGCCTATAAAACATGTGATGTTGATCCATCAAAGAGAAGTTATGACCTATGGTGTTACACTCCACAACAAGCCAAACAACTATTACTCTCTATATATATTCTTTCTTTTAACTTTTCATTGTGCTCCCAGATAAGTTAGGAATGCATTTTTGTAAGGTTGCAAATATAGAAAAACAGATCCATAAAAAATGACAGTGTTGATACCAGAACCATCGAACAGAGAAAAGCTCCTATGTGCTTTACCTTTTCTCTGCATGATGTCACTGAAACTGACAGTTTAAGGAACAAAAAGAGGGAATAAGCTGAAAGACAGCCATGAAAATTGTTGACTGCAATTTAGCCTAAATTCCTTTCAGAGGTCTTGTAAGTCTCTTATAGTCAATTAGATTTGTCTTTCACGTTTCCTCTAATAGATGCAGGGTTGTAGTGGTGAGCAGAGAACAGGACACTGGCTGTTTTATTATCTCTGTGTGATCTATATTTATAATGTCATAAAACATAAATAGGGTCAAGGGGGTGACACCTATGAAATGGTGTATGAAGATAGTTTGTTTCCTGTGACTCAGTCCTACATCTTTACTGTGCTGAAACATTTTTAAACTGGAGGAAAGGATACAAAAATATATAGTCAAGACAATACGTCCTTCAAATAACCATCTCCAAACTCAAGCTAAAATGCTAACATTCTAAATAAAAAAAAAACTAAGATTTTAAACTAAGATTTTAGTAATTGTAAGAGAAAAAAAATTGGTATTTTATCAGCCATATGTAAGCATGCTTGAGGGCTTTTTATGCCTTTATTGTACAGATAGGACAGTGGATAGTGTCGGAAATCAGGGAGCAGGTAGAGATTGTGGAATGACATGCAGGATAGGAGCCACAGGTCGAATTCAAACCCTGGCTGCCCGCTGGAAGGACAACAGCCTCTGTAAATGGAGTGCGGGCACTAACCACATACTTCATCGGCACATACCCGCAAAAATATTGAGATGAAGCTATACTATGTTTTATCAGCACACACTGGTAAAACTCAGAAAAGTAATATTAGATAGTAATGTATGAGAGCATTTATAACAACACAGACAGGGTAGACGTGTCGATCCCTTCACAAATGCAGGACACATGTTTCAGCTGTCAGTGGGCATAAGTTAAGTTATTTATTTATTGAAAATATTTGAATTGTTCACCAGTTTAAGACTCTCCAGGTATATGTTGCAGCCATTCCTTATAGCTGACAGATAGTGTAATTTAACTCCTCTATGAATTAAACACAAACAAATAAAGAAACCTTTTAATTACATAAGTGGACGAACAGTATTGTAATGAATAAAATGTGTGGAAATGCAAAAGTAGAATTATTTTTGTAATGATTGTTTTCTTGCATGTACACATACAGGGATACAGGGACAACATTCAAACGACAACTGTAGGGTTATATAACAGTGTGAATGCAATGTTAGATTTTACTGGACAAATATTAATACCCCCCTCGTGTCTGTTTCTCTCTTCCCCTCCAGCGTTCTTTTGCTTCCACTGATGTCCCGCCCACCTTGCTCTTCCCAGCCAATCAACACGCAGATCCTCAGATGGGTGTCTACTGAAGGGGACGCCGGCGAATGCTGAGCAGGCTGGCAAGGTCGAGGGCCGCCTCGTCTTCCTGTGATTGGCTGCCGGACAGGACTGAGGCACCATGGAGCCAATGTCCAACAAGCAGGATAGCAATTCATCAGAGGGAGATGAGAAAGGGTGAGACAGAAACAGAGTGTTTGTGTGTGTGTGTGTGTGTGTGTGTGTGTGTGTGTGTGTGTGTGTGTGTGTGTCTGTCTTTGATGTAAACATGAAAGGAAAGCAGAGATTAACGATGGATTTGACAGGAGAAGGAATAGCTGCAGGCATAGACGGATTGATTGATGGATGGATGAAAGAACATCCAGAGGTGCAGCAAAACAATCTCAAATCATCCAAATCCTCACAAACAGAGACAAAGCACATCGTTCACCGTGTATACACACTTCTCATGTAATAGAGTGAAGGAATTCATAAAAGGATGACAGACTCATCATTCGGTGGATAAATGCTTTATTGACAGGCAGAAGAGAACATGAACAGATGATTAATAAGAGATAAAGGAAAAGGACGTTGTCTTTTGCTGAAACGAGGGATTGATGGCACAAAGGGATACGGAGTATAAAGTGTATTTTTAGGAGACGGTAAAAGTATATGCAGATCAATCCATCACCCTGCCATCTGTGTACTCTCCTGTTCCCAAGCACGTGTAGTCACACACACTAAACACACACACACACATACGTGCACAAACAAAAACGGTACATTCCCTTCCACCCTCCTGTCAATCTTTAGTTCTGAAGAGTCTCACGTTGTTGTGAATAAATAGTTTATCATGTGCACACAACAAAGAGGCTTCTGAAATCTAAGAACATTTTAGAAGCCTGATCGTTATAATGAAAAAGAAAACGTATTCTTATTTCAAAATCACTGCACTGATAGGACCTCTTTTCTTTTTTTTACAAAATATTTATTTCAAATTAAGCAGATCATTTTATTTCCAAAGGGTCATTTTCAAACTGTCAGTTTTCATTTCACAGTGGCCATTTGATTTGAATGATCAGTGGAGGAAATCTTGATAACTTACCTTTAATCAGCTGAATCCTTTCACTTTAATATGTCTGTGTGTGTGTGTGTGTGTGTGTGTGTGTGTGTCATTGTCGATGCAGGAGAACTACAATGCAGGATTTGAACTTAAATAATCGAGTCACAAAATGACTTAATAGTGTTCAACATTTACACGTTTTTTTACCTGAAACCAAATTATCAGCAGATGTTTGTCAATTCTTCCAAACATATAAACCTTGTGATTTGTTTCTCACAGGTAAAAAAAAAAACTTGAGATTCCTGTCGGCTGATAAAGAAGTTTTGTGGGTTGTAGGGTGTTTACTGCATTCAAAACTCAGGGGCGCCCCTGGTCCTCCTCAAAGTGCGACGGGTGATTTGACAGTTCAGTACAGCACCTTGACTGTAGGATAGGATAGGATAGTACTTTGTTGATCACCAGAGGGGAAATTCGGGCGTTACAGCAGCAGAGACAAGAAACCTCAAAAATACACATTAAACAGAATAGATAAGATGAATAAAAAAAAAAAAAATAATAATAATAATAATAATAATAATATATATATATATATATATATATGTATATACAGTACAAAATGAATGATGAAGTTAACTGGGGGGAATTGAGAATTGAGACAGTATTTGCATCTTTCATTTCTTAATGCAATTCCAGGTGTACGCTGATATGATGGCAACACTGTATCGTAATCAGTGCAAACAAACAACTAAAGAGGAAGAAAATTGAAAGGAGGAGAAGATGTTACATTCTTTCTGCTATGCTGCTTTACAGGCATGTCCTGCACAAATATCCAACTCCTCCTGAATTGACCCTATCAATAATTTTCTCCTTAAATTATAAACACCCAAGCAGACCTCCGTATGCTTGTTCAGCCTGCGTTCATTTGGGACAGCTGTGAGCCTCAAAGACTCCAAACTTCATCAACTTCACTGATAGACCTGAGAGTCACAAACTTCATGATTAAATGTGCCGCTCTTGTTTTGTGTCTGCAAATCTCTCCATATGCGTTTGCTCTTCCTTCCTCTTTCCCCAGCACCGTCAGATACATATAAATGTTTTTTCATCAATATTCAGCACTGTCATGTCTTGGTTACAGCATTGTGATGGCTGACGTATTATAGAAGTACAAAACGTTGACAATAAACGGAAAAAAATCCAATTAAAACTAGTAATTGACACAAATACCATTCACACTAAGGCATTAAGAGAGAGACAAAGAGGTCATAATCACACAGTCAGGAACAACAAGTTAATAATCTGATATTAAAGACATGTAAAACCTTTTAATACAACTAGAGTTTCTAAGTAGAAAGGCCATGCATGATTAAAGGTTGCTTCTCTGATTAGCTTTTAAGTTTGCCTGATAACAGAATTACAGTAGAAGAAGAACATACATGAATATTATTTAGTTGGTGTGCTTTATGTCATTCTCTCATGTTTAAAAACAAAGGATCACGATGGGAATCTTTGATTTCTGGTGACCATACGGCCTTTTTGGAAAAAGAACTCTGGATGTTTTTTATCTTGTATATGTACAGTATATACAAATGGAATCAGCGCAATAGTAGCATCTACGTAACTGGAGAGATAATTCAGCTTTAACAGAGGCTTCTCCGGTTCAGCTGCCAGATCATGTGTCTATATCCTTGTTGTGGGCAGGTGATTTTACGTTAGTGGATATGTAGGTGTAGAAAGATGTTTGCATGTATATACACATGCAATGTCAGCTGTGTGTGTGTGTGTGTGTGTGTGTGTGTGTGTGTGTGTGTGTGTGCGTGTGTGTGTGTGTGCATGTGGATTAGTGAAGTGGAGAGAGCTGGATTAGGAGCACCGAGGGCAGCTGTAGCCACAGAAAGAGAAGGACAGCTCAGGACGCGGCAATATGTGACAACAACAGCGGATTGTCGCTTTGTGTTTGTGCGCATGTGCGTGTGTATCTGTCTAACTGTGTCATTGAGCATTCACGTGTTCTTGGGAGCGCTGCCTCATGGAACCCTCCCCTCTTTGATGTCTGAGTCATGTAGCACTCGTTCACACACACACACACACACACACACACACACACACACACACACACACACACACACACACACACACACACACACACACACACACACACACACACACACACACACACGGGTGCACACACAGATGTAACACTTCGCATACCCTGGAGTAGGGGATACCAAAATAGAATTTGGAGTGTGTGTGTCTGTGTGTGTGGCTGGGTGAGTGTCAGAATTACCTGCAGCGGCATGCCTCTGAGCTTTTGAGGACATGATTGGCTGTCAGTGTTTACTTTTGATCGACCTCCGAATAGAGTAAATGTAACAGTGGTCACGCTTGTGGTTTCATCTTTATATAAATCTTATCCTTTAAAATCCCTTAAGGATCCACTTAAAGGTCTTAAAATGATCCTAACTTGGACAGCGTTCAAGCTGGGGTGAATTCATTATGTAAGTCCAGATAACGAAGCATCTCATTAGGTCGCCTTTTAGTGGCATCATAGCCCTTTATCACCTCTGCTAACACTTTTCATGGAAACGCTTAAAGGCACAGTATGTAAATTCCGACGCCAGGGAGCTCTCAATCAAAACAATAACAAGAGATGACGTTAAGGTTGGCGGGGATTCATGGAAGTGATTCTCTCTGCTACTCTGCCCCCACCCCCAACCCAGATGAAAAAGAAGTTGGCTGTAGTCAAGACGAATTGGCAAAACAGACCTGAAGAAGAAAATATGTTCACAGACGAGTTAATGTATCTAAGTATAATTAACATTATTTTATCACAGCAACAGTACAGCAGCTTTCAGTAGCAGTTCCTGATTCCTTATGTAGCAGTCTTTGGCCTAAGATCCGGTTTTCACACAGCAGCGATAAACATGTAGTGTGTCATGGCCACCACTGCAACAAGACGTCCCTTTACAACTATGAAATTAAGGATTTCTCTGGCTTTAATAACTGATGGAAATAGTTGAGGTTATGTAAGTACTCAACAACAAAAAAATATACAATATAGGTTTAGTTATTTTGTGATTATTTAGATATTTTAGTGTAAAATTCTACATATTGTATCGTTAAACACTAGCCTGTGAGTCAGCATAGTTAAAATGTTGCAATATATCTAACTGGAACAAAAAAAAAAATGTTTTCCCACTTTTAACAAATATATTTTCAGTTTCTTTGTCTGACTTTAGAAACAGAAATGATCTTGTCTTAGCATTTTCCATGTCCTTAAAGAACGCTTTGAGTTGAGTTCATCTTACTTCATCCGTAAATACAACAGGGTATTATCTGTATAATGTTGCATTTTCTTAATTGTTTCCTGGTCATTTAATCTACAGTACAGGAAGCATTAATAAGGGTGGATTAAACTGTTCTGAGCGCATAACCTTGTCACACCTTAAAGGGTGTGCAGTGTTGGGGGGACACACGCCGAATCTTGGTGTTCATGGGTTACTTTTAATGACAGCTGTCCTTTTCAATTGGAAAGGTATCCTTAAATTACTTCTCCCCCCCCAATATAATGGTAGGGGAAACACTGGTGTGGTTAAAATAGTGTGGGCCTGATTTACTAAGACCCCAAGCAAAGAGTACTGAATAGTGTGCAAAAATCCTGCAAATTGTACGTTTGGTTGATCTGCGATTTGCAGTTGATCTACTCAGAAAATGTGCATGAATGATAACAGGTGCAAACCTTGTGGAGGAGGTAGTAGTTAAGTTAGGTTTTTGCATGTTCTACTGTTTTATGTCATGGAGAGTTTGGACGGAAAGCAGAATGACTGCAAGCGCAAAATAGGTATTAGTGAAGAGGCAAATAAGCGTTCAATAATTTTGAGTTATAGCAGATAAATCTGAATATTGCAAAAATAAAATTTGGCTTATAAGAAAAACTTTGGCATTAAACAGGGCCTCTCTTTTCTTCCCTCCATCTTTTGAATGAATTGTCATACATTGCGCAGGAGGTGCAAGATGTGTCCTTTGTGGCATGGGCGCATTTTCTCCTCCCAGTGTTTTGCAGGCTAGGGCAGGAACACCCATTGCAATCCTCACTGTGTGCCGTTAGTAGATCAGATAGCACATTTCTTTCCGGGTGGAATCAAGATTACACACATTTTAACACACGCAAACCTTTTGTAAATCAGGCCCTGAGTAGGTTTGTTGAAACTCAAAGAAAATCCAATTAAGGCCAGTAATGAGATCATTGGGATGCTAAGGCTATCATTATTGACGTCCGCATAAATATTTAAGGCACCTTATGTAACAACTTCAGGTTAACAAAGAAGATGAAGAAAACCTGACAACTTAGGAGCAAGGAAGAAACCGCATTTATTACAGTTACTATTATCAAGTAAGATGATAGATTAATATCTCGACATGTGACAGAACAAGCAAGGTTAATAACTGCAGTAATGAAAGTATTACAGAATCAAATGACTATACACAACATGGCAAAACCCAACTCCTAATAAAACCCAATAGTATAACAGGATGTTTGGCTAATTGCCTCATTATAATATAAATTACGAAACTATTCATAAAGTCAGTGTAACAACTGATTGTTTGGACAGTTAAAAACTGACACAATCATCATGGTATTTGTAGGTGAATAAAAGAAAATAAGATGTACAGTATAGCAGAATATATTCAATGATAATGAATATCCGGAAGTAAAACTACCAAGTTAGTAAATATTAGTTATTGATGCAATACAGATAACTTGTACTGGAAAAGTTATACTGCGGATGTAATCTGCAGGACCTCTAGAAGTCCTCATTACAGTATATTTACTTTGAACCTTTTAAACATTCACTACATTTGCCAAAAACCATGACAAAGCAAAAGACAACATTACTCAATTGAACAACTAATGACCAAATCCTCAACTTATATGAACTTTCTTTCAGTCTAGAATATAACACATTGAGCTAAGTTTGCGCTGATTTCTGAGAGATAAATATTGTGGGAAAACATTGTGAAAGTTCCCTCCTGTGTTTTCTGCTGATAAATGTCTGAATTTTTGTGTTCTATGACTCATGCCAATGATGATGAACATGCCAATAACAGTGAGGCTCTGTAGGTTAATATGAACAAATAGGCTTTATCCTTCCTCAAACCCTTTTCAAAAGGACCATTCTTTCTTTCTTAGTGAGGCCTTGTCCTCAGGTGACACTTCTGTAGTTTAACATTGAGTCTATTGGCTGAAGCAGCACAATCTCAAACAAATCTCTGTTTTAATTCACAAGCCACATCTGACCTCTTTTAAAAGTGTGCGAGACAGGCGTATTAAGAGGTTATGAGGGCTATTAGACCTAAGCGGTGAATGATTGTATGTTTGATGGCATTATTCAAGAGTTTTCAAACATTTTCACAGCAGACTTGTTGTGTAACTCGGCAACAGCTTCATAATGCCACAAGTAATTAATGCAGTAAGCTATTTGAAAGAGCTTTCGATAAATTAGTCATTTTAGACATTTTTGTATAATCCTAACTCTGTTGTTTTTGTGTTTACCTTGCACTTTGCTTAATGGTAGTTTATTTGTCAATGCTCTACCACTGGAGTGACACAGAATCAGTCAATCAGTAATTGTGTTTTCTGAGATGGTCACTGTGTTTAACTACATGATCAAAGATCCACTCATGCTTGCTGTGACTGCCATGTCTCAGTTGCATTGGCCAATCATAAAGTGGGCAATCAGAGGTGGGCGTCCATATAAAGCAGGACATATTTTTGAGGGAAAAGACCAAATGCATTCGCTAAAATTAAATTCTGAAACCCTTTGGCTATCACAGGATATTGTCATCTATTCTGGTCATTGGCTGCTCATCTGCAATAGAAGCAAATAATTATCTGGTTGTGGATGGGTGTCTCCTCACTCAGACTCTGCACCAAAAGGAAGCCTACATGGATAACACTGCAGAGATTGTCAAACCAGGCAAGAGAAGCCAAACAAATAATTCATGGATACATTTCGGGACTTCACGTGGTATCCTAGATACTAATTTGTAAAACGACAAGTCCAATTGAACAGTTTCCCTCAGTTTATGCTGCACTGTGCTTTGAGCCCCACCACAATTCATCCCAATGATCATTTGTAGTGGCCTTGGATGAACTCCTTACTGCAGGTCTACAAAAGACAGTCAAGCACCTTAAAACTAAGTTCAAGCTTACTCCTGGCATCATGTCAGAGTGTGACATAACATTGTCATGGCTCTAGGCAGGCTCTCTACTCAGCTAAATGCAATGCCAGGATGTCATTTCATTTAAGCGTGGCAGTCAATCACTTGAGAGCGTATGTACCCTGTAACCAAATCAGCTTTAAAAAGTAACTACTGACATCCAAATAGAGGGAGTACTACACAATTTTTTGGTGCCTCTTGCACTCATTGTCCTTGGATCCCAGCACCAGAAATCTTGTCCCTGGCCCTACGATGTGTCATTAACAAACAACAAGGCATATGCTGGCTTGATCTCCAGTAGCAGTGTGTCGGCCTGTTGAGCAGACACAAAGAGATGCGTTGAAGCGGTGCCAGACAGAAAGACTCTCCCTTAACATCAGTAAGACCAAGCAGGTGGTGGGGGATTACAGGCAGCATTCATCCATTAACAGACACAGAAAGAGAAAGCCAGTGCTTTTCAGCTCATCAGTGTGCAAACACAGAGAACCTGTAATAGGATCTACACTCAGGAACTGTGATTAAGACACAGCCTAGAGTTCATAACCTTCACATGAGGTAGCTCAGAAGTTTGACTCAGGCGAACAGAGCTCAGGATGTTCCATGAAGGTGACTTAATCACTACAATGGAGTACACTGACTTCACCACTTCACTGTGTAATATGGATATCAAAAGTGAGAGAAACCCAGTCTCCAAACCCATTGACATTTCATCTGATAGTATAGCCTCTGGGAGCAATAGCCAACTTTTCAGGGATTCCATTTTTGCCAGCGGTTTGCAATAAAGGACTTACGGCCAAGACTTCTTGCGATTAATGCGAGAATAGAGTTGGTGTTGAGACGTCACAGCAGATGCACAAATCTGTTTAAAGACATCTGTTCAAAGACATTTATTAAATTTACATATTTGTTCAATGAAGGGCAAAGGTTTCTGGGATTGATTACATGGGACTGCATTCTGCCCCTCTCACTTTCAATACAAACAGTCTTCCTGCTTAAGGCCAATGCTCTCTGAAACTTTAGTGTACAATACTACTTGTACAACAAACACAACCCAGATACTGATACCAAAGTCCTTTGCCAATCTTTCCAATTGTACATTTTAATGCAGAATCTGTAAATAAAGCTCAAAGCTGAGCAAATACCATGGCCCCAAATCTGGATTCTGATTGTAGTTGCCCACTAAAAGATACGTCTTTCTGTTTTGGGGGGGTTTTTAGGCCAAAAATGTAGTTGAGACGATGACGCCCATAAGGCAATCACAGCAATGGAGGCTTTCATATTTTAAGAATGTATATGTCAACCTACACCCTGTGAAACTTTTAATTTCCCTGAAAGTATTTGGCCATACCTGCTTCTTCAGGCAAGCAGATAGAAAATGGAAGTTTTTGCTTTATTTTGCACTGTTCCTACAAAGATTGTGCATCCTGTTAATGTCTATAGATCAGTCTGTCCATAGTGGCGTCCCTGTTTCCTGCTGTTGCAGTTGCAGCTAATCTAATTATAAACGCTTATTTAATTACAATATAATTCAGTGATTCAACCAATTGTCAAGAGAGATTGTACCTGTGGCTTAATTTCAATCATGCAGAGAAAATCAAGCTCATATGAAACAAGCTTATTTGAGACAGTCTGGCCTGAATCTCAGTATTCTCTATTGTATCATATTTAAAGTTGAGAGAGATGTTTTAGGGTTGTGGTCGTTTTAGTTTTTCATTTGTCTGATACATTAACTGTCTCAGGAAATGTCTCAGAGTTTTATTGTATCTTGGTAGTATTACAAAGTGTAATAATCAATGTCAGTTAGAGACAAATCTTAGAATTCACATTTTTTAATGACACTATGACAAATAAACAGACGACATTACTAGTTGACGCACTTAAGAATGTATTGTAGTTTTTTTTTAATATATATATAAGAAGCCATCATGAAATTGAATTTGGTGCAATACTTGGCGGTTCTAGACCACCTTTACTGAGGGGGCCGAACTGGGGCCAGTTGTTTTGTCAGAGGGGAACATTAAACCCAGGTGAAAAATAGACAAAGATGATCGCTCTAAAAAAAAAAATATTATGCCAAATAATAGCACACAACATAAAATACCATGATTTAGATTTGTTTCAGTAACAGTTTGTAACAGTCGTTAATACTAGATGGTGAGTCCAGTTGTTGAGTCAAATTCTGTGTAGGTGTTATTAGAGGGGGGTTTTCCTTTTGGAGGGGTGGCCACAGGGGGGGACCTAGCTCAGTGTTACAGGGGCATTGGCCCCTGTTGGCCCCTGCCTAGAACCGCCCATGCTTGGGTATACTATCTAACTTAGCATTGGCATTATACATACTAAACAATGATGGTGAACATAATAACCAATAAAGCAGCTAAGATTATGTTGCTAGAGGACCCTTAGTCTAGCTGAAAACTTTCGAAATGTTTACTGAGGTCAAAGTTTATTTCCACAGCACTAATCCATCAGTACATTACAGCAAGGTCACACTGGAACTCTGCCTGGAGCTTAAAGGGCATAATCCCTCTCTTTCATGGTAGGCTTTTTTTTTTTTTTTTAATTTTCAAGTATTTGAAATGTAAAAAAATTGGAAGAAGAAAACAACATTTCTTTTTTCCGAACAGCAAGACATGAGGAAATTGATATTATTATAATAATTAGTAATAATAAGTAGCCCTGATCTCTGATATGAACCCATTCCAGTAATAATTCAGTTAGTCTCCTAATAGAAATGTTTATCTTTCTTAGTAACTTTTTTAATACATTTGGATCACAAAGAAATCAAAGACCAGTCTGTTTTAGTTGACAAGATAACAATTCTCTCTTTGTCCTTAAAAGACTTCACTCAGCTGTACTCGAGGGACCACATCAGACTGTTGTTATGTAATCAAGTTAGAATTTAAGCTTAACTGGAGGTTGGAGGCAACTACTTTTTTTGTTTTCTCCTGGGGGTAAAAAGGAAAGAGCAAATCAGAAAGAGAAAGGGCATACCAGGGGAAAGTGACAGGAGTGATAATGTAATAACACGAAAGGTGACAGATGGAGAGAGGGCGACAGAAGGCGAGAGAGTAGAAGAAGAGTCAGGCAATTTGGAAAGAGAAAAAAAAAAAAGAGTCAATACAGAAAAGTAAGCATAGAAAGTGAAAGAGAGTACAATGGGTTTTAAAAGGTGGACCGAAACATGAAAATGTGTTTGTGATGACACAGAGTATGTCATGGGGGGAGGAACTACGCATGCAAACACACAGACGGGGGGAGGAGGCTGGACGAGAGCAATGAGAAGAGAGAGAGGGAGGGGAGAGAGAGAGAGAGAGAGAGAGAGAGAGAGGGAGAGGGAAATAAACAGAGTAACCATTCCTGCCAGCAGCAAGTCTGAGGCAGAGAGCTACTATTACCACAGATATCGCTTCTGAACACTGTACTTCTCTGAGATCGACTGGAGCCCTCAAGTCTCTGGGAGGTTGTTGGCGAGGGATTTCAGGACCTCCTGTTCGAGGTTTATAGACTGGCGATGAGCCACGATCAGGCTTGAGTTCTCCAGAAGAGCCACTTTTTGAGCTGTAGAACTACTTCTTCAACTATTTTCAGACTCATTAACTGGAGCAAACAGGTTCTGTTTTCTGCTAAATGGGACACGTGTAGCGACTCTTTTTGACTGCTGGGAGGCTTAGACAGCAGAAGGAGCTGCTGGTTTTTTATTCTCTTCCTCTGGTATTCCTGCAAAGGGGACACAATGCATATATTACAGCCCTACTGCATCAACAGGTTTGTGTTTATGTGGATTTAATTCTGTTCACATGTAGTTGTTTTGGTGATGAGCCACTGCTGATATCCATATCTTGTGCCGCATGTTAACAACAGATAAAGACAGAAGACTTAGACTTAGACTTTCTTTATTGTCATTCAAACTTGTACTTTACAGTGCAGATAAGAACGAAATGTTGTTGCATTTGGCTCGTTGTAGTGCAGGATAAAAAAAACAGCAGCATGTATTTACATATAAAAATAAAAATAAGGTGCAGATATAAATAGATATAAAAAGAAAAGCTATGAGTAAAATTACTATACAGATAAATATATTGCACATTATATTGTATTTTACAGTCCAGTGAGGTAGTCCTGTGTGGGGGCAGGACTGTTAAGAAGGGCTTTTTTCAGTTTGTCTGCCTGTTATTTTTCTGTTTAGCCACATTTTGTGAGTACTTTGGAGTTGATAACGGTCAACAACATTTTTAACACTCACAGGGGTATTTGATAACTGTTTAAATTGTCTTCTCATAAGAGAAACAGCTGTGGTTTTCATGCTTCTAAAGCTGTTTCCTTCTCCATCATTAAATTACACATGCTTGGTTCAATTTTCTGCAACACAGACACTTCCCTTCCATTTCCATTGATGGCTCCCAATCGCGGGGCAGATCTACACCACTATCTGCTCCTACTGGTAGTGCTCGACTCTCAGCTCTGGTGTCCTCTTCTGACTCCATACAGCAGAACTCCTCCTTGCCTTCTGGCTGATATAATTAGTCTCACAGGTCTGATTCTAACACTTCACATATTTAATCGCTTTCTTCCACATTGTGGTCATGTGGTTTTTGGTTTTGGAGCCATGGGGAGTCCCTCCTCTTCTGATCTGACTGAGTGCAGAGGAGGCAGGCGAACAATCCAGAAGTTCAACATATAGTTTTCATCTGAGGTCCTTGAGTGGAGTCTGATTGGACAGCTCTCAGGCAGTCAGTTTACAAAGCTTGTGGAAAACTATTGTACAAAAAATGTTCTTTCAGTGCTCGCTTCCCAACATTGCTTCTTCCATCATATGATCTTTCAGCTGATACCCTCAGAACTAAAGCTCCTGTCAAAGCAACTACAGCATTTGTTACAGCTGAATTTAAAGTGCTCACTGAAGGACTGTATTTAAAGTCACTGTGGGTCAGCTTTTGTGTAATTATAGTAGCATTTGTTGTATCAGTAATCATTCATGTTTGCTTAAATGTAAGCAAACATGAATGGTTTGAAGCCAACAATGTGTAATGAATATTTGTGTCTTGGAAGTTGTGTTTCTTATGCCCTGACTATACCAGACAAAAACAATGTGTATCTGCGCTAACTGCATTTTTAAGTGATACTCTTCAACCAACACATGGAGCAAGGTGACATGCTGTGTGTGCCAAAGCAAATATGCTATTGAGGAAACAAAAACAGGAACAAAAAGCACATGTGACTAATGGTCTAATATGATCTCTCTTTTTTTCTCCCTTTTGTACAAAAGGCAACTGTTGGCCAACATATTCACCATAAGAATTGCATGAATGTTTTCAGCTTGTTCTGCTAACCTCCAGTGCTTCACCATGACTATATCCAGCTTTAAATGGCCATGAGCGCTTTTTCTCACATTATTTGGCAATCAGAGATTATACATTTTTTAATGGTGTTCTTTATAGTTTTTGCTTTGACTCATGACTCCAAACACTGATGTCTGTTGATGAAAGGACACTGGACCAAGCTCTATAAAACTATGCTACAAAGATTGTTTTGTTTAATAGGTTCAGAAGTCAGAACTTGGTGTGTGTTTATATTATGGTAGTTTATTTCATAGTAATCAACAAACAGAGTAGATAGTTTCCCACTGCCTCACTGCCAGGCCATGTGCAGAGCGATAAAATTAATAAGTTAGTTCGACCGTGAAGAACAGCAAGAACAGAGCAAGAGACGTCAGAGGAGGGTTTTTTTTTTTTTTTTTTTTTTTTTCGTTTTGGAGAGGAAAGTAGATTTGACAGCCACAGAGGGGAATGGAGAGAGGGAGATATTGGAAAGAGGGTGAAGAGCAGTGTTACCTAGCGTTACTTCAGATGGAAGTCTGGGGAGCAGAGAAGAGGAGAAGACAGAAATGACAGAGAAAGGAGGAAAATCAACGGCCCTGACACGGAGCAATGCCCATGAGAGGCAACAGTGGGAAGGACAGAGAGCGAGAGAAACATTTTATAGAGGGGAGAGGGTAAGCTGGAATGGGAGGGGTGTGGGGCTAACAGTCAAACATGTGGATAAATAAATAAAAAAGGAGTGAGAGAGGATGTAATCCAAATCTGCTGCCAAAGGCAACTGTAGACTCCATCATACTGTATGTGAGGAAGATAGAATAGAGAGAATTATAGAAAGAGATAGGTGGGGGAGAGATGAGTAAAGGAATTATCTGTATCCTGGTTTTTGTGTGTGCACTCCCAACATGTGCAGAGTGGGAGCAGAAGTGTGATTGCATGTGAATGAAAGGTGTATGTATGATATATTCATTTATTTGAATTAAAGACTGTCCTTGGGTTTTCCAGGTCGGCTTGTACAGAAATTAGAGTCTGAATAGAATTTGGGTCGTAAGTGAAAAGCAATAATGAATGTAGACAGATGTAGGCAGAAATTGAATCAATGATATGAAAAGACAAAATGAATGTTGGAGGAGACTTAAATTAAGCAAAGCACCTTTCCTTCCACTCCTTTCTAGGAAGTGATAATTCTTTGTTTTTTTCTTTTGTTATTCTATTCGAGTCGAACTTTGTACTGAGCTTGTCAGCTTGTAAGTAAGTCACATAATAGCCCTCAATAGTTCCAACACTCTTGGCTAACAGCTGGCAGCCTTTCAGCGCCAATCAGCCGCTCGTCAGCAGTGCTGAACAATTAATCAATTAGTCCAGAGCTTCACTAATCAGCCTTTTTATGTATTATTTGGTACTGAGAACAGTGGTTCAACTCTGCAGCTCTCCATATCTCTCTGGACTAATCTCACTTTCCCATTTGTCCATAACTGCCAACGTCTTTTAAATTCTGTTGAATTACCTAAGTGCTGATTAGTGTAAAGTGTATTATAAAAAGATGGACATCTCACCATCTCACCAAAAGTGAAGCCACAGCATTGTTGGCTATCCTTTCGGTACAGATTTTAAAGCCCTCCTCTAAGTTAGCAGAAAATACATGTGTCAAACTATATTATCAAAATATATTGCTAACAACTTTTTTTTTCATCTCTAATACTGAGATGTTATCTTCATTTTGACAATACAAGAAGTGGCAGCAGTAGAATTAATGTTTGATTCTTAATGGATTGATGATAAATAATTCAATAATCACCCTTTGACGGATTGAATGAATTGTAAAAGCCAACTGTCTTTTTTTAAGCTACTGAATTGTGGGGATTTTTCCTGTTTTTACCAGACTATGTTTTCAACACAAACCTTTGATGTCACCACCTTCCTCACACTGTATCATTGTTCTCTCTCCCCTGCCTGCACCCCCCCCCCTCCTTCCCTCCTCACAGGTGGCCAGATGTGCCGAAAAGAAAGAGCAAGAACAGCCAGTGTTCGGTGAAGAGTATGTCTGGTAAGGATTTTTTTTTATCATCTTCCCCTTCATCTCTCTTTGTGTTGTTGTCATCTGCAAACAACCAAGTGAACACAGTAATACAAAAGACATCTTATTATGGGCTGGTAGATTTGTTTTGTGTGGTCCAACACTCCACATCTGGCTCCCCACAGTTTTGCATGATGTCTCATTTATATGATAATCTCGCCCTCCTACTTTTTTTATGACTCTGATGCAGAGGCTTTGTTGAACACAGATAAGCTCACCTTGGTTGCCATAGCCGGAGCTTTTAGAGAGGTGTTTGAGTCCAACCATAGGAAGGACTCGACACCAAAACTATCAAATATAGTTAGCATTCTTAATTTAAGGTTGAAATGAACCCTTTTACTAAATCAAAGGGCCTATAAATGTTTCCAAGCATTATAAAGTTGAGTCAACAGATTTGAAAGCTTACCTGATCACAATTGAAAAAACAGCATGTTTTACTTCTGTGGTTTCAAACCAACACAATCCAACCTTTATTCCCATTAGAACATCAGTTCATTTGATGTCCCTTTTTATTTCCTGCATTTACAGGCTTGACTATCCGATTCCAAATGTATTACATTTTAGCGAAAGTGTTTTGTTTTTGTTGGAAATGTGATTTTGCAGTTAAGAATTATATGAATCTGTGACACGTTTGTTTGTGAGACTTTGAGTATCTGTGATTGGATAGTTAGGTCATGTGTGTAAAGCTGCATCAGGTGCTTAAGCATGCAAGTGTGCAGTTGCATGTCCCTCCACTTAAAAAAAATGAATAAAAACACCTTTTGTAACAACATGACAGCTTAGAGGTCCAAGTTGTAGAAGAGTCAAATCACATGCTAACTGAATGTGAGTTGAAATGATCACTGAGCAAAGGAAAACCTTTCACCTCCTAAGATAAACAAAGAAGCAAATAAGACGTCAAGATTAAGGCCGACCTCATGAGTTCTGGGAATTAGAGTGTAAACCTCATAAGCTGGCATGATATCATGTCTGTGTGCACAGCCGAGACTGCCCTTCACATAAATACTCCATCCTGTATCACAGTCTCTTTGGGCCCTATGCACAGGAGCATATTGAGGCCCCTGTGATAACACAAAGACCCCTCCTCACCCCCTCCTCTCCCCTCATGCTCTCCTCCCTTTCTCACCCTTTATTCTTCTTATCTTCCTTTCACCCAAACTCCTCTCCCTCAACCCGTCATCCTCCTCACCGTACCCCACGACCTCATTTTTCACCTTTCTCTCATTCCACCCCATCTCCCTCTTCAACCTCCTCCTCCTCCTCCTCTCCTATAGCTCTTAGTGTCTCTGTTCCAGGGTACATCCCCAGCTACCTGGAGAAAGATGAACCATGTGTGGTCTGTGGGGACAAGGCCACTGGATACCACTACCGCTGCATCACCTGTGAGGGCTGCAAGGTATGGAAGCAAGAAACTCTCCTTTTTTCCTAAATGTATAACAGATGAACTGACTAAACCCCTCACAAAAAATAGAAGTTGTCCAGTGTTACCTTAGCAACCGGAGTAGTTGCAACAGGCGCGTCAAGCCGTGGATTTTTCTACCTCTAGAAGTGGTGTGTTTTTATAATCATCCAGAAGACAAATCACTTCTTATTGTAAATATAAAAGATGCCCCTGACACACTTCTGGAGTATTTTGGGGTTCAGTGTCTGGCAAGTATATGTTGATCGAACCCTGATTCTATCGATTAAAAGACAACCTGCTCTACCTCTGAGCCACAGCCGCCTCATTGACAGTTTCTACATGACGATAAAGATCGTAATGAGGAAGTTCTGACTAGAAAACTGTTGGAATGTGACTCGGCGACAAGCTGTTCTGAGAAGCTCAAAGGATTGTAGGCAGAACTGGATTGCACTCTGGCATCTGAACGTTCTTCTCAGTCCGGATCTGGAATGACGTCTGAAAGAGGCCAAAAAAAGGAACCATTCACCTTAATAGTTAACAGAGGCAATGGCTTAATTAGATTCTGAATGACGGCGGTGAACCAATGCGTCAATTATAAGTGCGCCTAACTTGAGTTTCCTGGTTTAATAAACCTATTAAAAAACTACGTAAACAACCTTTTGTACGCACTGAAGTGGAATTAGTTAACTGTGGATCAACCTTTTGTTAATCTGATTATCAGCATGTCATAAATTTTGAGGTTAGAACGTTCTCCCCAAACTTTCTAATAATGGTTTGCCCTGCTAGGAGTGCTCAGCCCCAAGCCCAGCTTTTCCAACTTAACTATCCAGGGGTCAATGATTGATCTGCAAGTAGCAACATGCTTTTAAACAAGTAGAGGGAAATATGTGCATTAACTTAATAGAGGATAAATACCAATATGTCTGTTTGCTGAATTTGAGTTTGTAGCTAGCAGCCGGTTAGTGATAGAATTACTGATGTGATCAGAAGCAAAAAGGTGATTTAAAGATGAGAAAGATCTTTTTTATTTCTTACAGTCAGTCAGTTTGATCATTGAAGGCAGACATTTTTAGTAAGCGGAAACACAAAAAAAAGCTAACTTTCAAATTAAAAATACAGAATTCAGGTTTGATATTAAGCTTTACATTTTTTATTTTTACAAGTGCATTCTTCACTGAACAGGGATGACTGGGCTTGTTGGTCATCATCGCTGGTATCTGCTAGCTTCTTCATGGTTTCTAAAAATGAGTAGCTATTGTTTACATTCCTGCCATTGACATAGAGGAAATGAGGCACATCAAAATCCCAGAGAGATGCTGAAGATTAAAAATGACTTGTTTTTATGTTTTTTTTATTTATAGTTTGTTTGGCATAGATCAATGGCCTTACTGTGAGATGTCTTTGGGAGTGACCATTTAGAAACCAAATGTTCCTCGTTTTAATGTGATTTAAAACACCCTTGTTCTTCTCTGCTTAAAATCATGTGTTAGTGAACCACTTGCTGCGGTGCTCTAATCAGGGTAGAGAATCCAAGGTCTGTACAAAAAATGGTCTCTGAGAGATGTTCAGTCATGCATCACTTCATCTCTCAGCCATCCAAAGCAGAATTCTGTCATGCAATCAGCAGCCTGCCGTGTGATATTCACCGCACTCATTTAATACTTATCAAAACATAAGAACATTTGTATTTGTCTGTGCCATTATGACGTTATCCAGTTGCGTATTTCCCTCAGTCTCTTAATGACCCTTTTTGTCTGTTGTTGTTTTTTTTTTTCCTTTGCACTTTTGCGCCGATGTTTCTATTTTTCCTGTTACTCTCTTTTTTTAAATTCTCCATTTCTCCCCTCTCTTCAGGGCTTCTTTCGCAGGACCATCCAGAAGAACCTCCACCCAGCTTACTCCTGTAAATATGAAGGTTGCTGTGTCATCGACAAGATCACCCGCAACCAGTGCCAGCTGTGCCGCTTTAAGAAGTGCATCTCTGTGGGCATGGCCATGGACTGTGAGTTATTATGAGCTCATGTTATCACTACTAGTATGTCACTGTATAATCCTGTAGATGGCACACCTTTGGCAAATGTGTCTTAATCATGAGTACAGTACTCACAGGTACAGTACCACATTGATTTCTGCACTTAGTAGAATACACACACACACACACACACACACACACACACACACACACACACACGCACGCACTTACTAATCCTCAACACCAACAGCTAATTTGGGGATCATTTCAGTTTAGTATGAAAGCTGCTCCTGTGAATAAAGGAACTGGTCTCTGTTCAATTTCCAACACAAATTCACAACACCTGCACATCACACCCACCACGCTGAGCTTGAAAGCTCCTTCAAAGTCCTTCAAATCCTTTTCACATTCTGCATCACAGCCGACACTTCATTCTGCCTACTTTTCAATATCTCACTCGTTATTTTGAAGGTCACAAAGCTTCACTTCCACAGTGCTGAAAATGTATTGATCTATTCTCCTACCGGTGCATCACAACTGAATTCAAACAAAGCCACACGTGTGGTCCTTGTGAGTATAATGAATTAAAATATCAGTGTGGCATTGAAGTTCTCGGATAGCAGAGCTCTGTGATTAAAAGCACTCAGAGAATGAGTCATCCGGACACATTGCCAGTTTAAATGGACAAAATGTACAACCAAACCTCCATCAAGGCCAACAGTTAAAAAGTATTTTTGTTGATTCTTTCATTTGTAAAGAGTTTGTTGAATTGTTAGACATTTTGTTTTGTCTTTGAGTATTCAAAGTCACATTCAGTCATTGTAGCAGTTTTAGCATGCACTGGTTAGCATTTAGCATAAACCATCCCTGTGATTAAGTGCTGTTTCACAGAGCTGCTTCCATGCCTGGTCACTCAGTTTTGCATGTAAGATAATATAAATGATCTATTCCTTTCCTTACCTTCAGTTGATAAAGAGAAATTAAAGATACCTCGCCAACAGAAAATCATTCAATAATCTGTTATTCTTATTGCATATAAGAATAACAAGGAACGTTATTACCTATAGATCTGACGCTTTCTGACGTCGCTTTGGATAAAAGCTTCTGCGAAGTGAATTTTAGAATTGTAGAATCTGACAACATTTGCTGTAACATCACTTCACCGATCTCCTTTCTGCCCATCAGTGGTGTTGGACGACTCAAAGCGCGTGGCCAAGCGGCGTCTGATAGAGGAGAATCGACAGAAAAGAAAGAGGGAAGAGATGGTGAAGACGATGCAGACGAGGCCCGAGCCAACAAACGAAGAGTGGGAGCTGATCAGGATGGCAACCGAAGCCCACCGGCACACCAACGCCCAGGGCGCCAGCTGGAAACAGAAGCGCAAGTTCATGGTGAGCGTGTCAGTTTTGAGCCGACAGAGACTTCAGCGCTGTCGTTTAGTAATGAAGAGAAATGTATTATAAACAAGTTCCTTATTTATAAGGGAGGTGGATGTTATGAACCAAAAGTCGTATCTCGATACATGATACATATCTGTGGTTTATAAAATTTTGCTCAGAGAGGGAGAGAGGTGGAGCCGATAGAAGAGGGACAGACAATGAGGAGAAACAGGGGAACAGGATGCTCCACAGAAGAAACATAAGTTATTTTAACACAACACTTCTTAACATTGTAATCAATTGATGCGTAACACTTTTTTATAGCCCACTAAGGCTTATAGGGTTCTATAATACAGTTACTATAGCATTCCTAGATTTAACCCAAAAAAAACACATTTTTTTAAAAGTCCAAATTGAACATACATGTTTCCTACAGATCTCCAAAATATAAGACAAACAATGGTAATAATCCAGAAGAAAGTTGTTATCATTCTGGATACGTTTTTAAAATGATTAAAATACATAATCCAATACAAGATTCATATATAAAACTCAGGTTCCAGTACTTACTCTTCTTTTAGCTTGTTTTGCTGTCACTTTAATTTGCTGTACTTCCAAAATTAAGCTAACACATGATGGAAAGTTATTTAATTTTCACAGAAACATTTTGGACAGCACTTCTTTTCATCAGCAACTCAATTATTGCCGTCCCATGTGGTCGCAGCCACATGCAGACGCATGTGTCTACAACGCAGACCTTAGGCTAATGTCAGATGACAGTTACCCAGCAACCAGTCCCTGAACAGTCGGATGAAGTTTTTTTAAAGACTGCTGAAAAGTTGCTCAGGTGGCGGGGGCGGGGGGGGGCGGGGTGGGGGGATTAATATTCCAAGGTGAACGATGGAGAGAGGTATGCCCAAGAGAAAATATCAGATCCTTTATGTGGGAGTACATCAAATAACATTCAATTAGAGCACAGACCCTGTCTGCTGTTATAGATGCTTCACTTCTTAATGCTTTGCATCGGCTGTGATGAACTGAAACAAAATAGGCAGTCAATTAGGTAAAGAATACAAGGAAGACTTTGTTTTAAATGTGTCTGCGTGTGTAAGATATGGATGTAGCTTTTAAGTGCCTTAAACCTGCATTTTTTTTTTCAAATTGCCAAGAAGGAGAAAATCCAAAGTAAAATGACCCTACTTTCACTTCATTGATGACCTTTGTAAACATTGCTCTCTGGTCTCAATCACCTGTTTAAAGTCTGCTCTGATACAACATGATGTTCATTTGGTACATTAGGTTGGTCTTAAATGGTAATGCTGTAAGGTTGTAGGGTGTGCCTACCAGTAATGGAGAAGTCTCTGCCATGGCGGCCTTTCGAATACGATAGGCAAATTGAAGTATCCTAATATGGTCACTACTGTTTAATAGTAGTGCACACTGCTACTACTTAAAAAAGGAGAATTCAAGGCTTCACAATACTATGAAAATGATATTTATACCTGGAACATATTTGTCATTTATCATATTCTCTACAACTCTTATAAACTTCCATTATTTAGCAATGTATTACAACGTGGCTCATATAATTGTCTCCTTTCTGCCAGTTTGGTCTTTCATGGACCAGCGCTAGTTAAATGAGTTCCTGTCTGTGGCAGTGAATGGTCTTATTAACTGTGTCGTGTCTTGTTTCTAGCCCGATGACATCGGCCAGGGTCCAATTGTTCCCACTTCGGACGGCGATAAGGTGGACCTAGAAGCCTTCAGCGAGTTCACTAAGATCATGACCCCCGCCATCACCCGTGTCGTCGACTTTGCCAAGAAATTGCCCATGTTCTCAGAGGTAGGTTCAGCTGTAGACCTAGAGTTAACATTCAATCTAATGTGTGGTCTTGAGTCAATCATCATCATCGGTAGTCTAAGAAAATAACGGATGCTTTCAGTGAGAGTGCTTCACAGTATCTTTTGGCATGTGTACTTTGTCTGCACTATTACATTTAAACAAGAAAGGACAGGCCATATTTGAAAAGTTTAGAAATTTCCAATTTTCTTATCCTCTTCCATTAAAATGGATTGTCTGATCCTGAGTTAGCAACAGTTTGACAGGGAGACCTGTCAAGGCTTCACATGCTAATGGAGTGTGCATGGGGCTGTTGAAGGTGGTCGGTCCGAGGGGGTAGCTGTGGCTCAGTTGGGTGTTTCCCAACTGGAGGATCATGGGTTCGATCCCCAGCTCCTGCAGGACAAGACACTGCCTCGTCGACGGCAAATAAATGTGTATGAATGGGATTAGTTAATACTGATTGTCACTTTACAAAACAGCCTCAGCCATCAGTGTGTGAATGGGTGTGAATGTGGAGCTGTGACTTTGAGTAGTCAGCAGACTAGAAAAGAGCTAAACAAGCTTAGGTCCATTTACCATTTTCTTTTTTCCTTTTCTTGTATAGCTTTTATTAACCAAAAACCACAGTAGCAAAAACACTATAGGGAACATACAGTGCAGGTTTCGGTTCTAACAGTAGCTGTGATTGTTGGAGTGGCCTGCCAACTTACAACTATTACTGCAGCCAGAAAGGGTTGTAAGATGTCCATAGAACTGATGAATGTTTTGTTGTTGTTGTTGCTGTTGTTTGTCTTTGAGAGAGGGTGCAGCGTTTTTCAAAAACCACAAAATGAGTAAAAGAGTTTATAGAAGGAGCCATGACGATAAAAAATGGAGGGCATTATGACACCAGACAGTGTGAGGCAGTGCAACACTTCTCCAGTCGATCTATTTGCAGCTTCTCCTACACTCTCTGCTTCATTGATGACACTCAGTAAATCTTGGTATAAATCCAGTTTTTATGATGGTTGTGGGCTACTCAATATGCCAACTCTACACAAACCTAAAGGAATGGTTCAGATTTGTTGAAGTAGTGTAATATGAGGTACTTGTCAATAGTAAATGTATTAGCCACACGAGATCCCAGTCAGCTCGGACCTTTTAATGAGTAACTGGCCAGAGATGACGGCTATACAGTCCGTCACTGCAGACCATTTGTTTCTCATAAATAAGCTAAATAAGTAAAAAACTGACCTGCACATCATTGACGATGTAAGTGTACGCTATTTATAGCACTATTTCTTGACACAAAGAAAAGCCTAGCTTCCATGTCCCTGGTCAGTTTCTCAATAAAACCTGTTGCTTATACACTTACTATTGATACAATCGAACTAACGAACCCCCAAAACCAACTATCCCTTTAATTTAATTATTTCAAAGCTGGAAGAAAAACATCCTTTTGTGGAGCTGCAGCTACAGTTTAAAATGAGGAAAATGTGATTTTAAGAGTGCATTTATTTATATTATGGGATGCTACATGCTCTAAATCAGAGTGCAGAGTAACACCAGCAGCTCTGTCCTGCTCTTTATTAGATTCAAGAAAGTTTAAAGTCCAACATTTTTGAAACCCTTCAGCATTTGACTAATCATGACAACAGCCAACATGATTGGGGTTTCTTGTGTAGCCAGCAGATTAACTTTTAAAGACTTCCTTATCTGTGCTCTGGTTCAGCTATTGCATTTAGGTCAATGTGTACCGCCTCCTCTGCTTACCACACAGACAGTTTTCCAGTTTGCGATCAAAGCCGCATTTAATTTGATTTATACTCAGACTGAAAAGAAATTTCAAACAACCAGAACTCTTCTGCTACCAAAACACTACTCTTTTGTGCAAAGTCAAAAAAAATACTGTAAAGAAAAAGTCCAATAAGTTGTCCTAGTATGAACACAAAGAAGCAGTCAGGGTGTGTCCTGAATCAAACTCTCATCCATGTACTGTAGTTTCCATTCCTTAAATAAAAATCATCTGGTTGTTTACTTCTTCCTAAGCAGTAAATTGAGATTGAGAAACTTCAAGTTCATAAAATATTTACATGATCCTTTACAGAAAGGAGGAAGATTAGGTAGTGATTTCAGACTTTTACTTGTAGGCTTTCTCCAATCATGGTCCCCTTTCACAAGTACTTTTCCTGCAGCCTTTCTCAGCTGCTTTTTCACCAAATCTTAATGCCCCCCCTTCCCCCATGCTGCCATCCCAGCCCCCCTTCTCTTCCTCTCTGGACGAAGCGATGACTCACCACTTCGAGATACTGCACTGCTGTCCTGCTAATCTCCAAGTACTGTCTACCATGTTATTTAAAACAAACGACACGGGCTTTGCTGTGAATTAAAATGATAGCCTGCTGTCTGCAAGGAAGCACTCAAAAATAACTAATAACTAACTATGCTGGGGTTGTTAAAAAAAAAAAAGAAAAAGCTTTAATACCATATCCCACTGTGGGGGAAAAAACACTTCAGTATATATGATACTGAATCATTTTCCTTCCACATATTAAAAGCATCGAAAGCTGTCATTGTCAGCTAGAATTTGTCGGTATTGCAAAAATGAAAAGAATCTTAATGTTTTTCAACCTCTGTGGCAGTGGAAGGCATGACTTCAGTTCTTTTGTGTTTAAGGGTTTCAAAGGAATACTTTCTGTTGTTTGAGGTCAGGTTGTAGAAGGTCAATATCAATAGAAACAAAGTGCACTATGTACATCAAATAAGAGACAGAACAGCCTCTGTTTGGAGGCCCTAGTGTCTACATGGAAGCTAAGCTAAGCTATGTGCAGCTGCAGATGGGGCAATGACTACCATGTTCTTTGGCCTCTTAAAGTCTTCCATGTAAAACAACTGTTCAGTTTATATTTTTGAATATTTAATTATGCCCCACATTTCTATTCAAACAAAGGCCCTGTGTTCCTACTCATGCGCCAAGCTATGCATAATGCAGTTTATATGTCTGCTGTTCAGGTCAGAAAGTGCTGGGGCAAGCGAGGTCTGAAATCAAACTTCACCTTTCTGAAGCTACCACAGTCTGCGCCATGTTTGTGATTTTGCAGACTGTTCAAACAGAGACTGTCCTGGTCAACATAGAGATCACAGAGCTAGCTGCTGAGTGGAAATTACCTCAGGCAGCAGAGACCAGCTGCGATAAATGTATACATTAACACTCCAGGGGCAAGTCAACTTCTGCTCATAATCCTTTCTGGAGAGGATTATGAAAGAGCGGCGCTAAATAATCCAGATAGACACTTTCTACAGAGCACTAATGAACCAATTAATCCAATTAAAATACAACTCAGTGAAAAAATCAACCCCTGTCTCATCTGTTAAAGTAATTCTGGTTTTCTAGGGTTCACAAAATAATCCCCTCCTCTCAACTATTAACAGCATCTCATCATTTTCATTGTATTCTATTTTCTTTCATGCGGAATTTCATTTTATTACCACTGACCCAAAAAGCTGATCTGACACAGCGCTCAATCAAACAATCAATCTTTATTTGTATAGCGCCAATTCATAACAAATATTATCTGGAAACACTTTACAAAAGAGCAGGTCAAGAACATTACTCGTTCATATATTACAACGTTAATCCATCATGAGCTCAACAATTAGCAACAATTAGCAAAGTTACAGTGATGGGCTACAGGGCTGTAGTGTGGTTCCAAAGGAAAGGGCCGTTTTGTCCAAATAAAGCCATGAAAATATCCGAAAGTTTAAAAAAAAATATACGCTGGACTTTCTTCAGTTGGTAAACTACGTACGTGTTTCTGGTGTCCCTGTTTGCGGCGCTAAATAAATTAACTTCTATGTTTGAACCCTGGCTGGCCTCTATAAACATGGACTGTACTGACTGTTATCTGAAGTACGAAGTACACTTCCTATTGATGAGCACCTCATACAACCCCACTTCAAAAAAGCCATCTATCCCTTCAATCCTTAACAACATAATGCCTCAAGTCTCTGCTAATGGTAAGAGCTTCCGAGTTGAAGATATTATTGGATAGTTCGGCTGAAGAGAGTTAGGAATTGTTGGGAGGAGAAAGTGAGGCATGACATGCAGCAAAGGGCAGAGGTCGGATTCAAACCCTAAGGCTGCTGCGACAAGGACTATAGCCTCCTTACATGGGGCATGTGACATAACCATCAGGCTACGGGCACCCCAAGCTTCAGATTTGTTCAGTACTTTAATAACTAAGGTAGTAAAAATGTATTTTGGATTATTTTCCTAAACTACATGAAAACTATTTTAAGATTGTTGGCCTGTTGCATAGAATTTATTTTAAAGATTTTTTGGGGGCTTCTTGGGCCTTTTTTTTAATGCAGAGCTAGGATAGTGGATAGAGTTGGAAATCAGGGAAAGAGAGAGTGGGGAACGACATGTGGGAAAGGAGCCACAGGCTGGATTCGAACCTGGGCCGCCCGCCTTAAAGAGCACGGCCTCCGTACATGGGGCGCGCGCATTAACCACTGCGTCACCAGTGCCCCTTACATAGAATTTCTTTAAACGGTCATGTCAGTTGCTGTCTTATTACTTCTGCTCACTCTGTGTGTTGTTGTTGTTTCCCAGCTGCCTTGTGAAGACCAGATCATCTTGTTGAAAGGCTGCTGCATGGAGATCATGTCGCTGCGAGCCGCTGTACGCTACGACCCAGAAAGTGAGACGTTGACGCTAAACGGCGAGATGGCTGTGAAACGGGAGCAGCTGAAGAACGGCGGGTTGGGCGTGGTTTCGGACGCCATCTTCGACTTGGGAAAGAGCCTGGCTCAGTTTAACCTGGACGACACGGAGGTAGCTCTGATGCAGGCAGTGCTGCTCATGAGCTCAGGTGAGGAGTGTTGATAGAAGAAGAATTTCATCTAAGTTTCCTTTTTCACATTCCTATTCATTCTGATATTTCTAATAATACCATTTATGGTCTTTTATTGAGTTTAAGTTGATTCTTATCTGTCCTATTTCCAGTAAGCAGCGTTTTCCTCAAGCTTAGAATAAAAGATACAGGATAAAACTTACTAAAATATTGAATAACCAACTCATGAATCTTAAATTACACCAAGGCTGTGCTGCTTCAGTTCAGAATACTTAACAGGTTCACAAAATATGTCATAAGATCTGTATGAACACAAAGATCAGTGGCTCCAGTACATATACCATCATTTAATCAATTGTGGGATGAACTTAATTGTAAAATGTTCAATGGAGTCAGCCAATCTGTGTGCACCTTCAGGTGTTGGGTAGTGATTAACAAATGCAACAAATTATAACAAGGTCAAAGTTCCTTTTTGGTCTGAACTCACCCTTACAGCCCTTGTTGTCATCCTAAGATAAGAAATACAAGTAGTAAATTCACTGTTGTAGGAAGCAATTTTCTTCCTGTTAAGTTGGAAATGTTTCATTCACTCAATGTAATCTTCCTCTCTTCTCAATCTTCTCCATTCAGACCGTTCAGGGCTGACCAGCATGGATAAGATCGAGCAGTGCCAAGAGGCCTATCTGCTGGCCTTTGAGCACTACATCAACTACCGCAAGCACAACATTCCCCACTTCTGGCCCAAGCTGCTGATGAAGGTGACTGACCTGCGCATGATCGGAGCTTGCCACGCCAGCCGCTTCCTCCATATGAAGGTGGAGTGTCCCAACGAACTCTTTCCCCCACTCTTCCTTGAGGTCTTCGAGGACCAGGATGTGTGACTTGAAGAGACGATGCCACCCCCTAAAAAAAAGCCTGGACAGAAAAGCGTAGGAATGAAATCGGGGTGTTTTTTTTGTTTCTTTAGTTTTTCAAAAGAGGAAGTGTGTGGGGAAGTAAAAAATTAGTTTTTTTTTTTTTTTTGCTTTTTTTTTGTCCAACACCATCAAGACCCTCCACCTGCCACCAGCAACACACGCCAACATCATGAGAGAGAAACACACTGACAATCCAGCTTTTCTTTTTGTCGTGCTGATAGGTACACACACAGAGTACAAAGCTGTAAACAGTTTAACATATTCAAAGATTCAAATTCCAAACACACTGCCATAAACATTCACTATCTCTATATGCAAACATAAGTCTCTTCAATTAACTCCTCTCACACCCATAAGCTATACTCTGGTCCGACACTAATGCAAAATGAGGGGCTACTCCCACCACATCCACCTCCACCTTTAAAAATCTTTGGGACCTGACCATTAGCTCGTCAGACAACCCCCCGCACCCCTGCCCATCTCCTACACGTCTCCATATCTGCAATGGCTTCCTCCATCTGCACGTGCAGCCCTCCCCTAAGGGTTCTCTTGAGTGTTTGTCGACCTACCTCCTTCACACACTGACCTCTCCTTCTCTTTCTGTCTCTCATACAGTACACACAGAGGAAAACACACTACATCAACGCTCAAAACACACCCATACACTCTTACCTCATACCTCAGAAAATGTTAACCCTAAACCTCTGCTGTGTTGCAGTCGGAACACTTTGATTAAGCCCTTATCTATTTTGTAATTTGTATTAAAAAAAAAACCTGATTAATATTTGTATATATATATATAGCACTACAAAAGTTGCTGTGTGGGTTAATTAAGAAAATTAAGTGTAAAAAAAGTGATGGGAACCTCACGGTGCTTTCTGTGAAGATACTGAATGAAGAGTCTTGATCTAAGATTCACTGTGCGCTTCAAGAAAGAGTGTATCGATGTGTAGAAAGTTACTGTCGTTAAACAGTTCATGCTTATCCTGTGAGCTGAGTTAAATCAATAGTTCACTGCTGAGTTTATCAGAAAAGTTGCTTGATAACTTGCTAAATAAGAAAAAGACTGTATGCTAGCTATAGCACGAGAAAGAAATTGTTAGCGACTAGCCGGTAAGGTATACTGTAGCATTTAGCAGCTAATTTGTAGGATACTTTTAATTTATCACAGCACATAAAGAATTATTATTCTTCCAAACAATTTTACCGCACTACAAAATTGCAATCTTACTGTATAGTAGACTTTTAGGGTGTAATGTCTGAATTTGCACCCAGCCCAAAGGAATGCTATCGTGGCTAACTAAAAGCCTGGTGTTTAAATAGGTAACTGTTTGCTAACAAGTTCAGTCAGTGATTATAGACTTTTCTGCTGCCAACAAATGGCCAAAGCAACCTGTGAAGTTAGCATGTTAGCATACTAGCCACTTCTATTCTTAATTCTTCTTTGGCGTTGCGTTTGGGATAGGGGATCTTGCTCCATATAAATACATTCTTTCAAAACTTCTAGTGCACAGTCAGTAAATATTTTAACAGAAAGCATTTCTTGATTCATTACAGAATTTAATGCAAAATGTTTTGAATTTGGATTTTAAATGTTTAGTAAATAAATATTTTAAGTAATTTCAAAATGAAGTTTTCAGCTGGGCTATATTAAAGTGTTCCCTCTAGAATCATAACACGTTGCAATACTGACAAGTCATGTCCTTAATTATAGTATTGATATATATATATATATATATATATATATATATATATATACATATATTCACTATGTATGTATATATTCTGAGTACATAGGTATTACTGCTAGAATACCTCTCTGACACATACCTCCTGTTTCCATTATCTCTCACACACAAGTATTATGCACACACATCTTCAGTTGTTTTTTGAAGTAATACCTCAGCTTGTTGTCGATGCTCATCCCTCCTTCCTCGTCCATAACCTCTGGGCTGTACCACATCTTCTGTCTCCATGTGTGTATGTGAGTGCTTCTTATCAATGGAACCCTGCCCTGTTGTCGCAACGTAGCCCCGCCTCCTCACCTCCACGCTGTCTTGTGATAGGTTCAGCTCGGGCAGGTGGTGGAGGGGGATGTTGTCACTTACCTCTGCAAACCTAGGCTGCCCCCTGTAACTTGTTTCAAGTTCAGCCTGAAACAGACAGATTCTACCTCACACACCTCTCATCTCAGTGCAGCTGCCCCTCTGTCTGCAACACACTGACATGCATGATATACAAACATACACACATAGTAGACAATGAGTTACCAACATGGACCCGATGAGCATGCTGCTCAGACAACAGTGTACTGCACGTGTATAAAACAGGCCATGGATCATTATTCAACAGCTGACATGGAAGATTTTGTTATTTTCTCCCCTTTTTTCATTTTGACCGCTCATCACCTGGGACCAACAGTCTCTCTGGTTTTGTTTTTATTCAGGAAGCCGGAATGACAATGAGGGCAGGGGTGAATATGTGACATTACAGTGTGCCGATTGAACTTACAGAAACTGTCAGGGGACAACGACAGCTGGAAGCTGGGACTCCAGTGGAAGCCATTTTGGCCTGATCGGGTCAGGCCAATGGACTATTGTGGGTGGTGGACTGGGAGGTGAATAAACAGCAAATGAAGTAAGCAGTAGTCTCCTGTGGATACGGTATCATCCAGAGGGGAAGGAAACGACGAGCGAGCAACTGTGGCGGGGAGCGATGTGACTTTAAAGCAAGCTGAAAGAAAAACCCCCCACATAAAAAAAACGGACCCTCGCACTTTCAGTACATCTCCAAATCCTTCCCCCTCTGTCGCAGCAGAAATGGACGCCGAGCCATTTCAAAGACACTTTGCGACTTTCCTATCCCAGATTTACAATATGAATTAAACACTGCTGAATTAAGCTCCACCAACCACATCCCAAATGCCATCCACTACAAATAACTATCAGGTTTTTTTCTGTTGCACTAGAACCACAATGTCTGTATCCCTTAACGGCCCTCCTTGACCCCTCCCTCTTAATCCTTCTCCCAGACATATTTGTGTTTCTACCTGACTTTAGCAGTCTTAACAATGTTCTCTGAAATATATCTCACACACGAAAACACACACAGTCTCATCTCTTCAGATTACCTGTTGAAACCAACAAGGACTGTGACATGGCCTTCAGATGCCACTACTCTCAGTGTTACTATACTTTCTTTTCTATGTATGTTGCAGGGTATTAAAATAGAATGATAAGCGCTGACTATACAGGGATACACACACACACACACACACACACACACACAGCAGCAGCACACACACAGCAATAGAATGATCAAGCAGTACAGCTTCACGCCCGCCGTCCCGAGGCCCGCTGTGTTTGTACTTAGCTCACTGTGAATGAAAGCCATGCTGCAACCGGGTCATGGCTCATAGCAGGGAACCACTGGCTTAGTAATCCTGACAAGCGTTTGTGCCTCACAGAGGTGGTTATACAGATATACATAATACATTATACAGAAGCATATATTTATAGACATAGATAATATATATAAAAATGTTACAGTTGTTTTATGTGGCATTAGAGCTATCAGCGAGTGACTTTTTGCTGCCAGCTCAAATCGGATCACAAATCTATCTGACCCGTCATGTAGCAGAGGGTTAGCAGAATTCAGTATTGAGATCTGTACAGTTATATTTAAGCATTGTTTCAAGTTGACCTCATTATGATGCTTGTTTGCCTTGTGATGATCACCAACTGACCTTCATCATATACCCATCTTTTCAATACCTCTAAATCACTTCACTATCACAAGAAGTACCTTAAGCAGAACTACTTTTCCTTTTTTTTCCTATTACGGGAATCAGGTCCGCATAGCTCAGTGAAATAAGATTTAGATTTAAGCTGGCAGCAGCACAGCCGCTCTCTCTCTCTTTCTCTCACTCTCTGTCTCTCAGCCAAATGATCACCGGAGAAATCCTCCCCTTGTCCTCTTAAAAAAAAAAAAACACACACCAGCACCACAGAGCACACTGCCTTCAGCCATGATCAGTTGCACCAGCATAAGCAGAGAGACTCAACATTATATTCAGTGACCATACTCCTCACAAAAAAAGCGATATACCTGGACATCACTGCTAGCTGTGATACCGCAGACTGCATGCAAATCTAATCAGTGTTTCAAATCTGATCCTTTAAAAGTGTTGTTTTTGAATCGGGAGTTTTGGAGAGGGACTTGTTTTGCTGTCTGTATGACCTTGGTTGTCTTAGTGACGAGGCAACTGGGCACACAGTGAACAAGAGCACGTTTTGTGTCCCACTACTCAAAATGCTCCGACAGTTCAATGACACAGAGTACTTTTTCTGCTTTAATCTTTAATACAGTGTCTCCTCGTGAAGCTTAAAATGTTTTCCTTCTGTTCATATGAGACATGTGTAATGTCAGAATAGAAAACTGGATTTGCTCAGCTCGGTGCACAGTCTGGGTGGTGCTACAGGAGGCTTATTTGCAGGCAAAGCCAGATGTGAATGTCTCCAGTTTAAAGAGCCACAGAGTAGAAGAGGAAAAAGGTGTTTTCTTTTCACATTAAAGCACCTTTTGACAAAAGCAGCAGTGTTGAGGCCCAGCAGGATTGCCTCAAAAGCTGCATCACTTTCCACACTACAACATAAAACTGAAGTCCTTTTCATAGAGTGACCACAGAATTGTGTTTCCTCACGACGCTCTCTGTCTCTTACATGAAACTTTGATGTTACGTTTACAATTAACTAAAATGTGAACTTGATGCTAAGCTCTGCCGCTGCAGTGTGGCACGAAACTAAAACAACAACTCTCTCACAAGTTGTTTTTTCACAAATAAACTGTGTATACTACTTTCATTACTTACCCAGGGAAAACATCTGTTAGTTAGTCAACAGCATCCTTCCTCATATCTGTCTCCTCCCGTCCTTTCTTTCACTTTCATTTTGTCCCCTGCAATGTTCCCCGTTGAGCTCCCGATCATCCAGCCTTCCTCCTTACATCCTGGTCCCTTTCCAATATTTATTTCACCTTGTCCTCTATGTGTGCACCTTCCTCCTCCCGTCCCACACATGCACACAGTCACAAAAAAAAACCTACCCCAACTCATACTTAGCACTCTTTGGTGGAGAAAGACGACAATCCCTGCAGGAATATGTCCACATGTGGAATGTAAAATACTGAAATTGTACGATTAAAGACACCGTGTGAAGTCACACTCATGTTGTTTTTCGATGTTGTTGATGTTGCTTTTGTTGTGCACCAAGTGTTTATTGTTATGCTTACTCTAGGGTGAATGAGTTTGCAGGTTGGGGTTAAAACCTTAAACAAGTGACAGTCTTCGACTAATGAGTCGTTTTTTATATATATATATATGTATATATATATACATATATATATATGTATAGTATGTTTATAAAAGACTTGTGGTGTGAGGATTGAAAACCATGAACGGTATAAAGCAAGAGTTAAGGTAACTCTGTTTTGGATAGAGGAAAGAAAAAGCTGTTTTTTATGATGATTCTTTTATGCCGGTATTACTTTGCATCTGATTTTCTTGTAAAGTGAATGTCTGTCTATCTGTGTTGATGCTTTATTGTAAGAAATGGCTGTATATGCACTTTTCAGACCATCGTTGGTGCAGTGGTAACTAGTGCTCAAAATGTCACCCAAAAGGTGAGGGTTCAAACCACCTTCAGTTGAACTCATTGAACATCTGAACGGATATTTAAAACATTTCCTGGTTATACTTCATTAGTTCCCCTTATAGTGTACAGTACATTCAGAGTAACTCTGCAAAAAAGACTTCCCTCAGATGCACAATTAGTCAAATCATTGATGTTATCTGAATAATGTTTTGGCATCAAACTTGCTCTGGAGTGTTAAATGGACCAATCGATATGCTGGGAAACTATGGGCTTTATCACATTTGGCCCTTGTTTGGTATAGTAGTATAGTAGGCCTACATACTTCCTACTGAGCCCTAAAATGATCTTAATAAGTCAAGGCATGTACTTTCCCTGAATCCATCTTCTGTCAGCGATAAGAGAAACTGTAGCTAACTAGCTCATGAGCTAGTTTGATATATTTACAACTTCCTAACAGAACAGAATTTTGTTGAATTCAAAGTAAGTTCAGGCTCAGGGCACATCGATTTTATAACAGCTGTAACTGAGCATTAACTAATAAGGAACTTGATGTGATCTGTAGCAAATTTTGAGCAATTAGTCTTTCTTAAAACAGACACTATGCACAATGAACATACATTCATCCATGTTGGAAAACAAGCCACAGGGCCATTTTAATGAATCATGATCCCACGCTTAGCACCAAGCTATTCCCTGATATGATGAGTAAGCATGATTCCCAAACCCTTAGCATGCACATGTCTTAGCTCTAACACCAGACTGATTGCTGTTCTAGACGGTATTGTCTCTACTTCCAGTAGAATTGATGGCTTACTCTCTTAAGTGAAAATGTTGCGTACATTTACTTAAGACTACAGGCTGAAGCCAAATCCATTATTCCATTAGTTCGACTGAAGGTGAATGAACCTGAGCCCTGCTTTTCACAGTTGCTTGGGCTGTATCACTTGCTTAGCTGGACTTTTGCTCTTACCTCTGATCTGGGTCAATGAAAGAAACAGCACCTGAATCATGATATTAGCCTTTGTAAAGCTCAAAAATTAACCTGACCTCAGACCAGGGCTCGCTTTGTGATGTATAAATCTGCCATATATTAATCTCAATGTTGTGACAATAATATTCTCTTGACGGAATACGTCATCGTACAGAAGTAAGTCAACAAAAAAAAAAATCACAAAATAGAAACCAAAAAAAAAGATTTATACAACTATTCATACCTCATTGTACTGCATTGTGCCAGATTGAACAGAGGGGATGTGATCAGTCTCATGCACGGACAACAAACAATGGTACAAACTGTGGAAGAGGACCCAACAGGTGTCTCAGGTCAGCTCAGAGCTCCTGGTGAAAACCTCTCAAAGTGTCTGAAATGTTATAGACTTTTGGTCGAATGCTTACTGGATCCGTTCAGGTTGTAAAATACTTCATTGTGACAATGTAGAAAAAAGTTTGAACGTAACTGCACTAACTTTGTATTGTCAATAATGAATTGATAGCATGGAATATGAAGTCATGCTTTGAGTATTTATCATCAACAGGCAGATATTTATTACTTCTTCTCTATGTGTATTCTGCTCTGACGAACCAAGAGAGGACTGATGCTTCATACAGACAAGAGATGGGGTGAATTAAGTTTGGCCTTTTAAAGAAAATATATCACTCTTAAAAAAAGATAGCCGTCAATGGCACAAAACTAATTTCAACAAGGGTTCTTCTGCCCCTAAAATAGCTTTGAAGAGAGATCTAATCCTTTTCAAGCCCTTCAAATCCAAAAGTACAAATATGCAATTCCATACTTATTTGTGATTCTGTAAATTGTGCCTTGAACAAGAAAGGTTAAAGACCCCAAGTCCTAGACTACAATTCCAATGACGCCAATGTCCTCTCTTGTTTTCAGTCAACGCTCCCTGCAGCTCCCCTTCACAGTGGCTTTATGCAGTAGCACCCGGCCCGGCCCTAATGAGCATATCTGAGAGAAATCATGTGAGGCCCTGCACAGGCAAAAGGCTTTTTTCCTGTTAGCGAAGCGGCCAAACATTTGTTGGCACAGCACAGTGTTGAATGTAAAGCTGAATGAGACGTGGATGGAAACACCCCAGAGCCAGAGTTTTGGTGGTGTATTTGGTGATGCTTGTTGTGGGCTTGTAATGGGCACGGTTGTTGTTTGTCTTGTTTTTTTCTGTGACAAATCATTCATGGCACAATCGGAGAATGGCATCTCAATGGCTCAAAGCTGTTTGTGTTTGTGGCTATGTGACATTCATTTTCGACATTAAAAAAATATTTGATATCAATTTGCTTACTTTGTTGTTTTTTTTCAGCTGCTTGACAGTCTACAGCTTACTCTTCTCAACACACTGACTTTGACTTCCTGTTTATTACATGAATTTAGATTTTGGTATTTAAATGAACTTGAAGGTTTTGGAGCTAAGTGTTATGTAACTCATCTCCAGGGCTGGACTGGCCATCTGGCACACCAAACACTTTCCCAGTGGGCCGAAGTCAATTTTGGTCCAACAATTTTTTTTTTTTTTCTTGTTCAACAAGCCATAAAAAAGAAAAGTCAGCTTATTTATATTTTGATTGTTATCTGGAATTATGTCAGCCCAATCACACCTGTAAGCCCCTCCCCCTTTGATCTCAGTGCCAAGGCAACTGAAAACACAAACACCTCAGTGGCCGGCGCTAAGTATCTCCTCTATGCATCTGGGCAGCAAACTAAACTTATGTGTATGAGAAGCAGTCTTCACGATTAAGTCTTCTGTGACATTCTTACTTTGTGTATCTTTGTATATATGTGTGTGTGTAAATGGACTTGTATAGTGCTTTTCTTGGGTTCTGACTACTCAAAGTGCTTTCCTGCCGGAGTAAACACCTACTCATTCTGACTTATTCACATACTGATGGCAGATGATGCTATGTAATGTGTCCATCAGTATTATGCAATCCCATTCATGCGCTGCCTACGAATCAGTGGGAGCAACTTGGAGTTAACTCATCTGACATGAAGGCTGCAGGAGCTGGGGATCGAAACAACCCCAACCTTCGGGTTGAGAGTTGATTGACTCTACCAACTGAGCCTCAGCTGTGTGTGTGTGTGTGTGTGTGTGTGTGTGTGTGTGTGTGTGTGTGTGTGTGTCTGTCTGTCTGTGTGTGTGTCTGTGTGTGTGTGTGTGTGTGTGTGTGTGTGTGTGTGTGTCTGACTGTCTGTCTGTTTGTATGTGTGTCTGTCTGTCTGTCTGTGTGTGTGTGTGTCTGACTGTCTGTCTGTTTGTATGTGTGTCTGTCTGTCTGTCTGTGTGTGTGTGTGTGTGTCTGACTGTCTGTCTGTCTGTTTGTCTGTATGTCTGTTTGTGTGTGTGTGTGTGTGTGTGTCTCTAATAAATACATTACAATAATGTTTTGTTTTTTTAAATCCACAGACTGCATTAGAGAAAAGAACATCCAGTCGGTCCTCACACACAAACACGCATGATATTTTATATTGTTTTGCAGGCCTGACAGTTATTACACAATCAAAGTCACTAATGTCTGTGTCATCTTCCTTTAAGTGACTTCAGATGCGGTCATGAGGCTGGGTGGTGTGTGATTGATTGACGTGGGGGTCTGGGCCACGGACGAGACAGATTTTTTTGTCCCCGCCCAGCTGAGCTCACTAACAATGTCCTTAGCTTAATAGGAAACAATCACCACAGGACATTCAAATTCACTTTTTTTGATTTCACAGGAACTCAAACGGTAAACGCAAATTCCCAAAGTTGTCATTGTATTTGATTAAGTGCATCTTTATGGAAATGAAAAGCATTGTTGAAAGGAGCACTCCCGATGATGATACTGTGCTTGAACATTTTGAGTCGTGGGTTATCTACAGGGCACTTCTTCTTAATTTGGAAACAGACTACTAAATAATTAAGAACTCTGAGACTCATTAAAGCCACCCCGTATCAAATGTGTTTAAGGGTTGTCATAGAGAGGATGATGTAACATTGAGCTGCTTTGCTCTCCACCAATCCTTCCTAGAACACCCACACCCACCCAACCCCCCAAAGACACGAGAGGGCACAGCTGGTACAGACTGGCATGGTGTGTGGGTGTGTGTGGGTGTGTGTCTGTGTATGTGTGTGTGTGTGTGTGTGTGTGTGTGTGTGTGTGTGTGTGTGTGTGTGTGAGAGAGAGAGAGAGAGAGAGAGAGAAACACAGACACAAATTGATAGTCATCAATGTGACATGAATCATCAGTTGTACAGTTGTAGATTTTTCCCCTCAGATCTGCAACCAAATGAAACCAAATGAAAGTGCACTCAGCACAGCTCTAAAAATAGACCAGTGTAATGTAATGATGCTCGTATTCACTGACATTGCTCATAAATTTGATCTCTTTTGCAAATTTGGAGAAAGGCACGTGCTCAGGTCATGCACATGCTTACATAAGATTCATAAATGCGTGAATGATTTGATTATATAAAGAAAATTCAACATGCTTAGGGATGGTTTAAAAAATAAATAAAAAAACATTAGCTTCAATATGTATTTTATGAAGTTGCGTCCACATTGTGGGATTATTTACTGTTATTGTTATTAATATTTAACCATGAGCTTGTTGTTAACTCCTCTTGTTTCCGTTCTGTGGAACAGCTTTACATTTTGGGGAATTTGCGTATTCCCAAAGCAACAAAGATAACAAAACAATGACAAGAAGCCTGACGCTTGTTTATATGACAGATCTGATGCTATTGTCAACTGCAGATAGGCTCATCTTAAATCCCCCCACCAGCAACTCTATATCTCTAGAGTAACATTGAAGTCAGGGTCAGAGGGTACATCTCAGGAATCACTGTTTCCAGACAGGATATAGAGCCTTCACAAACTGGACCCTTTATTCAAAACACCAATTCAAATCTACACGAATAAGTCTAAGGCAGAAACAACAAGAAAAAAAGCAACATCACATTTCAGCACATCATTCATAGCCTACTTATGCCTACTAGCCATGCTAGCTGTTGCAGAGTCATCCTGTCAACTGCTATTCCTGTGAAAGAACAGTACTAAGAGAGAAAGGAGCAGCCAAAAACCTTTGAAAAAGTACAACGTTTCTGCCAACCACAGCTGTGTGTACTACTGAGCAGTAGCTCAGTCTGTAAGGATACCAAAGTATGGAAGTTGGTCTGGTTGTTGGAGAGGTGCCAGGTCACTTCCACAGAACTGCCCATGTGCAAGGCACCGAAACCCCAAAATCTCTGACGGGCTCCCTGTGTAGCCTCACTCGGACATTAATGCATGTCCACATGTTCTGTTTGTGCATGTGTGTATTTTGCGGGGTAGCAAGCGTGTTAATAATAGAATGTAAACCTGAATTTCCCCTCTGGGATCAATAGTGTACATTTAAAAAATAACAAAAAGGAATATCAGCAAGCTAACATGCTACAAATAGAGGATTTAGCAAATAAGCTAAAAGTGTGAGGGCACTCACTCTTCCTGCACAGTGAGAGAGAGAGAGAATCAACTCACTGCAGTCAGGTGTGTGTGGCACTGATTGGCTTTGATTAAGCTCATGTGGTGTGGGGAGTTTTTATATACTGTGAGTCTCCAGTGTTCTACTCTGACTCATGAAAGGTTCTCCCTGCGGTTTCTCGAGTTGTTTGTGTGTATCTTTAAACACCAACCAAGAACTTTGTGTATTAGATTTCCATGGCCTGTCTCATAGTATAACTTGGGGTGCCGCTGCTCGACAGCAGTGATTTAGTTAATCATTTTCGGTGCATTTTTTCATTTAGGAAGCCTGTTGTGGCTCTATACAGTTTAGTTGTTTTTCCCCTTTCCAATCTATCACTATTGCGATTGTGTGGTTATTCTTTTGGGATAACTTTAAGACACCCCTGGGTCCACACCTGCGCCCCAATTCCCCCCCCCCCCCCCCCCCTTCCTGACACAAATTGTGGATGTTCAGATTCTAGCATCCACATTCTGAAACTATCACGTATAATTTGCGTTAACTTGTTCCTGATTTGAATTTAAGGCATATGAAGTTTGCACTTTTTATATATTAATGTTTAAATCCATTGCTTCATGTTTTATGACAGCCCCTCAGCATCATTTTGACTTTTTTCTGGATGCTTTGTTTATCATTTTATTTCCATTTTGCCACAATGTAACCTGGTGTATTCAGATATGTTAGGTTTAGTGCCTAAAAGTGGATCCAAATGTTTGGACACAAATGCTCTCATGTACCGAGGATCAACATGTTGCAGTCATGCTTCCATACACACTTCCACCTGCACTGACTCAATCACATAGACTCACTAGAAAACACATGGCTCCCCCACCCTAAGGGGTTCATTGATGCAGACTGGTGTTATGTAAGAGAGTTACTCTCCTCTCCTGACAGACATGGCCTTGTGTCAACTGCATGTGTCACACGAGGACAGAGATAAAGAGAGGGACACATGGAGACACAGAGGTGAAGAGACATGAAAGTATGAATGTGTATGTAAAAAATCTTAGCTTTTAAACTTTGGAAAACAATTTGTTCAGCCGTGTTTTCTTATACTAAGAAATATAGTTACATCTGTCACAGGATGTTTGACGATGTTCTAAAAGGGTTATCATGATGTCACACTTGACAATGTTCCATCAGAGCACATTGTTTTGTGATTTACAGAGATTACTGTGAGTACAAAAACAATCCAGTATAAGTCTTGTGTTTCTAATGCGTAGTGTAAGTTAGACTCATTCAAGGTTACATCAATTTAAAAAAAAAAAAAAAAAGCTTTTGGAAGGGAACATGTACTTTGAAGTCATCACCCTTCAACAGTCGTCCTACTGCGCCCTCTACAGGACACAGAGGTTACTAACCAGCTCCTATCTACTCACACTAAATGTAGGACAAGTACACTCCACACCCTTGACAGTCTCCTGACTGTGATGACTACTTCAGAAATCAGTTGAAAGCATGTCTGTTCAGAGAGACTTATGGTGAAAAAACTGTTTGCTGTCCTTTTTGCCCGTTTGCTTTTGGATTTGTATGATTTCTCAGACTGCCTCCTTGTGTAGAACCTTTATTTTGTCAGTAACTACCAAAAGAAAAAGTAAGCTTCTACATTTACCCGGCTCTCATGTATCTGAGTCTTTGAGTGGGTTGAGTCTTAGAGAGCAAGCCAAACCAAAATGACCATTTCTGAAGTTACATGGCCTGAAAGCTCGACTTGACTTTGCTTGAGAGAGTCCCTGAAAGCCTTAATGAAAGCTATATTATCCTTTCGCACCTAGCTGTGAACTATTCTTGAAACATAATCAAAGAATGGAACATTTGGGTAGGCTTGTTTATCCTCAAAGCTACTGTGAGGAACTTTCATACTGTGTTGATTTTAGAGACACCTGGGAACACTTGTACCTAATATCTATTTTCTGATATGGTCCTGTACATGTATCTGTATTTGAAACACAAATTCCCTTCCTGCTTTTTTAACAGCCAAACATATTACTCACTGTAAATATTTGGCAGTAAGTCAATTAGTCTGGCACCTACCCTGTCGCAGTACTTTCAGGCATTAACAAATACAGAAATAGTCAATCTTGTCAATTCTGGTCTTATTTGCTTTTGAAGGTCACATAGGGACATCTTTATAAATATCATGTTTTCCCATGACCAGTCAAAAACTCCTCACAGGAGCTTTAAAGAAGAATTCATTTTGGGATAATCGAAAAATGCTATATGATATAAAACTAGCCTAGCTTAGCAGATTTCTTACCTCTCAGCTGCCCTGTTCCTCAACTTGTGTTTTTTTTTGTAGCTACAGCTTTCTGCATTTTAATTTAGTTTAAACTCTTTAAACCCCTAAGTGTGACCTACTGATTTTTTTTTTTTTTAAATTTACAACGGATAGGATATATGACAGTCATCTTCTGACAAAAAAAATCAGTGTGCGCTGAATGTCATCTCCCCAATCAAAGATCCCCAAAAAAAGAAAATGTACCACGTTCTTTTCAGTTTATTACTTAACATGTGAAAAGAGAGAGCAACAACAATCCCAAGTGTCATTGGATAAAGTGCACTTCATAAAAGCAGTCTCATAACCTGAGACTTAATGAGAGCCGACTGACATGACCAATCACATCACATCCTACCTAGGTAATGCACATGATGATTCACAAGTTACAGGCCTTATAATGCACATAGTGATAAACGATGCACACACAATAATGCACACTGTGACTCTGCATTGTACATAGCTACATACTATGTGTGTTGAAAAAAAACACTTTCAGTCAAACATACATTAAATAGCATGCTGCTGCACAATAGAAAAATTAATATACTCTGACACACAAATGTAAACACGTTACAGTGTAAAAAGTTTGATTAAGAAGTTATCCAATAACATAAGTGGCAAAGCTTTATCACAATCTTGGCAGTGTTTGAGTGACAAACATAGACTTCTTACCAAACTCAGCGTGCAAGTATTAAATAATACATTTCCCAAAATGCAGAGCTGTTCCTCTATTTTTCTCCAATAATGTCTGACCAGTGTCATTGAACTATCTTTAATTTAATGCACTCTGCTGCGTAAAATATCATAAGTTCCTATAAAGCAACATAACAACATGTTACATTTTTAGGCAGGTTTTAGGCAGTGAAGATAAAAGATTCAGAAGTTGTTTTTTTTTACACTAGACATACTAGACAAAAATATCTCCTTATCATCCTGTACTATCCTGAAAATCTGGTTCAATATGAGAAGAAATCACAGTGTCCACTAGATATCTGGCTGGGACAGAGAGATTTGGCAGTGTGTGCAGGAGTGAGGCTAAGACAAAGACAACATTGCCAGGACGAGAGGAGATGGAGATGGAGGGAAGACAGGCTGAATATTAAGAGGCGATAGACAGAAAGTTCCACCATCTTTTTTTCTCACCAGTTCCCACAATGAGTGTCTTTACATACATACTAACAAACCTCTGAAATGTAGATTGTGTCTCCTGGATTAATTAAAACACAGTAACTATACAGAACATTGCTTATAAATCTAGTATTTGGAATATAATTAAAGTGTCTGTATGTCACATTTTTGTGCACCTGGATTTACACATTACATTATATGATCAGCACATCACCAGTGTTGGATGAAGCACAATTAAAAGGCTATAAATACATTTCTTAAGTTTCTGTGTGAGACCTACTATTTTGTTTCAAACATACACTCAATGCTGTCAGCCTTGAAATGTGTTTCACTGTCTTCTACCCTCACTTCCAGAACATTCCCTCACAGATGTGCGGCTTGTTTAAGTTGTAGAACAAGTGAAAGAAAGTGATGTGCAATGAACACATACTTTTGTTCTCAATAACAGACTTGTCTATCTGCTTCTTGGATCGGTTTCATTTGTTCCAGAACTTTCCCTCAGCAGCCAGCCTCTGGTTCAGCAGACAGAGCTGCCGCAGGAAGCCGTCGTTGGGTCCGATCTCTCTCTTCTGCCGCACCATGGCCAGAGCGGTGTGAACGTCCATGTTTTGGCGAAGCATCAGGTAAGCTATGACTAAGCTGGGTGATCGACTGTAGCCTTCCCTGCAATGAACGTACACTTTACCTGCAGGAGGAAGGAAAGCAAGTTTTACTTTGATCGAACCAACAACAGTAGTATGGGAAATCTTAGTTGTAATTTATGTATGTATTTATGTTTGATATAAAAAAAAAAAGGTTTAACAGACTAGAAATGTCTTTGCCTAAAGAATAAATAAATAGATAATTTGTGTTTATAAAACCATCAAAGAGTGCAGCCTCAATATTGATCTTAAACATTAGAAGACTGTGTCTATTGATTAGAAAAGCCAACATCCATGTCCCAATTGCATTCTGCATTCTAGAGGCCTATTAAAAAATATTCTCATTGTGCAAAGAAAGTGCTGTACAGAAAAAATAACAAACACAGAAAAACAAAAACAAGGGAAAAAAGAAACTACTGTATAAGTTACATAAAGGAGAGTTGAAATAGTTAAATGACTGAGTGATCAACAGGAAGTACCCGAGTATTAAGAGTGAAAAAACCATAGACTGTAAATATTAAACAAAAAATCAAAAAGAAGTATGTCATGAGTTAGGGTTAAGCTCATATTTTGTTACATTAGAAAATTGTTTTTTTTTTTTATTAAAGGTCACATATTATGAAATTATTATTATTATTATTATTATTATTATTATTATTATTATTATTGTTATTATTATTATTATCAAATACAGGACCAGAGTGGATTTCTAACAAGAAACTTCATAGAGATGTTTTGGAGACCTCTGAGACTTATTTAAACTGGTTGAAAAGAAGTGTGATCTTTAATTCAATTCTTGAGGAGGGAGTTAAAAGGGGGTGGGTTGAGAACCCCCAAACTGCAAGGCATATATTATTGCATTTTATTGAAAATGATGCATGGCTATAAGGAGCTCCCGCTAGTTTTTTAAATTTTATTTGTATGCACACTTACATTTTGGAGTATTGTTCACTATTCTGGGTCTAAAAATCAGAACCATGAAATCAAAAAGGAAATCATTTACAAAGGGAGAAACAAACAAGAATTCAGCTTTAGTTATATCTGCTATCCTCTGACCTTTTCCGTTCTTGTAAGCCATGGCCTTTTCAATGAAGTCTGCAGCCTCCTCAAAGTAAACGCTGATGTCGAAGTGGTCCGTGTCGCTGGCTGCTACTCCGTGGTAGATGATACCCGTGCCGGCGTACCACTCGGCGTTGGTGTTGACGTGCATGAACGAGTTTCCTTCTGCTGCGTTCAGGATGTGCGTGATCCCCAAGCGCTTCAGACGCATCACATTCATTGCCACAAACCTGCAGCATATTGGGAAGCAAACAGATACACTAGTTTGTTTATACAAGAGTTTGTTTCACACTTACTTAGAGACAAGATACAATGTGATAGTTTGTACTTTTGCACTGAAGCTAGTCTGCAATAAGCTCTCAAGCAACTCTACCTGGATCATTTCACAGATCAATGTTTTATAATTTACAATGCTAGATAACCATGTTTCAAACTGTGATAAATAGAAAACCTGTAAAAAGATTTAAAAAGGATTACTTGAGAGCTCATATGGCTCTATAAGCAACGCTCTTTTGTTTAAATTAAAGAGGACACATTGGCCTGTGGTCTAAATGAAACATCTGTGCTGTGCTTTGGTCCCAGTGACATCACTAATTCGCTTGTGATAATAAAAAAATGGCGGACCTGTGCAAAAGTTTTGCTCGAGGCGGGGGGTGAAGTCCATGGGTGAAGATACCAGGGGAGGGGAGGGGAATTTTTTTTTACCAGAATCCCACTGATGTCACAAAGAGCAAATTTCAAACTGAGCTTTTTTCTCTGTGTTGTAAGACTTATGCAGACCACAAACAAAGGACTGGATGGGTTTATTTCACATTTTGTGGGTCGGTAGACACTCAGGTTACCCAAATATATGTTCTAAAACACTGTAGAAGTGGATTTTTCATAATATGTCCCCTTTAAAAGTGCACACGTTTCTGCTCCACTTTACAACTAAAGAATATCAACACATCTTTGTGGTGCAATGATGAGAACGTAACCTTTCTCTGAGTATGCATTAAGCAAACAGAAATGCAATTTTTCATCCTGTTTGCTACATGTCCTTCCATCTTTTGTGGTTTCACTGTTCTTTTTTTAATATAAATAGGACATTTTGTTCACCTCTATTAGCACCTCCATCTGTACGTTCAGTTAAACAAACGTCTCACATTGAATTATGCCTACATTCGCATTCCGTTTGCAGACTTTCTTATATTCAGGTACATTTGTTTGGAAACTGCCTCTGGATTACTTAATGTCATGAAAAGTGAAAAAGTGACATGAAATGTGGAGTTATAGAAACATGGGACATCAATTAAAGTGTAACTGGGAGATATCCCGTTATTAAATAAAAGACACTTTAGTCCTATTGTTTTTTAAAACAGCTTGTGTGTGCCTCCGAATGAAGGATTTTATTTTTCCTTTACCCTTTTCTTTTTCTTTCATAAAAAAAAAACCCTGTTTTGATATGGAGATCTGCTGCTTCTCACTGTGAATCTCTGGGTTTGCTGCTCCACTTGGCACCTCCTGCCTCTTAGATGTGGAGAGCTAAAAATAGAGGCGATGCACACTGGTGCAACGTCATTCCTCCCAACACACACACATGCATGCACACACCCACACACACACACATAAAAGTCTAGCAGGCTTCCAGACTGCAGAGTGGAACCAGGATAGAAAAATCAAAACAGTAATATTTGTTCAGACGGAAAGATGCACAGTGAACATTATCTCCACAGATGATGATGCATTAGTGTGTTCCAGTCTATATTTGCTATATTGATTTGCTCTCTGAACAGATACACGTGTTTCTGCTCTGTCCTTTATGACTCCTTTATGAAGGCGCTGGAGAGGCTTTGTCGATTAAAATGCACCACCATGACTCACTGTGCTGGAAATCAATCTTCTAAAAGCTTCTTTTATAAAGCTTTTAGAGCTGACCATTTAATATTTAGAACACACTCGTAAGCCTGATGTGAAGCTCAATATACTGCATGTTGCTAAATGTTTGTGAACAAGCTTTTTCTACTGATAACTCTGTAAGGAAATGCTGTGCTTCTGACTTTTTGTAAAGTTGGTTATAACCCCTAATGGAGATATATGTCATTATAAATTATGCTTGGTGTTATTACAATCTTAGAAATGATTTAGCTTGGCCTAAAAGTTTATTGCAATAAGTCCCTGTCGTATTCAAATCCAGTCTCTTGAAAGAAATCTACTTTAAACACATTATTACATTTAATGACCTCACGCAGCACCACAGAAATACATTTATAGTATACAAATCATCATTTTTCTTCAAATTAAATGTTTATGTTTTCAGTTAAACCAATGTAAGGTGTAAAGTCACCCCATAATGTCAAACCTTTATATTAGGCTAACTGGATAAAGGATAAAGGAGACTTTCTTGTTTTTTTTTTTAACGTCCTTGTGCTAAGCTAGTTTGCTGATGTTAGCTTCAATTAAAGCAGAATAGTGACCTATTCTTTAGCACATGATAATTAGTTTGCACAGTAAGTCTACTTTATTGCATTTTGGTAAAGTTGAGCGACTGTTATTACTTTTTCTTTTCATTTCTTTTCTAATTAAAGCAGAAGCGTTTTTCTGGCTCTCAGTTGCCAATGATATTAGATCCTACTGTCACTTCCCATAATTCAACTTGGTATTGTATGTCTCTAAACTCTCACTTCTTAGTAACAAATAGAGACTGTTTATGGAATTGATTAAGCCTCTTAATTTCAAAGGTAAAACCAATATGGAAGTGCCTTAAACCTGCATTTGTCCTATTGGAAAGTAGGGTCCAACTCTACTGGTTGCTATATTCTGATTTTATGTCAGTCATTAAGAAAATTAACTTTTTCCCAATGTCCAAAATTGCAAGTTTCAAGTCTTCCTTAGCAGTAAAATATCTGTTTTGTCAATGATGATCTCATGTAGAGAATGGTAGGCTTCAGGGTGTTGCTACCTGTGTTTCTGTTTTAGGCTAATATTAGCAGCGACAGAGATGCAGAATGATAATAGCACAGACTGAAATGTAGGTCACTTTGGATGTTTTAATTCAAGGGGTATAATTGGTTAAGAACTCAAGCTATTTTTTGAAATCTTCCAGCCCTGACAGCTCTGTCTTCCTCCCACTCTGTTCCATTTTGCCTTTTTATAACATAGCTAACTCTTTAAAAATTTAAACAGGCTTCTGATGCAACCCCAGTGACTCTGTTTGTGTGAGACAGGGGTTTAAACACACTTCATATCAATGATTTAAGTGCCTATGAAGGTCCAGCACTGAGTTCATTATCTCTTTGTAACATGACATGTTTTCCTGGAACATACTACTCCAGAGTCAGAAAGAAAAATGATGCAGGAAATCCTCATGAATAAACATATTTGTACTTGATTGATGTCAGTTATGATCCTGTAGGCTACTGCAGGTGCATTTTGTCATCTGTTGAGAAAGACAACAAATAAGGCAGCCTACTGTCAGGCTCATTGCAGTTATCTGGGGGGGAAATCACACAGACATCACATTACCTGGTACATGGAGATCATTCTATAAGTATGGCTGAGTGGTGATCAAATTGGAACTGATTGTTAATTGATATAAAAATACAGAATCTATGGGGACTGATAACGGTGCATGTTTTTTTTTTTAAATTTAAATAAAGGCATCTTATTCTACTAGGCTATAGCCTTTTTTTTTTCTATGTGAAAAAATATCAAATATGCAATATTGTAGGTTAGTTTTATCACTCACGCATTGCCCACGTAGATCCTCGGGTAAACCTCGTGGAAGTGTTTTGTCGGCCAGCTGTAAAAGCCGCAGTCGTCCGTCAACAGATCATTGAGTTGCTGGAGAGTCACCTCGAAGCTCGACATGTCGAATCCGTCCTGAGCCGCTGCTACCTTCACCTGTTGGTTGTGTTTATTCTTCATAGCAGTTCCAGCAGACAGTGTGTGGTGAATGTGACAGACAGGTGTTGGTTTACCCACCCGACGATTGGCTGCAGCTCTCCGGGTCGCCAGCAGCTCTGCTCAGTGTTGTGAAAACAACCCGGATACGCAGGGCCGGCCCGGGCTTTTCTATGGGCAGTGGTTCCCATAAAAGGGGGACCCAAAGACACAACTTCACTTCTTCATAAGCCAAAGTTTGACTTCAGAAGTATTGTAAGAAACATCCAACTAATGGCAACTGTAGGCTAAGTGTTTCTTTCATGTTTTTTTTGTGCAAGAATTTTATCAAGCCCTCCCAACCAATAGAATTGTGATTTTTTTTTTTTTTTTTTTTTTTAAAGGTTTCATCCACTTATCCACTTTCACCCTGCACATTTTTACAATAGGCCCATATATTATTATTTTTCTTGATTTCTTCACAATTTCTGGAATTAATCAATTGTTTAATCTATTGGCAGAAAATGAATAATGGGACACTGGTTTATGTCAGTATAGAAGGTGAAACTGAACTCTCATACCTGAAGCTCATCCCAACTCTTCCTGTCTCTCTTTTGCTTTGCTATCAATAAAAACAAAAGGCCAAAAAGTAATATTTTAAAGAAAATGAATGAGTACATTTCTCAAATAGTGAAAAACATAATGGTGTTTATGCACTATCACCTGTAGTGTAACAAAGAGAGTAATAGGGCAGACAGGAACATTTGGGCAGAAATGTAAAACTCTGATCATTCAAAAACAACATTCCTGACACTGTTTTACTTTGCAACACACTCTCTCTCTCTCTCTCTCGACTGTCTTTCTAGAAACAACACACAAACACAAAACTCAGTTTTGAGAGCTTTATGCATTTATGTTTCCTCAAACTTGTTTTTACATGTATCAACAATCTGGCCCCTGAACCTCTCTCCAGATATGTTCAAAAACAGGACGGAAACAGGGTAACAAAAAGCACTGTGAATGGAAACTGTAGCATACAACATCGTAGATCTACGTTTGGTCAATCAGCCTTCTCCATCAAAGGCTGTAAACTCTGGAACACATTACCACCTGAAATAAAATTAATCTCGGACTTAAAATCTTTTACAAAAAAGGTGAAATGCTGGCTCAAAGCAAGCCAGAGCTATACCCACTTTTAAATAGTATCTTCAAACTTTATTTTAAACTGGTTTATAGCATTTGTATTGTTGTACATGTATTTTAATGTATCCTCATATCGTGTTATGGGGTTTTATGTAACTGAATTTTGTACATTTTAATCTGTTTGTTTACACAAAGGCCCAAATGGGGACACGAGTTGGAAAATAACCATAGCTATATACTCTTTATGCAGCACATCAGTTTCATGCTTTGTATTGAAATTATGTTAAATTGCATTGTCCCTATTAAATAAATAAATTCAAACACAAATGTATTTGCAAGAGATGTTTTTTAATAGGCATACAACTTATAGAACTATTGCATTATAAAGCCATCACTTTAAAATGCTTTCAAGAAAGCGTAATAAAATCTAAAGTGCAAATGCTGCAGTCTGTCATCGGATTGTATATAAGGCAAAAACAAATATTTACTAAATTTATGGCCCAAAATAAATTCACTTCATAATGCCAGACCAGCTGGAAACATCTGGGGGAATGTTTGATTCTTCTAAAGGAAGTTAACAAGCCAGACTGAAGACTGAATTACAGAATAAACCTTTAGGCTAACATGGCTGCTGCTGTCCCTTTCTAAAAATGTCTTACACTGCTCAATACAGTATTTACCATGATGGTGAATGTGAATTTGATCTGTGAGGTCAATGTTTGGTGGCCAAAAGTTGTTTCAAAAGTCAACGATTCCTGTGCAACTCCAACTTATTTTTCCCTTCTGCAAGCCCATAATGGCAAACACTTTGAAATGATAATGTTTGCCTAAGAAAACATAAATGTAAAACATGCTAATCTGTAGGCAATAGAAGCTTTGAGAAAATACGACCCTCAGAGTCAAGCAACCTGTCTCAACCTTTAGCACATGTTGGCGGCCCGGCAGCGCAGGACTTTCAGGAAGCTATCGATCTTGTGGGAGTCCCGGCGGAAACAGGACAACAGGAAATGAAAATTGGTAAGTTTGGTTATCTTGTCTTGGCCGATGTCATTGCCTCCTCTGTAGGGCAGAAAGGAGATGCTCTGAGCCCCTGGACCCATCTGGAAGAGAAACTCATTTACATTTAATTATTTTGAACCGAAGCAAAAAGAAAAATGGTTGAAGGGATTTTCTTCTAACTCTTGCATACCTTGCCAGAGAGAATATCCAGGCCGTCTCCCAGACTCTTGGAGTGCTCCTGAAGCTGCTGGATCTTGTTGGATATGCTGTTGTGGGCTGGGTGGGGAAGGTCGTTAGCAGAGTTGGAGAGGACCACCAGGGGGTCTTTCCAGGCCTTGAGAAGGGAACGAGCCAATGAGAGCAGATCTGACTCCTGGGGAGAAATTTAAAAAATTGACACTGTTTAGTACATAAAATGGCTAATTTGACAGTTTTGCAGATTTAAAATTCCCAACAAAGAGTATCTTCCAAGGGTCTTTTAATTCCAGCATTGTGCCTACAGAGGGCAGTAAGTGTAACCAATTCCTGAAACTGAAATACATTTCCCCTTGTTGACACATTTTCAAGTCACAGTTCCCAAACTATTTCTGTCAATGAGATCTTACTAAACTCATTAAAGCTCCTGTGAAGAGATGTTTTCTGGTTTTGAAACAGGAAAAAAATGAAAGCCACTTTTAGACTGACAAAGCAAACAAGACCATTAGTGTCAAATCTGACTATTTCTGTATTATTATAATGAATGCCTGAAAACCCTGCTGCAGTGTAGGTGTCAAAAGAAGTGAAAAACAGCGCGCTTTTAAAACATCCAGTTTTATTTTTATTTTTTTTACATTTTTAGTGTTCAATGATAAAAGTTTTCAATGACTGATACATTTGATTGTAAAAACAAAACAAAAGATGGATGATTTTTTTTTGTATTCGTTTGTTTGTTTGTTAAAAAAGACTGCTTACATGCTGGGGACTAAATAAACAATTGTAAGATGTGCAACTTTGTCCCCAGAAGGCGCCAAAAATCACCTCAAGCCTGTTTGTTTGGAAATATAGGAAACCAGAGACATGACGCGCTGATCAAAGAGGCAGAAAGAATATTCAAGAGGTAATGGAAGAACATCAGTAATACCAGTCAAAGCAAAGGATAAGAACGATTTAAAAAAAAATGCAGATACAGTCACTTACGGATACTTGAAGGGCTTGCTCCTTATCGTTGGGCGTCTGCAGGGACGATGTGTGGCACATTGAGGGGCGCGGCATGATCACCCGGCCTATAGGCGGGAAATGAGAGTCCTGCTAGGGAGACGTGATTGTATTTAAAAACCACAATTAAATGCTAACCTGGTCATAAAATATTTCACTGTGAATATAGCAGAATTTAGAATTAAAAACATCTTTTCTAAGGTAAAGTATTTTCAAGGTTTTATCCAAACACCAATTAAAAAATGCAGTAAAGCTTTATGTAATCATTTTCACACACACACACACACACACACACACACACACACACACACACACACACACACACACACACTTAAAGTCAGGAACTGACCAGCTCGTGTGAAAGTATGGTGCTGAGGGAGTGCAGCGTGTCAGAGCCCTGAGAGGCTCGGTCCAGCAGGTCACCGACTGGGACAGCACTGCACACGGCAGCCATATACAACAGTGTGGAGCCTGGGGAAATGATGGAGATTATACACAGTTTTCATGTTAGTCAAGTCAGCTGTATTTGTAGAGAAAAAATCACATATAGAGGCCATATACTGTACATCAAAAACAGCAGCAGCAAAGCTATTGAGAACTAAGATATAAATACTTAACCCACTTAAACAATACAAGTGTTGTTGCTGTGACAGCCAATCAGGTGAATAGATTTCAATTTTGTTTCTGTCTTGCTTTACTACAGCTTTACTACCGTTTAATACCTCCCCCCACACACACACACATGTCTTGGGAATTTTAATATTAAATGTCATAGATGCTACCATGAAGAAATGTAGTAAAATTAGCTGAGTGAATTTCATTGAATAGGTTCAGGTTATTAGAATAAGCTTACTAGCATCCATCACTTGTTGTTAATTACACCACATATTCATGCAACCATCAGCACTCCCTCCAAACATCATGCATGCTCCCAATGCAGTGGCCTATATGACCCCCACAGTCACCTGCCCCTCAGTTTAAAAAACACTTGGCCAACCTCACAAATCAATTTGAACAAATTTACAACCAAATAACGTTGCAGAATAAACATCTTCTTAATGTCTTTTCTTACTGGTTTTACTATTTCTATCTTCTTTTACTTCTTACTGTCCTTTTATTTATGCTTATCTCGTATTTATGCTCTTATTTTAACTCCTCTTATGTTTTAACTTGGTCATTTCTTATCTTACTTAGGCTACTTTGTCTATTTATGTTTTATATTTATATTTACTTTTTATTTTTATTGATATTATAGTTTTTTTTATCCTTTAACCACTTACCCGCTCTTACCTTCTTATTGCTGTTATCTTTTTATTTGCTTTTAGCTCTTTTAGTTTTTTACATCTTTTTAAATCTTTGGTCCTCTTGGTCTCAGCTCATGTTGTTGGGTTCTTGTTTTTCCTATATATATCTGTTGGGTATCGTACACTATGGGTTCTTTTCTGTTGAATTGTATTTAATTATTTTTAGTATTTTGCATTTGTTATGTTCTTGCTGTTGTTTATGTTCTTCTGTGTTTGGTTTAGTTTGCTTTGTTCTTGTTTTTGCTGTTTGTCAAAGCACTTTGTAAACCTGTGCTATATAAATAAAGTTATTATTATTATTATTATTATTATTATTTCTGTAACATTTATTCAACTCTGCAAGACTTTAATTATGCCAATATTGGTTCTAGTAATCACACAATGGTTTAAATTCCTGATTTGAATGTGAAAATCTACAATTTTTTTTATATTAGTGTTATAATGGCATTTCACCAATCTAAGACAGACATGCACATATAATACTTAAATAAATAAACTAAAGAAGCTCATCTAAGTTCATCTCACCCGACATGAAGAGCTTCCCAGTCTTGTTTTTTCTGTTAGCCATCTCTCGTCTTTTGTTTGTCTCTGTCTTAAACTCTCTTTCCTTCCAGCATGTCTTTCCTGTTTTATAGCTCCTTGTCTACCATAGTTTGGTTATGCAGCAGAGTGGGAGCTGATTGACTGGAACTTTGAGTCCATAATGAGAAACATGGTCAAGCAGTTTGAATGGATGCAACAGGAGACACTCGCAGGTTCATGAATTCATTGTGCCTGACTTGTGTTGGTGGTGGTTGCAGAGGGGTTGAGGGAGCAAAGACATGGAAAAAGTTCCTTCCAGTTCTTAATTAGATAAATAGATATAAACACTGACATAGACGCGTGTCTACAGTACATCATCATGGGTTCATCCAGAAATGTGCATGGTATATTTCCCCACACAAGATAGTATTTTTTCTGAGTCATTTTTTGTAACTCCATAAACATAAATTATATAAGACCCCTTTATCACAAAATTGTATAATATGACATGTTGTGACTCACATTGGGCTTCTGATTTTGTTTTAACAACCCTTTTCCAGTTGTGTAGAGCAGGTGAAAAATGAGTGGACGGACAGAGGAGGGATCTCAATGGGGACACCTGGTGGACAAAGTTTTTTTCAGGCCGGCCTAACTAGGACAATGCAGGACGGTTTAAAGAGAATACGTTCAGAAAACATGTAAAGATGTGCAAGCTCAACGAAATGTTAAAACGTCTTGGTCCACATCAAGACTGTGGCAGTGATTAGCTGACAGCTTGGTCTGATTATATTGTCACACTGACAGAGAATAGAGGTTGAAGCTTAAAGTTGATCTACTCATTGAGGACTTACAGTATATTTGTAGTAGTAGTTTTGGAGGAAATGTTGTTGTAGTTTATGGTAAAGCCTCACAGAAACAGAATTCTTATAGCCTACCAGTTACTCATGTATTGACAAAAAAACAACTTTTTTATGTGGTTTATTTTTCATTTTTTTACCCATGTGTCTTTTTTCAGCAGCATGCTGAGGATGGAAACTCCATTGCTGTTATAAATCGTGCTGCTATGTTTTAGGTCATAATGATGATTTATTTTAAGAATATTAAGTTTTATTTATCCTTTTATCACTTCACAGCTCATCAGTTATTGAAGAAACAACCAAGAGTACAAATCTAAAGGATGGTTGGGGCATTTCTCAGGTTAAAAAAACAGATATTTGATTACTCCTTATCTACTGTTGGCATCCGCTAGTGATGTTAACATTTCTATCTCTATTAGGCTATCATTACACGTTGATAGGAATTCATGCCTTTCCTTGTGTGTTGTATGAAACTGAATTAGTAATGTTAGCAGTCAGCCACTTCTCAGCTAACAATAAAACAAGCTGTTGGCTGAATGCAAACAGTAAAGACACTTAGACAGTAAAATATTGGATTAAAAAAAGGTAATTTTTACTAAAAGTGTGACCCTGTCAATCCAAAATCTTTGAACTCTTGAACATTCCAAATTTCTTCCATAAAGAAAGGAAACATCTATCTTTGAGTTTGTCCTTTTTTCTGTAAGAAAACTATTATTCTTTATTCATGGTTGTTGTTATTGGGATTATGTCCTCATTATTACATTCTCACATCGTAGGAAAATGTTAAAAGCAACATATTTTTCACATCCAATATTTATTTTCTGCTGACCTTATTCAAAAAATATAGCTGAAGCAGATCTTTTTCAATTTGCAACAAGCTGGGCTTGAACATTAGATGGAGGCCATATAACACAATATTGCCCATGTGGTAATATGGTGTGTAATATTTCATTGTTCTTGGCTGTTTATGTAGAAAGCAAGTGGTAACCCAATTTGTCGAAAAATGAAGCCAATGCAGAGGTGAAAAAAACTGCAGTTCCTTGAGTGTTCACTTGAGGCTGGCTGCAAAAGTCAAGGAATCCCCATTGTCCCATTTGGGGGGGGGGGGGGGGGGGGGGGTGATTTCACGTTCACACATGTTAGCAGGCCTAACATGTGTGACCTACAGGCTGACTTTGAAGGCTCCTCTCATTTTCGGGTATCCCCTCCGTGTGTGGCACAATGTCACAATGTCACAATGTCACATACGCACACACACGCACACACACACACACACGCACACACACACAAAACATTTTTTTTTACTGCAAGAAATCATGTTGTCAGAAAACAGGTTGATGTTGCTGGTTTGTCTTGTAAACAAAAAAAGAGGGTGTGTTTGTGTGTTTTTGTTGTTTATACATGTTGAATGGTGTTGATTGTGCAAAGTCAGCATGAAGCCTGAGGATATCACAAGAAACCTGCAAATACAGAGATAATCAGGGAAATGCAGGCAGAATCAACAGGCGGCAGGAGCTGTATTTCATTTTTTTTATTGGCTGAAACACATTAACATTGCCGCAGTACACCACAAAGAGCAAGACATGCGTGTTACATGTGCAAAGCCCCTCCGCTTCTCTCTTAACTCTCTATAGATCTGTTTAACCCTCATGGAATCTCAAACTGGTTTACCCTACCTAAAACATCTTCAGCCTTCTTTTCTCTTTCTTTCCTTCCCATCCCCCATTTTGTCTTTCAGCTCCTGGCTGTGTGTGTGTGCACATACCATGAGCACACACATGCACACACATGCACACACACTCGTAAAGAAATGCTAACACACCCCCTTTCAGTGAGATCACATCCACCACATAGCCCCCCTTTGGCATTTTCTGCTGATTCCTGCACACACCTAGACACTTTTCCAGTTGTCTACCTCAGGACCACATCCCTCGTCTGCAGCTAGGTAGGTATAAATGGAATTGTTTCATGAATTTAATCTCAAATGGTAGATTTTGCACAGATATACACTCATGTTACTTAAAAGTACATGGTGTTCCCTCTGGTCTCTGAGCACATGGGCTGCAGGGAGGTGTGTACTGGGCTTCACATGGACACCAATGCAATTGGCTTTACAGAGAAACATTTCTGTTGATCCAAAACTGTTTTTTTATTTACATTAAACTGAAGGTAAACATAGGCTATTTAATACAACTTTTTTTTTATCTTTCTTTCACTATTTCTTTCACTAGTTTCTGTTCAAACAGAATTTATGTATGAGAGAGCATTAATTCTGCGAGGGAGGCTCAAAGAGGAGTTTTTTCCGTGCAGGAAGTTGGGGTAATTGGTTGACATTTGATGCTAATGTAATTAAGGCTCATCATACTTTTTCCACAAGGCTATTAGGAATATTAACGAGTACTAATTTAGGAAACAGCAGAGGCCAGTTAATGTAGGCTAGTAGGTTTATATTAAGCCTTTCCGTCAGAGGTTAAAGTGTTTGTTGAAAAAAGTTCTTGTTCCGCTTTTGGCCGCGGTTACTCAGCAGTCTGCCAACGCTCAGGAACTTCATATCCCATAAGTCATAGGGCGCGTGCAGTTCTATAGAGCTGCAGGTGTGTAGCGGACTGGTAGAGCTGAGGACAGAAAAGGGCCAAGTGAGACACAATGAAAGCCTGTTAAATAATAAGCTAAGTAAGTATGCAAAGTTAGCAATTTAAGTCTGTTTTAAAAGGGGATAAAATAATTTCAGAACTAGCCTAGTCGTATATTTACACAGTTTTTTGCTCACAGTGCTGACTTTCCGGTCTTTTTCTGCGTATGAAGCGACTCTAGCAGTTTGTATGCGCAGCAGAAAGCTTGTTGCATAACATCAGGAGCGCTACACTGTGACATTACACCAGAGTCAGAGAGGTGTCGCAGTGATAATGGGGGTTAATCTTCGGTCCTAACTAGTTCTTACAGCTGTTTAGGAAATCACAAAAGTCTACTTCATATAGGCTAAGTCACAAAGAGTCCAGCTTGTTGTTGCAGAATTGCATAAACGTTTGCTACAACCTGAACCCTGATATTTTCCAAACATTAGAAGAATGGCTGATTGAATGTATTTTTGGATAAAATGTTAGCCTTTCTCATGCTAAGTGAAAGTTATTATCAATCCTTTGTCATTAGTTCTGTCTAGTGGCCTTCAGCTTTTGTGGACCTTTATGGAAAGGCTCACAGTGGGTCTTAAGTAGCCTATCTTAACATTCTATCTGACAAATAAAAATCAAAGATAGCAACAGTGTATTGCAGTTGTCTGTCATAAATAAGGCTTAAACTATTTTGCATTTAACCGATAAGTTTGCAACTTAAAAAAAAAAAAAGTGATGTAGTCTAGTTCCAGCCTCTGAAATATGGAATTTTATATTTTTCTAGCGTTAATAAGTTATTTGAATCCCTACTTCAGACTTTTCCAGGGTATTTTTCAAAGTTAAAAAGTTCTGAAAGTGACCTTGCAAACACTAGTTACCACAGTACAAGGACATATGGCTCATAGTAGACTCTGCTCCTACTTTTGGATGCATCCATACAATGAAAAGTCGTCACAGTGATACAATAACTTGAATTACTTTTATTACTGATTATAAAATAAATCCATAAATCCAACGAAAAATATCCCCTGGCTTAGTTTAGCCTTAAAACGTGTTGCTGCTTGACATTGTCTAACCTTTGCAGCATGGCTGCCATGTGCTATGAGAGAGCTCAAGCAGCAAGATGCTGGAACCTGTTGCGCAAAACTGCCACTAGATGGCACAACTGAACGGATGCATGACATGTTGGGAGGACTGACAGTCATTATGATACGCACAATTATTTTATTATTTTTTTCTGCAAGTTGTGGAAGGGCCGTCACATTTTTTATGTCCTCAGTTTTTGTAGTAATTGTTAAGCTTACGTTTGAAGTTTTAAATTGCTTTTCCATGTCAGAGCAGTACAGGCTAAGTGGAGCCCCCATGGTGTTTGGGTAGTACTTGTAACAAACCACAAGATGACTCTGCCATCAGTAAGAACTGAATGTCCAACATCCCCTCCTTTTGTCCTTGTTTTTCAATCTTCCGCCTTTGTACTTCAGTTTGTACTTCAGTTTAGGTCACTGCCCCTTCAACCTTCAACCTTCACCCCCCCCCCATACAACCCTCCCATCCCTGCCCGTTACCACTGTGTACACGCGTGTGCTGGCCTGTCACATGTTTATCTCCTCCCACCTCCTCCTGTGAGCCCTCCCCTTTAACCAACTCAACTCCACTGTCTCTCTCTCTCTCTCTCTGTCTCTGTCTCTACTGGTGGCTCTGGGATCCAAAGGCGTTTGGAGGACAGGAACAGGACAGGGCACTCACACTCTACACCACCAACAGCACCACCACAGACATGTCGGACTCAGAGACCGCCGCCGCCCCAGCAGAGGCCCCCGTCCCCGCTGCATGTGCCAGCATCAAGGCTGACCTGGACAAATGGTAGGTGACTGTGTGCATGTGGCAATGCAGAAGAAAAAAAGTGTACATTTGAATATGTTATTCATCATGACACCAAACTCCAGCAGTCAGTCCTTGTTCCAAAAGTTCTCCTCCTGCAGGAAGAGTTGCCTTCAGTCATTTATAATTTACTGATATGCGAAACAGCTGAAAGTGCTGAGCAAAGAATGGATGATTTGACTCATTTGCAAAACTTTTTAACCTTACCGCAAGAACCAGTCTTAAAACAAATCATTCTTAAAGTCCAGAATTTGATTTAATCTTGCACGGGTGTAATGGTGGTGGAATTAGCAGCATCCTAAGATGCGCCATGTTAAAATGGAGCCTTTTCAGAGGTGGCTGTCGTGAGCGCTTAAACCACCAATAGTAAATGAATTCTAGCATGAGGAAATGCAGCTCAATTCAACTACTAGCGGGTTGGGGGTAAAGGTTAGGAAAACTCTGGGTACCCTGCATAGGACACAGCGATTTTGCGATTAATGATGGGCGACAGTGGGGTGATGTTTGATGCTCATCTGTTCGCATGGATGGAGGCTGGGAATCTGCTTACGTCACTAGCCTCCCCCTACCCAGAATACCTTGCGATACCCAAAAAAATCTGCACTGCTTCTCTTCGCTGACTGCTATCAATGATCAGGGACAGTGGTGACATTGTTGGGGATTTTGATGTCTTATTTCATAACAGTTCTCTGCGGTTGCAGCTTATAGCCAAGTGCGCTAAGGGTGCACATGTTCTTGCACATCAACCCTCCACACCTCTAGTGCATGCTCTTTAGTGCATGGTGGCTAAGATGGAGGTTAAACTCAATAAACGAATTATTATGTGCAACTGCTTACATCTTTGAACACCAAGTAATTACATATTGTAATCTTGCTTCTTTTTTTTTGCCTAAATTTGTGCTGAAAACAAGCATTTCTGATAGTAAAGGCGGCAAAGTCTGTTCCAGTCAGAATGTCAGGTTGTGATAAGGTGGCAGTAAATGTGTGAAGCATTTAGATAAGATTGCAGGTTGAGCAGCAGGAGGAGGAGGGAGGGCAGGCAGGCAGAGAAAGGCCTGGCTGGCCTCATAATGTGCCAACTTTGTCACCACTTTACTTTATATATACTGTATAAGCTTAGGACACTCAAGGATCCATTTAAGCTTTAAATTAGTTTGTAATTAAAATATTTCTTTGTTTAGGTTCTTATGAATGTAAATGATCTGCCATTGATACATAACTCAAACTGCAGTCTGCTCATCTTATGTGTTCAGATACAGTAAGGGGCAATTTATGACACCTTGTTAAAGTGCAAATAGTTCTTTACTGGGAACACTCTATAGGGTGCTTCAAAGCACAGTGCAACCTGTCTATGGTCAGGCAGTCGTAAGATACGTTTAATATTTCAACTAACTGATATTGCAGGTAAGTCTGCTAGTAACACATTTAACGGAGGAGCCATTACTTTTAATGAGTTTTAACTTTTAACCGGTGATTGTTTGAACGATCACTTTCCCCACCTTAGCATTGTACTTCTCTAGCACAGTCTGAAAACAATGGACAATTAAAAAAAAAAAAAAAAAAAAAAAACATTATTGAAGCATTTGAACCAAAGATAGCATCTTTGGGGGGTTGTGCTAGGTGTGGCTAACACAGCCTGCAGATACAAGAATGCAGTAGAGGTTAAGAACTGCCTACATGGGTTTGGTAATCTCTTTTTTTCACTTTAAAAAAAAACAACGCCTTCTTCAAGACATATCAGTTAACTTTATAAGATGAAAATTCATTTTTTTCTGCATGAGAAATGTATTGTGTAGTCATTAACCTCTACATTAGGTATTGCCATTTTTTTAAGTCTTTCGATTTTGCTGGCAATGGGTCAAGGTGGACAGTTGGACTTCCATAAAGGTGGACATGTTGGTTAGTATGAAATCGAACTGTCTTGAATAATTTAAATCCAGCCTATAAGATAGATGTTCTATTAATATGTCTGCTTAAAGGGAAGTGTTCAGATTTCAAATGATCAGCTCCTCTCTTGTCTCTCTGCATGTGGTCACTTATGTGCTGAATGGTCCTATGTATTACCAGTGCCCTTCTTGCCAGTCTGGGCCTTTCATTTTATTCCAACCCACCCTGCTCCAAGCCAGCAGATGCAACATGGCTGACAGTGTAATGAATACCATAACCCCTATGTATTTATAGACGTGTGTACGACTCAAGACTGTATGTTGCAGGATACCATGACATGTTCCCTGTCATAGATCATGTTACGGCTCCACCTGACACTTCTTTTTAAACAGACCAGCTAAATGTGCAACAGCCTCACATTCACACTCAAACCAGAGACTCCTGGAGGCGGCCATGTTGGATTTAAGCCTTAATGTTGTAGTGATAAATCCTGACCTACAGGGAAAGTCAAAACACGTTTATTAATCATAGACTACTATATAATTTTAGCACAAGCGTTGTTAAAATAATTTTTATCTTGTAATACACTTTTCTTTTAGATAGAAGTGGTTTATGACCTTGCCAAGGCCATACTAGTATTCTAATTGTACTTTGACACCTGCAATTAAACAAAGTGAAGGTCTTATAATTTGATAAGCATTCAATTATGCCTGATTCCTGCTGTAATAGTTTCTAAACCTGATCTCTAACATCTTTGTGTTTTTCTCATAAAGTTTGAAAACTATTTTTAGTCATTTGTCTGTCTCAATACAATTAATTTTTAATGCTATCTACGCACAGGTGAATAATGAATTGCACTGCACACATTTCAGATTGTTTTGAGTACTTTACAATATTATATTACTCTTGTCTCAGACCTTGCTTTGTGCACAGACCGTATTGTTTGAAGATGCAAACAAATACTTATTAAAATAAACCTTTTAAATAATGTCACCTAATTCATACCAGTTGTTTTGCTATACTTGGTGTTAGAAGCAAAATTTATACTAGATGAAGTTTTTTTTTTTATAGTGTTTGTTTGCAGACACACAGCAGGGAACGGTTAATCAATGAACACACACAAACATGTTTAATGCCCATTATGTGACCTGTTCAGCTGTCAGCTCTGCTAATATTTACCTTGAACAATATGCCGCAAACCCCTATAGCTAACATGTTAGTTAATAGTAAGCCTATGTACTTTGAAACTCTTTCACAAGAGTTTAACATAAGCACACAGACCCTACCCCCTTCCTTGGTCCTCATCATACACACACACATACACACTCTCTCTCTCTCGCTCTCGCTCTCGCTCTCTCTCTCTCTCTCGCTCTGTTAAGGATTGACCTACAGTTGCATGCGCAGACAGACATGTACATTCTTGCCAGTGGACACCGTGCTGGTTTTCATTGTGGAATTTGGTGACAGGGCAAAAGTCAGTAATCTGAGTGCTGAGCTGTAGGTGTGTCCGTCTGTCACTCCTGCCTCTCAACCCACCATGCTGCACCATCTTTTAAGGAGTTCTGGTCAGTACTTATTAATAGGATTAAGATAATAATTCTGAGTAGAAGTAAAGACAACAAAATGTTCATCCTCATTCAAATCTGCATGATATTAAGAGGAAGGCCCCTCTACCAGAATGTGCTTTTTCTGAATAGGATACTATTACATTTAACTCTTGAGTTTTTTTATTTTCTCAAAAATAATATCCGGTGAGCTCTGAAAACCCTGAGGGGGAGTTGATAACTGTTACCAGGTTTTCACTTCAAAATGGAGCAAATTGTTACACAAACTGAGATGGTTCAAAGGTTGAAGTAAATGTGAGCTGATAATGGGCATGTCACAAAGACATATATCCTTTATGAACCAAAGTATGTTTTAAGATTTCCCAATTTCAAACATTTATTTTACAGAACATATAATGCAGAACACAGTGATGGATGTATTGACAAAAGGAATGAAGTTCTCATAATTAGTCAAACAAAGAACACCACTGCAAGGTTATCAACACTCAATTTTAAATATTATCTAGTGTCATATGCCTACAGTACGATGAAATGCTTGTGCAGAATCAGCATAGAAAAGGTGAATTGGTTATGTAATCCCAGCTCAAAAATTCAATACATTAGCTGTTATATCATTATCAATGAAGCTTCACTCTCTTTAAGATCCATTATCACTCACACTCTAGAAATATAGTTTACTACAGTATATGAGCGATGGCTATTGATCTCTTTTAGTTTGGTTGTGTATGTTTGTGAAAGTTACAAATTAGTAGAGGAGTCTTTGAGGTTTCTAAAAATACCTTCAGTTTGTGTTTGCAACCTTGTGGGTTTCTTATAAATGTAATGAAGAATTGCTTAGCTCTGGGACTTGGTAGCTGTTTCAGTACATAAAAGGCACTAACTGGGCCGACATAGGTCCCATTAACCCTTGCAGCTGCTTGAGGCAGTGTTTCTAAACCTGGTAGTAACCAGTAAAAACAGTCTTTAAATTTTTCAGACTGCTAGTAATAGCCACTGGTGATGTGGAACCCCCAGTAGACATTCTATTTTTTACAAGGTGTCAAACTCGTGAAAATCTCCCTGAAGATGCCCAGGAATACTTTTATTGATTCTTTTGTGCCTCCCACCAAATGATGATACTGCACACGCTCCTTAATCACATGACCTGTGGGCTAGTGTTTGGCCTCTACATCATCCTGTACTTGTGCACCTGCTCATTGATTTATTATGCATGTTTGTCCCAGAGGGCAGACTACAGCGAGCCCAGTCTAAATAATTCAGATATCATTTCCTGATTGTGTCCAACACAGGACGAGGATGCCCCCTCTCCCCCCCCCCCCTTCACTTCCTTCCTTATTAACTGAACATTAGCTTTTGTTTCATATAATGTAAAGAGGGAATGTAGTCTGGATTTTTCCAACGTGTTCAATCCTTTATTTAGCCTTGTCCCTTGTAGGCATGGCGATCCAGCTTTGCCCCTTGACCTCTAAAGATGACCCAGCTCATACCCTTTCTCCCGGGAGATTGCGTGACCAATGAGATGGTGATGATGTCATTTGCTCTTCTCCCTCCTCTGCCTGTACAAGCCCTGATGCTTTCTTTAATCCCCCTGCGTGCACTCTCAATAAATGTGTCATCATATATCCATCTGCTTTTATTTGAAACTATTGAGTTCAACCTTATTTTAAATCCTTGAGGAATTATTGATAGATTGTTGAGAGTACACTTAAAACAGAATAAATACTCAGGAAATAACAGACTTATAAAAACAAGTAGAACAGGGTTAAAAACTCTCTCTCTACTCTTGCAGCAGCATAGGGTTGAAATTCTGGAGATCTCTATTTATTTTTTAAATCTCTGATACATTCATTAGAATAACAAAGATTTATTTTAGAATGCATGTCAAGTATTGTATTATCAAAATGTCTGTTATATGTTCCAAGTGTGAGCAACACATACATGTAGTTCCTTAACTATTTACACTCACCATAAAAATGACATCCCATACCCTCTTTAGGATTCTTACATGATTCATTTTGTCAGATGATTTTGTTAAATCAACAAAAAGGGCAGAACAATATTTCTCTTTTTCAATATTAGAAACAATATCATTTAAACGGGTAAGCGTGGATCAGTTCTATGTTTAGCTCTTAAAACCAGACTGGGATTGACTTGATTTCTTTGGAGGAAGGATTTGAGCCGTTATCTCCTGGACTGTAGAGAGAGAGGACAGAATCACATGAAAGAATCTCCAGGGAAGCTAATGAGAATTTATACATTTAATGTTATTGAATTAATGATAAAAGGTGAATTAAATAGATCCTTGCATTTATAGTTAAAGCCATAATTAGTTTAAGTGTCTAATTTGACTGTGCTATTCCATCGGTCAGCTCTTCTTTGGATTGAGAAATACTCGTTTGTGTGTTGTGGCGGACTGATGATGCTGTGGTGGGATTATCTGAACACATACCCTTGGGGTTAGATTTCTATTGCACTGACGCTGTTTAGTCATCAGTGCAGTGCGTCAAACATAAGCGCTCATTGACTTTGTTCAAGTGCTCACACACACACACACACACACACACACACACAAACTCAATGGTTCCCTTTTCCCAACGCACATACACACCGACTTCATGCCATCCCTCCAAGCGAAATAAAGCGCTGAATGATAATCTGCATCAGCCAGCTGTGTGTTACATCACTTACAGGCACCAACCCACCACACAAAGAGGAAGCAGCAGAGATGCTCCTGTGTTGCTAATGTAGAATACTAACACAGGGTCATGATGTAATGTGATTGTGTCGCTGTCCGAGCTTTATAGATTTTACGAATGAACTTAGTATTAAATTATTACACAAGGCTAAAAATGAAGTTATTGGTGATGATGTGCGTTAAAGTTCAGACAGTTCGGTCAGTCAGTTCTTTCAACCTTTGAGTAGTACTGGGGTCTTGTCTTCAGCACTTGAGTTACCAGGCAGAGACTTAGGGAGTCACTCTTTTTGCATTGTTGGCATCAAAACAGTGGTGTCATTAATCCCTCTTACTTATAAAAAGTTCAACTATTCCCATTAAAAGTAAAAAAAATCCTTGATTAGAAATTCCAACAATATTATACATCGAAGGTCCAGGAGAAATACAGCACTTTTTTATCTTTTTTTTTTTTTTATTTACATATTATCCATAGAATTCAGAAAATGTTACAGGGAAGTTATTCCTAATTCTTTGGGATTTTGTACAAATTTAGCACATTTGTATTACTTATCCTGCCAAAGAAACCAAACGAAGCTATCATCAGCTTTATCCTTTAAACTTGGACTTTTATTTATTGGATAAGTAGCATTGTTAGCCAGCATAAGCTGCTTTAAAGTTCATTGAGCCAGGATGGAGGGATTGAGAGATGAGGATTGTTGCCCTGCTCTTCAATTGGATTGGAGGAAGAAAAGAGAGGTTTAGACGTCCTTCTGTGATTGGAGCAGCAAAAGGATGGGTTCACAATCATGTATCATGAAACCCCTCCTCCTGTGGGCTTACCCTCCTGCCTCCGTGTCTAGTCATCTCTGCACTATCACGCAACCACCCTCCCTCTCTCGCTCTCTCCCTCCCTCATTCTTTCACCTCCCTCTCTGGTGTCCCATCAAACAGATGGGTTCATCCACATGGCTTTCTGTATCCCTCACCCCTCCTTCTCTTTCTCCCTCTTGCTCCATCACTCTAATGTGGTGTGGCAGTGACCGCTGCTGTATTTGCTCCTGCATGGAGGTCTGAGATAATCTGGTATAGCCGACACACACTAGCTCTCTGTCTTACACTTGTTTGTCTTGACCTTCGCTAATTTTTCTTGTTGTTTCGATCTTTCACAGCCATGGCATTCCAGATATAAGAACAGTCATGAGTTAGGTATTCTGAGTGTTAATGAGTAAGTCGTGCACTGAGGCAGAACAATGAGCACCCTGACAACACTTATCACTTTGAAGAGGAAGAACATTTATTTTTATCTTCACACATTCCCTCATTTATGTATACTCACTCATCCTCTACCAAATGAAAGTCGGGCATGAGAATGCACCGGTGTGCCTCCTAGTTTTTCTGCCTCTTTCAAATCTGCCATCACACAAACCTGCATCTGTTTTGTTGACAGAATATGTTGTACAGGGACTTGTCGAGTCTGTTATTGCTGACAAACCTCTGTCATTCCTCTTTATGTTTCCAACTCAAATTCCATCTTTGTGACAAGGTGACATTTAAGTGTAACAACCAAATGAGATGCTGAGGTATTTAAATGTGAGATAACCTCACTGTGATCTAACTACTTTTTTTTTTTTTTCCCCTGCAGCGTGGCAGGGAATGGACCAGAGGGCTGCAAAGACCTGATGGAGGCTTTCGCTGCTTGTGTGAAGAGTGCAGCTGAGGGGACGTCATGAGGAGTCGCCCTATAACCTCCAATGTAAGTGTGTTACATAATTTTCTGATTCATAGAATTCACATCTAGTAAAAGCTGTTCACAGAAAAGTCTGGGGATTATCCAGCAGGTCACTGTTTCAGGAAAGAGATGTCCCTGCTGCTTTATTTAATTTCATTTTGAAACAGTTTGCTCTTGAAATCCAAATAAAATCACCTCAATCAGTATCAATCATATGACAGACTATCAGTTTGAACCCGTTCTTTTAGTGCCTGAATAAAATATGTGATAGCTAAATTAAATATCTTAACTATAGCTTTAGCATAAAGATGAATACTGAGAAAGCTGTTATATCAAATTAAATAACTACCCTCAAAAGATGAAGACAAGGTTTTTACAGCAGAGCGAACCGTTCTGAGGTTGTGCATTGGACAACCGTAATTTAAACCCCCTCTACACCAGTGATAAACAAGTTCAGTATGTATAGAACCGTTGTGTTGCAGAATGTGATGAACGTATAAAAAATGTCTTAATTGCACCTGGATTTGCACAGTCTTGAAGGATTTAGCAAGTGAGGCTTTGTCCAGTTTTATGAAGGTCCAAGGCAAGATGTTGCCTCTTGGCCAAGTAAAGTGCTCAGTCCGTTCTCACTTCTTTAAACTATCCAAACTTTGACCTTTAACAAAACGGTCACAATTTCATTAGATGAGGCTCCAAAATAAAAAAGATCTGACTCATCACTTAGTTTGCCATTTTGATAGCCAATCCAGAATGTGTAGTAACATTTATAAAGAATAACAAGGATACACGTCAGGCAATCACCACTCTCTGTGATGCTTGATGTGAAACAGCAAAATACTGCTCTTCTTGGAAGTCTTGTAAACAAAGAAAACTAATGATTATTTTTGTAGTACACATGGTGGTCTACAAAATGTCAAAAAGGACAAATTATAGAAATTGCTATATTTCTATAAAGAGTAAATGTTAAAACCTGGAGTTATTGTTTCCCTTGTGTCTTCCTCCATCTCACCTCTCTCTCCTGTGTTGCAGGTCCACTGCACTGAGTCCTCCAAGTTCCCAGCATTCCCTTCTGCACAACGGCACTGGACTGAATGATGGAGAAAGATGATTACGACCATGGTGTTGCATACATTGTGTTGATTCGAGCTGAATTTGGGATCTGGCGGCAGTAACCACAGTTTCCTCCCTCTGTCCTCCCCCTGCTTTAGGCTTATCTGGTGTCCCTCAGTCTTACCACCATTCCCCTTCTCCCTCTATGGCTGACCTACAGCTAATCGACTTGTAGACAATTCCAGAGAGCTGATGGGCTGTAATGTTAATTGTCGACTTGAGATGAATACTTATAAATGGAAATAAACTATCAAATACTTGGTATAAAAATAAATTGTGATGTTTGGCCTCTATTTTTTCACTGTTATTAAGATGACTTTCACTTGCATTGACTATGGATTTCAAAAGCTGAACATTGCCCAGTTTTAACTAGTTTGGGAGTATTGACTGTTTTATTCCCTGGAAAAATGACCAAAAGAAAAAAAAATACTTTATTCTGCTGAACATGAAGTGAAGGTCTAGATAACTGGTTTATGGGAGATAGTTTACTTTGCCAATTTGTCTAAATACTAATTTCTAAAAAGACTGCACCATTAAGAATGGCTAGCTAGTAGCTATCTAGCCTAACTTTCAGCATCAAACTGCACTCAATGACTGAACCAGCCCGTTAAAATACCTAACTAGCTAAGGCATTATAGCCAACAAGCTAATGTAGCTAGCTAGCCAATTCAACTTTTAACCACCGTGGGAAGAAGTCTTTATTTAAATTTTGTTTGACATTTTGTAGATGTGTTTGCTTTGATGTTCTCTTTCTCGTGTGAAACTAAAAAGCTCCAAGTTTCATGTGCTAGCTAACTTTGTAACCAAAATAAAACCATCTTGTAGTAAAGAGAACAGTTTGAAGGTCAATCCTAAGGTTTAAGTGTTAAACATAACTCCAATTACAAGATATTATTTTTCATAGTCACTACTTTAATTGACAACATTAATATATCCAAACTGTTTTAATAATGTGTTTGCATTCCTAGGAGAATTTGTGCTACCTTAAATGATGTTGCTAAGGTCAAAACGGTAGTATTCAGCGAAAACATTACATTACACAATCAAATCTTGCATGTACAAGAATATTGCACATTGCAAGTCAGCTGTGAATTGGAAAATAAAGGAAACTCCACAATGCGTTGAAAGAAAAACTGCTGAAAGGCATTAGGTTAAATAAAAAGAAACCCCATGTAGGTGGCAACACAGGCACACAAACGCACACAAGCAGACATCAGTACTGTCAGCTGTCCAAAGCTGTCCTGGGGCCCGTTTCTGAAAGAAGGTTTTGTGTAAACTCTGAGTCAGTTAACCCTGAAATGAGGGAAACTCTGGGTATTCCGTTTCAGAAGAGGAGGTCACTCAAACCCGAGAAAGAGGGGTAACTCCAGCCCGTTTCAGAGGGAGAGGTTACTTTACCTATGAGTCAGTTACTATGGCAACTGAGTCTGTGAACCTAACCTGGTCAGGAGCAGGTTTTGTTCAATGAACCCCGAGTTTCTCTCAGTCTCCACCCTCTTTCAGAGCAGGAAACGCCGTTTAATTTCCTCATTCTTTCAATCGGTCCGTATCACGCACGTGTTAGTGAAGATTCACCGTTTGTCTGAATAAAAATCCAGGTTGTTTTAATATGATATGTTAGGGTGGCAATAGCCTACTACAGAGTATAAGATGAACTATTTTATCGAACATGGCATGTCTTTAAATCGGTATGAAGGGGCTGCATTATGCTACTCCGCAGGGAATTATAGCCTAGGCTACATTACAGCGGGAGATGTTAGCCTAATTTAATTAGGGTTGATTAATAAACTAAACGGGATAAGATGAGAGGACATTTAGCCTATGTGTGTGATTACAGCTTTATGTTGGGGATAAAGTTAATGCACATTCAAAGTAGACTGACTGAAGTTAACTTTAAATATATATGAGCCTATTATGTTATTATAGCCTAGGCCTACTTCATTTTGAGCTGTTTTAAAGTCACTTTTCTTCTGCTGGATGGCATCTTAATGAAAATAAATTGTATAGGTTTAATAGCCTACCATTCCATCTGTTTGACCTGCAATATTATAATTCTGATTAAATATTAAATTTATAGGCTTTACGTGCTGACCCGAGCAGCTGTTTTCTCTTACACCACTTCGCTGAACACAGAGTGGACCTACTCAGAGTTGATTTAACAAATTAAAATCTGCTGATCTGGAACCGAAAACTCAGAGTTTCCCATCTGAGAGTAAATCAACTCAGAGCTCAGGGTTAGACTGAGGGTTTGTTGATCCTTCTTTTAGAAACGGGCCCCTGGTCAAACCCCAAAGAGTGACTGGAACTGCTTTTGGCATCACATCCACAGATTCCCTGATGAGCTTCCTCTATATGCCATGCATTTTTGGAAAAAGTCCTAGCCATCCTCTCCCTCCATTAATAAAATAAAATCTACCTTGTGTTGAGTATTTTTTATTTTTTTTATGTTAATCTCTGCTGTGGGAGACACCAACAGACATTACAGTAGATACATAGAAATAGTAATGTTGTCCCTGATGGTCTGTTTTGCTTTACAAGGTCATATAGATGAATCAATATTAATATCAGTCTTTTTCATAACTTGTGAATAACTCCTCACAGGGCCAATGACACATTTCCACATGTATCTTACCTTTCAAAAATTTACATTTTCTTACATTTCTCTTACTATTTTAAATAAAATTAAGTGGTACAGAACTTCATTACTTGTCATGCAAATGGAGCTCAGCGTAAGTTCAGACAGGAAGATTGGTTATATTCTTCCACTCATTCATTCATCCTTTCACTTCAAGACTAAACCACTCCCCCTACTACTTCCTCTATCTCCCTCCTCTGGTGATCAGCTGATGATGGGCGTCATTAACCAACCAGATTCGGGCACAACCTCTCTCAACCAATCATTCTGCTGTGGCAAAATGCGAAAATAGTTCTCTCTCTTCCGCAGTCATTCTGTCATTTCAGGGCAACCGCTGCAACCCACCACCGCCCCAGTCACCTCCATTCCAGCTCAGCAGAGTCCAGATTCAGGCTCATCATAGCCTCCATTCCTCTTCACCACCACCAGTGTCTAGACTCCATAGGGGGTCTCCTAGCCTGCTGTCGGCTTCATTACCTTCCGAGTGGGAAGTCGTCACGATGGAGTCTAATCCCCCAAAGACTTTGCACATTCAAAATTAAATTGTTGCACATTTATTGTAAATAAATAATTGTTCATTCTCAATTAAGTCTCCCCTGATTGAAATGGTTTAATTGTCAATGTATACAGTTGTAATGAGCTTCCCAGCTGAAACTGTGACCAGTATGATATACCAGTTGGTGTGCACATGTGATGTAACTGTGCTTATGTGTACACAGCATTTATGACCTGTGTGAACAGACAGGACTATGTTTCCAGGAATGTTCCTCTGGTATCAACATGTGAAAGAACAAAGCATGTACTACACCAACCGCATTCATCTAATACTTGTGAGGACCTTTGACTCCAAGCAATTAAAACTTCAAAAGTCAGAAAATGATCTTTAGCCTCCTCTTTACGGATCCCTGGTTAGCTAAAGAAACACACACACACACACACACACACACACACACACACACACACACACACACAAACACACGCACACGCACACGCACACACACACACACACACACACACACACACACACACACACACACACACACACTATACTACTGTACATTGCAGCACATGTGGCAGGTACATTACAGTTAGCAAACTTCCCCTCTCTGCATCAGACATCTGATACCTCATGTCGGGACCCTTCAGAGGGTTGTGATGAGAAATGCCTGAAGGAGATTCCACTGAGGGGGGAGGAGCTGCATGCCTGACTTTTACAGACAGGAGCCTAAAGGGCAGAAGGTGAGGGTGAGCTGAGGTACAACAGTGTGTTTTCTGCAGTGTAAGCAACATCAAGCATTTACTCAACAAATCCAAACAAGCGCATCACTTAATGCTGCAATCTTACATTATAATATCATCTCAGCTTTTTTTAAACAGTGAAGCTATTAGCTGACATTTGCACAACATTGTACGACAAACAAATGAACAAATTAAACATTCCCTCCATGCCCACACAAAGTCAACAGCATGCATACACATCTGAAACAGTCATAGAAGGATAAGCAAACACATATTTTAAATGGAGAAGTGCATAACATGTGTTATGTCATCTTATTAGATATTTTTGCACGTCGAAGAGATATTTTTTAACATTGTATTATATTGAAAAGCATGATGTTCACTCACATCTAATATTATTGCACATTATTGCCCTTTTTATTTGTTAAAACTGTTCAGTTTTCAGTCCTGTGATGTGAAATATGTTTCTATTTATATGTGATGATGTTTGAGATTTGTGGAGTTGTAGTAAAAGTTGGTTTGAAGTTGTTTGGTTTTTAAGGCCATGTGGGGCCCTCTAAATAGCAGCACGGAGAATAAACCGAAATGCAGTTGAGTTGCAAACTTTGTAATGCTGCTGGCTCTGTATGAGCAGCATGAAAGTGTCTATAGTTTAATATTACAAGAAGAGACCAAAGATTTTTGTGGCTGTGTTGTTTTTTTCTGTTGTGGTGCAACGGCTTCTGCGAATTGTATTAATAGTGATCGAGGTGCAAGGAACAGACATTTAACATGCCTCATGACTAACAGAAATTTGCGCACATTAAAAATGTTGGAAATTTCTATAGGGCACTTCTGAATGTGGTAAAGTGGGTCTATACCACCCATTACATTTTTCAGAAATTCAGCATCTAGAGCAGGTTTGTCTCTTGAACATGTGACATATTTTTGTTGATTTTCATACTTGAACAAACTCCTTCTGTGGATTTCATGTGATTCTCCTCAAACTTGGTGTATGTATAGCAAGAAGAGCTGGATGATCAAAAGTTGTTCAAATCTAAAAGTTGCACATTTAAAGACAGTAACAGCCAAAACGGATCAACAGACAACAAGTTTGATCAAAAATGTAAATGGTCTGATAGATATCAAACAAGTTGTTTTTTTTGTCCTAATATTAATTTGTTAATTACACCTGTTGATTAACCTCAATTTCTAAGTATTTTTTTAGGGAATGTAACTTATCATTACAAACATGTCACATATATGTTTCATTGTACACACACTGTCTGTTTGATTGTGGGCAGTACTGAATCCTTTGTGTGTGTACATAAAAGAAGAAGAAAACATTTGTGGATTAGCTCAAATACTTTGGGGACATTTTTTTTCACTCATGGCCGGATAACAGGAAGTTGAGGCATTAAAAACTCCACTACTTATTGTAGCTCTAGAAGACATACGTTCTGCCTTTTCAGCATTGTTGAAAAAAATCATATACAAAATGATTTTCTATCACAAACTACACATTGCACAGATTGGGGATTTGATGAAGTTTCAATTTAGTTAGCTCATGACTTTTTGTATTTCATATTTTCTCAAGTTGTCACATAAATGCTTTAACTTATGGATTTGATGTTTCTGCACATTTTGACATATTAGTTTAAAGTAAAATATGATGAGAGATATATCTTTTTAAGAAGTTGTTATTTTTGACTTGTCCCTAGGAGAGTTCACACATATTCCTACCCTTCTTTCTGGCCATTCAGCAAACACTCAATGCAATGATTAAAGAAGCTTTCCCTGACCATGTATGTACCACAAGTGGAGGGTAGAGTAATGAATCAGGGTAAGAAAACTTCACACCACTTTCACATCCAGAAACCACCACTGACCTTCTTTGTGAATGAACACCACCTGTAATTATTATCAGACGACAATGTTCTTAAAGTGATATGCTGAGTCAGAATTAAATATTGTTTATAACTTCATGATTTAATCCCACTGATCACTCCTTGTTTGACTCATACTTAGATGAGCATTTGTATCAGAGCAGTCCTTTGCACCTATGTTAAATTTGCCTAAAGTGTGCTCCATTATTTTCTTTGAATCCCGTCTGAAAGAAGGAATCCATGGAATTATATTTTTTGTACATCTAAAGTTCTTCTCTTAGAGTAACGACCTCTATTTGTGGAGTGCCTGATGCACTTACTTTTTTGTTTTATGTTGCAGCTGCAGCGAGGGGCAGAAGTTTACTGATGAAGCTGTGTATGAAGCAATAGATCACGGAAATGAAGATTCAGAAAATCAGAGTACCATTTATTGCCTTCAAAGTGAACATTTAAAGAAAATAATACAAATATTTACAACACAGTAAATAGGGGGTAAATCATTTATTTTCTTATTCTATGGCTGGCTATATCGCCTTTGACATTCCATCTAGAGAGGAAAATGAGGGAATCAGTCAATAGCATGAGAGCGCCACCCTGTGGTTAGAAAATGTTCCTACATTAGCACTTAGCACATTTATTCATCAGTGGAAGAATGTTTGTTCAAATATTTAATGTATTATGTTTTATTTCACAATGTTTCTAAAAGTCTTTTCAAGAACGTGACGATCATGAGGAAAGATTTGAATAATTCTTAAATATATAAAAAATTGAGAATTTGCATCATACTGGATTTAGAGAAAATCTATATATTTCTGTGCCACAATATAATGTTCATGTTTAATAATTTTGTCTCATTTTGGTTCCTTTAAACAATACACGGGTATGACCATGCGTGGTCTTACACACTCACACTCCACCATCAGATAATCTGAGCTGCATCAACTTCACCGCAGCGAGAGATTAAGATTAAGAGAGATTAAGAATTTGGATTCCGCGTCATTCAGATATCACAATGTGAACTTTAATCACAGCATACACTGATGCAGCACACAGAGGTTTTGTGATTCCCTGAGGTCAGTGGCTTAGAGCTTGTTCATCAGCTGAGTGTTTTTTTTTTAGATATATTTTCATTGGATTCTATCGAAAGAGGATTACCGGAATAAAAAGCCTTTTCTCAAGAAAAATCTGTCATTTTTCTGTCATTTGTCTTCCATAGTGTTCCCATATCCATCTGTACACATTCAGACAGAACAATACAACATCTCTAATCTGTGACCCATTCTCTTATCAAATCCAGGCCATTATTTCAGTTTAAAAAATCACAATGAAGAAACATATATATTTTTTTCTATTTATAATAATATTTGCTACTTTAAAAAGCAATGCAGTCTGTTGCTACACTGTGTTTTTATTGAGTTTGACAATTCATCCCTGACCTGTTGCTATAAAAGACAGGGGGCTTGTTAATCTCAATGCAATTAGGGGTTTTGGTACCCACTAGCCTAGTAGCTTTAGTTATCTAATGCTGTCAAACTATAGATCGACAGTGCTACAAAACGTACAATACAATGTGGGAACTTCGACTTTTTGACTTTTTTTCTTTATGCCACAGACACAAAATTATTTTACTGTAACACGCACTGTCTCTGAAGCTGTTGTTTGAGGTAGAGCAGTTTGCAGGTTATTTCGACCCCCTGCTCATGCAGTCCACGTGTTGATGTTTGACAGTGTGTCGATGTGACAGCCATTAACAGATCTCCTCCAAAACATCTGGATAACTGACACCTTTCCTGAAGACTGGTCCAGATCATTGAACAGTGCCTGGAATGGAACACAACCCTTTACATCAACTTTGTAGAACTCAAGAAGGCCTTTGACAGAATGCACTGAAACACCTTCTGACAGATACTTTAAGCTTTATGGAAATACTTTATGGATTTCCATCAAAGATCACTATAATCATAAAAACCTTCGATGTACATGTAGAGTGCAGTGTCATCATGAGCAATATCGTCTCATACTGGTTCTCTTTTCAGTTCACAGTGAAGCAGCGGTGTATCATCTCTCCAATCCTCTTTCTGGTTAGACTTGATCATTTCCAACACCACAGCAGACTAGAGGCTTTCAGTGGACCCTGTACTACTTGGAAGAGGTTGACTTTGCAGACGATCTTGCTCTCCTCTCAACGAATCAGATTTCCTTCCAAAAACATATAAAAATGAAAAATGACTTAAAATGATTGTGAAATATACATGTAAACAAAAAAAGTTGGTTAGGAGATCACTCGTGTTCTGCTTCTAGTGTTCCTTACAATAAATTACTAAAATAATATTACGGTGTTTAGGCTGTTGTAATCTTTTAAGATGTTCTTTTGATGTGCCTATTAGTGCATGTGTGTGGCTGTTTACAAAGTTAAATACTTTAACCACCTCCAGGGACAGTAGGGGTCCCCCAGCACCTTATTATGGGGGTCGGGCAGAAAAGTTTGGGAACCCCTGTGCTAGGTCATGTGTTGTCAATGAATCAGGACCAGATCACAAGAGGCCCAAAATCAGAGTCCAGGAGCCCCCCATCAAGTATCCAGTAGGCCTTATTGTGTTTTCATGATTATGTTAGTAGGTGCCAATCTAATTTGATAACCTTAGAACAGACAAAGCTTCATATGTATATTTTCAAGTGTATGATAAAATATATTTTATATACATAATAACAGTTATGGTCTCAACTGTGAGACTTCAACTTTATTGTCCACAAGGAGAAATTTGCTTTTCAGCCAGATAAAAACAAGAAACAGACAGAAAACCCAGGCACAAAGACTCAGACATTAGATACAACATTATTTGAAATTCATAAATAGAAGAAACCCTCATTTGCCTTTTCATGTGTTATTTTATAAGACCTCGTAAATTGTTCACTTGACTATTTTGTAGGCCATTCTGAACTATAGAGCTCAAGAAAGAACCCCATTGGCTACTTGATCAAAAATGACAATCTCAGAGTGATCCAAATGTGAGAGAAGCTTTTTGTCCCTAATGGTTTTCCCTCTGAGAATGCAATGACAATACTTTACATAACCAAAAATCAAATAGGCCTGAGACATTGATACTCCTGTTAGGATGTGAAAAATGTCTTCATTTAGGCTATCATAAAGCAATTTAGAAAACAAGAAAATGAAAACATTCTAGATGTAAATCATGAAATTATTAAGACGCAACACATTTTAATATCAAAAAAGAGGATGGTGATGTTGCCTTCAGATTTTGTGAACTAATTTGAACTCTGGATATTTATTCAATTTATTGAACTCCAGTTCAAAACCAATAGATTTTTGCACTTGCATACATCTCTATATTAGGATATATGAATACAAATAATTGTTCAATTCTTTATTTAATCTCTTTTTTTTTATTGTGCATGTTTAGGCTATATTCATTTAGAGTATATTCTTTAAAGGGGTATCGTCTTCATATCGCGATATTTCCCGGTCGTTGCAGCCAATCAAATTAGGTGCAACTTTGCTGTAGTAAACAGGGTGGGGGCGCGAGAGGCAGTCAGAGAGGATGGGTGGGGAGAGAGGCTGAGGCGGAACCCGGATGCTGATGCTGACCGATGAAGAGAAGGAAGCTCGAGACAAGCAGCAAGAGGAGGAGGAGGAGGAGGAGTGTGAGAGAGGTTGGGAAAAAAAAAGAGAAAGGGAAAGGGGGGATATTACGGGCAGCAGTGGGGAGGAGGAGGCCATCCCGGGGAATCGTGGTCACTCTTTTAGATGCGGGTAACTTCTGACAACCTGGAAGAACCTTTTTTTGTTTCCTCCAAGGCGAATTGAAGAGATTTAAAACAAACAGAACAAAATTACGCGGGAGGCAACAGCTTTTGAGAGCGCTGAGGGGAGTAGATGCGGTGATATCATGAACATAGCCGGCGAGGAGAGAGAAAAAGAGACAGAGAGGACGAGAGAGGGGAGGGATGGAGAGGGAGAGGAGGGGAGGCCAGCTGAGGATGCTTGTTGTTTCTAGAAGGAGGATTAATCACCGGGCCGAGCGTTGATCCTCCGCCGGCACACGGGGCGCATCTCTCGCCGCTGCAGCTGTTCCGACTGCGGCTGCATTACGCCTGTCTCTGCCGGTCTCTGCCCGAGGCTGTTCCTCTTCTTCTTCTTCTTCTTCTTTTTTTTTTTTTTTTTTTAATGCTCTTCCCCCTCTTCCTCTAGTTCCTGATGCAGGGTCGGGGAGGGGTGAGCCAAAGTGTGCACCGGATATTGGAAAACCCATTCTTCTTGCTGATGCTGTTGGGATAATAGATTATTATCTGGACATCGCCGCATCTGCACAGGACGACACATCCGGACTGAAACGAGGCCTGGCTGCAGAGGAAACGGGAGCTTGGGAGGATTTTTTGGAAACATTTTTGAACGGTAGCCTACAGCAGTTCAACGAGGAGGGGTCCCTGATATCGATCAGTGAATGGATTCAATCAGAGCATTCTGACTTTGGATATTTGAGACTCTGCTCTTAATGAAATCAATTTGTGGCAAATGTAGCCTTCCTGTGCAGGTTTGAATCAGATCTTTCGTTCTTGCTCCACTTTTGCCCCCAGCTCCATAAGCTCCATAGGATCCAATAAGCTTTACTGTTTGATGGGACACATTATAGTGGATGTTACCTCCTGGTCAAACCTCACACCTCCTCCGCTTTCTGGTCTTTTCTACCTTTCCCTCTGAATGATGCTGCTTTAGTGCAAGAGACACAAACCAAGCCCGGGAGATACTTTATTCCGGGCCTCATAGGATGGAAACTGGGCCGGTTCTCACTCCTGACCGCATGACAAACAAGTGTATGGGAGTAGCCTGCAGGGCCCGGCTTTAGATCACGACTAGTCCCCCCCGTACCTCTCCTCAGCTCCTAACCGCCCTGGGATGTCTGTTACGGCATTTATACACACGGAGCAGGAGCGACCACTATCTTGATCTGCCTTATATCAGGACTAGAATTGCATCTCAGAAAAGGATGAGCAGCAAGGAGCTGACAGTGGGCCAGTCCACCCAGTATGTGGGGCCTTACCGGCTGGAGAAGACCCTCGGGAAGGGCCAGACAGGTAGGAGCCCCGAAATCTCACCTCCTGTGTTGTTAGCAAGGCAAAAAAAGAAAAAAGAAAAAGAAAAGGACGTCTGTTAATGCGCTCCGGCTGATCCCCAAATCATGTATTCAGAGCTCATGGTTAAGTCCTTACTCCCTCTGGTATTACTCTGCTGAAACCCTCTTAAGGGATATCCTCAAAAGCATTAGGCTACAGGGTATACATTCAAGGTCTCCCAATCCTTTTTTTTTTTTTTTTTTGTGAGCTGAGTTTGATCAATGTTTGTGACATTGTCAGTAAAGCTTTTTGAATTATTTATGACATCCCCTTCTTCCTGTTTTCACACTGCATGATGATTTCTTATGCTCAAACATTTCCCTCCTCCGTGTGTGTGTGTGTGTGTGTGTGTGTGTGTGTGTGTGTGTGTGTGTGTGTGTGTGTGTGTGTGTGTGTGTGTGTGTGTGTGTGTGTGTGTGTGTGTGTGTGTGCGTGCGCGTGTCAGGTCTGGTGAAGTTGGGTGTCCACTGTATAACAGGACAGAAGGTAGCCATAAAGATTGTCAACAGAGAGAAACTCTCCGAATCAGTTCTTATGAAGGTAAAGTTGTAATAATGCACCTCAGTCATCCGTCCTTATGTGTCTATTTATGTGCTATCAGATGTTCCACACTGCGACTGTCACTCTCTTGGCTACAAAGCAAGATCAAATCTTATCAAAAAAAAAAGATGTCTTCAGAAAATAGCAACAGCAATGGAGTCTTAATATCTGTCAAGAAAAAAACCCGTCTGTGTGTTGTAACTTGGAGCAGACGAGTGTGTGGGCACTGCTTCTGTGTAGCAAACAATAGAGATGATTTCACTCTGCTAATTAAGTCCTCTGATGAAAGCTCCTGCTGCTGAAACACACTGGACTGAATAGCTTCATCATGTTTGTGTTTCTAATGTGGCCGATTACTTGCAGCTTTATGCATTTGAAGCTTTTAAGATACAGCAGGCTGCACAGGGCAACTTTAGACCCAAGGAATCTGCTAGGGTCAGACACTTAAAGAGGGTCAGGCATCTATAGGGTTATCGAGCCTTAATAGCATAAACCTTGGCGTTTAGGACCTGATTGCTTTCTTTAGCCGGATGACGAAAGTTGCAGAGAAAAACATCTAATGCATCAAAGACAAAATGTTTTCCTCTCTAGACCTCTGCTTTATACAACACTACTTTGGAATGCTGCCCGTTGCCCTGTGCTCTTTGTGCTAACTGTCAGGAACAACATTAGCAGGCTGCTGTCTGATAGCTGTTGCTGTAAAAGCCACCCAAAGTGACACATTTCCTGAAAATCAACAAAAATGAACATTAAATAGCAAACATTATGAGCACTGTAAAGAGAAATGGTTATGGAGGGCTGATGTAGCCTACTTGCTGCACTACATTCACAATCCCTGGATTTAACGGAAAAATGCGATTAGGCAGTCCAATACAGAGATCTGCACTCAGCTGCCAATCAAAAGTACATGTCCTTGAATTAATATAATTAGGCCCCATGGAGGAGCCAATTTAAAAAAAAAAATATTCCAACAATGCATAATGTTTCAACTCAAAAGACCTCAAAGCTCTTATATCACAATGAAAATTGTATGGCTGTACCATTCAATAATCAAACCAACCATGTTGACAGCAAGCCGATATTGTGCCTCAGTCTGAGCCGTGTGTTAGACTGTTAAATAGGTCAAACTGGGACAGATGCTGGTGCTGAATTGAGATTGGATAGACTTTCCAACCAAAGACCCAACAGCAAATCAAATTCAATTGCTTTTACAGTTCCAAGTCTGTCTTCATACAATATTCATTCATGTCAGTTTAAAGAAGAGGTCTGCCGCTCCTCACCTGGAGATGTCTTGTCACCTTACATATGTTGTGCAGTAAGACTGCATTTGTGTTTGGCCAGGTCTGACATTAGGCTTTCATTCTTACCTTCATCAACAATATAGGTCTGTAACACCACTAATCTGCTTTAAAATTGGGTTTTGCTGTTTTGTTGAAAAAGAAAAAGAGGAAAATTAGGTCATTTTCCACAACACCAAAGAACTTCATGGTCCTTACCAGTGACTACAAGACATTAAGCTACTACAGGAACATGATGTTTGCAAAGGGACCTCAGAGAAGAAAGGCATGCACGATGAAATCCAACTTAAGGCCAATGCTATCACCTTTTTCATCACCATTATTGACAGATTTCAGTCAGATTCCCTTTTAAACTGTTTTATTCCGAACTCTTCTGATCCCCCTCCCCTGTTGCTTTATAGTGCAGCATTTGTTTCAACAGTAGTCACTGTTAATTATGTTCTAAATGGATGTGCATTTGTAGAACAAAGGAAAGACTCCCTTTCAATTAACCATGCCTTTAAAAGAACCAATATCAGGTGCACAATACACTTCTCTAGCAGCTTAGGGAACAGCACATAAAGATGTAAACACAACATTAGCTTAAAGTCACCTCTAAGGGTTGATGCAAAGTAGCAAGTTAGCTCATTGTTTGTCCATCACATTTGACTAACAGGGAGTAAAAAGTCATTTGAGATACGTTTTTGGCCAGTATGTCGACCATTCAATCTCTTTTAGTTCTGTTATTCCCACAAACTTCGGAAATATTATATTCCTTTAAAGCTAACTGCTCTACTATGTTCACAAGCTAGCTGCTAACTTTTTCTGTCTGCTGTAGGCCTACTTGGCACTAAGTTAGTGTAAGTTCGAATTTTTAAGTTTTGTTCACTGAGAATAGCTGACTGGTTCTGCTGTTGGAAACAAGACTGAGGTGAAGAAACTGAAGTAAACCAAAACAGAAAATGTAACCAGCTGTAGCCTACAACATAACTTAAAAAGATGCTAAAACTAGCTTTCGAACTTGATAGAATTCTACAATAGGTTTGACACTAGGATGGATGCCTTTAACATAAAAATAAGTCATTTTATTTTGTATTTATATGTTTCTGTAGCTCTGAGCTAGCCTACCTAACAGACCACTTAAAGAAACAAATAAATATTGTTTTGCTTATTATCTGTGTAGGGCTCTCTTTGGTTTCAACAATTACAATGACTTTTTTCTTCCTTGTATTAATTACTAAATAAATTAACATTTAATACTGATACCCTCCATACTTTTCCTATCTCTTCCTATTCTATACTTGCTTCTTCTCTCTTTCTACATTCCTCTTGCTTCTGACATTTCAATTTCCATCATTTCTAACCTCACTTCTCTCTCCCTCTCTCTTAACCTTTCTCCCCCTCCCTCTATCCATTCAGGTGGAGAGAGAAATAGCTATTCTTAAACTAATAGAGCACCCTCACGTTCTGAAGCTGCATGATGTCTATGAGAATAACAAATACCTGTGAGTATGTCTCTATTTTTGTCCTTTCTGCTCACTTTTTTAACCGTCCCTCTCTAGATCCCTACCAGGTTAGAAACAAGCTTGATTCCAAAAGGGGGAAAAGGGTCTTGTAGAATACAACTGAGATAAATAACCACCTGGCAGGGATGACACAATATTTTGTTTTCATCCCTGTGTTTTGTCTTCCCTTTGCTCACCTGCTTTCCTCTCTCTGACCTATCAGGTACCTGGTGTTGGAGCATGTGTCTGGTGGAGAGTTATTTGACTACCTGGTAAAGAAGGGCAGACTGACTCCCAAAGAGGCCAGGAAGTTCTTCAGACAAATCATCTCTGCCCTTGACTTCTGCCACAGTCACTCAATATGGTACGTGAGAGGTTATGACCTTAAGGGTCCTTATTATTGAGCATTGCACAAAAATACATCAGGCAATATTTGACATTATAGCAACATATTTGACAACAAGCTACTGTTACCCAACTAAAGTTAGCATTTATCAGCTTCCTAGCTAATATGACAGTTTGCCTATAATTTGCTGATTGCTAGCGCCACCTTAGGAAAGGCGGATGAACTTTGTATAACTTTGTATTAACAACAAGTGGGATTAATAATTAGCTACCATCAGGAAACACCTAATGTTAGCATTTGACTGCTTGCTTACATTAAGCAAAGAAAATATGCCTTCGCTGTGTAAAGTACAACACTTCTAACAGTTAAGTTAGAAATGTTAGCATACTGACATACAGTATGTCAGCGTCATTATCTAATAAATGGTAGCCATTGTTTGACTTTAGCTAATGGGTTTTTTGTATTAATCAAATATTTTATAGTAACTTGCAATGTGGTCAGACGACACACTGAATTTTCTCAATCTATTGCCCACTATCTAAGGTTGCTAATCAATAGAAACGTAGGGTCATCTAACAATTTGTTGGCTTCCTTGTGTGCAAACCTTGAACACTGCAGAACATTATAACAACATTTGAGCTTCCCACCCTTAAAGCGATGTCAGCGGAAAATGGCCACCCTGTGATCGATTGGCTGGTAGATCTGTGCTGTGATTTGCTAGTACTTGTTGCCTCAAAACTTGCCGTCATTGCTCTCTGCCAGGGAGCTTTCCACCCAGGGCTACAGGACACACTGTTGTACCTTGTGTTGTCCAAGTCCAAGTTGACTTAAAGCATACCACAACCTTTTTTGGAAACCTAAGCAGGCAGAGTTGATGCCAAAATATAACGTAAATGTGTTTGTTTTGCAACATCGACCCGGTAGTAGGTAGGGTCAAGGAAACTATCTTTGCTTGACTAATTATATCACAGTTGGTTTCAGAAGGATCCAAACAGCGTCCACCTTGATGAAAGTCCAGTGTTTTATCCGTTGCATTTCTTAGTCACAGCATTGTTGAACGAGCCAACCATATCTCAGGACGAGGCTATATTTTATTGGGAAAAAGTAAAACACCCTCAACAGACTTTGGCCCAAGTAAAACAAGGCCTAACTCAAACTGTGCAGGGAGGGCAGGACAGTGCTGGCCAAAGTAAACACAAGTCAAACGTCTTGAGTTGAGCTGTGAACACAGCTTGCTCTGAATTATAATTAAAATGTAGGGGGAAACACAACCATATTTATGAGTTGGACATGTCCCCCTGACCAGCAAAACATCACTCAATCACTCATTAGCGGAAAGAGAGCCACACATTTGTTGGCCTACCACTAGCTTCATTTGTGTTTCCAGGAGACTGATGTTTCTCTGTGGTAAAAAAAAATACTTTCCTAGGTTCCTACCTGACTTGCTGACACAATGCTGCTGCTTTCTTTTGTGTGTAACCAAGACCATGAATAGACAGAATCGTGTGGCAATAGTATTAAATCAGCTGTATGAATTTGTATATATTAAAACATGTTTGTAATAGTAGTGATTCAAACTTTCAAACTGGCGAAATCCAAAACATCTACTTGACATCATTATCTGAGGGATTTGTTAGCCAGAATCTCATATTTGTAACTTGGCAAAAAAATAAAAAAAATATGTATATATATATTTATTTAACCATTCAGCACAAAGCCCTGTTTACTACCTTATTTAGATCTCATCAGAGGTCTTGTAAAATTCTGCAGAATTCCTCAACGTTCCTGTTGTATAAAGTACATGCACTAGATTTGCACACACTACCATGCTTTGATCAATACTATTCGTCACTTTTGTTAGAAATGATTACATGTCATTTGGAAGTTAACCAATTGTACAAAAACGTTAGCTTCGCTGTAGTTGTTGTGTATGGCATGGAAAAAGTCTTGAGTACTGTAATGAACTTGTGTGTATCTTTGTGTGTGTTTGTGTGTCCAGTCACAGAGACCTGAAGCCAGAGAATCTTCTCCTGGATGAGAAGAACAACATCAGGATAGCAGACTTTGGCATGGCCTCACTACAAGTTGGTGACAGCCTGCTGGAAACCAGTTGTGGGTCAGTACAGGCTTGTATTTGCATCTCATATATTTGTTTATACTTTATTGTTTTGAAAATGACCAACAAAGATGATACATAAGTTCCTTAAGTGTTGCTTTAATTTTGAAAATATGTCTTGTTGGTATCACAGAATGAAGAGGCACATATTTAAAGTGGTCGCTGACATTTTTTTTGGAATGACTGTTTGTAAAATGTAATGTTAAAATAATATCTGGGAAGAACATTAGAAACATCCACTGAATGCAGGACGAATGTGGATACAGATCATTTCAGTTGTTTGATTTAAGCTGTTGCCTCGATGCAGTGTTTTAGTATTTTCAATTGGTAAAGTGAAGTTTGGGTGTTTCTTTTTGGTTCCATTGTCTGATCGTTGGCTCCTCTTTATTTATAGATCCCCACATTATGCTTGCCCAGAGGTCATAAGGGTAAGTTACTACCCTCTCATTGGTGTGTGTGTGTGTGTGTGTGTGTGTGTGTGTGTGTGTGTGTGTGTGTGTGTGTGTGTGTGTGTGTGTGTGTGTGTGTGTGTGTGTGTGTGTGTGTGTGTGTGTTTCTTTGCCATCTAACGCCACCTTGTCCTTGCCTTTGTTTTTCAGGGGGAGAAGTATGATGGTCGCCGTGCAGATGTTTGGAGTTGTGGAGTGATTCTTTTTGCTCTTCTTGTGGTAAGATCATTTTCATTTTTGCGGTCCTCTTTTTTTTTTGTATTTAGTCATGTGTCTTTTCATTGTATTTAGCAATAAGCTATTTAAAACATATTTACAGTACAATCACAAAACCAACTGTCTTACCTAAAAGTGTTAAATATTAAAGGTACCCTGTAATGTTTTTGACCACTAGAGGCAGCCTGGAGCAGTATTCTAATTAGCTGTTAAATAAAAAATTTATAAAATGCAAAAGCACTTGGAGGGGGGTATATTTAATGATGGCTTTACAGTTATCACGCATCACACTTTACACTGATGGTTGCTCATGTGCTTAGAAAGGTAGCAATGAGCTAGCAAATAGCAAACAGGGATGCAAAATCATACTTGTTATACTTGCTTATCGAAGGTGAAAAATCTCCCTGCCTGCCTGCACTTCTAAAAATCACTAATTAAAGCATTTGATCCTTTTTTTTTTACATTTGTAAACACAGCAAAAAATACTCATAATAATGAATGTTCCCTTTTACTCTTGAATTATTTTACAGATTAAACAAACAAGATATGACCTGTTCATTAACTAGTTTAAAAGGTGCTGGTAGGCAGTTTTTGCTATTTTTAAACAGAGCCAGGCTAGTTGTTTTATCCAGTTTTAACTCCTTATGCTAAGCTAACCTACTGCATGTGGTATAAAAGTGAGTATATATGTTCCTGAAAATGTTGAACTAATTCTATCTCCATCTTCTCCCATCGCTTCCCAGGGTGCCTTGCCCTTTGACCATGATAACCTGCGGCAGCTTTTAGAGAAAGTGAAGAGTGGGGTATTCCACATGCCCCATTTTATACCTCCTGACTGCCAGTCTTTGCTCAAAGGAATGATAGAAGTCAATGCTGACAAGAGACTTACGGTGAGAAGGGGAAAGTGGTGGTGGTGGTGGTGGGGGGGCATCTTTTTAGCCCATGCCAGTCACTGGAAGCAGAGGAAAAGAGGTGTGACCTTGAATGACTTGCAGATTAGACTATGTGATCAAATTGTTCCAGCTCCTGAAACGGGACCCTTAAGTGTTCTGCACAGACATGCACACGCACATGTATACTATACTTAACTTTTCAACAACATGGACACTTAAGCACAGCATTTTCAGATAAGTTATCTACTTTACAAAGGGAGCAAAGAGCCTCCTGGAGATCTTTGGCTAGCACACTGACAGAAATGCAAGCATCATAGCCTAAGATGTGTGTAGATGACTCATAGGCTAAGAACAGCCTTGAAAACAACACATTGATTGACACACACACACACACACACACACACACACACACACACACACACACAAACACAAATCAGTGTTGATTTGAATTCTTCACCTAAAATATATGGAAAGCTTGAGAGGCAGCAACCAGTTTTTTTTTTTTACAACACATGAAGCAAAAAACAGGCATTTAGAATGGAGACAGTAAAGCAAAGAAGAGGCACAGCCTGAGGATTTGCTTACAGATGTGACTGGAATTGACTCTGGCATAAGAACCTACAGAGCGAGCAGGAATGAGATGAGGAAAGTCAAAAGATCAGAGTTGAATATTTCGCCCATCGTATTGCTTAAGTTTACCAACCCCACTCGACTTGTGAATGTGAAGGGAAGGAATAGTTCAGTGACAATGAGTAAAGGCTGATAACTTTCTTTTTCTATTAGATTGCAACACATAGACTGGTCCAATCCACACACTATACATTTTATAAGAATATTAACAAAAGCATTGATTTTTTTTTCATCACAGAACAGTCATAGTTTTTAGTTACTTAAGTTAAAACCATTGAATGTATATAAATACTGACGATGATTTAAATATATCCAAAGCGTCTCCATCACCTTCTGTTGTATAAACGTGAAGCCAAAATACCCCCATGACGGCACTGACATATTGCGCTGACATATTGCCCTGACATATTGCGCTTGTGATGTCATTTGGAGCCCAGACATGTGCAGAAGCGATCTGGTTGGTGAAGCCGCAGCATTTACATCCAGCCTCTTTTGTTCACCAAAGCACACATTTAGCTTCCTGATAAAATGACAAAGATCTGTCAGGTCAGTACAGTTCACAGCAGAACACACTCGTGTGTCAGTCTGAAGCAGGCACTTACTTTTATGGAAAGTTCAGTCATTCTTGTGTAAGACTTTGTTAACTATCTCCTTGCTGTTCCTCATGTAGTTTGCTAATGCTGGTAAAGAAGGCCTGCAGGAGCCGCATTTGTCAACAGAGCTGTCAATCATAACGTTACATCTGCTCTTTATAGCAGTTAAAGCTGAACATCTACAAACATTGAACACTTTGACATAAATCAGCATGATAAGGACTATAACGACAGAGAAATATAAATATTTTAGTTTGATAGTTTGACCCATGCCCCGCCTCACAGTAAGAAGGTTCCTGGTACGAATCCCCATCGGACAGGGTCTTCCTATGTGGTGTTTGCATGTTCTCCCCTTTCATGCGTGGGTTCCCTCAGTGTGCTCCGGCTTCCTCCCACAGTCCAAAGATATGCTTGTGTTTAAACAAATTGGTGACTTTAAATTGCCAGCAGGTGTGAATGTGAGTGTGGTTGGTAATCTGTCTCAGATGCTAGCCCTGGGTGTACCCTGCCTCTCGTCCAATGACAGCTGGGATCGGCTCCAGCCCCTCGAGACCCCGAATGGGAAAAACAGTATAGATAATGGATGGATGGATGGATGGACAAATGTCCCATCTGTTAACATGGAGGAGGCGGGAGTTATTACCTATACTGCAGCTAGTCAGCAGGGATAAAATATTTTGGCTTCACGTTGATGCAGCAGTACTGTTGTGTTGTCCATCTTTTTATACAGATTTTGGTTAATACGTGTTTATAAAAACACATTTAAGTGTGCAGTACCTCTTAAAACGCAGCAGTTGAGTCAGCCAAGACAGGACTCGTTTCTATTTCTGTTCCTAAAGGAAAGTTAGCAGCTTATTTGGAGATGAGCTGCTTGGATACAAAGATGCAGGAAAAGCATATATTTAGAAACGAGTGCACAATAGAAATGAATACATGGTTAGAGTGGCTTCATCAGCGACTGTAAAGAAGTATGGAGGCACAGATGGTGAAACAGTTTAAGACCTCCTTTATTACCTAAATGCCAGCCCTCCCTCCTGAAAGAAACAAGGCTTAAAAAGAGACAGGCAGTGTACAAACCAGAATTGAAAAATGAATGACTGAGTGAACGGATGATGGAAGGAATGCCAGGTTTAGAGTGGAGCCGCTGAAGATGATTTCATGCTCGAGCTTTAGAAAGATGGTGACAACTGAGGAATATAAATCTCACATGATGCCGTTAAATACAGACCAAGAGAAATAGTCTGGTCAGTGAGTCATCCAGCTACAACACAGCAGATTTAATGAAAGCTGTGGGTTCGTTGATTAATGAAGCCTAAAACCAGGTCAGACTGTCTCCCTCTCTGTATTTATCTGTCTGTTAGAGGCCTCGATGGGAAAGACAGATTTCAATCCACTTCTAAAGTAAATGTGTAGCTAGAAAGCCTTCACATCAGGAAGGACAATGTTTCCCAACTTTTTTCAATCATGTTTTCTAAGTGCCCCCTGGCCAGCTGATATGCCTTTGTTCTGAAAAATGCTGACACCGTGCAACTGTTGGTATAATATTTTTCCTGCAAAAAAATCACAGTGCCAGGTGAGGAATAAACAAACATTTAAATGTATTATTCGTGATACTGACTGTGGTTTGTGGGCTCAGTTTCCCTTTTTTTATTGACTTGATCTAAGTTTTCATTTCTATGGCTGCTGAGTTGAACCCGCTTCCCTGAATGTTATTTGTCACACTGAGTAAAGCTGTTTTCACAGACGTGCTCTCCTGAAAATTCCGACAACATTTTAGGATGGCCTGCCCTTAAAATCTCCTTGACTTGCTCTGTTAGATATGTCCCTCACAAGTGTGACAAGTTTCCCCCATGGAGAGTCTCACACAGGTCACGTGATCTAAACATCGTCGCAAATACAACCTGCTGCTTCACACATCGGCTCACCCCGACTTCACGCGGACATTTTGCAAGGGGGTTAACAGGAAACAGTGCAGGTTAAGTCACGGTGAAACATTTGTGTTTACTCACAAAGCTCAACCAGAAATGTTTGAGTCATTTCCAGTAGTTTTAGTTCATGTGTGAACACAGATTATATGTCTGTCAGCAGTCCTGCATGCTGTCCTAATGCAGATACAATAATCGTGCAGACTAAAGACTATTTAATGTATTAGGTGCAGGGAAACTTCTCTGGGAGTAAAAATGTGAAAGTCGAAACGATTCATTATACAATCATTGCAGCTTTGGGGGGGCTTTACTCGAGTTACGCTGGAATTACAATTAAATCATGATCACTTTTTAAATGCTAACAGCGGATGCTATTTTTAGCTTGGTCACTATCTTCTTTTACCTTTTAATAACTGTAAGCATCTGAGGAGCCAGATGGTTTGGTTTTAATTATGAGACACTATAGATGAAAAGTGAAGGTATTACAAGTCATTCTGAGGTAGATGTCTTTAGATTCAAGATTCAAGATTTGTATTTGTCCCATGCTTATAGTCATACAGATGTGCAGTGATGTGTAAAGAGTGTTCCACGAGGCCATGCAATAAACACTCAAACATTACTAATACACATATTTATATTTCACATTAGTCTGTATTTTAATCATGTTAAAAGTCCCTGTTAAACAAATTCAATGTTTATAGTTCATAAAGAACATTTGTAGGAATACACTGACACATTCTTATTCCTCTACATCATTTTTTTTGTTTCTGACAATCTGTGAAAAAAAAAAGGAGCTAAATTTAGCACACAGAGCGTATCTGCAATGCTGACTCGGTTGCTTTAGACCTCTTTTAGGGAAGATGCTGGGGTGACTCAGGTCTTTTTTTGTTTTTGAAACAGTCTTCTTGTGTGACAGGAGATGCTTTTCTTTCTATTTGTGTTGTTGCTGGGTTACGTTAGGATAACATGTTTAAATGAATGCTTTCCTCTTGTCTTTTTTTTCTTCAAACAGCTAGAAGCAATACAGAAACATGCCTGGTACCAGTAAGTACAAACATTTTTCCCACTTTTTTTCTTACTTGATTTTAACATTTTCCTTTCTCTGCCCTGTACACTCCCACCCTGAACTCAATTTGTAAACTCCATACCTAATTTGAAATGCTTAAAAAGATAATATTTTCAAAGGGTTATAGTCGCTTCTTACTTTTCTTTATTGTAACCTTGATTGGGTATAAAGTGAACAATCATGATATCGAATGTTGTGGTCAAGACCACACTAACCGAGACATACCCAAGACCAGACTGCTCCGAGACCAAGACAAGTAAGACCATGAATATCACTGGAAAATCAACAACTTATGTGCAAGGGACGTGTCACTCACTTAGAGCGTAACACTGTGGAGGTGGCGGCTGTAACCGGGGGATAAAAATCAAATGACAAATGAGATAAAGTTATTTATTGTTTTAGAAAGAGGCATTTTCCTTCTAATCATGCTAATGGCGCAGCAAAACAACATGTCAGTGGTGCTTTTGACTGCTCTTGATTTAAAATCCAGAGTCTGCCCAGTCCGAGAATGAGACAAGACCGAGTAAAAATCCTTGCGATTCTGAGACGAGACTAAGACATTAGAAAAGACCGATTTCGAAAACTACAAGGTTAGATTCATTTTCAAAGTTTCCCAAACCAGCTCAGACCCTGAGTGTTGGGCTTCAATAGTGATTTTGATGTTAAAAACAAACAATGTAAGGAATTTCCCTTGAAGAAAATAGTTGAAATTCTTATGAATCATAAATCAGTAAAAGAAGAAGGCAGAAAGCGGCGCTATGACACAGTACCACTCAAACAAAATCTACCAGATGTATATTGTCAAACCATCATCTGTCATCTCTCTCAGAAGTCATTATCTCACCTGTGTGAAGTCAGCCCTCAGCGTTTATCTGGGCTTTCTGTAAACTTTAACATATGTATGTTTTTCTTTTCAGGAGTGGTCGTAATGAGCCCTGTCCAGAACAGCCGCCCCCTCGCCGGGTGTGTGTGAAGAGGATCGTGTCCCTAACAGAGCTGGACCCTGACGTCCTGGAAAGCATGTACTCCTTAGGGTGCTTTAGAGACCGGGTGAAACTCACACAGGACCTTACAAGTGAGGAGTGAGTAAATATAACCCATCAAACATTTCCACTTTGATAAGTATCTGGGTCAAGCAAACTGTTTGATAAATCTATTATTTTGCCATTGTAATATTTTTTGGGGGCCAGCAGCAGATGAAAGAATGAGGCGAGTCACTTTAAAGAACCAGACATCTCACCACTTCTGCTAGCCTAGCTGTCTTTTCTGCAAGAAATAGCCAACAACAATGCTGACTCCTATGCAAAAGCCACCACGAATGAATCATCTTATGAGAAACACTGGACAAGCTAATAAGACAGTTGGGTTGAGCATAGGCAGCAGTACATGCTAATTTTTGCGACCATATGAATTATATCGTTATCATCGTTGTCCTTTATTTCAGCCTCAATGCCTGAATGAGGTTTCCCACATTTACAATGATGCATAGAGATGCAGAGACACAAAAATGCACAATTTAAACAAACCAAAGGAACAATCCTCAGAGGAAGCAAACGCACACTGAGGTGAAATGATTCGCGATAAGTGATGAGAGTAATGAATGAAAGAGTAGATCTTAAGAGTACCTTGTAAAAGAAATTCCAGATGTTTGGAGCAGAAGAAGCTAAATGTAGATTTTCCAAGCTCAGAGCACATGGGACATGAAACATTAAACAGTCAGTAGAGCGAGTTTGTCAGGGTCCAGTGGTCCAGTTCAGCATCTCTAGATGTTAAATAAGATGGCAAACATTTAAAAAAGTGATTTACAGATAAAAAGATACAATGGTTCCGTAGCATTTAAGGCTTACTTTCACACACTAAAAACTGAAACATAGAATGAACTGCATTAATACACGTGAAAAAAAAGACTTAACTGCATCATGAACTCAAACAAGGCTAAGAGCTTCCACTTAAATCAGTAAGTGGAACTGTGTTGACACAGCTGGACAGCTGGAAGCAACAAAGTGTCATTAGTAGCTACACCTTGTATCCTGCATCACTAGCTGGCTGTAAACATGTTTTATTTTTTGAAAAAATTGGGCATTCCAACATGAAGCATGATGAGGATCGACTCACTTTTTGAGCCAGCCTCAAAGTGGCCATTTGAGGAAGTGCCGTTTTCTGCAGGTGCTTTCATATTGTTTGCCACTTGGCACGCATAGAGTTTCACAGTTTCCCTGTCTCTCTGACTCTTTCTTTCCTGGTGGCCAGTCAATTACTTCATCATTAGTCTGCTTAGCGAGGCAGGAACAAGAGCAACAATAACACATTGCAACTCTTTTATCTCTCTTCTTGTTATCCTCCTTCTCTGCAAACTAATGTGGCTTATCTCTACTCACAATGCAACAGCAGAATCAGTGCTGTGCGTACTCTGTCCTCCCTTAAACGAGGCAAGCAGACAAACATGCAAGAATGACATTAAAAGTGTGCAAATCAATGCTTTTATAAGAACAATGGATAAAATGGCAATGCCTAATGTAAGAGGAGTGTCTTTTAGTGAACCAAGCAGAGAATAATCGTGGACCTGTATATCCTTAGCTTCGTTAAATGTGTCACTCAGCTTTTTTGTTTCATATTGGTCTCGCCTACAACAAATGGCTGAGTCTCACAGCTATTAATTCCCCCTTTACGAGTGATGGAAAGTGCCTGTTGTCATTGAAAAACCTCTGACAAATCTTATTTACACTATCCCAGCCCTAACAACATCTGGCAGACATACCTGGCAACTATCTGGTGAATGTAGTGTAGCATTAGCGCTGAATATTTACATTTGTGCAGACCAAAAGCAGCTATACGAGGATGACTATTGGATTTAGATTTGTCAAGTATAGCCGTACCTTCAATTGCAACTTTTTGTCAATGTTCCTCTCTTAATTTTGGCAACTGCTGTAGCTATAATGAACATCCTTGAAGCCTTAGTTTTTCAAAATGTGTTCTAACTCTAACTCAACTCTAACAGCTTAAAAACAGTTTGTCTCTTCTCCCTCTGACGTTGGTTTCTCTCTTTTGTCATTGTTTTCTGCAGGGAGAACCAGGAGAAGATGATCTACTACCTCCTGTTGGACAGAAAGGAGCGATACCCCAGCTGTGAAGACGAGGACCTGCCACCTAGAAATGACTTAGGTAAGAACACTTGCTTTTTTGTTTCCATTTTAAAAAGTCAATTGCAGTTTATCTTCTGAGCTGTGCTCAAAAAAAAATCACCTTAAACGTTTTTGAAGTTGTAAAATTGTATCGAGTATTTCATATATCTATTTCTGTCCTCAAAGACCCACCTAGGAAGCGAGTGGACTCCCCTATGCTCACGCGTCATGGTCGCTGTCGTCCTGAGAGGAAAAGCTTGGAAGTTCTCAGTGTCACAGAACAGGGGTCTCCCACTCCACCTCGCAGGGCCCTGGACACCAGTGCACACAGCCAGAGGTACAGACCAGCACTGGCATAACAGGACTTTTTTTTTTCAATTGATGCAAACTGTGGACTGCAGATTTGAGCTATCATTACAGAGTGTGTTTTCAACTGCTTCAGAGAGCCTCATTAATCTACATGACACTTGTTGTTTCTCGCTGTCTTAAAAAGGTCTCGTTCAGTCAGCGGAGCGTCCACAGGTCTGTCCTGCAGTCCTCTCAACAGTCCCAGGGTAAGAACTTCACTCTGCTGTACATAAACCATGGTGAACATGCTGTCTGGAGACTCGGAGGTCGCTTTTCAAATCCAGAATTAAAAGAGCAGAGAAATCCTACACAGTTCTACATTAAACACCATACTGTATCCTCATATTGCTTGCTTTTAAAAGTCAGACATTTTGACCTTTGTATATAGTAAGCCGTCTTCAAAATAATTACCAACTTTTTAATATCCCTTTACCTTAAACGTCTGATCTTTCAAATGTGCTGTTCAAATCAAGTTCAATCAAGAATGCAGTAACAGTGTGAAAAAGCCTTCACTTCTTCTGTTTGGTGCAGCAGGAAACGACTCACGCACAGAGACAGAGAATAATACAGTTACACACAGGAGTCTCTGAGTTTAGGTTGTTCTTATTAGACCACAGTGGGGTGAAGAGACCAAAGTACATTTTATTTTTTATTTTATTTTATGGTTCATTTGATAGGGACAGAGACAATAAACATACACAAACTGAAAACAGCAATCCAATGCAAGTATCACAGTGTTTATAGCGGGTGCTAATTTGCAACACTCGTCCCTAGAATGGCTTTTGTGTAAATAAAAGATTACAGATCTGCTTTTTGTTGCAGATGCTTCGGTCCATCTTGGACCTTCTCCAGTGCAATAAAATACTTCTACTGTTTGTCCTGATCAGAAATACGACTGGAATGAATACATATATGCAGCACACTTATAGCACCTAGGAATCCATTGGACATGTATCTGTCTCCATACAAGCAAGCCAGTCATGATAATGCAGAATTTTTTTTACTAACCGCTATGCCATCTGTGCCCCCAAACAGCCGTATTTTCTATTGGAAAAAAGAAGCCAAAGGCAAAAAAACTAATTTCCTGCCAAGGTTTTTCTCTTTGATAACTGTCTGTGCAAGCCATGCTTCACCATCATACTGTCATTTCCGCAGCCATACACATTCCCATTTCAGACACAAACCATGCTTTCTCGTAAAAAGTCTCCAAAGTCTGTGTGACATGCTGACATGGGCTAAAGGGGACCAAGACAAACATGAGCAGACTCATAACAAAACCAAATCCATCTTCCATTTGCTGTATCTGATCCAGTCTTGTGAAAAGAATCCCTTCCATGAACCATAATTCATGACCATTGCTTTTTGTCCATCCCTCTTCCTCCTTCCCCCCCCCCCCATCTCTCTGTGTGTGCCCATCAGAGCCCGGTCTTCACTTTCAGCCAATCAGAAGTCACCCCCACCTCAACTTCCTCATCCAAAGACCAAAAAGCAGGAAGTGCCACCTCTCGAGCCACCCGCCCGACGCCTGACCCAAAAACCCAAACACTGCCCTCAAAGGGCCCCACTGAGCGACTGCAGCTTTACTCCATGAAGTCCCTCCCCCTGCAGACACCACGCTCCCCGTCCCCGTCCCCGTCCCCCCTCCTGTCCCCCATCCCACGCTTCTTCAACTTCCCCTCTCCATCTGTCTTCAAGTCTAAGAACGTCCACTCTTCCTCTAACTCCTCTGCCACCCCTCCTCCTGTGTCGCAGGTCACGCCGCAGGGCTCACCGCTGCCCACCCCACTGGGCACGCCTGTGCACCAAATCCAACACCCCTCCTCCACCACCCCTCCCTCCTCTTCCTCCTCGTCTTCTTCTTCCAGAGCGGATGGAGCTGGCGGGGCCTCGCTGTCGCTGACACCGCCTTCTAGCCCGGGTGGCAGTGGCGGTCTGGCTGCCTCTAGCTCCGCCCACTGGAGAACGAGGCTGAACTCGTTCAAGAACAACCTTCTGGGCTCGCCGCGCTTCCATCGGCGCAAACTGCAAGGTAAGCAGAATCAAAGAATTTATATAAATGAAAATGAAAGATGGGGTGATTTTTCTACAAGTTGGCTCAGATGAAACATCTTTGAAGTTAAATAATGATGGTTCATTTTTCTCCATCAGGGTATTGATGCTTCGCTAACTGTTTAAATAATCAGAAATCTCCTGCTCTGCATTAACAGAGATGGAATCCATTATAATCAAGAAGCTAACACATGCCTTCAGACTGCAGCCCGCGGCTGTGTTGAGCAATGCCTGACTCTGTGATTATCTATAATTAGGGCAATTAAATTAGAGACTGTCATCAAGATTCAATGCCCTTTTTCTTTTCTCCTTCCTCTCTCTCTTCCTCTTTCACTCTCTGGGTGTTTCTTTTTTTAGTCCCAACATCAGAGGACATGTCCAGTTTGACTCCAGAGTCCAGTCCAGAGTAAGTCAACAAATGTTTCAGCTTCTCTGTCTGTCTTTTATACTGTGCAACTTAAAAGTCTGTTTCCTTATTTAAAATATTAAATATTAAATTATACACGGGGCGCTGGTGGCGCAGTGGCGCAGTGGTTAGCCTCCCATGTATGGAGGCTGTGGTCCTCCAAGCGGGCAGCCCAGGTTCAAATTCAACCTGTGGCTCCTTTCCCGCATGTCATTCCCCCCTCTCTCTCTCTCCTGGATTTCCAACTCTATCCACTGTCCTTTCTCTACATTAAAGGCACAAAAAGCCCAAAAATTAAATCTTTAAAATAAATTAAATACATACACGATCTCACAATAAGCAGTTTGCTTGTCTTCAAAACAAAGCTAAGCATGTCGAAACACATAAAACTCAGTAAGATCAAAATTATTAAACAAACATCCCCCTTTTTTTTAAATTTAAGTATAACTTAAAAGTGACTGTACTCAATATTTTTATATTCACAATGGAGCAAAAGCATTTATTTTACTCATTGTGTCATTTGCAATGTTTTCAGCATTTCCTATCCTTCACCAAAAAAAAATCAAAAGTCTATCAACTAGCAGTAATGGGAACATTTAGCTGCTATAGATGCAGCTAAAGTGCTAAATATTCCCTTGCAACAGCTCTAACGTTTCACAATTTATTTTCTATTTAACATTCTGGGTGAATAATTCAGTGCACCAATGTCACGAGAATCAAAATGAACTTCTCATTAATGCTTCAATGATCTGCTTTCTCCACCAGCTCATCAGCAGACCACAATCATTAGATATTAGATAAATTCTGCGTGTTGACATTTTAACCAGACACTGTCATCATTTGTCATGTCGTGCCACCTATTCGACTTTCAGGAATGATTTAGTGAAGATTAGAGTTTAATGAAAGTGTTTGTTCAGTTATCCAGGGAAAATGCTATTTATAAGCAATTCATTTATGTAAAGCTCCCTGTGATTCATTTTTAGCCCAGTTAAAAATAACACATCCAACCCAAATTTATTTTGTATACGTGTGTATTTGTACTTTGAATGTGTGAATAGTGCCAATGGAACAAAAAATTATCTGTTTTTTAAATACTCCTTTATCTGCAGACTGGCTAAGAAGTCGTGGTTTGGTAACTTCATCAGCCTGGAGAAAGAGGAGCAGATCTTTGTCTTGATTCAAGACAAGCCTCTCAGCTCTATCAAAGCTGACATCGTCCATGCCTTCCTCTCCGTGAGTTTCCAATCAGGCTCAGATAAGCCTTGACAACGCCGCTTTAATACCATTGATTGCATTAATGGCACGTTTTCAAGATCTTGTCTCTCTGAATGAGCATCAACCTGTTTCTTTTTACGTTTTCAGATCCCGTCCCTCAGCCACAGTGTGGTGTCTCAGAACAGTTTCCGGGCAGAGTATAAGTCCTCCGGTGGCCCCTCTGTCTTCCAGAAGCCTGTCAAGTTCCAAGTATTGTTCTTTTCTTTTTTTTACCTATTTAGCCCCAGAACAACCACAATCCTGTTTCACAATTGGCTAGTTATAAAAGGTACAAACCCCAAAAAGTTTGTATATAATAGTACCATTACAGTGATCTCTGTGAGGGATTTGAGTTTTTCAGTGTAAGCTTATAAAATGAAAGGACGCAGAAAAGGATGCTGGCCTGATGAGGGAAATGTTTTTCTTTTAGGGATTCATGTTTGATGTAGAATGTGTATAGATATATTACATCAAATGTTCATCCATGTAGTCAAATGTGTGATGATTAACATATTGCAAAACAATTTTTACTCTATGAATGTGAGCTTAGATGAACTGAGAGGTGTCATTTCATGTGCTTAACTACTGTATCTTTAAATCCACTATGTTTGGATTTGAGTGTCCAATGGAGGTGGCCTGTAGTGGTGGAGTAGAAGAAACACACATTGATGTTAAATGGAAAGCAACTCATTCAGAGAGAGCTTTCATCTCAAACTGTCTCTGATCTTTATATGAGAGCAGGGCTTACTAATGCAACAGTCCTGATAATGATTTTTGGCATGTGTGGTGCTTTTCCTCCTGCAGGTTGACATTGCTTTCTCTGAGGGGGAGAGAGAGCGAGAGAGAGAGCGAGAGCGAGCAGATAGGGAAGGAAAAAGAGAGTTGGGCATCTACAGCGTCACCTTCACTCTAATAGCAGGTAGGACTTTGTGTTCAAAAAGGAGATTAATAGAGAGAAGCGAGTCGTCTTTGTTTGTAATCTCAATAACTGAATTTATATACAAGTACACAGCAGATCTAAGCCAAAATGTTCCTAAAAATGACAAAATTCTGAAAATGTAGTTGTCGTTATGTTTTTGCCCTACCCAAAAAAACATGTTCAAGTATAAAACAGCTAAAACCAATACATAAGAAGTATAAAAACAATGGGTCCCATGTATACTTGTATGTTAATGGGTTTGCTCAAAATATTTAAGCTTTGGTTAGCTAGTTGAAAAACATCATAATTGCTGTTAAAAATACAACTTTACTGTACCTGCTAGTTAATGAGTATTTGGGAAACATATCTGAGCATTAACCTTCAGAAGAGCTGCAAAAGAGAGATAGAAATATGACCAGACAGGTTACTCTAAATGAATGCTAAAGTTGCTTCATATCTCCTGGTTACAGTCAAATCTGCAACGATTTGTTTGTATTTCATTCAACGCTTGTTTCTGCTGCCCCCTGGTGGCCAAAGAGATAAGTACTTGCAAGTTTTAAAATAAGATTCTGGATATGTGATTGAAATTATCGACACTGGTCTTCAAATTCTTGCTAATTTCAGTTTTCTGTTCCCAACTATATCCCTAAGGCTACTTCTCTGTTTAAATATTTAGGATTCAGGTTTTAGTTTTCACATTTGAAGACTATTGAAAACATTAGAAGAACTTTACCAGATACCTCTCTCGGCCAAACGAATAAGTGACGAGTTGATTCTCTTTCCTCTCAGGTCCCAGTCGCAGGTTCAAGAGAGTGGTGGAAACCATACAGGCTCAGCTGCTGAGTACTCATGATCAGCCATCTGTGCAGGCATTGGCTGGTAAATTGCATACACACACAAACACACACAAACACACAGAAACACACGCATCACTGCATGTACCTGTTTTTTTTTGATGTTTATTTGACTTCTTTTTCCGCTGTTTTTACCTCTGGCGTCTCAGATGAGAAGAACGGTCAGCTTTCCCGTCAGCCCAGCACTCCATCACGGCAAAACTCCCAGCGCTCTGAAAGCGGTTCAGAGCGGGAGCGGGGAGAGAAGGATCGCGCAACTGATGGGGTAAGCGGAAGTGGGAGTAGCAGCGGGACGGTCTTACAAAGGCGAGGGTCGGGAAAGGACAAGACCAGACTCCTCTCGTCGTCCAACGGGACACAATCTCATCCCTGAAAAGAATGTTTTGGAAGAGAGGCGAAGGCGAGGGTCTTATAAGTCGCCAATTTTCTCTTCCGTCCCTCAACCTGGCCCACATTCTTTCCTTACCTATTTTCTTACTTCCTGTCTTGCTTCCTTCTGTTATTCCAAAGCAATGGGACAGAGGAGGGGAAGTTCTTCCTGATGAAGGGGTATGACAGAGAATTCTCCACCAGTTGCTGTCCAAGAAGTCCCACCAGAGGAAACACAGGAAAAGCTTACAGCCAGGATAACACACAGTGAACCGGCTCCGAATTTAGAAAGCACATGACTTTCCAACCAACCAATCACATGCAACTAAAGGTTCAAATCCTACAGGAATCCTCCCAGCAGTCACCTAAATGAGAGCGTCCATTAAGTCATGCTCATTTAACAATTTCTGGAATGTCACCGGGTTCATCAAACCTCCTCACGAGCATATTCACAAGTAAAGGAAGGGAGGGTGTAGTCTGAGAAAGGATGGGAAATTACAGAATAAGGCTTGTTTTTTTAAGTGGATATTATCTCTTAATAATTAGCAAAACTTCAAATACCACACTTAACCCATCAGTTAGTCTGAAAGCGGAGGAAAACGTGCATAGAAATGACAGGAAATGGATGTGACAAGGTCTATATGATGTAGCCCTAGAGCTATGTGAATATCAAAATCAGACAGACAAGATACAACTTTTCTTTGTGTGTATGAGCAGCATAGAGTCCCATAATTATTTCTGAAGTAGATAGATGAAGCTATGATACCGCATTGCCTTTAATAGAGGAGAAACAGTGGAGAGCTAGCTAGATCTAGCCCCATTTTAAGGACACTTGTCACAACACAGGTAGAATGTCTCACAAGGACAGATTCCCACGAGAGAGCGAGGTGATAGGTGAATAGTTAGACCAAGAAAAACAGGTTAGCTAGCAGCAAGAATTTGGTAGCACTGGAAGAAGAAAAGAAAAATAGCATCTAAAAATGTAGGCCATCTCAGTAAATCATGTCAAATGAAGGGCGACAGCAATCATGTGCCATAAGTACATTTTTAAGCTTTATTGTAGTCATTTTTTCCTTCTGCATATACTGGCTGTGAAGCAATCCTTTCCAAATGCATCTCCATTGTGAACAACAGGGAACAAAATTCTTAGTCATTGTAATATCAAGTTTAAACTTATGTGAGGCTACAGCAGTCTTAGATTGATGAGCATTTTCTAAGCCCCAGCAGTTGTGCAGTCATAACTTAGCATTCATAACTAGCACGGCAGGCAGAGCAATTTTAGCACAAAGCCATAAATAAAGCTTTATAGTGCACTGAAGACTCCATTAAGTTTCCTTTAGTTTTGTATTTCAAAAGAACATTCTACCATTAGCTAAAACCAAATGTTAGCTGACTTCCCTTTGTCATATATTAGCATTATTGCTAACCATGAGTTTAATTTATAGCTGCTAGGATTTTTGGTTTCGATACCATGAAGCTAGCATTTTGTCTGAGTAGTTTTGGGCACAAGCTTTCAGAGTTTTCTTAGGACAGAGATTTGATTTGCAATTTGCTATCAGTGCTTTACCCTCATATTAGCTTAAGCTAATTTGTAGTAGTGGATTTTGCACTGTGGATTTTGACACCTGTCTCTTTCAATGGAGTCACTTAATGAAAGTATCACTTCACAGCCAGTATAGAGAGGAAATGATAACACTGACCAACAACTGAGCGTACATATTAGCATGTGAATATTGTGTGTTGAATATAAAAAATCCAGAGTGTCCTTCAACCGAGAGGATAATTATAGGTTCATTGAATTTTCGTAATTGAATACAGATGACAATAGAAATGTGAAATTTGAATAAAAAGTTGATCTAACAGGACAACCAATTATTCCTAGACCAAAAGTAAGGCTACTGAAACTCTCCCCTTGTTCCTAATGTTTGACAATAGATGCTGAACAATGCAGGGTGACCCAAGGCCCCACCAAAAGCCTCCACTCTTTCTGCCTCTCTAAAGAAGACATCAAGGGAGGATAGTGAGAGGCGGATGGAGATGAATAAATAATGAGCTTTCACAAGTATGAAAACAAATAAGCACGAGAAAAAAAGACTGTTGTGATAAAAAACCCTGTGCACATTCTGTCTGGAGGGAGAAGAGGAAAAATGAAGCCACACATAAAGAATGGAATATTTTTCCTGTGTTATTTTTCCACTTTCCATACCTAATTTCTTTTTTCTTTTTTTCTTTTTTTACTCCGCTCTGGTCTTTTTGGGTTATTAAGAAATGTTTTAATGTTTGCTGCAGTGCTGGCAAAATGGAGGGAGACGCTACCATGTGAATGTCAAAAACTTTTTGGGAATTGTTTCAAGAGTATAAACACATTTTTTTGTTCCACATGTTTTATGAAAATGTATTTATGTAATTATTTATTTATTTTATTATTTATTCGACACGTATCTGTTAAAGCTGTGATTGTTATTTTCACGAGAAGTAGGAGAAGGCTGGATAAAAGGAAAATACCACTTTAAAGATGTCTGACCCAGCAGAGCAACCCAGCTTTTCTGAGAAAAAAAAAAAAGGGGGGGAAAATAACTCCACTTTTTCTGTCACTTTCAGAACATTAATGCTGCAGAACTTCCTCCCATCATTATCTTGTGTTTTTACCTATTTGTGTTGTTTTGTTCATTCAGTACTGTTTGCCATCATATGTTCACATTGTACAACACTATTTATAATATCCATTACCACAGTGAGAAGCTCCACATGGAGGATTTTTGCTGAGTCATTCTCTCCTTAAGGCTTTTTTTGTTCTGTCTCTCAGGTGGTTTAATTGACATCTAAGGCTAAAGAGAGCAAGGTTACAAGCTGCATGAATGTTACATCATTTCTTTTGAAATGTTTGGGAGTGAATTATATGTACCGTGGACACACAAACACAGATTCCCCCTGGCATTTCACATGAGAATTTTTAGCTAAGCTAGTGACTGGTGTCAGAGGATGGCAATGTCCTTTTTTTCTACTTGTCATTTTACTTTAGAGCAGACTACCTGAAATGGATGCAACTACATTTGAGAAACTTTGGTTGATAATGAGACTAGAGTTTGTGTTTAGAGCTAACTAGCCAATGTTAGCATGCCAACAAGTTGAAACTGTCTGCGATTATTCATGCAAACTCAACTGAGACTATTACACATTCCTTATCTACTTTCAATTGTCTTCACACACTCAGAACACTGAACTGAAGAGTCGGAACAGACTTAAAGGAAACAAAATTTCATGAGCAGTTGTTTCCTTCATATTCTGGACTCCTTAAGGCAACCACAAATTCCTGGAAAGCTTGGAAATGAACATGCTGTGTGTTGAGTGCAACATAGCCACAGGTTGTGCATGGTTTCAGATGATTATCATTTAGCCTTAAGAAAACTATTGGCCGGCTCGTCTCGATTACAATGGCTCAGCCCTATTGTTTGACTTAACCAAGAAAAGTTTCCATTCTTTGCTGTTTTCACATCAGATTTGAATGCCTCTGTCCCTTCTCTTATACATCTTACTTACTCTTCTCATCCTCACTCTCAAAGTGGGCCCCATAGAAAAATCTAGCAGTGAGGAGCACACGCAAGAAAGGGGTTTCAAGTTACACAGTTACATGTACAGAGGAAGTATTTTAGCACGAGCGGAAGTCAAGTCCAGGTCAAGTTTACCTCATTATTCCACTTTAAGAAAGAAGGATACACGTTTATGAAACAGCAAAGAAAGAAAGACAGGAAAGGATGGCTGCTTAGGTTTTTAGGTAAACTCTAGACGCAGTTCTATTTCAACACCAACGGGACCCTCAGCACATTTGCATTTGGGACACTCCTGTTGAAAGAAATCTCGCCCCTCCTTCCCTCAGTCCTACATTACCCCTCCTGCCTCCCATTGACTTTACATTTTCTACAACCCCCATTCCTCCTATTTGTATCTCTAGAATCCCAACTGCACATATGTCAGCCCCGTATATAATCATCCCCTCTCCTTGTATACATTTTATACACTGTATACTCAACCCAGATGCAGATGCTGTATACATGCTGTATTCCTGTCCGTCTCCATTGTATGCCATCCATATCTATGTAGCGTTCACTATCTTTTATCGACACTGTAGTCACCGTACAACTTTCTCTCATCATTATTGCTCATTCTTCTTCTGCAGTTATTGTATGACTCCAATCTCTTATTCCTGCCCATATTTTCCTCCAACTCTGCCACACCTCACAACACCTATCCCATGACACCCCCCCCCCCACCCCCATATTATCAACCTCCAATCCTCACAAAAGAAAACTTTTTTTTTCCACTCTGGAGGTCACTACAGAAAAACCTCAAAGAAGGAGGAGGTGTGTGGGAAGGAGTGGGTTGAGAAAACTGCTTACACGATTAATGATGACGACAACAACGACCAAGAGAAATGTCTGTAGTATAATTACAAAAAAAGGAAAAGTGCACTATTATGACAATGATAATTATTGCCTGTGAGAAATACTGATCAATAAATAACAGGAAAAAATGGTGGGTACATGTAGTTTGTTTTATTGTTACTTCTGAATGTTTCTTTTTATTTGTTGAGGGAACATTTACAAGCTGGTACACATGTTAACTGTTAACAGTTTCATATAGGTGAGGCGAACATTTATTGGATTTATTATTGGTACATAGCATAACAACTTCAAAGAAAACATTGACTTTGATTAAGAGGGGAACGCTTATGTCAAGTTGCTATGACAAATACAGAGGCTTACAATCAGTAAAATCATTAAAAACGGAATTAAAAATAGTAAAATATATTTTTGTAATGCAGTTTGTCTCAAAGATCGACCTATTTCCCCTGTATGTACCCTGAAAATTGTATCGTCAGAGATGGGCGTATTCTATGACATAGTTTGGCATCCTGCAGAGTGTATTGTAAAACGAAGAGCTCTCACTCTGACACAAAAAAGTTTCCAGAGGTGTTCGTTAATATAATAGTATAATGAGCATAATGAAGTGCTCAATGAATCAAACTGAACGAATATGAATACCGCGTAATTAATGTCACATTACGATTAAAAACAAGTGATACATGTAATGCTGAGTTGATTAAATGTAGGCCTATATATAATATTTTTTCTGTGTCTAATCTCATTTATTTGATTTAAGTGAATCATACTTCATAAATGGGATATTTTCTCATAAAGTTGAAAACTCGTCAAATTAAACGCCTACGTTTCACAAACCGGTTTGGTTTCCTGTTTTACAGGTTGGAGTGTCTCATCTTCTCTTACTAACTATCTTTGCTTGCTGGCAGCGATTGCCTTGTTGGTCCGAAAAAAACTCGCTTTTTCACCGAGAGCTCCCGCAGCCTTGAGACGAAGGGAGGAGTACAAACAGACTTTCCGCATCAACTTTCTCACCGACAAAACACTTCAGGTACATTTTTTGTATCAACTCTTACAGTAAAGTTGTCCCAGCTTGTTGAAATGTGTTGAAATTCGGAGCTTTTGTTCTCTGTCGTATTTTGTGCATCGCATGGTGTGGGAGATGGTGCTGAGCATGAATGGACTACTGTGTGTTGAAATACACTCTGTTAACTGTGCGTGTGTGCCAATGCACCATACTGATATACTGTGAAGTTGTGCTAATTGTGTTTAATATATATATTTTTTTGGTAGCTGTGAGTGTTTCTGACCACCATATATGATCATGACGATCTAGCTGGTGATGGAGAGCACATTTGGTTGCTTCACTCACACTGTAACTATTTCCTTAGTCGTAACCGGTTCGGGCTCTGCCACATTTAAACAAGTCTTAGCTTTGAGCTGACTTAAAGAGACGACACTAACACTATTATTATTATTATTTTTTTACAATGTTTTTGCTGTCAGCTAACGCTAAATTTGCAACACATGTATTCAAATGGTATTTTCTGGGGTACTTGCAGCATCTTCAAGGACAATCATAGAAACAATGATACAATGTAGCTTATTTACAAACCAGAGCCTACAGTACAATTGTAACATTTTTCAACATTGAAGGCTATTTATCAGGTGAAGTAGGACAGATAGCCTAAACATGAAAAACCTGATTGAACTTGATGTTAGAAAGGGTATTTGACTATTTTCTGCTCACTAGGGCAACATGAAGGAAATACATTTTCAGGAGTTTTTAAAAAAAAAAGTTTAAAATCGAGGTCAGACCCTTTTTAAAGCGGGCCTGTCTTCAAGTAAACTAAAGCTCATGTATTTGACATTTCACTAAAGTTGAGCTGAATTGTAAACCGTGTGCAATGCATGCTGTGTGCACGCGCATTTCTCCCGCCGCCCTCGCGCTCTCTCTCCCTCGCTCGTGCCCGCGCTTCGCATGCCTGCCGAATGAAGGCAGCACCTTGTTATCTCTACCTGCCAGTCCACTCCAGCAGGTAAAACCTGTTTACCAACACTGTCTTGAGAATCAAGTGTCAATCACCAATTTGTAGATGGCACTTCATTTTCTACTTCAATTAGTTTTAAATAGGTTGGTGCAGAATAAAGACCCTCAGATTCAAATATTCCCAGTATAATAAATTGAATTTTAAACACCAAATGGATCTTAGACTCATCAGTGTTTAGAAAGTTACCAGTCTTCAAGTTAGCATTTGAAGTGCATAGTTTGTGAGCAAAACTACTTGTAAGACCTTTTTGTAGAAAAATAATTCAGCCTTAAATCTTGATTTTTTTTTTCAGGTAAGATCAATTACTGCTGAGCTCTGTGGCTACCAGTAGAAGTAAGCCTACATATATTTGACCAATAACCACAACAACAGCTAGTTTGGATTGGCTCCAGTGTGTCTCTCTTAAATATTTTACTGAGCATCATGTTCATTAAAACAGAATCCACCCAACAATATACAAAAAACTCTTAAAGGTTCCTGTCAGTATTTTTGCTTAGTGCTGCTCTGAAGTCATTATTTCATCCCCAAGGGTGCTGGAAGTACTTTGAGAACACTAGTAAGTGTTAAGAAACGTTCTGGGAAAATCATCACAATCTGGGCCGCCCACCTAACATAATGGTATGGGAAACACTGAATATCTTCACATTGTAAGTTAAAATTAATACATTATATCGGTAGCCTACAGTATAGGTAAAACGTAGGCTGGAAGTGTTTGTGTGTTTAGTTTATTATACGAGAGAAAGATGTTTTTAAGTCACTGTGTGTTCTCTTCTCAGGACGTTGTAGCCTTTAGCTGTGAGCTTTGTTCAGGGTTAGTTCTGTTTCTTTCCTTTTTATTTCAGACGAGTTGTGTGAAGTTGCTACTGCTGTAAACGCCCCATTTCCTGATATGGATGTTTCATATTAAAAGCAACTTCAACTTCAGTTTAAACACACCTTTAGCTGCAATGAAGATGCTAATCCGTGCTGCGGTCGGCTAAAGAGACACAGAGTCTATGTTACTTTCATTACACACCACCGTGTGTGTTTAAAGGAAAACAAACTCACTCAACGCTGCGCAAAACAACATGCAGCGGTTAGCAGATGCTTTTTTTCTAACCCTTGTCATAATCGATTACGTCCTGTCCCTGCATCGATGCATTAATCGTCTAGTCTGCATCGCAATGCATCGATTAAATGATTAATTTCAACAGCCCTAGTATTTATACACGTTGTGTTACTTTAAAACATACAAGGGATTTAATTCAACAGGTACCTGAAAAGCCAGAGCGAAACAAGCTTAGCTAAAGTTAGTGGGAATACAGGAACTCTTATCTTTGGCCCAAAACTGCTTTATTCAGAGTTCTAGTTTAAATTGACAGGTATGATTTTTTTTTTTTTTAAAGTGGAAGTGGTTTATTCTGTGTATTTTCTATTGATGCTAATTATCTTAAAGATTGATGCAGTAAATATGAATGATAGACAACTTCAGCGCATGCAAATACTACAAACTTAATTCCGAGAGTTGAACTTTTTTTCCCACACATACAGTCATGAGAATCTTACCCTAAAACTCTCACCCCATTAAATCACATGTGGATGTTGATATTGATTATACAGAATAAGTTAGAATGATCCTACACTGTGTTGTGACGCCCATCCCTCAAACACATTCTGTGTCCATTGAGGTATCAGCAGTAACAGGTCCACACTTGTCCTCCCAAGTTCTCTCTCTTTTCTTTGTCGCGCCCCCCTCGCTCTCCTTCTCCCCTGTGTGTCATTTAAACAAATCATTTTCACACAAATAGATACATGAAATAGCTGTGAGAAGTGAGAAATATACAGAATTAGTAACTTAGCTGCTTAGAGAGAAAGGGAGGAGAAATGACAGAATTGAACAAACGCAACCTTAGATAGATTACTCTATATGTTGACCTACTTTCTTTGATGTGGGTCTGTAACTGTATAGTTGTCATGTAATCATCCCGTATGTACCAGAGGCCTCTTTCATCTGAAACAGCTGTGCATTACTTTGCCTTTTAACATTAGTGCTGTAGGGGTCCGTCCTGTCCCATACATAAGTTGCTGCAGTCTCTTAAATGAGAAACTCTTTGGAGAAATTGAGCTTTTGGAACTAAGGAATACGTTTCCATACAAGTTGTCATGGTCTATTTCAAGCCAGCAAAGTTGACCATAACAGCATGGACAAAAAATTGCCGATTAGGTGAAGGAGAAGGAATCAAAATAAACTAAGCCAGCAGTGAAATCGACAGATTTTAGTCAAGGCTCCACCTCATTAAAACAAAGTGACCTGGTCATTAAAACCTGTAAACATACAGGAAAAAAAAGCAGTTTCCTGTTGAAACAAATCCCCTTACATTTTCACCGCCATTGTAGCATGTCAGGAGAGGCTGCGAGCTGAGCTGACACAAGCTTATTTGTAGTTACTCAGCTTAAAAAAACAATGTTAGGACAGCACTCCAAAATTTTATTTTTGTACTTCTTCGGGGTGTTACAGGCAATTTTCCTTTTTTCTACCATTATAGATTCTCAGCATGCCTTTAGATTCCTTCACTGGTCATAGTTTTCAAGGGTTTTGTCCAGAATTGTAATATCCGGATTGGTCTCCTCACTTAAAAGAAACAGATCAGTTACTTTAGAGGTTGAAATAGTGTACAAAGCAGTTTCACATTCGATCAGTGTCTCTAGGCTGCATGATGCTGTTAAATTATAAATGTAAAAACAATAGTGAAGGGTCTGAAAACACTAATTCGCAAACCCTTGACAATTTCCTGAAATGTTCAGTGTGAGCTGCAGGTGTGATGCTTGTAATGCTCAGCTGACAACCCCTCTTGTAGAAAGAATCTTTAATATAGCTACTTGACAGAGTTAGACATGCTTATATGTTGTTTTTTATCTGGCTTGAAGAGCAAGTTTTTATCTGACTTCAGATGTACTCTCAACAATCATAAATTTTCTTTAAGACGGGAAGAACATCCGCCTTATGTTTGCACAGTTTCATACCTTTTCACAAGGTAAGCAGAGGCTCAGGGAAATTAAACTGTTTACATTGTTCACAGGAACTTTCAGGTTCACACTATCTATCACGCCCCCCCCCCCCCCCCCCCCCCTTTTCTTTTTTCCTTTTTCCTTGCTCATTTGGCATTTAAGAGGCTTTAGGCTGAATTATCATTATTATAAACATTTCCTTTGCTAAAGAAAAATCTGCATTGAAAAGCAATGAAAGATCCTGTAATGTAAGTTAAGGTCCTGATTATAACAACGTTGTCACAGCAACTAGTTCCATCATTAGAAACATCATTTCAAGTATACAGTAAAAAATATACAAAGTTTTCTGAGACGCAATGCTGATAAAGCTCTAACAATGGAAACATAAATGATTTGAATGTGTAGATTATATACCTGTAGGTGCCTTTTCATTTTTTATAGCAAACCTTTGGACTTTTCAGAAAATAGAAAATCACTGTTACTGTTCAACGGTCCCTGTAAATGATTACAATGTTGCTGTAAGCCAGAACTAAGTATACCAGCCTAAAAGGATTCCAGGCATCCTCATTTTTTTAACCCCTAGGCATCTTCTACTGATGTGTTTTTGTGACAGTTCTTATTTCCCGCCTGTTATCAGGAGGATCCATTATCCTATGAAACCTATCAACTGGTTTGTTGATAGTTTTTTAAAACAAACCTGTTGAGTGAAACAATAGAAACATCAAATTAAACATTTATTTTAAGGAATTCTTACTGGGAGCCAGAGGTCTCATCCTCTTCAAAATGAGCAATAAGTAATCCTTAACCATTTATTCAACCACTCATAACAAAGCTGTTTAATACTTCACTATGTACCTAACACTCTATGGCTGCATCCAGAGCTGCAAGAAGTGTAGTATCAAAAAATATATATCTGGTAAATACATTTTACTAAACCACCAAGTGTTTAAAAGTGATGGTGACTTGTCTTGCAGTAAGAAATATGTTGATATGTTGAATAGATTTTTTTTTTAAGTCTGGCATGTAAGTTCAAAAATGCTCATTTTATTTCCGGCATGAGACGGGCTGTAACCATCCACTCAATCCCATATCAAGTTATGTTGGATATACAGGCTGGTATAATAACTACATTTTATAGGTTACTTTGCAAAGATCTTTGCTTGCATTCAGATTTCAAATGATAGCTTTTTTTTTTTATTATTATTGAGTTGGAGAAGTATCTTTTAATGCTGCTGTATGAATTCACATGGTACCATACTGAGGGCAGTTTTTACCCAGTAGTCAGTGAGACAACAACATTCCTCTGACACATTAAATTACTCAAGTGTTGTCACACAGAGCGTTTATACGAGACAGACTGCAAACACACTGAGCTGCCACCCGGCCTGTAAACCATCTGTGATATTAAGTGTATGCCCCAAAACAAACGGTAAAAACTTAATCATGAATACAGTCAGTTATAAATTATGCCTGAATCTCAGTGAGGTCAAGAATATTTTCAAGCTGTTGGGTGAAATAGCGAAATGTGGAACACTAGGACATAAAAATAATGATTATTACTTTGCTGTCCGAATCAAATGTTTTAAAATAGGAGAAATAGAATGAGTTATATTTCTGTAAATGTTTTGTTTCAATAGCGATGGCGGAGGCCCACCAGGCGGTGGCGTTCCAGTTCACCATAACACCCGAAGGGATCGACCTGCAGCTGTCCTATCAGGCCCTGAACCAGATCTACCTGTCAGGAGTGCGATCGTGGAAGAAGCGAGTGAGCCGCATGAGGGTGAGTATGATGGGAAAGCCCTTCTGTACGTGTGTGTTACTATGTGTAGTGCTTCTGCTTTGACGTAGTTAAGGTCTGTAGGGTGTAATTTGTGTGTCCAGGGCAGCTGAAGTGTTATTACAGGGTTTGAATTCCCATCTGTTCAGGTAACGAGTGATGAGCCATTCCAAACATGAACAGACATGTATTTCTGCCCCTGCTGGGGCGACAAATACCGCTGTTTGTTTCTCAAACTTCTTGACTACCCCAGCAATAAAATTCAGAGAAATAAAGCAACCCTCACTCTGTGTCTGATGCACATTCACACAAAATCTGCCCTGAAGGTTTGGAACATCTGTTAACTATTTTGTCCCCTCTTTATATACCACATTGCGTCTATCCACACCTTGACACTAGCCTTTTTAAAATCTTTTTTGTTAGGGGTGTACCAATACAAGAGCATTCTCAAAATGTGTTTATCCTTCTTTTAGGGCTTCTTATGTCAAATCATAGTCAGCGTCAATAGGGAAAATATCTAGATCCAAATTATTAAATATAATTAATTTAGCTGAAGTTAAATGAGCGACTTGCAGGTTGGAAACCACAGTGTATCAAACTGTAGGACAATACATTAGAAAAGGTATTGCCAACAAATTTGATGGATTCATACACGACAGAGTCTCCTGAAGTCATTTTTGTTCCTTTGCATTTATTTCCGTGTTAAAAATAGACATCCAGATTTGAATTAATCCCGGAGTACTACGAATTACGGGTACAGTCGACAGGCTTTTAATTATGAACCCATTAGACATCAAAGAGACCGGCAACAGGTCAGGATAAGGAGAAATAACAGAGAATAGAAAGGAGAGAAATTCAGTTGTGATGTGACGAGAACAGTGCAGGTGTAGTAGAGACTGGCCGACGTAAACTAGGGATATCAAACGATGTGATCAAATCACAATATTTTAAAGTTTCTTCTCACTTATCAAAGGCTAGAAGAAATGATTAGTAGTACATGAACCTGATGCGGTGTGTACACAGGTCAGTTTCACATGGTCCTGAACTCCGTCATATCGACAGGAAAATCCTCCCGCCACTTAAAAAAGATCCACAGACACACAGGTTTCATGGTATTGTTTAAAAAATGATTTGAGCTTTCAAGAAGGGAGTCATCACAGCCCTATAGGTTATTGCTGAAAAGTGTGCTTCATTTTGTGATCGGGCATATGAAAGCATATTCACACGCTACAATCGCCGCTTCTCCTCAAACAAGCGAGTCACTGTGTGTCCAGTTCATGAGTCTAGAGCAAGATGTTTTAAATGGTTTTACAACTCACTGTGTGTAAAGTTCTCCTTCCGTTCTAGCTTCTCACTGAAACTGTGTGAATTGCCGTTGCCACATAAGTGCTGTTTCTCTCCTCATTTCCTCTGCGTCTTTTCAGACATCTGTTGTGATAAGTTGCCACAGGCTTGGGACTTTCATTGTGAATGATTTGTCGTAAAACAAAACGTGTTTTTTTTACTACGCTTTACTACTAAGCTACATGTAGCGGAGGGGAGTGACGGTATTTACAGCCGCTCCTTTGACCACTAGCCACAGCCCACTTCTGGAGCACAGTCAGGGCTACCTTGCTAGTAGGTTGAGCGAATTCAAACAGATACTACACAATGACACACGCTTTTGGTGGGTGCTAAGCAGAAACTAAGTCTTATCCTTTAACTGCACAAACTCAACCGAGGCATAGATAGCTCTGTTCATGATCCTTTCAGAGAAACAGACATGATACATCCATGTCCTGCCAAGCTTGAATTTGTGCAACCTGCACACACACAGTATTTAACCATCTGAATAACAGGGAACAGTAAGTCTGAGACCATTTAAAACATTCACATGCTCTAGGCAGCAGATGAGGGCAAACCTGATAGTAGTGTAGAACAGGTCGGTATTATTGAGTTAAGCTGGTAGAGAATGCATGCAACTGTAGCAGTAGATGGCAATGCCCTGCATGTGTTTTAACTTTTGATATCCTCAGAGAGACACGATGAAGTCCCTCAGCCAGGTAGAAAACACAGTCAATGTAGACGTCTAATAATTTTGGCTTACTTGACATTTTATTTCTTGGTTTGTCCGTTTGCTTTCCACCTGAATCCATGAGAATGGAGAGATGTAAGCACTATTAAGGAGATGTTTTTTTTTTCTTTGACTCCAGAATAAATGAGCACATTGCTTATTGAGCAGTGTGAAATGTGACCCCAATGTTCATTTTCTCCAGTATTTATTATCCTGTAAGCCCCTGTGAGGAGTTTTTAACAGGTTAAGAAACTGACTGAAATGAATCACGGGATACGTGTCAGATGGTACAAAATATAGCAAACTGAAGAAACAGCCCTTTTTTTTCCTCAAATATTTCCAACAAGTGGTATTAGAAAACAAAATGTTATCGATAACCAAGCATATGTTCTTCCCACACTCGTGTTCCCCCAGTTTAATCAGATCCATCAGCACAAAACAATATATTATTACACGACGTAGAGATAACAAACACCCTTTAAGTAAATTACTCTACAGAATTATTTTCTGATGTGGTCTTGTTATTTTCTTCTACTTCTCTGGTAACTGAAAGTCCAATTATCAAATCCTAAGTTTACAACGTTTAAATGCTGGCTCATATGCAAACATTTTAAAATCAAACTTCTGAAAGGGTTTCATTCCACAAATAACAAACCTGAGGTTCATTGTTCATTTGGAGTTGGATAGTGATGGGTCAGTAATCATTGCACTCACTACTCTTCTTCGTCTGTAGTTTTGTCCCTTTATGTATGAGAGGTGGCACATATTTTACAAACTGTTGTTTTCTCTTCTGTTGTAACAGAACAGAGTGATCAAGGGTGTGTATCCTGCCAGCCCCTCCTCCTGGCTCATTGTCGTTATAGCGATCCTGGCCACCATGTACATGCGCTCTGATCCCAGCATGGGGCTCATCACCAAGATAAAGCAACACCTGCCACTGAGGTACATACACACACACACACACACACACAATTATACAAGAACAAACACACAGGGGCGTCAGCCTCATTTCAGACAGAGAACATATTTGCTCTTTTAGTTAGAAGAAAGTGAGACAGGGGTATGAATAGATATGTTTTACATCTACCTACTCCTTTTCGAACACTGTTACTTTTGTTTCGTATGTTTTTTATTATTTTATTTTAAAAAATTTGATCCGGAATAAAGTCTTTCATTCATTCTTTTTATTTTTTTTTTACTTATGGATGGTTGGATAGAGGGATGGATGGGTGGAAGGATAGTGATAAAGTACACTATGCAGTTTTAGGGTACAGCAGAAGGTAAGGCAGAGCAACTTCCGGGCCGCCCCCCCTAATATAATAGTAGGGGAAACACTGCAGGTGAAGTACCAGCCAGGAAGAACAAAAGGGTTTATCTTTGTTTGATCCAAACAAACATGACTTCCAAACATAGACAGTCGGTGAGTCACTGTGGAGCTGAGAAGGAGTGGTGCTGCACTTGAACTCTCACCTGCTTCCCTTCAAGTCTGTTCACTGGCTTAACAACATCCCTGAACAAGCCTGCCTCCTGACAACTCACTCACTCACTCACACACACAGACACACACACACACACTCACTCTCACTCAATCACACCCTTGCCACATTCCACCTTGTTATTTATGACTCCCTTTTCTGCTAGAGAACATTTGCCAGTTGACAGTTTCAGAAAGATCATCAGAAATCTGACAACTAAACATGTGATTTTCTATATTCAGAGATATATTAGGAGTGTTTAAACTGACATGGCCGTCTCCTTTTTTTTTTACCAATGTGTTGGCTACTCCTAGTATTTGATAGAGCTTAAACTATTGCCACACTATAAGAATTGTCTGTCAAATCCTCACCAATTACAATTCTAACAACTACCTCCCACTTAATAAGGACCAAGTATTTGCTGTGAAAATGGTGAGACCCATTTTATTGTAATTTTATCCCTGTTCCTTATGATGGAGAGTCTTGGTTTCCTCCTATATCAGTATTTTTGGATTATTTAATTTTCTTTGGCTTCTGTAAATAATTAGTTCTTTTCACTACTTGTGTTCAATATGTTCTGCTGTTAATAACATATTAGACACAATTTTCTGCGCTGGAGCATCATTCCCTTTTTTCAGCTTTGGCAGATTCTGAAAAAGTTTCTCAGATTGTCTTCCTTCTTTATCCAGCAGATGTTGCTGTTGTACTGCAGATGTCGCTGTATGTACTGTCTCGCTACTCACTTGTGTTTCCTCATATCTAACATTCAACACAAGGACTTGATATAAAAATACATTTATTGTTCAGCTTTTTACAGCAACCTTTTAGGATGTATAATCTGTATTTATTTCTAGTGTTCTGGTATCACTGTTCATCAGTGTAAAACTTGACTGTCTCTCATCCCTCTATGTGGAAGATCTCCATGTTGTATTCATTTTGTATTGGGTATTCAAAGAGCCATGGATATATTTAAGGATTATTGTAACAAAGTGAAATCTCCAACTTATATCTATTGTAACACAATTCTATTATAACATACGGTATTCAGTTATTACATCCAGTGATCTTTTTGTCCCCCTCTCTCTCTGTCTCTGTGCAGCCTCCACGTGTCCCTCAGTGCCCAGGGTCAGACGATGTTGTCGGCCCTCGTCTTCAGTACTCTACTGTGGCTCTCCCTCATCCTCGCGCTCAGGTTCTGCCTCAAGCTGCTGCTCTCTTACCATCAGTGGATGTTCGAGCAGCACGGCCGGATTTCCAACATCACCAAAGTCTGGGTGGTATGAAAATCACTGACCTTTAAGTTTGATTTGACTGGTTGTTACAGCATGGTTTTAAATGTAACACCATGGGAAAGATGCTTTTAAAATGTTACTTTGGTTTTATTTTTATTACCTATATATTTTTTAATTTTCTTGATGAGTTTACATCAAAATAAACACAGTATACACACTTTGGTGTCAGTTAACAATAGTCAGTTTAGCCTCCTTTTAAATAGTCCATTCTCTTCAGACTTTGTGATGGGTTTTAAAGTCAGTCCACTTTTTCCATTTTCCTTGGCATGCAGATTGTTGTAGTCTTAAATTGTGTGTAAAGTTCTCCACATCGTGTAGTTTTTCCACAATGTCCAACCAGTTTCTCCGAGTGGAGAGGGTCCTCCTTACACCACTTTCTTGCTATAGCTTTCTTTGGTGCCACCAGTAGTATTCCAGCCAGGCATCTGTCTTTGCTTTGTATATTTTCCTGTGTTACATTTCCCAGATACAGCACTTCACAAGTCTTAGGAAGTTCATAACCGAAAATTGCTTTCATTACTTTCCACACTTCATCCCAGTACTCCTTTTCACACATTGCCAAAAAACATGAGCATGATCAACATCATGCTCCCCACACTGTCTCCAGCAAGGCTGTGGGACAAGTGAGAATCTTCCTTTAAGTTTTGGTGTGAAGAAAAATCTCACAATATTTCTCCAACCATATTCCCTCCACATTCTAGAGCTTGACTTTCTACTCTGTGTCCTGCACATGTTATGCCACTCTTTCTTGGTTATTTTTCTCTTTAGTTCCTTTTCCCATTTATCTCTAATGTACAGAGTTGAAGTTGTTCTATTTCTCACCATATTTTGATACAACACTGAAATTACTCTCTTCACTGTACCTCTGTATGCATTACACATTGTTACAGTCAATCCGTTTAATTCACATGGGGAATCCGGCTTTATCTCCTTATTGAAATAATCTCTGATTTGTAGGTACATGTAGAAATCTTTGTTTTCTAAGTCATATTCTCTCCTTAGTATTAGTAAACTTTTGATTTCTCCTTTTTTAATTAATGTGTCAATTATTGTTGTGCCTCTATTTGCTCACTGTTTAAACCTTTGGTTTGGAGTCCCTGGTAATGTTACTTTGTTTTAACTCATAATCCATATACAATAGGTTTGAATTTTCACCATGTTTTTCTCTGTCTCCCTCAGACTCTGTTGAGATTATTATCAAGCAGGAAGCCGCTGCTGTACAGCTATCAGACGTCTCTGCCTCACCTGCCTGTTCCTGCGATCAAAGACACTCTGAGCAGGGTGAGTAGACCGGTGGAGCAGCTACCGTGCACAGACATTACATACAGCGCCTTATGGTTAGGTTTTATTCATCTCGATTTCACCTCCAACAGACTTTTTACTTCTTTTTACCAAGCTTTGTTTCTTTTCATTACTATCGAACAACTTTAACAAAAATTACATTTCATGAATATCAAAAACATCATGGATACATTTTAGTTTCTTTTAACAGTTTGTAAATGAAAACAAAAGGTCTGGGTTTTGAACTCTTTTTTTTCTGCACATGCTGGATCACACTTCTGTCTGTCTGCATTTCCACATCTTTATTTGTCTGACGTTCACATTCAGCAGCTGTATGCTGTGCATACAATGATAGAACAGACAGTGATGAAAACATTATAATCACAAAACCAAATTTTGATCAATCCTTTTTTATGTATTTTGTCTCAGTACCTTTTGTCCGTGCGCCCACTGATGGCTGACCCGGACTATAAACAAATGACTGAACTGGCCAATCACTTTGAGTCTAACCTTGGAAACCGCCTGCAGCGCTACCTGAAGCTGAAAGCTCTGTGGGCCACCAACTATGTAAGAGTGACACACACACACACACACACACACACACACAGGAACTGAAATGATTGTTGAGTTTGCAATAAGTTGATTATCATCAAATGAAACCTTTTCTTTACCGAAAGTCCATAAATCCCAAACTCTTTTAATGACAGTTAATAAACAAGAACAAAGGAATTAATGACCCAGTTTACCTTTTGAGAGAGGTGCTGATTCCTTTCTAGAGATATACTGTATGTAGGGGAATTGTATTGCTTAACACTAATGGGTGTGTCCATTTTTTTCCCCCCATGATTGTTGACATTTTATGGTTGGTAGAGACCCAGCCAACCGACACGTGTTTATTCATGTGAACTGAAAAGAATGTTTGGCTTTGTGTAGGAAATTGGTTCAAGCTGCTTTTTGGGTTTTATAGTTTGCAATATGACGCATTGAAGGCAGCGAGCAGCGTTAAACTGCTAGTCTAACAACGATGATTTTAAATGTATTTTAAATATGTAAAATAAATCCTTTTTTTCATTCATTTGAATACTTTCATACACTTGGTTGTTGGCTGCAGCCCCCAAAATCACCATTACTGTACTAAAGTATTGCTGTACTCACCTACTCATGCTTTTCCAAGTCCTCACTGGGCAGCTCATTCGATCTACAGTTTAATGATACACAATAGGGAATCCATCCTGGCTCTCATGCTCTCTTCAGCTCAGTTAAAAAAAAGGTTTGGATCTCGCTAAAATGTAATTTAATCTTCAAGTTTAAACTCCTAGATTAGACCACATTTTGAGCTTATAAAAGTATTTCCTGTGTGTTGTGTTTTCCTTCTTTATAATCCTGAAGTGAATGGGAAATTATATTTTTTTTCTCCTATTTGTTTCAAGTTCAAGATGCTTTATTAACAAAAACTGTAACAACCTTTGTTGCCCAAGCAAAATTATTGAAACAATCAACAATATTATAACATATCAAACATTTAACATAGATGTTTTATCTTAATATAAGTACACATACCGTATAGATAAATACATATACACAGATACCTGTCCTGTACATATGAAAGGATACCTTAAATAAAATTGTATAAATTATTAGTACTGAACTAAAATGGAGGGAACTAACTGTTTTTCTAATAAGGTGGCAATCGGATACAAAATGTGCGGCTGAATGTATAATGTGCATATGTTTCAAATGAAGTATAAGTCCAACTTGAATGTCCTGTTTTGGTTCCAGGTGAGTGACTGGTGGGAGGAATACATCTACCTGAGGAGCAGAGGTCCCATAATGGTCAACAGTAACTACTATGGCATGGTAAACAGCTGCCTTTTAACGCTTACTGCTCAGAGACAGTCTGTGCTGAACTGTTCCTATGTACTAGACTCTTCCTTGCATACATCTTGATAATCTATGTGTTTGAATTCTATTACTTTTTTAAGTCTGTTTGAATTCCAATGATCTGTGTTCATGCTTTCCAGGACTTTCTGTATGTGACCCCAACCCCAGTGCAGGCGGCAAGAGCAGGAAACACCATCACTGCCCTGCTGCTCTATCGCCGCAAGGTCAACAGGGAGGAACTCAAACCGGTAAGACCAGATCGAACACATGCAGAGGGATAGAACAAGGGGTAGACTCTCCGTGTTTATGTGCATGTCATTGTTTGATGGATTGCAGGCGACCAGAGAGAGAGAGAAAAAGAGAGAGATGAATGCAAAATATAAATAAATAAAAAATTGTTTTTCGAGCTGCTTTCTGCCAATTGGATTCTGCTCTCTCGGTTTAGCTTTAGTTGTTTTACACAGAGCCCCCAAAGGCTCAGTTAAGAAAGATTAAAAAGTCATCAGCCAATCCACACCCAAGGTTTATGAATCTGTGGGCACACATTTTCAATCAGTGGGCAAGGATTTCTAAACTGTGTGCAACGATTTGCAAACTGCCTGCAAAGTTTCATAAATTGTGTTTACAGTCTAAAAATCTGTGCGATCTGTGAGGTCCGAACATTGGCAATCTCTCTCTCTCTCTCCCGTTCAGTGCATACAGGCAGTGAATCGCTCTAATCAGTGTGTCTGTCCCGACCCCTCTTCCAAAACAAAAAACCCAGTAGGGCTAGAATAGTGCAGAAATCCTACACCTCTCCAGTCTCCATGTGTATGAAAGTATTCAAATGAATGCATTCAGAACCAATTATCTACACGAAGCCAAACATTCTTTTCAGTTCGCATTAATGGTTAGACACATGTGGCGGTTGGCTGGGTCTCTAGCAGCCATACAATGTAGATTCATAAAGACTCAAAAAGCAGCTCATATAGATCTTTGTTTGTTTGCCAATTGAAAGTGTAGCAGTTTCTAAATGGTTGAACAAGACAAATATTAGACACTTAAGATTGTAAATTGTCAAAACTCAAAATGTATCTGTCCAGAAAATCTTTGTAAACTGAAAGAAGTCCATAGATGAATGTGAGTGTGTCTGTTTACACGTCTTTCAGAGTCGTGTTCCAGGTACTGTTATCCCCCTGTGTGCTGCCCAGTGTGAGAGGATGTTCAACACAACACGCACACCGGGAGTTGAGACCGGTAATGCACACACGCACGCATACACACACACACACACACACACACACACACACACACACACACACACACACACACACACACACACACACACACACACACACACACACACACGCAAAGAGATGCATTGTGCATGTAAAGAAGGTGTGTTCACATATTGAAGAGTCGATTATGTTGTGTGCAGGATTTCCTGAAAAGCAGAACCTGACTGACAGATTGATGGTGTTAAACAGAAAGTCAAAGGGTCATGACACTTTGACACAACTGCACGTTTCCAGGGACACAGCGGCTTTTTGAACAATGAACTCAACAACAGATGACATGAAAATAAATATCCTCTGTGAAATAAAAACCACAGAAACGAAACATTCACTAGAATAGGAATCTGTATCTTTAGTTATAGATAAAAAAAGAAAAGTATATAAATAAACACAAACACATCAGCTCAATAAAGCTCTGTAAAACACATTGTTATTAGCACAGATGAAAACAGTTTAGCAGATATTGTAACCCTCCTTTCCTCCACAGATGTGCTTCAGCACTGGCAGGACAGCGAGTTTGTGGCAGTGTACAACAAGGGACGCTTTTTCCGCCTGTGGGTGTACCGGGCAGGCCGGCTGCTGTCACCCAGGGAGATCGAATACCAGATCCAGAGGATCCTGGATGACCCTTCACCCCCTCAGCCCGGAGAGGAGAAGCTGGGGGCTCTCACTGCTGGAGAAAGGTAAGAACTCCAAGGGGAAGGAATCATACCTGGTAGTTCATACTGGAATGTATTCATTTTCTTTGGATGTAGTTGTGTTGTGTTTCTTAACTCTCAAACCTGTCTGTAGTGTTTCTTTAGTTGTAAAGGCTGAGTGCATGGCTCAGTGTTTTTAAGTGGAAAAACCAAAACTAGACGAGCTCGATCTGAGAAGTAAATGGAAAGTTTTTTTTACTTTTGCTGTTTTAACTTTGTTTACATCATACCTCTTAATCACAGAAACAGATGCATTTGATCAGTTTTGAAGGCCGGGGAGGCAAACAAAAAGGAATTTCCCGAAATGAGTGTCAAACTGAAACTGAATGACAAGAAGAAGTCACAAAAATAGTGAAAGGTTACACTGTGTGTAGCAGATGAGTTGTATCACTGTCTGGTTGGATGGAATATTTACAAGCATGGTGTAGCCTTTAATTAATACTACTGCTAAATCTCTGTGGAGCGCCGCAGGGAAAGGAAGGGAGTGTTTTTGTGTCATGTAGACCCGCTGTACAAATAAGAAGACATTACAGTGTCTTTAAATATATTTTCATATATTTTTGGGGATCTTTCACACAAACATGTCAAAGGCGTTGCTATCTCATTGTGTGTTGTGACTTTTTTTCAAACACCGCTTTGTGTTTTCTCTGTTCACTCTCAACCCGTCTGCTTTCATGCCTGTAGCAGCTGGTAGCTGCGTTTAACAACAGTCCGTAGCTTCACGTTGGTAGTTTTACAGCCTGTCGTAGTCTGTTGCTGTAAACTTACACTAAGGCTGTTACAGAGATATGTTCGCTCCAAAAACTGAAGATATAGTTTGTTGTTTGTCTGACTCAAGTACACAGATGTAAACGCATCCATTGAATGAAAGGTGTGTGTGTGTGTTAAGTGTTCAACAATGTTAAAGCTCATACAATAAAAAAAGATAACTAGAAAGAGTTTTGTTGATTACAGCAAACTTGTGTTTTACCAAAAAATGTCTATCTTGTGTTTTACAGGGATGAGGGGGTTACAATAGTGTATTAAAGGATGCTGTTTTATTATTTCAATCTGTTGTTTCTCAGATCACGGTTTATCTAGCTATATGTTGGAATCCACAGTTTGAATCGTGTGTATCTGAGGAGTGAAAGTTATATTACAAATGTTTTTTGTTTTCTTTGTCAATCTGAAAAGGGATCAAAATACACTTTAAGATTAAGTAAGATTAAAGATAACAAAAGGAAATGGTCGTACTTATTTTACTTATTTTAAGTATATGGCATTATATATTAAGTATCTGGGGGCGGCAGTAGCTCAGTCTGTAGGGACTTGGGTTGGAAATCGGAGGGTCACTGGTTCAAGTCCTGGCATGGACCAAGTCTGGAAGTTCAGTTCAGTACTACAATGTTACAATTCACTTAGCAGACGCTTTTATCCAAAGCAACGTACATCAGAGAGTAAATACAACACTAATCCATTCATACACCGCCACCGAAGCAGTGGGATTGAGTGTCTTGCCCAAGGACACATCAGACATGTTGCTCAGCTGGTAATTGAACCCTCAACCTTTCGGTTGAGAGGCAACGACTCTACCAACTGAGCCACAGCCGCCCAGTACTAAGTTAATCTTTGTACTTTTAATGTCCATTGTGTGGCAGAAACACAGAGAGATAAGTCCATGTGGGCCAGAGATCATTTACATTAAAGAAAACCCAGAGAGAAAAAGAAAATGTGAACTTGGATCAGGAAATCAGGAAAGGACTGAATCACATTTTTCTATATATTGAGAAATTGATTGAAGGAAGGAAATGGGACTGAGTGCGCAGCTATAATTACATCCTGAGTGTGTGTTCTGATGGACAGGAAAGATAAGACCCCTGCATGTGGCGTCCTACAGCTTCAAAGATCTGCATGTCTTTGTTGGGGTGTTAGATGATCTGTTCTGTGACCTGAAGTGAGTTTTTAAGTCAAGAACCAGGCTGAAGCTGCTGCAGATGTTAGTGATGTCGTTGAAACTAAGAGGAAATAATCAACTAAAGAGTGGAAAGCAACTTGTAAAAAATCTATTTTAACAGCGTTTTAATGTAGAGATATGAATGTGGAGCACAACATGATGCGATGATAGTGTGACACAGAGCACCCACACACATGGAAAAGGAAGATGTGTGAATTGAAGAGAAAAATATTTTTTGTGTGTTCTTAATATAAATAAATGCTCACTTTGAAAAATGTATTTGCATATCTTAACAAATATTTCATGCGGAGCACAGAAGGATTTCAAATCTTTTTGAGGTGCTGAGCCACATTTAAGTCACTTATTTATATATATATAGAGAGAGAGAGAGAGAGAGAGAGAGAGAGAGAGAGAGAGGAGAGAGAGAGAGAGAGAGAGAGAGAGAGAGAGAGAGAGAGAGAGAGAGAGAGAGAGAGAGAGAGAGAGAGAGAGAGAGAGAGAGAGAGAGAGAGAGAGAGAGAGAGAGAGAGAGAGAGAGAGAGAGAGAGAATACCTTGAATAGTAATATGCTTTAAATGGAAGAATGTAAAACATTTGCACATAAATGTAGCAGAAATCCAGTATATCCAGTATGTCTCTCTGAGTCATGACTCTTTACACTGAGTGACCAGCATGAGTCCTGCCAGCTGTGCTGTTGTTGGGCCATGTTTTTATCATGTTTACATGGACGGGACGGCCTTGCATCTAAAGTTGTTTTAGTCAGGGGCTAGAGAAAATAGGAATACCATAGTCTACTCGCTGCTTATTTGGACTTTTGGATTTGGTTAGTGTCTTTAGATCACAGTCATCCCTTGTCTATTTATGTGCAATGTGAAGCTACGAGTTAACCAAAATGTGTTAACATTAACCTGCTAATACAACAATGCAGGCCACAGGCAATTGCAGCTCGAGCAATGAACAAATTTTTCCGCCGCTTACACTTAATGGTGCGGTCTTATTCATAACTCCTTCGTTCATCTCGAGTGGAGGGGGGTTGGAGGTGTGCTGCTGGAGGAGAGCGGAGGCTTCAGAATAGTGGAGGTGCAGCAGTTTGTTTTGGTTAAATGCTGGTGCTCAAGGGCGACATCTACTGGATCAAAAAGTTGCATATTCTTCCTTTAAACACAAAATAATCTACCACTACTTCTAGTACTACTGAGAATTGAGTTTATTTGTCATCATAGTCGTAAAGGAACACCACACTGAGCTCTTCTTTAACTGTCCGTGCTGTTGAATGATGGCTTCCTCTGTTGCTATGAATTAATTCCCCCATGTATGATCAACTGTACTTATGTGTGTATGTGTATGTTAAAGCCTAATCATCATGAGTATGTAGATCAGGGCTCTTTTTTCTGATTTTGCCCCCCCCCCCCCCCCCCCTGTCCTTTCCAGGGTCCCCTGGTCTCATACGAGGAAAGAGTACTTCAGCTCGGGTATCAACAAGCGATCACTGGATGCCATCGAGAGAGCTGCTTTCTTCGTGACTTTGGACGATGAGGAACAAGGCATGAGAGGAGAGGACCCCGCGGGAAACTTGGACCGCTACGCTAAGTCTTTGCTCCACGGGAAATGTTATGATAGGTGAGGAAATAGAGGAGAGTAATTAGATGGGTGATCTTTAACCAAAGATCTCTACACTCTGCTTTTTGGCTATTTTTGAATCCCAAGCTATATCAGCTGAAGTTGTGACACACCACACAAATCTGAGTCTTCAAAATTGGGAAACCAAATTTTAATTCCACATTTGCCTGCAACAAGTTAGATTAAGTGAAATAAATCTTTCTTTGAATTGAAACATTTGCATGTAGGTTAAGAAGTGTGTCTGCTGTCAAACAAACAGTTCGAACACAAGGTGCAAAATAAAGAGACAAGTTACTAAATATAAGACTGCACCAGAGTTAAAAATTAATTCACTCTCATCTTTGGGTTAAAAGAATTTCCCTCTTCAGCACTTATGTCTCATAAAAGATGAGATGCTCTACCAACAGGTTAAAGAGTCAAAATCAACAAAGCATAAAAACTTAGTTTGTGAAAAGTGCAAGCAGGAAAAAAAGACATGATAGGAAAAAAGGTTGAGGATTAGGACTGACGCACTATTTAGCCAGACAATTTACAGCTCAACTGATCTCTGCTTGTGTCTGATCATTGTAAGCTTCAATCATGATCTCTGATTATTTTCATGAATATTTAACATTATCTTTACGAGCCACACACTGATTGATTATCTTGTATTACAAGATTATGAGAAGGGACAATGAAACAGGATGACAACATTTAATTAGTCAGCTTACTTTTTCTAGTAGTCATAGGGCCAGATTTACTAAAGGTTTGCATGTCTTAAAACGTGTGCAAACTTGATACCACCAGCAAAAAAAGTGATATCTGATCTACTAACAGCGCGCAGTGGGGATTGCGTCTTTCATATGAGCAAAACAACACGCATTGACCATTTAGTATGTTTGCCTTAATGAATATGCAATATGGGGCGTTTCTGCCCTAAAGTGCAAAATACTGGGAGGAGAAAATGCAAACAAGTTAAGTTAGTACACGCATTGCGATTTACCAAACCTGGCAAAAATTGCGGTGATTCTGACGGTGTCTGTATTTAACACCTTTGAAAAGAACGTGCTAACCCAGGAGACCAGCGTTACGCACAACAGCCTGCTGTTATTGTAGTTAGGAGGAGACATAGGCACAACAAAAGAAGGCATAAAGATCGCGTTTTTCCCCACGTGTTTACATGTTTCAAATGACAGAAAAATAAATGGCATGCATTTATTTTTTAATTTGATTCAATATTCTAATCGTTAAGGAAGAGAAACACCATGATTAAACTACATGGCTATTGTTGCCAAAGCCTACAGCTAAAGAAAACTGAACATTCACAGCCTCTGCATTCTATAGAATTTCAACATTGACATTTATTTCTTACTCTTTCCCTCTTTTCGCCAGCATTATATTTTAAACTGGGGATTTCCTTTTTCTCGGGTTGTACCCCTGTCTTCGATACCTTTTTCCAGGGCATTTATGTCCGATCAGACACAGCGCTGGCCAGCTATCTGGTGTGCAACAACGGCGAGTGTATTGCGCAATGTATGACACTTCATTCTTAAGATTAAGGGAAGAAAAGAGAGGCCCTGTTTAATGCCGATGTTTTCTTATGACCAAAATTTTCTTTGTAATATTCAGATTTCTCTCCTATAACTCAAAAATACTGTGCGTTTATTTGCCTCTCCCACTAATACCTATTTTGCGCTTGCAGTCATCCTGTTTTCTGTCCAAACTCTCTGTGATGTAAACCAGTAAAATACGCAAAAGCCTAACTTAAATAGTACCGGCTCCACAAGGTTTGCACCTGGTGTCATTCACTTAAATTTTCTTAGTAGATCAGCCGCAAAACGCCCACCAACCAAACGTGCAAACTTTTGGAGTGAACACGCAATTTAGTACTCTTTAATTGGGAGCTTAGTCAATCTGGCCCATAGAGTGCTAAATATTCCGTGTAGATTAAATCTAATTCTGTGGCTAGGGATTGGACAAAGTATTGATAGGGCAATATTTCATCACCTGACTCAGGTGATACAGTTCTAATGTCGCTGCCAAATATTGATATCATTTAAAAAAAATACAGCACTCTATATAGATCCCTAGCATTAGGACTTGCTGCGTTGCTAATTTACGACTCCTCCTGGTGGCACATTTGAGATGAATGAGGGAATTGACCAAAGACGATGCTGACAACAGGATAAAGGAAGAAGAATAAGACAACAGGATGATGTCTGCAAAGAAAACATAGAAGTTAAAAGAAAAGGCATGATACAAGTTAAGACTGAACGAAACTGCAGTCAATAAAAACATTAAACTTGCACATTTAGGGACCTTTTTTCTTCTTTTGTTAATCAGATGACATGATGACAGGATATACATTTCTGTTGAATTGCTGTATCGTGATATTATCAGTAGATCAATCTTTGTTTTAATGCGCCAATTCATACAAAATTTTATCTCAAGGCACTTTACAAAAAGAGCCGGTCTAGACCTCACTCTTTATTTTCGTTGTCGACTGTCACATATTTAATATCCTATCAAGTGACTCCTAGCCCTTCTCGTAGCTAGCTATTGCATTTGTTCTCTGCTCTGTGAAATGTGGAATATTGTGCTTAGTGTCTGTACCAGCACATGCTGGTTCATCTCAGAAGTGATATTTTAGGATTTTGGAGAGTGGTGGTCAGGATAATGGGATGAGGTAGTGCCAATCACCAGTTTGTTTTGGTTTCATGCTGGTGCTTAAGGGTGACATCTACTGGATTAAAAAGTTGCACATTCTTCCTTTAAGCACTGTTCTGCATTAGTACAGCATAGCCAAGTTGCTAGTATTAGTCATGTTTGTATAAAGATGGTTTTACTTCATTTCTCCTGTCAAAGTAAATCTATTTTTTAAGATATAAAACATTTCCTTTTCGAAATCCAACACTTTCTCACAAACTCAGCTGTTTTCTCACTATCTTTGATTTTTTCTCTTTTCTCCTCCAGATGGTTTGATAAATCCTTCTCCATTGTGATCTACAAGAACGGGAAGAGCGGACTGAATGCAGAGCACTCCTGGGCTGATGCACCCACAGTGGCTCACCTTTGGGAGGTGTGTGTGTTTGTATTTAAGGTTTTGTTTGTCCGGAATTTCTCTGCTGATCTGTCGCTGCTTGACCTGTGTTTCAAGAAATGGGTAAAATGAAGAAAGGCAGCACAAAATGCAAAAACACCATGATACTGTGCAATCCCCTCAGCTTCGGCAGTGTAGCATCCTGAATGAGCCAGCTGCATGTGTCTGTTTTGCCAAGATCAATTACAGGGATTGGGCCAATGGAATTCTTCTGTTAGAGAACACAACTGTGGTTAAGGGCACGGATCCCGCACATTGGAGAACAACACAGAGAGTATGACAACTACTTTGTGGTAGTGGTGGGCGATATAACGATCTTAGATCAAAGCAGGGAGTTTATAGAACCGGGCTTATGTGTTTACTCTATCATGCTGCAGTTTATGCTCCGACACAGACGCGTCTCCCCCTCTTTTCCGCTGCAGTGAAAACGAAACTTAAAAGCGAAGTCCGCAAAAACAACTCCATCCCGGTTATATTTAACTGTTCTGATATTTTTCCAAACTGACACGATGTGAGCAACAGTTAACTTATCTGCATAGTTTGCACAGTTAACTTTACATCTCGGCTAGCGACACAAGAAACTGTTTAACAAGTCGGAGAGACGTTCACAGTCTGCAGAGAGACAGACAGGGTGGAGCTCAGACAGTCAGTGGAGATATAACCCCGGTGTTTAAAATGTTGCTGTCGGTGTTTTCTGCTCTCTCTCAGCTTTTAAAAGTTACTATCAAGCTTCTCCACCCGAAGCTCACCTGTTGTGATAACCGAACTTTAGGGATTACACTAAATGACGTTACAAAGCAGCAGGCAGGTGAGAGTGAGTAACCATGGTGACTGTCTGTCTGTCAATCAATGATGTCCTGCCCCCTGTATGAATAATACTCTTCTGTTAGTAAAACTTACTTTGATCATGTGTGACAGAATGAACACATTCTGTATTATGTTTGATTATAAACAAAACTAAAGTTAGTCCAATGATGTCATAAAAAACAACAAAGGCTGCAGGTATATGAAGCTTCAGCTGTAGGAACTCTGCAGGGCTATAATAGAACAGAAACACAAGAACTCAAAGTCTACATGTTTTTAAATGAATGCATCACTGCGTGAAAATGTTCCTGATGAACATAAAAAGAGGACACATAACTAAATCATAATTTCAAAGTGGTGAGGAAAACCTTCAAATGGTTCATAAATATTGATCAAATCGAGGGAAAGACATTTCTGTCGCTAATGATGTTCTGGGTGAGATCTCCAGACCTCCTACAAAGATGTTTTTCAAATAGATTAAACTTGTCAGCACAGTTTGTGTGCATTTAAAAACATTATACAGGGAAATAAGTTTGGTTGAACTGGTCAGTAACTTACAAATTTGTCTAAAGATCAGTATGAAAAAAATCATGATAAAATCGTGATCGCGATTTTCTTCCCATATTACCCACCTCTACTTTGTGGTTTATATTGTGTCATTTTAGTCAGATACAGCCATGAAACTCTGGATTTCTCCATAATGAAGGCTGTCAGCTTTGTGTACCCGCCTGCTTGTGCTCGTGCATGAAGTGTACCGTGCCGAAGCACACCTCTTGAAGTGTGCCAAAGCCAAGGAAGTGTACCGTGCCTGAGCACGATACGGAGCGGTCACACTGGCCAAACGAACTGGACTTTAGGGTTGAAGCGTGCTTGGGCACGGTACGGATGGCCAGTGTGACCGTGCCCTCAGAGTCTGTGTGAAAAGGTGTTATATAACCCAACCCCCCAAAAAGAAAGTGATAGTTTAAAGTGAAACTGGATGTGAGGTTCAAGGGAAGTCTGCTAAATTCCTTTCCTGTTATTGCTCTGAAAGTCACATTGTAAGCATTGTAATGTTTCTGAATGGCTTCTTTTAATACGTGATGTTCTCTGGTAGTGATGTAAAGAGCAGAGGTGGTAGACTACTGAGCAGTGGAAAGAAACTGTGGTGGGCTTGCTATAGAAGAGGATGTGTACAAGAGCATCACGTCCACTACTGATGGTGTGGGCGCCTGAGATATATGTTGTTTATTTCCTGTGTGGGCCTGCTTAAGCGCGAATGGGAAAGTGAAACACCCACTGTGGTGAGGTGCTATGTAGGAATGGAACTTTCCAAATTGACCGGTTGTCAACCTTTTCCAGGGGCATAAATCAAATGATAAGTGAAGGGTTAAGAAATCCATTCGATTATCACATCTACAATCCTTTGTGTCCTTAAATGGCAAAAGTATGTAGCTTTTAAGTTGTATCATGATAAGATCAGAGATGTAGATAATATAACAATGATTAAGGTATTTTACCTGCTCTTTTGTAAAGGGTCTTGAGATAAGATTTGTAATGAATTGGCGCTATACAAATTGATTGATTTATCGGAAAAGAGCATTTTCAATAAGGGTTTTTATCCTGTTATCTTAAATGGGATATAAATAATTTATAAATGTAAAGAACAAGTTGTAATGAGGGGTGAGGGGCGTCAGATAGCCTTCATGAAGGTACAGTGTATCACAGGGCTATTATGTCAAAGCATGCATTTTAACTTTTTGAGTGTCATACTTTGTACAATTTATTTACCATTATTTGTCAATTCTAAGAAACAAGATGGGACTCGATGTGTGAAATAAACCATGTTTGGGTCTTTTGCCACAGCTTAATTTATAAGACCAGATGCAAAAATGTCATAAACATAACATCCTGTCAGGGTCTCTGTGTAAAAGACCAAACATATAATAAGGATAATACTTTATTGATCCTCAGAGGGGAAATTCAGGCTTTGCAGCAGCAAAAAGAGAGTAGAAAAGGTCAAACAATAAATGAGATGTTTCAAAATGAAGAGCAAGAGTTGCGTGTGTGTTTAGTACAAGAGTGTGTTTGGACTGTGTGTAACATATTTTGATGTTACATGAGCATGTCTTTTGTGTCCTCCAGTACACCCTGGCCACAGATGCCTTCCAGCTGGGCTACACCGAGGACGGCCACTGTAAAGGCGATGTGGACCGCTCACTGCCCCTCCCACAGAGGCTCACTTGGGACATCTCCTCAGAGGTACGCACACCCTGCATGTTTTCGTGTAATGTGTGTGTTTGGGAAATGCTCTGACCTCAGGGACTCGTGATTACATCAGATGTTGATGTTTGAGTGGATGAATTGTTTTTTTAGAGTGACATTTAAGGGTCATGCACATCCCTTCTATCTTCCTCTGGAAAAGCAGCACCTCTCAACCCTAACATTCATGGTTCAGCTCTTTGCTCTCGACTCCCGCAAAGAGGAGTAGAGAGGGTGGAGGTGGAGAGATAGTTGTATAAGGAGTATGTGTGTATGTGTTAGTTACTTATCTACCAATTCTTCTTGAACAATGTTCAAGGGGGTGTTTCATCTGTGTACATGAACCACACCAAGACAGTCATTTTTAAAACAAAAGCCAACCGTTTTGTAAATTCTGTTAGGCCCCATCTTATCTACTGTCAGCTTGTGGAGCCACAGAGTTAACCAGCAGAGGACCAAGGAGCTGCTGATAATGTGAATTTCAATCACTAAAAAGCCGACTCTTTTAAGTGAACGCCTGCCACATTGGTGTTTGTCTGACAGCATGGCCTAACAGCAACAGTATCTAACAGAGAGCTGTGTATCAACCTGGTGATGTATACATAGCAATAAAAGCATTTTATTTTATTTAAGAGAAACTGTAATATTCTGAAGACCACAACACTGTATGCATTAATAGTTTCCTTGTTATGCAATCTTAACTGTGGGATCTGGCCAATAAGTGGTAAGTCATCTGTGAAAATGGTGTAAAGCAATGACCCACGACAGCTTCCTTGTGGCACTCCCCACTTTACCTTTTTAACATAGCTCCCATTAAAAAACTGTTTATTTTCTGTTAATTAAATAGCTCTCCTTTCAAGATAATGCACATGGAGAAAACATTCTAGTTTTTTAAATTATGAATTTATGATCAATAATGTCAAATGCTGCTGTAAAATCAAGGCATGTTGTCCTTCATTTATCCATTCTACCTATAAAATGATTTTAAAGTGGTTAGAGATATCTGCTGGTTTGGTGAGGAAGAGTGGGTTTGATGTTTTTGCCCATAAGATCATTGAGTGTATTCCATATTTTATTTAATCGTTTTTGATACTGTATATCCTATATTCATAATTTGTTTTCTTCCTTTTATTTAACTTAGTAACTTACTAGCACCAGGGTCACTTTAATGTATTAACGATATTCAGGGTCAGCTGTAACAAAGGAGCACTTCATTTGGCAAGGATTAACCCCTACACTTATGACGCATCACAACAGGGTTGAGTAAGATTCTCAGCTCAACTCAACTCGGCTTTATTTCTACAACACCTTTTTCAGATAAAAAACGCTGAGCCCAAAGTTCTTCACAAAAGAAACGGCCAGAGAAGAACAGACACTGAAATAAAGACATTAACACTAGAGGGAAAGTAATAAAATTGGGGCGGCAGTAGCTCAGTCCTTTGGAAGAAGAAGACCATAAACCCTCTTTGTAGCCATAAAAAATGTCTATATTGGTCAGCACCATCCACACTATCTCAGCTCTTTAAACTTTACGTGCATGTGGCAATTCAAATATGAAAAGTCAGCGGGTGAATTAAACTGTATCTGTATCGTAAATGTTTTAGAGAATTGTCTTTAAAAGAAGCCGATAGAATATGCAGTAAGTAAAGTGCTTTTTTTTTTTTTTTTTTTTTTTTTTTACAATATTAACCATTTTTCGCGGTCTAATCTCTGTCTTTGTAAAATGAATGACATGCAATGAAGTTGCTTTTTCATTAGAAATGATTTGGTGAAATAGTATCAAATTTGACTAAACTTTAAGTCCAGCATTTCAATGAAAACAATGGAATATTTTACAAAAGATGATAAATCTTTGAATACAATCTTAAAAGGCAGCTACAGTTCTTTTATTTGAACCTTTAAAGTGACGCATGTGTCTGAATTGAAACTACATTCCTCATGAAGGGTCTGTTATGCTTGGGGACCTTTCGCTCTGTGCAGTGGACTAGTTACGACCACAGACTCTGTCGTATGAAGTCCCTGCATTGTGGCCCAGTGTTGCACAATAATTGGGGCCTCTTTGGGCTGTTTGACTGTTTCCCAATTTTTACACAAAGGGTAGTGCCAGAGAGCCATCCTTCATCACAGATCCCAGTTCTCAGCCAGGGTGCTTTTGGTCTCCCTGGTTTCCTCTTTAAAGGATATTACCATCTTGAGGCTACTTTAGGACTGTGGTCCTCCTCTGTTCTGAGGTCATGTCCAAGTGTTCAGATAGGACTTTTAAAAAGTTGCTTAGAATTTGTCATGTGTACCAGTGGAGGGTCAAGTTAAAAGAACATAAGGGGTTAAATTAAAATAAAACTCTGGAGGACAGTTTTCTATGGTGACGCTCAAACAGTAAAAGTTATCACACATTCTTAAGAAATTGTCTGGTAGATTTTTTGGTTACTGTACTTGCTTATATGACTCTATAGTAAAGGTTTTACAGACCTGCCAGTTTCTAACATATCCAGATTTCACTTAAATACAATATACTCTAGTAGCTCCCAATTATGAGAGTTAAAGCAAAACAAAGTTGTTTGTAACTCATCTTTATGTCAATGAATTATATGAAAAAAACATATCACACTGCAGCTGAATTAACAAATTCTTACATGGCCATGAAACTCAACACTCAACTTTTACAGGAAAACCTGTAGCTTGAACCAGTTTCGCAACAGATAAAATTGAACTTTCTCGTCAAACAAGATGTTTAAAGTACCCATTACACACATATCATTGTCAAATCATTCCCACTGTTGTACAAAAACTATAATACATGTACTCCATTTGAACATCAAGAGAGCAGGAGGTTAGAAGAGCAGGTCAGCCAACTGTTACTTGGGTTAGATTCCTGCCCGTTCTCTGGCATGTTCAGACATTTTTCTGTCAAAGAGATTTTTGTGATAGAGAAAGAGGAGAGAGAGGAGTGGGAGACTTTGTGCTAATAAATGAATGGATCACAATAGAGGAGGGTGAAAAATCAATTCATAAATTCCAAAAAATGAGCTCTTTAACTCAGTAGAATGCACAATAGAGCAAGAAGAAATGCATCCAGTCTCACAGATGACTGGAGTAGATCCTGAAGTATGTACTAATTCATAAATGGACTTTGAATCCAGAATCATTGGAATCGAAGATCGAATCGAATTGTGAGACACCCAGCAGAGATTCCCAGCCCTAGTTCAAAGAAGTCAGTGACAAAAGTTAACAACCTCATCTGTGTTTATCACAGTTGAACAAGTTTACGCTTTCTTTCATCAGCATCACAAGAAGCGATTTTGGATTGCGCAATAAAGTTATGCAATATTTAAGCCATTTCGTAACTGATATGACTAACAGATTATTATTAGTTTTTATTTGAAAAGGAAACGTTGGATGATTGAGATTATTTTTCCATGCATGCATGTCTGCTGGGTTAGTGAGAGTGTCTGTGTGTGGAATAAATCAACCACACAACATGCTGACTAGTAGTGAACTGTGAGGTGGTTTTCCATTGCAAAAGTCCCGGGCTTGTTCATCTGCAGCATGTGCCCTAACCCTAAATTTAGCATTGCACCCTTTTAGAATGAGTCAGTGCTCTGAAAGTGTCTGTGTGTGTTGAATGTGCACACGTTTAAAAGGTTCAGGTTACTTTCTTTGTACCCCTTGATAAATATGTTTGTCAGGGAGTCACAAGTACTTAATAAACACAGACAATACATAAAACATACAGAGTAAAAATGCACGGTACGTGGGTAAAAGTGCAGAGGTGCATAAACTTTGCAGGTTCCAATCGTACAAAGATAAAACTAGTTGATCTGTAAAACTTACAGAGCTGAGAGTAAAATAGATACTAAATGAATAAATAACCATTAATAAGCATGACATCAGCTTCCCAGCCTGCTACATCTGTCCCTTCAGGCAAGACCTTCGTGAAATTCCAAAAACCACATCAAGCAGCAAAGAGGAAAAAGGTGAAGAGAAAAACAAAAACAAAGCATTATACACAGCTATTATATGACTTGATCCAATGCAGAGGATGGGACTCATCTTTTAAGATTGAGCTGGTTATCCGCTCCAGGTACTGCTTTCCAGTGAGAAATGTCAGCATCGTCGATTTTAAAGCTATTTCTTTGTGGGGACTCTTCTCTAGTTCTGTATAACAAATGAAAAGTGTGCTTGACACACACACACCACACGAACACCCAACTTTTTCTGCATGATCACTGTATTTATGAACGCCAAAGCCATTGCATTAACAGCATCTAACATGTGTAACACTCATTATGTCCACATTAACTCGCTGTCAAAAATGCCTTTAAATGGTATTCTACATGAATGACAAAGTTAAGACTCTTATTGAGTTCTTGTTGTTTGACCCTCTCTCGTGTTCTTACCAAAATAATTAGAAAGACTAACTGACTAGAAAGGAGTACAGTTTGCTCTCTGCTCTTTCCTATTTATTCTTGCATGGCTTTCTGTTAAATAACTAAATATTAACTGCTTCAGTTGGTAATCATCAAGTTTGTTACACTGACAGTGAGTTTGTGTGGCAACAAAAAGCAGCTCCCACTGCCACTTCTACTTAAAATAGCACTTTTACAGAGAAATGTCAAAAGCATGTGGCTCAAAGACAGTTTACATTTGCCCTCCTGGGAGGACAAGAACAAGCTTGACTCCCATGCACTGGGTTCAAATGAATCCAAATAAGGCAAACACTGAACAAGCTATTAGGCAGTAGACTCTCTTCCTCTGCATTGTTTGCGTTAGCATAACCCTGACCACTTATTTAAACAAATTCCAGGCGACATGAACTTTGTGTCAAAAATAGTTTTGGTTGTTCCAAATGCAATATTTAAATTGGCCAGTTTCATGTCAGGGTGTGTGCTGTAAATGAGCTCTCACTCATGTTCTTGTAACAAGAACATGAGGATGAGTGAGAGCTCTCTAAACCTGCATTTTACTGTTAAACTATTTCCTTGCTCCACAAAATACTTTATTTCAAGAGATTTTTGAGGGGATTTTTTGGCCTTTATTGGATGAATAGGACATTGGATAGATTTAGAATTTGGGGCGAATGAGAGTGGAGAATGATGGGCGGGCAAGAAGCCACTAGGTAGATTCATTTCCACTTCGAGAACCACATCCTCGATGCATGGACCTCCAGACTAACCACTTGGGTATCGGCTCTACTAAATACTTTTCATCATGGCATCACTTCTGCCAATCTTCTTGTTCAAACATACCAAAAAAGAGCAAAAAGCAAAACTTTGTTGGACAAAGAAAGTAATGTTTTTGGGGTTTCTGTGTCTGTGCACAGAAATGAGAGTGTGTGTGAGTGAGTGTCTCTTTTACATTACAAAAAAAGTCTTAACTAAAATTTTGGTTCATGTTTTATACTGGCTGGATAACAGCAGTGTTAGTTTGGCAAGAAACCAACTCCAGTTTGTTGCCCATGTTAATAGTATATAAGAAGCCACAGCCTGTGAGGGCAGCGACGTCCTGGCACCACTCACACACTGTGGAAGAACTACAAAATTACAGATTAAGTAGCTGTTATATTTTTCTGTGAACCTTGGTACTTGGCAAAAGCAGAATGAACAGGGGACAAATTGTTCTTAACTTGACACGGCAAGCATAACAATCATCTACATCTTCATTATCTCCTGTTTCAACTATTCTGCAATTATTTTAATAACTTCTGTTTATACTGGAAACGAGTGGGGTCAATTTTCTCCTGAATGTTTATCAGTCTTTGATGAGGAAACGAGTAAACCTTAACAACTCTGTATGATGAGCAAGAAGAAATACATCTGTCACTTGACTGTGGGCCCAAAAATAACAACCTTCACATTTCAGTGAAGGTCCAAATGATCCCCTTTGTTCCAGTTTTAATCCTTTTCCCTCTGTTTGTTGGTCAGGTTCAGGCTCAGGTCAACAGCTCTCTGGCCGTTGCCCAGGCGCTTGCCGATGATGTCGACTGCCATGTGTTTCCCTTCAGAGATTTTGGAAAAGGACGGATAAAGAAGCTCCGCATCAGCCCTGATGCATTCATCCAGATTGGCTTACAGCTGGCATACTACAGGGTAACACTTTGACATAAACACACACATTTAACACAAAGTCTTTGTTGACTGGAGCTGGAGAGGTGCATTCAGTAAAGTTGCAGGAATGTCATTTTTAGGGGTAAAGGAGTATGATGCTCTGACTGCTGTACTGATGTTTACACTGTTCAATGCAAACGATCAGGAGAAAGAAAATCTAATTTAAAAAAAAAGACTGGTTTAAGAAAATAAAAGTAACTCTAAACAAAGTGTTATTCTTAAGTGCTCACTGCAGTGACTTCTTTTGTCAAATAAGGACTACGATCATGTCATCCCAAAATCCCCTCCTTGAAGCAATGAATGAGCCGGTAGAATGCCTTAGAAAATGCCCAGGGTTTAAGTGGAATCTCAGAATACCCTGCAAAAACAAAAAATCAGTGGGCAAAAGTCAGGTTTTTCTTTTTTGTTTTGTACGGTTCCGGTTCCGGTTCCGGTTCCGGTGGCATGGAATGACTGAGTCTGTGTCCTGACTCTCTACAAACATTTTGAAATAATTTACTGAAGAAAGACTTATTCGTTATCTTGCTCATTAGAATTGAAAAGCTGTTTGTTTTGTGCGAAAATACAATTTAAGTGCCCTCGAAAAGCATCACAATTATGCCTGCAAAAGGCACTAAACAAACAGCATGCAACGCTGAGTTGGCAGTTACTCTCAGGGATATTGTGCGCGTTTGAAACAATGTTGCAACCTGTGAATGAGCTGCTTACAACTTTAAAGGCAAGAGTGGATAAATATGAAGTGACCGTAGGATCTCTTGAATCATATGCAAACGAATCTGACAAAAGACTCTCTACACTGGAAAATGACCACAAGGTGCTTCAGAAAGAGTACGCAGTCTTGCGTCTGAAGCTGGATCAGCTCGAGAATCACTCTCGTAAATGTAATGTTCAGGTGCTGGGACTGGAGAACGGCATCAAAGCGGGTAATCCAACTTTTTCTGTGACCTCCTTGGGAAGGAGAGTGTTGGCCCTTTTCCACCTGCAGTTATTGCCCAATGCACCGGCCCACCGCACAAGACATCAGTCTGCATGATTGTGCATCTGTACAGCTCTGAGATTAAAAAGACAATCACCCTTTTAGCAGCAACCCGTGCGCCGCTGATGTACAGGGGTAAAAGAATCAGCATCTATCCAGACTTGAGCGCTGACACCATGAAACTGAGAGACGAGTTCAAGGAGCTGAGAATGAATCTGCGTAAATTGGATATAAGAAGTGGCTTCATCTATCCTGCCAAGTTGATCCTGACGCATCAAGATAAAACACACATTTTTTCGTCTGCACAAAAGGCCCAGGAATTCTATGAGGAGCACCTAAAAACCAGCTTGGATGGTGAATCTGATGCTCATTCACAAAACGATCCGTGAAGTAAATAACTGCGATGTTCCTTTAAATTGTGTATTCCACACACTGGAATATAACGTCAGAAATGGACAAGTCCTCATTGGACTAAACAGAGATGGATGAAGCAACTGAGTAAGCCATGACAAAAAAGTTTTTATTATTTACCATTTTGGTCTATTGTTCTGAGATACATACAGATTCTTTCCATCCACTAGGTCACAGTATAGTGACCCTATATTACCCTTAAAATGTATTTCCTAATACATGTTTGAATAAGTCTAATATTTATGGAGGATGTAGATATGTCAGGAGGGATTACCCACCATGCTACAACCCTGCTGTGTTAGAGTAGGGTGTGGAGGACTGGAGGAGGGTGGGACATGGGAGGGAGGGAAGGTGGGGTTGAGAGAAAGTGGGTTAGTATTAAGAGGGGTGGAGGGGTGGGCATGGATATTGGGTCTGATCAGTTGTATTGTGTGTTGTGCAACAGTAAGTTTGGATGAAATATGTCTGTTTAGGTCCTTCTTTCTATTTTTATTTTCTGTTATCTTGAGTAAAATTATTTTTAATTACATAAGTGGAAAGTGGAAAGAAATCTTATGGCTAGTTTGAATATTTTTTCTTGTAATGTACAGGGCCTTAACAGTCCCAATAAAAGAGCAGCCTTCTTAGATTTGTTAGCAAGAAATCAAGTGGATATAGCTATGCTTCAGGAAACTCATCTCTGAAGGGAGGATGTAAATAAGTTAGAGAATGATCGCTACAGGGTGTCTGCTTTCTCCTCTGCTTTAAATAAAACAAAAGGGGTAATAATGTTAACACGTAACACACTCCCGCTCTCCATTATTGGCAAAGGAGGAGATGAAGAGGGTAGAGTTGCCTTTGTTAAATGTATATGTAAAGGGGGGAAAGTGGCCTTTGTTAACATATATGCACCAAATAATTATGACAACCTTTTTTTGAGCGGTTAAATCAAGTTCTGGCTGGTTTATCTGAATTTGAACAGATAATTGGATCTGATATGAACACTATAGTGGACCCAAAACTGGATAAATCAAGTAAAACACATTTCAATCTTCCTGCTACTAAGATGTTAAAACATTTACTTTCAGATTTTAATCTTATTGATGTGTGGAAGGTACACAATCCCACGTCTAAAGAATTGACTTTTTACTCAAATAGGCATGAAACCTTTTCAAGGATAGACTTCGTATTCATATCAGCATCCCTTGTATCTTGGGTTCAAAATGTAGAGATAAAGCACATGAGTCTGACAGACCATCATGCATATAAATGTAATTTATTAATCTCTTCGTTACCCAAAGAGCCACTAGGTGGCAATTTAATTTAACTTTGTTACAAAATCAAGATTTCTGTGAACAATTTGAATTTGCTTCAAAATTGAATAAGGAGCAGTTAAAGAAGATACATGATTTAGAAACATCACTCTCCATTCAAGAGCATAATCAGCAAGTTAATTACTCTGCAGAAACTGCAAAAACTTTAACAGAGGTAAAGCTCGAGTTAAATTCTTTATTAACACAAAGAGCTGAATTTATCATACATAGAACTTGAGTTAATCACCTTTTTTATGGCAATCGTCCTAATCGCCTGTTGGCTAATAAACTAAAAACATAAAGAAATGTACAAATATAGCAGCAATAGCATTAGATAATGGGATCAAATCAAATGACCCTAAGTTGATTAATCAAAGATTTTGTGACTACTACAGGCAGCTGTATACATCAGATAACAACTCTTCACCATTGGCTAGAGATAATTATCTCAAGACACTTAAGCTGACTTCTCTTTCTTCAGAGGAATCCTGCATGTTAGATTCTTTGTTGTCTCTGGATGAACTTAAACAATCTTTAGCCAAAATGAATAAGGCTAGATCACCATGAATTGAGGGCATTCATCCTGAGGTATACTTAAAATTCTGGAGCAGTATCCCCTTTACTTGCCAGATGTAAATACAGCCCTAGTAACACTACTTTTAAAAAAAATACAAGGATCCCATTAACTGTGCCAGCTACTGTCCTCTGTCTTTATTAAATTCAGATGTGAAAATATTTTCTAAGGTGCTCTCAACTCGTTTTGAGAAATACTTGCTGAAATTGATGCATTCTGACCAAAGTGGATTCGTCAAAAAGCGTTTATCGGCTGACAACATACAGCGTCTATTACATATTCTAGAGCATTCTGATCATCTTTTATCTTCAGCCATACTGTCAGTCGATGCAGAAAAAGCTTTTGACCGCCTTGAATGGCCCTTTATATGGTGTGTACTAAATCATATGGGTTTTGGCTTTAATTTTATCAACATGGTTAAAACAATATATGCAAACCCCTCTGCAAGTGTAGTCACTGGCAATATTTGTTCTTCTCCCTTCAAAATAAGTTTCACCTCATACTTTCTACTTGGATTGAAATGATAGGCAGAGTGGTCTTTTTGGTCTTGCCTCTTCCGTTTTTGTCTACGTCTGGTTTCTGTTTGGATTAAACTTTGTGTAACCTGTGATTTTGTCTGACTTGTTCTTCTTCAGTGTCCCCTTTAAGACAGCCTTTAAAATGATTTTAAACAGTAATGGCAGCTTAGGTGGCAAACTCAGCTTTTATCGTTTTTTTGGTTATTCATTTCTCTCAATGTGTTTAACAGTGTGTTTAAGAGTGACCACATATCTGAAAATCCTCAAACGTCCTCTCTTTTTGTCCTTCAGGATCGTGGTGGATTCTGTCTGACCTACGAGGCATCAATGACCCGTCTGTTCAGGGAGGGCCGGACGGAGACTGTGCGATCCTGCTCCAATGAGAGCTGTGCCTTCGTGAAAGCTCTCGAGGATGGAGAGGTGCTTAACAAATTCCTTTATTCTGCCCTCCTTTCTGTACTTAAAAAGTAACACATCATTTGAATCTCCTGCTGACCCTCATGTCTATCCAAACTGTAAAAAATGTAAACCAATATTTCTTCATACTTCATAATCATCTAACATTCTGTGCTGGGTTTTTTTTTTTTTTATCGAATAAAAAACAGATTTATAGCTGGTTTTATTTCAAAGATGTCTGCTAAATTGTGATTTGTTTTTTGCAGGCAGCGGAGCACTGTAGGCAACTCTTCAGACAGGCTTCAGAGCGACACCAGAACCTTTACCGCATGGCTATGACTGGTGCTGGGATCGACAGACACCTCTTCTGCCTCTATGTGGTCTCCAAATACTTGGGGGTTGAGTCACCCTTCCTTAAAAAGGTAAGATTGTTCAGTGTTTCACTGTTGCTTTATACTTTCTTCTGTGACACACACAGAATATTCCAAATGTAGACCTTAATCGAGCAGCATTAAGTGTAGAAACGGCCATAAGACACTGAATATAGTTTTTGTCTTTGATTATTTAGCCCTGTCAAATAAATTCAGCTATAGACTCATAACTGATAACTAGTGTTGTAGTACTCGAGATCAGTCTTTGTCTCAAGACCGGTCTCTACACCACTTTTTAGGGCTCTCGGTCTCGTTTCGGAATCGCAAGCATTTTACTCGGTCTTGTCTTGGTCTTGGACTGGGCGGACTCCCGATTTTAAATCAATTTCATTACTGTGATTAGAAGGAGAAACGCCCCTTTCTAAAACAACGAATAACTTCAATTCATTTGTTGTTTGGCTGTTTGGACACGCCCCCTAAACACAAGATGAGGATTTTATGATGATGTTTATGGTCTTGACTCGGTCTTGTCCTGCCTTGGACTTGGTCTTGACTCGGTCCCGATCCCTACATGTCCCGGCCTTGTCTCGGTCTCGGAGCACTCTGCTCGCGTGTATGTCTCGGTCTCGGTTAGTGTGGCCTTGACTACAACACTGCTGATAACAGGGGTGCTTGTCACCATCATAGTTGAAATGTTAGCATTCTAAAATCATAAATGAAGATAATACCAATTATACATGTCTGTCTCACCTTTTTGAAGTGCATTAATTTCTCCTTGGAATTGTCTTTTTGGGATTAACGGTTGCATTGGTATTCGGTACAAACTTAATAGATTTAACAAGCAAAAAAAAAAAAAAAAATCTTCTTTTCTGTTTAAAAGCAGAATGGCAGGAACAGCTTTTACTAGATTGTCTATCAAATTTAAAACACAATTTACAGGTTTGGGAGTGGCTATAAACTGCCTCCACCCTCACCCATCAACATCTGCACTACGTCCTTCAGTTGAAAGTATTCTGCTCTACCTGGGACATGTAAAGCAATGTCACTAAGATGAATGACTGTGATATTACTACTGTTTAGGAAGTTGTTACACAGCAGGTGTATTGTAAAAAAAACAAGTTGGGACAGATGTATCAAAGAGTTAACACCAAAGAGCATGTGTAGGTGTCATGCATCTATTATTAGTGAAGGTGACAGATTAACAGTTAAAACAGGATCATTAATTACCTCGCCTCTTTGATCTTGTCCCCCTCCACACACACACACACACACACACACACACACACACACACACACACACTCTAGGTTTTGTCTGAGCCTTGGCGTCTCTCCACCAGTCAGACCCCTGTTCAGCAGATGGAACTGTTTGACCTGAAGAACCACCCAGACTACATATCTCTTGGAGGAGGGTTCGGGCCTGTGAGTGACACACACCTTTCTCTATTTGTAACTGTAAATGTGAATGGCATGAACATCCTGCGGGCAAAGTTAAAGTGGAAAATACTCCATCCATTATTAAGATCTGTGTGTTTATGACAGGTTGCTGATGACGGTTATGGTGTGTCATACATCATTGTGGGTGAGGATATGATCAACTTCCATGTGTCCTCCAAATACTCCTGCACTGATACCGTAAGTAAAGACTTTTGTTCACTTCACTCGTTGCATGATAAGATACTATCTGCTAGATTGAAACAGAACTCATGGAGAAAATTCTCATGCTTCAATGTCTAGATGCTCTCAGTTGAAAAACACAAAAAGCTTTATTTGTTTGCACGTCAACGAACCCCTCATGTTGAGTTCTAATCATGAGCATAGCGAGTACAAGTATAAACATGAACAAAGACATTGCCACTTTTAATTGATGCATACATGATTCATGCCTGTGGGGCTGTGCAGGGTGATTTCTGCAGCTGGATTATTCAGTGGTTTTATTACACAACAACAAGCAAGCTGGTTGGGACAAAGGCCGACACACAGGTCCTATGTGGCCTTCAAAGTCTAAAGAAAAAGTAGATTTTCTCAGGTGAGGTTGTACGTCTAATCCAAGTGGGCAACTGCAATGCAACTGTTAATAAATTAACAAATACGTTACGATAAGATAACACTTTATTGTCCGTTTGCACAGACATTTGTCTTGCATTACAAGGTCAAAAATCCTCGAATCACAATCAAATCACATCACACTCAAAATATCGAACATAAAAACAGCATAAATTACATTTAAGCCCACAGCCTAGGAGTGACATAAATATATAGATAATGTTAGGAGATTGTCCATGAAAAATGTTAAAGTGCTCACAGTCCATGTGCAGCCCTGTTCAGGTACATTAATGATTGGGAATGTGAGTTAATCTGTGACTGAAGTTGAAATTAACTTTTAACTGGTCGGCTATTATCAAAAAACAACAACATGAAAAACAACATGAACTTTATTAAATGTCAATAGATTGGAGTTCTTTAGAGGCCATGATGATTAAAAGACTCAGATTGAAACCTGTCCGTTGTAAAAAATCTGAAAGTCTAGTTTAGGCTGCTCAGTAGTCCTGACAACAATAGTCCTGCTGCATAAACAACGTCCCCCACACTCCAAATCTAGTAATAGATATAATCCAAACACATTACATCCCTAAAGATCCACGCGTTGCTTCAACATTTCCACCACTGTTCACAATTCTCTTCACCAAGTCATAGGCTGTTTTCGAAACCGCATACTACATACTACTATCTAAATCAGTATGCAGTATATACTGTATACTGCATACTGAGTTCAACAGTAGTATGTAGTATGACTGCCAGTCGTCAGTTATTTTGCATTATGCTTGGTCCTGGTTAAACTGGTTTTACTCAGCTGTGAATAATTTGTAGTAATAGAGCAAGCCAAGGACCCTGTAATTGCAGCTGCTTGTCCAGCTGTGGCACATGCACTGTACAGTCTACAAAGCAGGAAAATCCAAAGTGGTAAGACTTATATATATATAAATATATGAACATGTCATATTTGTTATTGGTTCATAATGTGGCAAGATATTCAGTCACCGCCACCGACGAGTTCAAACAGCTGCGCTCCGGCATTTTGATCTCTGACCTGGCACTTTGCATTGTGGGAAACAGTACGCGAGGTAGACTGGTCCGATGCATACTGTACAATTTTCCCGAATCAGTATGACATCCTGGTATTTTTGGCATACTGCAGATCTCGCAGTTGTTCACATACTGCATACTGCATACTGCATTTTGGCCAAATCGGTACGTACTAGTAGTATAGTATGCGGTTTTGAAAACAGCCATACACTCTGAACTTTTGACTGGCACCTTACTTGACCAATCAGGACCTTCCATTCCCTGTTACTACGCTACAATGGGAGCGTGAGTAGATACAGGACTTTCATTGCCCCCCCTCTGTAGACGGCGTCACACATGATACAGACGTGTCGGCTGATAAAAGGGATAACATCAGGGTGGGCTGTCTTGTCTCTTTAGAGAGTCTGGAGCAAATGAGGTCAGCCGACTTGAGCTGGTGAAAGTGAATTCAAGTCATGAAAATAACATTAACGGAAACCAAATTCACATTCCGATTATCATTTTTCAAATAACATCCACATTAATAATGAATAAAACATTAATGCCGGGGTGATTATCAGTAAGCGGTATATAAGGGTCAGCATAATCTATGTTTAGAAAAGAATCAGCACAGAAGCTAAGTTATGTACCTCTGAAGACAGGGCTGTAGCGAACCAGAGTACAACAATACTACTACTTTAGTAACAGTAAAGTTTTATCACTGTGATTTCAAACTGTATTCTTGAATGTTTTCCCTTCTTCACTTTCACTTCACATAGTTGTCACAGTAGCCGTAACAGCTACTTTTCTTTCGACTTCACAGTTGGTGCATGCTTGTGTTTTCAACCTGTTCTTTGGACTTATATTGAGCTTGGGCAGCTGCTGCTAGCTGTACTGATAATTAACACTCAACAGCCTACACAGAGTGAACTCCTCATCTGCAGTGATCAAACTTCTTAACTCGGATAATCAAAAAAAAATCCAAACTATCCTTCAAAGGCTGAGTTTCGTCACCCTTCATTCATTCTTAAACCACAAAGCACATGACAGTAAAGCACGGCACAGTGTCTCCTGTCCTGTCTGTTTTCAGTTCCCTTTTCAGGATGAACAGAACAGCCGTCTTACAGAGAGATGGATGAACATGAGTCATATCCAAGTATAGCTCATTGCAGATACATCAGTTTCAGTGTTTATCTGTCGAGAAGTAACAATAAATTGCCAATTGTGAATAATAGGAAACCATTTTTCATGCTGTGTATTTATGAAAAATAAATAACAGCAGATATCTATGACATTGTTCAAACTTGAAATTAATGCATATATTAGACCTAAAACGTCAGTATCTGCAGGCCCACAAAACTTGAAGTGATCCACTTCTCATCTTTCTCCACCTTCCTCTCTTTCCTCATGGTTTTGATTCTCTACCCACAATCCCTTTTCATTCCTCTTCCCCTTTTAAAACCCACTACCCTAAAACTTGATTTTCTCCATTTCAGGACTCACACAGGTTTGGAGCTCAGATAAGTAAGGCTCTCCAAGACATCATGACTGTCTTCTCTGCTGACACCAAAACCCCCAAAGTCCCAGCCCAGCCTCAGGCCAAGAAGCTCCTGTGAAAGTGTCTGACCAATGGGAACAAAGAAGCCCCTCTGGACGTCTAAGCTCAGTGTAGAAGAGCATGTTGTCTTGAACTTCTAATCTGTTATGTAAAGTGTTTATTGAAGTGACAAATTGGATATAATGAGTAAAATGAAAGGGAAATCACAGTCTACATCTCTCACCATATTTAGACACAATAAAAACTGTTTTCAGACTGCGTTTAGAAAGAGATAAACATTGAGTGAAAACGCAGTGAGCTCTTGTTGATGTGAGATAAAATACCTGCAGCAGCATTTGAACTTTATTTCAACTCGGTAAAAAAATAGAAACATATAGACAGTATGCGCAATAGAGCGCTGGAACACATCACCTGAGAGTTATGATTTCCATTCTTCCCTGAAAAAAAAAAGAACTGTCAGCAGGAACTAATGGAACTATATGACAGCTCTTTGGCATTAATGCGAATACTTATATCATTGTTTGTTTGTTCTTGAGTTTTGTGAGTCGTTTCTTATCTGTCAGAGATTAAGCTTGGCAACATGTTAATGCAAAATGCTTCCGATCCCTACTTTCTCAGAGTATGTGAAACCAATGATGCGCCATTTTTAAGAAAGAGGAAGCGGAGGTCATCACTTAATAAGGAGGTCTTTCGGAGGAAAACATAAGCAGAGGAATGGGGACAATTTTCTCCTGCAACAGTGGGAAAAGCATTAGGCTGCTTGTAGTCAAAGTTTTAATAAAAAGGGATAACCTTGCAATATGTTATTAATGGAGACCACAGAGTGCATGTCATAGGCCCTTGCTAAAAGCTTTGGGAAAAGGTCAAATATAAGAGGTTAACAAGACTAACGTTTTAAAGGAATCTCTATGAAAGGAAAAAGCTCCAGTAATTTTTTAGAGCCTGACCGATTAATCAGCCAGCGGTTAATATTGGCCGATATTAGCTTATCCAGTAACTATCGGTGTCGGCTAATTTCATCACACATATGCGCTGATATAGCTTGATCTGATCACCAGTCAAAAAGCATTTCATTTGGGTATCGTTGTATTACACTAGCAGTTCTTTTTCTGGTTGTCATCAGCAGAGTGTGCTATATGAATTACACACGTACGTACATGCGCAGTTACATTCAGGATGAGTGACCGTCTTGTCTACGTTAAACTATATCTGTATTTATCAATCTCTACAGATTGAACATAGATCGAAGAAAGATATCGGTTGGTATATCGGTATCTGATTTTTTTCCTCTCCCCAATGTATCTCCCCAGTGCGATACAGATCTTCTGAGGTTATTCCTCTTACTCGGTGCTTCACCTCGTGCCTCAGCCTGCCTGTAAAACCTGACACCAGTCTATAATCGACTCGTTGCCTTACACTACTCCACTGTGACTCATTCACTATGTTGTCACATAATATCTAGTCCAATAAGTGATGGAGCAGCGCTCTCAGGCTTTCAACTATTTGGATTTTGAACCTCTTGCAATCAAATCAAGCAAAGCTACGATCAGTAAGATGTGGACAGCTCTCTTTGTGGTTACACTAACTGTTAATGGCTCTTATTTTCTAGGTCAGTTATACAGCTGCTGTTTTAACTCTTGGTATATAATGAGGTTTCAACTTTTTTTGATGAATTTTTAGGTATTTTAGTTTTAGCTAAAAGTAAAAAATGCTACCATATCTAAATACTCTAGACAAAGTAAAAGTCCTGCATCAAAAAATAATTTATTTTCCTCTGAAATAAAGTAAAGAAAAGGTAAAAAAAAAAAAAAGAGAGAAGAAGCTAAAGCACTCATATTATTAGCATACCATCACCTAAAATGTGTGCCTCAGTCTAGTACATGTTTGTATTTGCTTCAGTTCACACTCTGGTTGTCCTTATCAAGTGAGTCATTAAGACGCCAATGTTTGTTTATCAGTTTCTTTGAGACTCTGCATTGCAGTGGTTTTAAACTGAAAGTGTCTAAAAGGGAGAGTCCCTGACTTGTTGTTTCCGACGATGACTTTGGGCTTTAAGTGTAGCGATCTTGTGCAAGCTGGCAGCCTGCCAACAGTTGTCTTTTTTTCTTTTCTTACTAAGCTTTGTGTTGTAGTAGTGCAGTGTTCAAACAAGAGCCCTGGGAACAGTTGATACATGAAGAATGTTGAGAGTTTCTGTCAGTATGTTACATTTAGATTCATCAAAAACCTCATGACTTTTAGAAGTTTACTTTGAGTTAATGAAGAAACGGTCAACAATTCAAGAACTTCCTCTCATGACACAAATTGATTTCAAAATTGGACAACCCTTAAAAATTCAATATTTTTCTTTCCAGCCAGTTTTTGATCTTGATCAGGTGATAACCTAACTGTGAACTTCAGTTTATTGATGGATAGCCCCTTGAGTTGAACCATCTCGTTTTTTTAGGGGGTCCATACCTAATAACGCAACTCTCAGAGGTTTATTTATAAATGTGTTGATTTTTTTAGTGAGTTCCCCTGCTCCTCAGACACAGTTGTGATTTACTGCTGTTGAAAGAAACCCACCCAAGGTGTGGCGTTGTTCTTTCTGGCACTGATCCTGGTAAGTAATTATATTTTACCAGGTGGAAAGTGAAAGGGAGAAAAGGCTTCTGCTAACTATTCCACTTTAACACAGACACACAGCAGTATGCACTACTACACAAACTGCTCCAACATGAAACAGAGCACCTCTGATTCTTTAGAAGACATTTTTAAACTTTCTGATGATGATGAAAATACTTTGTTTGTAAGGTTTGGCATTACACACGTGTGCCTGAGTTTATTCATTCAATAAAACAATAAAAATGCAATCTCTAATCCTCTGTGTGTGTAGATGAGAATGTACTAAAGTTACTCAGTTTATATTGTTACTGGCAAGATGTGCTGCCATGGGCAAGGAAGTAGTGGTTAAATAAAAAAGATCAAGTCAACTATTAACCCCTGAATATTTAGAGACTTAGAAACACTTCATAGTGGCTTGTTTTACTATGGCGGATATAATCTTAAACTACATCTTTGTTCATGTTTCCAACTCTTTGCTCCAGTATTGATCTGTACTCGGCTTGTTGGCTTAATATTTTGTTAACATCAGACCACATGTGGCTTCTCAGGTTCAACATTTAGCGGCTCATTTCCCAAACTGTTGACTGCCAGAGCAGTCTATGATGTTGAGAGCAGATTTGTACACTGCTTCGTTTTCATGGGACTGCAGGGCTTCGATCTTTTCCAGACCACCGACCTCCTCGATCATGATGCAGAGTTTCTCGACTTCTAAAACATTCTGTGAGTGGAGGCAGAATATGCCGCCTGATATTTTTCTATTTTCCACAGTGTTACTACTTTGTTACTCTGACATAATGAAGTCAGGTTTTCTGTTAGTTGAAGAGAGATTCATTCAGAATCTGGACGTCACTGAATAGCGTTGAATCTTTGGCCATGCACCAAATCTTTTATTTTTTTTAAATCGGTCAAACAAAAGAAAATCAATGTCCTCTTCAGCAAATTACACAAATCAAACGTATTCACTTTGTCTGTTTAGAAAGGACTTCTTATAATGTCGGTGCATTTAAGATTTCACTGCTGCGGTCATTAAGTGTGATACAGCTCTTCTGAGGTTTTCACTCTTACATTCACTATGTTATCACAATATCTAGCCGTTCTAGTTGAACGGCCCTACGGCGTTCAACTATTTGGATATTGAGCCTCTTTCAAAAACAAACAGCAAGATCAGTGAGAGGTTGATTGTTCTCTTTGTGGTTACACTAACGGTTAACGTAAGGACTCTTTTTTTTTGCTTAGTGGACTCCAGGTTCTTTTTTTTTGTAATCTTTATCTTGTAGGTCAGTTCTACAACGTCTGTCATAACTCTTGGTTAATAGTGACATTTAAACATTTATGATGAGTTTGTGGGTATTGTATTTTTAAATGATATCCAATGTTTACTTGTTTTTACACTCCAAAAGATGCTTATTATTATTATTGCTGTTTTTTCGTCTTTCATTCAAATACTTTTTTTTTTTAATGTCTGCTGGTTTTGAGAAGAAGGCCTTTTTGTAATGCTGTGTGAAATAAAAACTAACTGATCCTACTTGGCCTCCATGTTTGGTGTTTTACTTTCACAGTGAGCTGAATTACAGGCTATATAGAATAAAACAACAATTAATATTTATTTTGGGGCTATTTGTGCCTTTAATGAAGAGATAGGACAGTGGATAGAGTTGGAAATCAGGGAGAGAGAGTGGGGAATGACATGTAGGAGAGGACCCACAGGTGAAATTGGAATTCGGGCCACCCGCATGGAGGGCTGCAGCCTCCAGACACGGGGCGCGCACACTAACCACTGCTCCACCAGCACCCAACAACAGTCTCTTTGAGTTCTTAGAAAAGCGCTATATAAAACTAGTATTATTAACACTGCATGATGTAGTAATCAGGGGGGATTGAATTTTTCATATTTTGAACTATTCTATTAATTTATGGACTTTTGAATTTTGCTACCCCATTTGACATGAGGATGACTGTCCACATTTACTCCCACACTGGCCTTTTGAAAGTTTAAAAAGTTTTAACATGACTAATTATTTCTTTTTGTGGCTGAAACAGGCTTCAGTATGCAAAGCACCTGAAGGTGTGAAGAATGACACATGGTCAAAGTGTTTGGTTTTACAATAGCCCAAATGGTGGGCCATAAGAAACAGCAATGCCCACTTGTGATGACTTTAATCCCACAAGAGGAAATTCAATTTTCGCCAGCAGCTGCAATCATTCTGACAACAGCAATTTTCATTGCCGTCGAGTTTACAAGCACATTAAAACAAGCCAAAAAAAACAACAACAACAACAAAAACTTTTAATCAATTACAAAAACAACTGAGATCAAATAAAACACTTACAATTGCAAACAAAGTGGCTAGAAATCAAATTCCTCAACTCTGCAAGAGAGGGGAGAACTTTTGCTTAAGGGCGTTCCATGAATTTGGGGCATCAAAAGAAAATGCAGATTTGCCGAGTTCAGTGAAAGCTCGAGGGACTTTAAGAACGAGACAATCAGTAGAACATGTGATATAAGTGCCCAAATTCAACTCCAAAAGGTCTGTGATGTAAGGTGGAAGTTGTCCAATATGGACTTTGAAAATAAAAACCAATGCTTGTTCTTCAAGAGAAGGCCAACGGACCTTCTCATACAGGTCACAATGATGAGTGTTGAATCTATCACCAGTTATAAATCTAATGGCAGTGACAGACAGCATCCAGAGGCTTTAGAGCTACATGTACACACAGTAGTGAGAAATCGCTTGTCTTAAAGCTCACACTCTTCCTCCTCCATCTCCAATTGATGCAAGACACCCAAGAGCTGCTGGACAACAGGCTGATCATTTGACACAGATAGAGGCAGGAAGGCATCTGAACATGCAGAGCAAGGTTTCCCCACAGGACCAAGAGTAGAAAATCACATGCTTTAGCATGATTGCCCCAACAAAAGTGACCTAACTACATAATGTTGCCCTGAGGCAACGGACAAACACGTTTTAAGTCATCAAATAAAATCAAAATGTGTGTTTAATCAACAACATTTTCATGTAGGCCTATACATGTTTTTTTTAATTTATGAAGTTATTTCAGTTTAAAGGTCCTTTATAAGATATCTCCTGCATGGTAAAAGGACATTACTATATCAGCAGACATTAAGGAAATGTCCTAAAAGTGCTGGCTGTCAACAACACAGCAGCCAGCATGTCCTCCTTCTAAGTTTCGATTCCAGTGCAGAGCGGTTTGTTTTTGTTTTGACCAGAGAATGTAGGCGGTTTAAGGCATACCCCCGTGAACGTTGTGGACGCCTCTTAGTTTGCCGGGCAAATGGCAAACCAACAGGTGTTGCAGCGATTGAAGCGGGCAAGCGAACTGGTTCAGATAGGCTATAGGCTAACAGATTCTGCTCGACCTAAAAAGCCTGTGCATTTTTCTAAAAAGCTCGACAATGTAGAAACGTGATAAAGCTAGGATAAATATCGGTGATGCTTTTGAAAAATGGAGAGAGGTTAGCGCAGAAAGGTTTCAAGACCGATGCAGAGCTGGTCCACAAGAAGCGGAAAAAAACTTCAGTGTCTGCGACATGGTGACCTACATGCAGTCGACTCTAGGAAGGAGGGGGCGGCGTTGCAGCGAGACAGCTCTCTCACTTTGAATGCTAGGAGTCAGAGTTCCATATTGCTCCTTTAATCATGAAAATTATTTTTGGTGCTGAGTGCAAACTGTCTCGAAAAGTTTATGCTTCACTCTCAGATAAAATATGAAACCCACTGTAGCCCCTTATGTTAATGGCTAGAGACATATTTTGCAATATTATATATTTTTTAAATACACAGAAAAGTTAAATGGTCCGTGAAATGCCAAAAACAAGAGGTTTGTTGCCTGAAGGCCTTGTCAAGTCTTTGAGGGTTAGGCTATTTATGGACTCGGCATGGTCCAGCTTTGACATAGGCATACCAGAAAAGTCTATCAATTTTCCATCTGGTGAAAATCGATCAGTTATTTATCAAATAGGCTATAGCATAGTTTTGACAGAAGTCAAGCTGCATGATTTTTGTACGGAAGCATATCCATTTATTTTATTTTTACTCAATGTCCCGTGATGATGAGTAGCATATTGTTTGTTTCTTAAGAGGCTTATTTGTTATCTCTGGATAACGGCGCTTGTTTTCACTGTGCTAATGAGTAGTTTCTCCATCTCTTGAGATTAACCAGTTATCACGAGAAAAGGATAGGTGAAATAAGGTGAAATAAAATGTAGGCTATGGATGGTCTACTTGGAGCTTCCATAGTTGTAAGACGATTTTGAAATCTACTTTTTCTTACAAATATAGAGCTCAATAAGCCTTGCTGTATAATTGCAATTCATTTTCTTTCTTAAATTCTTAAAGTAGATTTAAGTTAGCCTACTGTTAATCAGCGTTTGATTTCATAATATAGATTGAGTAGTAGACATGGAAGACATAAGCCTTTGAACCTACACAGCTCAGTGATAAGATAAGACACATAAGATCCGCCCAGTTGAGATGTCTTTTAGTCCGCCTTCTGCCTTTAATCAGTTTTTTTAAGTCCCAAACTTTCCACTTGGTCTCGGCAGAGGTATGAGGATAGTGCAAAGTGGCTTTGAATGGCAGTTTGTCGGGAGGTAACCCGTCTTCTGGAAATTCCGAATGATGTCAGGCGAGGACAGACTGGTTGCTGGTTGTAAGGTTCAAAAGTGAAAGCACAGAGTGTTAGTGTTAGCTCAGAGGGAGAATGGTTGCAGAGCTCGAGCAGAACAGAGCACCACCACTAAATCACGGTAAGCTTCACAATTATTATTCTTATTAACCCACAGGTAGCCTACTCTCATGGCTGGTCATCAGAGGGTCTGACTTCTTACTACGGGGACAAAAGTCGTTCATAGTAAAGGAGAGCTACACCGAAATACGTAATGTGACTGAGATTGTTTGTGCAGCTGCCACAGTGTTGGTAGACGGCGCAGCTGGATGTAATTAGATCGTTTGGATGACTTGCATAGTAACTGAATGCTGATGAACGGATGCATTCATGAAATCAGTGTATGATGAAAACTTGGCGGGTTTCAACTGCTTTACCGATGCTTTCTTTTGAATGTGATTTGAACCTTTTTTGTTCCTAATTTTGACTGAACATTGGGATTTTCACAGCACCTATTGTTGTAATTGGAAACTGAAAATAAACAGTAGGCCTTCTGATCAAATACACGTGGGCTCTAACAGATTAGGCCTACATATAAAAAAAGGGCAAAACGTTACACTTCATTTCATTTTTTTTATTTGTTCCATCCATGTCAAAACACAAAATAGAAAAAAAAGAAGAAGAAATCTTGTTTTGCCTGCCCCCTTACTCAAAAAGCAAATGTCTGGATGGTCTATCCAATTACAATCAATGATTGAATACCATGCCTACATAAAACAAATCTGACAATTCAGTCTTCACTTCCTCAGAAATTAGAAGGAAAACACACACGAAACACACTAATTGCCAATTTCATACAGTCTGACAACTTTGTTCTTGTACATTTTCTTAAACTGAAATATCTGAACACAGCCCTTCAAATCATTATTTAAAGAATTCCACAATTTAATTTCCAATGACAGAAATACACTTCTGTTTTAAAGTTGACCAAACTGATGCTTAAAATTAAATTTTCTCCTATGCTCTTCATCTTCTGAGCTAAAAACAAACATCTTTTGTAAACTATCTGGTAATACTTTACTCCTTACTCTAAACATAACTACAAGTGTCTGTAACTCAACTAAATCTTTCAGTTTCAATAAACCTGATCTTAAAAACAGCCCGTTGTGGTGTGCTCTCTATAGTGGACTTTATGAATGATTCTTACCGCTCTTTTCTGTAAGATAAATAACAGATTAATGTTTGTGATGTAAGTGTTACCCCACACTTCAACACAATAGCTAAAATAAAGCAAAATAAGTGAACAATACAAAATCCTCAGTACCTTACAAACAAAGATATTCTTGGACACTTTTTTTATAACATGAGCTATAAGTGATTTCCACGTTAACTTGTCATCCATGATCACACCCAAAAAACAAAATTCAGACACTCTTTCAATATTAACTCCATCTATAGACAACAAAATGTTTTCATCCTTTCCTTGGTTTGCAATAATCATAAACTTAGTTTTATTCAAATTTAAGGATAACTTATTTTCATCAAACCATGCTTTTAATTTGACTATTTAATTTTCAGCAAATAAAACAAACTGCAGTAACTTCGAAACTTCACATATGTCATTAATGTACAAATTATAGAGTTTATAGGCCCCAAAACCGAGCCTTGTGGGACTCCACATTCAATGTTTAAATACTCGGATGTACTACCAGAAAATTGGAAAAAAATGGGAGCCTTTGATGCTTTTCCTCTTCTATTAAACACCCCTGGCTGCTGTTGGAGTACTGCTCAGACATTACACATCATCTGAAGATGTGATCACATTGGAGTGCCATCATCAAGATGATCTATTACCCTTTTCACACATATGGAAATCTCCTGAAAAACTCCGGAGATTTGGCTGCCTGGAGGGGATTTAGGCTGATGTCTGAACGCGACCGAATATACTCCAGAGATTCTCCGGAACAGTGACTGCCTAAAGTGTCCTTTTACGTCACGTCAGGAAATACGTCAGGAAACCCCTCCCCTCTGACAGGGAAAGTCCCCCGCTGTGAGGAGCATATGTGAACGGCTAGGTCAGGAGAATCTCCGGAGAAGTCCTCCTGTAAATATCTAGATATTATCTGGAGTGCATATGTGAAAACGGCTATAATGAAAAATGATCATACAGTTTCAGCCTTATTGTTGTTTGTCACAACTTCGACATTTAGATTGATATACCTGTGTAGTTCTCAAACAGTAAATCATACACCAATTGAAATACTTCACCATTTTCCCTTTGGTAGAATGTTTAGCTTTTAGGAATGTGTTAAATGCAGTTTACTCACTGTAAACCAGATCTACCTACCGGTACAAATAAAGTTACCTTAACATGTCTCAGTTGCTGTGACTTAGAAATAGAGTCGGTCATCTTTCAACCCGTGGGTTCGATCCCTAGATCCTGAAGCCACTGGACAAGACACTGAACCCCAAATAGCTCCAAATGCTAACCCAGCCGCGGGTGAATGTGTTTAATTGGGATAAGTTAATACTGATGGCCATTTCTTAGCATCGTCTGCTATTGAATACTGATCAAACCTTTTGATAATGAGCATTTTACACTGAGCAAAAACAAATTGATTACTACATTAAAGTTCACCATAGTGTTAAGCTTTGGTCTTTCAAATCTTTGAATGGTTTACTTGCAGCCATGCCAGTTAAAGTTAATCCCTTTCAGCTGGTTAGTTTGGAATCACAGACTCATTGCTATTCAGGGAAAAGAAAAAGTAATTCAACCTAAGGCTATAACCTACTTATTTCAGCACTAGGAGCTGTCCATAGCATGACTTATAGACTCTCTATTACAAAAGATGATGGCCATTTAAAGCACATCACATGGTTTGAAGAGGTATAGAATACACTTACTGTCTTCTTACTGCGTTGAGCCGCAACAAAAAAAGGCAGTGATCAATATTAATACTAGTATCATTTCTATATTAATAAAGCTTAGTAACACAAGTTTTATTTCAGGTTAATCCCTTTAAAAAAAAGATGTCCTCTTTCTGTGGGGGATGGCGTACGTACACTGTCTGTATGATTGTCTAGAAGTTGTGTTACAGCTCACACTGTAAGAGTTAACTAGGGACAGAGCATTCAGAATTGTCATTAGACGTAGGTTAGTATTTTAGTTGTTACATACTGTATGCATGGCTGAAATACACACCGACAAGAACTCTCACTCTCTATTAGGGCCCGACTGATATGGGATTTTTGGGTCCGATATCGATATTAGGAGAGAAAAATCTTGATACAGATAAATTCCGCGCGGAACAGAAGTTCTTTAATCTGTGGTCCCACACGGACCGTAAAGCGGGAGCACACCTCAGTGTGAAGGAAGGCTGCAGCCGCGGATATGGGACACAACTTTTAGTAAGTAAATTGTTAAAAATGTCAAACATAAACTGTGCGGATTACTAGTTCCTCGAGCCCTGTCGGTTTGGACAGTTGCATATAACCGGGATGGAGTTCTTTTTACGGACCGACTCTTTTAAGTTTCGCTTTCGTTCTCAGCGATGAGATCACCGCTCCAGCTGCACTGCTGAGTGAAAGGGGAGGAGGAAACATCTCTGTGTGGGAGCATAACAGAATGAACACCCTCCCTCCACAACAGAAAACCTTCTGCTAGTAATTCTGAACGGGCCAAAGCCACAACAAATGCCGTTAAAGTTCTTATTTCAACAGAGGGAAATATTAATAGTTCTGCAATGAAACTATACAGTCCCAGATGTGATTAGTTTTATTATGTGCTCAAAGGGAATTTAAAAAACTGTTGGCTTAATAAACTAAAAGGTGTCATTGTAATTAAAAATAAACATTTTTACATATAGGCTATATTAATTACTTAATTTCATTCTAAAATATTTTGTTTAATTCACATATTTTATTTATTGGAGACTCTTTTGGTTGAAGGATGCAGCATAAGTTTATTGTTATTATTATTTTTTTTTTTTACAATGTTTAATTTAAAATGTTATTAAAAAGTAACCTGAGCAGGTGTACAAGTCTGAACTGTCGATGCTGCACTTAGCCCAATTTGTAAAAGGGAAATTCTAAATGTTCCTAATAAAGAAAGAAAAAGTGTTGCATCAGGTCCCTTTGCTGTACCGAAAATGTACCGAAGCGAAGTTTCAAAACTTGGAACCGTACCAAACCAACATTTTTGTGTACCGTTACACCCCTAATAGATATACACATTTATTGTGTTGATCCCTCAAATGCAGTTGTCAAACACTTGTGGAAAATATATATAATGAAGAAAAGATAGGTACTCAACTGGAAAGTAACTGTGCATGTACAGTACGTGCATCAGCGCTTGTTGATATGCTTGTTGCGATCCATATAGCGCCCTCTGCTGGTGAAAGAGAACTGCTAGTGTGATACAATCATACTCAAATGAAATGCTGTTTGACTGGGGAATAAATCTTAAAATATTGGCACATATTTGCGATAAAAGTAGCCGATACCGATAGTCACTGGATATGCTAAAATCGGCCCATTATTATCGGCTGGCCGATTAATTTGTCGGGCTTTACTCACTATCACACACACTCGACATCACAGATAAACACAAGCAGAATACCTTGTGGGGAATTGCATCACAGCAATCTGATTGAGCATTTTTCAATCAGAAGTATTCAACTTGTGAATGCATGCAGCAAACTGTGACAGTATGGGATATAAATACTCTTACACTGAGGTGTTTTGTAGAAAGAAACAGGTTTCAAAAACAATTCATATCTCTTAAACTCATCCATCTAGAAACATTTTTTTTAAAGAATGTTTGGCAGATATGAAGACATCATTTATTTTGGTACCAACAGTGCAAAATAAAAAAAATTCTGTCATAATATTTGCGAACTTTTACTTTTGACATTAGAGGAAGTAGACTCTTTAATGCACATGGCACTGGTTGAATTAAAGGCAGGGTTATTCATTTTCAAAAACTAGCATGATTTTGAAAATAGCATTCCCTCAGTGCTTTGTCTACACCCACCCCCTCCCCTCTGTGCTCCCTCAAAAGCCATCCCCCTCCCTTATATGCACTCTTGAGTGTGGGCTAGTGCACAAAAGGGGTAGAGAACGAGCAGGGAGACAGGGAGTCAAGATTGGTTCATCTGATTGGCACCTTGTGGCAGACATTGGTGAAAGTTTTTACAGGCTTACAACTGCTACAGATGACAGATTTTCTTCTGCCCTTTTTTTACAGAGCACGTGAGTTATTAATTTCTGTCAGGACCTAAAGACAATTTCAACCAAAATCTTAAAAAGTGTATCTGGAGAAAATGACCAACCCTGCCTTTAAGGCTATTAAAAGAATAAATACAGAGCAGTTTGCAGCTTTAAAGCTACATGGCCATACTTTCATTAACCTGACGCCTTGCTAGCTGAATGGTAGCAAGATTAAATGTGACACCCCCAATTGGTGTACACATTTAATCTTGTTTTTACTGATGGCTAATTTCTGTCTGATCTTTACTCACATAATTAATGGTATATTTTTTATCTTTGTTTTATTTGTCTTATTCTTACATAATGGGTTATTTTCTATTGTTTTTTTTTTTTTCTAAGGGCTGTTCTCATTTTTATTGAGCTCTGTTGTCACTTTATCATGTTTTGTCTGGTCCTGTCGTTCGTATATAAAAAGAGGGTGACTCACTCACTGTAAACCAAATCTCAGTATTATATGAAAGGAGGTGTGTGCCTGCCGAGGTGAGGCGAGTTTAGGGCTGTCTTGTCTTGTGCCTTCATGCTGAAACAAGATGGCAACTGGTAGATACCTGCAATGGTATCAAGGCAGGTATCTACATAGGTCATAGCAGTGTATGAAATCAGCGAGCTAGAGAGTGTGAAGGGGCTCGGCTTGTGTACAATTTCTAAATCCAGTGTGGGAAGAAGAATGTGAATTTCACTTTCTTAATGAAAACTTTGTTTATTTTGACAGTGTTTCCTTTTGTGCGCAGTGTGGGCTATTGTGTTCAAAGGAATTATGGACGTGCAGTTAGTCAGTGGACACCCTAACCCAGATCGAAAGGTTACCTTGGGATCCTTTGTTGGGATGTCTGGCATATTTTTCTCTAAAAGTGACAAAAAGAAGACATCATAAATGTTAATTGTGCATTTTATTTGTAAGAATCACAGAAACAGTTATTGATTAAAGATTAAAACGTAGTCATGAATACAAAAACTGACCGAAGAAGCGTGAACAAAACTTTTCTTTGTGTCTATGTTACTTGATATCCTTGTATTTCTCCGTTTTTAGAGCAGAGTACAAACTTTGATGACGTTTCATCTAAGAAGTATACTGCTGCACTTGTACCTAATCCTAAAGGAAGAATATGCGATTTTTCATATTTAAATGTAATAGAAATCAAGTATATCCTCTGTAAATATCTCTGTGAGTCATGACTGTCTACAATGACTGTGACACCCGAGTCCCGCTGTCTGTGATGTTTTCCGAGCTTTCTGAGCCGTATCTATAGCATGTTTACATCCCTCGCATATAAAAGTTGTTTGATTGAGGGACTAGAGAAAAGAATAATAACATACTGTACTCACTGCTTATTTGAATGCCAACTCAGAGAGAGAGAGAGAGAGAGAGTGAGTGTGCTCTTGAGTCAAATATCTAAAGCAGGGATGGGCAACACAGCAAAGACCACATTCCTTTCATTCTCACTGCCAGAGGGCCAAACTGTAGGATACAAAAACGATTACAGTCAATTATGTCTCAAATTAAACTCAACATATACCAGTGATAAAATATTATGGACATATTTCTGGTTTTCATGATTTCATTACAGTAAAAATTGACCTGATGCCAGGTTAAGGGTTGGCGATCCATCAATTGTCCTCCCAAAGTTAGGAAGTAGGTGACTTTCACTTGGTTTCTGAATACTTTGTTTATTTTGCCATTGCTTCCTTGTTTTGTACTCAGTGTCGGCTTTTTTTGCTTTAACAGGAAGTGCTATAGATTTGAGGGGTAACAAGGAGGGTCTCTGTCGGATAGATTCAGTGTTTTGTATTCTCCAATAGTTTTGAAGTGTTCACATGTTTCTTTCTTCAGTTGCATGCGGGGGAATTATAATGCCATTTTAACTCCAGGGATTTTCCACATTCTCTCTCTCTCTCTCTCTCTCTCTCTCTCTCTCTCTCTCTCTCTCTCTCTCTCTCTCTCTCTCTCCTCTCTCTCTCACTCTCTCTCTCTCTCTCTCTCTCTCTCTCTCTCTCTCTCTTCTCTCTCTCTCTCCTCTCTCTCTCTCTCTCTCTCTCTCTCTCTCTCTCTCTCTCTCTCTCTCTCACACAAACACACCGGAGAGGGTCTCAAGATGCTTTCTAAGAAACAAATACAATTTTAATGTTTTATCCATTATTGTGAAAATAAGATAAGAGAGGTAGTTACATATAAAAAAATATATATATATATTATTGTCATGAAGTGAAATGAAAAACAACAATGAAACAGCACTGAGGAGGCTATAGACTGGACTTACATCTCTACTCTATGTTCTACTGTGTCTCCAAACTGATGAATTGCTTTTGCTACACGTCAAACCAACGTGGGAAAAATTAAGCTAGCTATGTAGTCTTTTTATTACTGTCGTAGCTGCTGCTAACTCCATTGTTGTACTGAGATGGTGCATAACATTAAAACGACAAATCATGACATAAATGACCGGCGGGGTACCCCGTGCACAGCCTACCTAGTGTACGTTCTCAGGTGTGCTCGGTTGCAGGAACATACAATTTAAAAATAGATCAATAATCTGTGGCACACTGAAATGTACTTTGCTGTAACTTGTATGTGAGTGAACAACGCGTTTCCTCTGTGGCTTCCTCAGACCCGCACAGCCCAAACACAAAACAAATCCTGACTTATTTTGCACGCATCAAATGTACACTGTCAATGCTTGTTGATCATTCAGCTGGCATCTAATGCTTTAAAATAAATGTTCTGGTTAATTGTGTTGTTACAAAACATATTTTATGACGATGCCTGTATTTTACACACATTTAGACTCTTGTTGAAAAATGTCTGTTGTTTTGTCCCACTGACAAACCATCATATTGTCTTTAATAGTTAGCATATTGAATCAGATCGTCGGTGTGTGTGGCAGATGACAGCCCTTACAACACACCCATTGATTGACCAATAATATGCCTTTGTGTTGTCCTGTGCTTCTTCTCTCCTAGTGTGAGTCTGCATGGTGACTGAGGCAGCATGACATCACAGAGATTCGTGACATACATATTTGTCACTGTAAGTATTTTGCACAAAGGGATCCATTTACAAATACACAACTTCCATATACGTGTGGCTGTGTGTGTGTGTGGGTGTGGGTGTGTGTGTGGGTGTGGCTGTGCACAGAGTATCCAAGGTGAGAGTGAACATGGGTGTATGCGCATGAGTGTCTGTAAAGACTGGTGTTTTGTGGATATGCAGTCGTGTAGACACATGTATCATGGTTCTTGTGACGGTCGGGTTATATACAGTTGCAAGAAAAAGTATGTGAACCCTTTGGAATTTCATAGTTTTCTGCATAAATTGGCCATAAAATGTGTTCTGATCTTCATCCAAGTCTCAACAATTGACAAACACAGTCTGCTTAAACGAATACCACACAAACAATTATATGTTTTCATGTTTTTATTGAAAACACAACATGTAAACAGTCACAGTGCAGGGTGGAAAAAAGTATGTGAACCCTTGATTTAATAACTGTTGATCACTATCGGTTGAGTCAGAACTCTTACTGGCCACTCTATGAAGCCGTATTTTCTTCTGTTGAAGCCATTCTGTTGTTGATTTACTTCTGTGCTTTGGGTCGTTGTCCTGTTGCATCACCCATCTTCTGTTGAGCTTCAATTGGTGGACAGATGGCCTTAGGTTTTCCTGCAAAATGTCTTGATAAACTTGAGAATTCACTTTTCCGTCGATGATCGCAATCTGTCCAGGCCCTGATGCAGCAAAGCAGCCCCAAACCATGATGCCCCCGCCACCATACTTCACAGTTGGGATGAGGTTTTGAAAGTTGGTGTGCTGTGCCTTTTTTTCCTCCACACATAATGTTGTGTGTTCCTTCCAAAGAACTCAACTTTGGTTTCATCTGTCCACAGGATGTTTTGCCAGTAGTGCTGTGGAACATCCTGGTGCTCTTTTGCAAACTTCAAACATGCAGCAATGTTTTTTTAGACAGCAGTGGCTTTCTCTGTGGTGTCCTCCCCAGGAACTCCATCCTTGTTTAGTGTTCTACATATCGTAGATTCGTCAACAGAGATGTTAGCATGTGCCAGAGATTTGTGTAAGTCTTTAGCTAACACTCTAGGATTCTTCTTCACCTCATGCTCTTGCAGTCCTCTTCACAGGACGGACTTCTAGGGAGAGTAGCAACAGTGCTGAACTTTCTCCAATTATAGACAATTTGTCTTACCGTGGACTGATGAACATCGAGGCTTCTAGAGATTCTTTAGTAACCCTTTCCAGCTTTATGCAAGTCAACAATTCTTAATCGTAGGTCTTCTGAGAGCTCTTTTGTGCGAGGCATGGTTCACATCAGGCAATGCTTCTTGAGAGTAGCAAACTCAAAACTGGAGTGTGTTTTTTATAGGGCAGGGCAGCTTTAACCAACACCTCCAATCTCGTCTCATTGATTGGACTGCAGGTTGGCTGACTCCTGACTCCAATTAGCTCTGTGAGAAGTCATTAGCCTAGGGGCTCACATACTTTTTCCACCCTGCACTGTGACTGTTTACATGTTGTGTTCAACAAAAACATGAAAACATATAATTATTTGTGTGGTATTAGTTTAAGCAGACTGTGTTTGTCTATTGTTGAGACTTAGATGAAGATCAGAACACATTTTATGGCCAACTTGTGCAGAAAACAAAGAAATTCCAAAGGGTTCACATACTTTTTCTTGCAGCTGTATGTCTGTTGTGTATCGTGCACTATGGGTTCTTTTCTGTTGAATTGTATTTAATTATTTTTAGTATTTTGCATTTGTTATGTTCTTGCTGTTGTTAATGTTCTTCTGTGTTTGGTTTAGTTTGCTTTGTTCTTGTTTGTCAAAGCACTTTGTAAACCTGTGTTTTTAAAAGGTGCTATACAAATAAAGTTATTATTATTATTATTATTATCATAGAAATTGTCAGGTCTGTGTGTATTATGTGTAATGCAAAAAATAGGGTGGGAGCTACATTGATCATGGATGTGTGTAAAAAATTATCCCACCGTGTTGTCTTACATGTACCTCACTGCCTTTTACTGCCCCTTAATGTTTTCCCCTCTTGTACAAACACATTACACTCACTTTTTTATTTTTATTTATAAAAAAGTATGGAAGTATAAAATGATAAACCTTCCTTATTGTTGTCTTGAGGGAATTGACCTTCATTTTATTTTTCACATAGGACCCAGTCTCCATTAACAGCTAATAAATGAGGGATTTTTGGCAGGTTACAAGATTATGGGTTTCAGAACAGAAGCACAATAGTTCCATTTGGTAGTCCAACTTGTCACTGACATCATTTCTCAACTCCAACTCAATATTTTCTGACTGTAAATTATGACAACACACGGACTATCAAGTATTTATCTCAAACAAAAGCCCTAATAATATGAGTCTCACTCATTGGCCGAAACTTACTGGTGTATTGCTGTGTTGCAGGGCAAAAACTGCACAAGCATGATTAAAAGCAGATAAATAAAACAACTAATCAATCATGTAGAGCATTTTACTGTTGTTATTGTGTGTGGTGTTTTGCCCCGGCTGGGGCTGAAGCCCTTCTATAACACACTCAGAGCTCGGTGGAGTAGAAGACAAAAAAATTAAATTAAATTAAATCAAATTACTCTCTCAGGTAGAATAGAGACTATTAAGATGAATGTTTTACCTCGGCTGTTATTTCTATTTCAACCCTGCCTCTTATACCACCAAAAAATATGTTTACAATTGTAGATCGCCTCATTTCAAGGTTTGTTTGGCAGGTAAAGTTATATCTGGCAAGTTTTACAGCTGTCCAAACAACAAGGAGGGTGGGAACTTCCTCACGTCAGGCACAGTGTTGATACAAGGTGGTTTAAGATTGAGAAGTGTATTCAAATACCATTGGCTCACTGAAAGTAAAACGATGGAAGAATTTCTGGGGAGATGGTCAAAAACAACTCTTTGCACACCCTACATCCTTTCAAAAATAGACCCAACTCAATCAAGTTTCTGTTGGAGGAATTGTGGAAAAGAATCTGTTAACTTTGCTCAAATATTTTGGGACTGTGGGATTGTGCTGATTAATTTTTCCACATCCCATGAGCTGGATTTTATGTTCCTGATGGAGACCTGGCTACAAGTTGGTGAGTCCACATCCTTCTCAGAGTTTCTCCCTCCTGATTGTACAATTTTCAGCTCTCCTCGTACTTCTGGTCGAGGTGGAGGGCTAGCTACTGTAATGAAATCCGCTTTTCAGTGTCGCTTGAATAGACCGGTCTCATACTCAAGCTTTGAGTTGCAGCTCTTTGAATTAAACCTCTCCTCTCCCGTGCTCTGCGCGGTAGTGTACCGTGCACCGAAATACAACAAACATTTCATACATGAGTTTGCTGACTTTCTAGCGGGTATCGTGCTGGATTATGACTCTATTTTAATTTGTGGGGACTTTAATATACATGTGTGCTGTGAAAATAACTCTACGGGTAAAGACATCATGAATTTACTCAACTCCTTTAACTTCGCACAGTCGGTGACGGGTCCCACACACGAAAAGGGGCACACATTAGACCTTGTGCTGTCCTATGGTGTTTGTGTTGTCATAAACGAAATCTGTCATGCTTGTTTATCGGACCATTTGCCTGTTTTGTTCACTGTAACGGCCCCGTGCTCAACAGAGAAACCTTGTCCCCCCCCCGTGCGCCGCCGCCGCGCAATAATGTGTAACACTCCGGAACAGTTCTCTGCTGTGTTTAAAGAATCTGCACTCTACAACATGGATGCTCCTGCTCGAGTTTTAAGTGCTGAGGAGCATATAACTCTCTTTAACTCAACCTGCTCAAACATTTTGGGTTATGTGCCTCCGTTGAAGACAAAACGCAACAGAGCAGCCACTGAACCGTGGTTAAATGACACTACCCGCGCTCTCTGACGTGCCTGTCGGCAGGCTGAGAGATGGAGGAAAAAGGACAAGCTTCGTGTGTCATTCGAAATATTACAAACTTGCCTTTTGAGCTATCAACAAGCTGTTAAAACTGCAAAAACGGTGTTCATTTCAAATATGGTTTCAAATAACTGCCATAAACCACAGATATTGTTTAGCGTAATTCATTCTCTTATAAATCCATGTGACAATAATTCTGCTGCACCCTCCTCTACTCTCTGTAACGCTTTTCTTAATTTTTTTGTAGAAAAAATATCAGTCCTTAGATCCTCCCTAATCACACCCACTAAACCTGACCCGTCTGTTCCTCCTATGTGCCTAGCTGTTTTGGACCAGCTAGAGCCCATTTCAATGTCCTGTCTATCTGAGATTGTTCACCATCTTCGGCCCACTAACTGCCCCTTAGATAGCATCCCCTCTCGTCTCCTTAAGAAAATATTTGATACAGTTGGCACCTCAATTCATACATTGATAAACACCTGTCTTGTATCTGGTTGTGTTCCAGCTGCCTTCAAACAAGCTGCCGTGCAACCTCTGCTAAAAAAAATCCAAATCTCAATCCCTCTGTTCTCTCTAACTTTAGGCCCATTTCAAAACTCCCTTTCCTGTCAAAAATCCTAGAAAAGGCCATTCTGACACAGCTCCAAACCTATCTAGCTACACATGACTTGCATGAAAGGTTCCAGTCTGGTTTTAAACCCTGCCATAGCACTGAAACTGCTCTTTTAAGAATTTTTAAGGATCTGATTTTAACTGTCGACTCTGGGGATTCTGCCATTTTAGTACTTTTAGACTCATCAGCTGCTTTTGACACCATAGACCACACAATTCTTTTATCACGTTTAGAAAACTGCGTAGGAATAAAAAACACAGCACTCAAGTGGTTTCAGTCATACCTGTCTGATAGGACCTTCTCTGTCCACCTAGGGGACTATTCATCAGAGACAGCCCCACTTACGTGTGGTGTCCCACAAGGGTCTGTGTTAGGCCCAATCCTGTTCTCATTATATATGCTACCACTGGGATCAATTTTTGCAAAATACAATATATCTTTCCACTTTTTTGCTGACGATGTACAGGTCTACATGCCTTTGAAATGCAAGAGTTCACCACAACCCTTACTCGACTGCCTTAAAGACATTGAAACCTGGATGACCCTAAACTTCCTCAAACTCAATCCCAATAAGACAGAGGTCATTGTATTTGGAGAACCTGGTGCTGTAGAAACGTTTGGTCCTCTTGCTGTTAATATGAAAAAATCTGTAAAGAGTCTTGGTGTGCACTTTGATCATGTTTTTAAATTTGGCAAACAGATATCCACTGTTGTGAGATCTAATTTTTACCAGCTCAGACTTATAGCCAAAATAAAATCATACCTCCCTGCCAATGATCTAGAAATAGTAATTAATGCATTCATAACATCTCGCCTGGACTACTGCAACTTACTATATGTGGGCTTGGACCAGTCATCCATCCAACGCCTGCAGCTTGTCCAAAATGCGGCTGCTCGCCTCCTAACAGGCACAAAAAACAGGGACCACATAACCCCTGTGCTCCGTTCTCTCCACTGGGTTCCTGTTCGCTGCAGGATTGATTTTAAAATTTTACTTCTGGCTTTTAAATCATTAAATGGCTCAACACCTCACTACCTAAGTGAACTACTACATGTTCATGCTCTATCCAGAGCACTAAGGTCCTCCAACCAGCTGCTCTTGGACGTGCCCAAAACAAGGCTCAAAACTAGGGGCGATCGAGCCTTTTCTGTTGCAGCTCTGACACTTTGGAACAGATTACCATTTAAAATAAGATCTGCTGCCACAACTGAGCAGTTTAAGTCACTTTTAAAAACCCATTTCTTTTCCTTGGCTTTTACCTCTAGTTGAATGTTTTATCCCAGCAGCAGTGTCTATTAGAACTTTTAATATTGTTTTGTGTTTTAATTCACTCTTAATTTTTGCTTTTACATGTTTTTATTATGTTTTGGATGCATTGTATTTTGCCTGATTTACTGTACAGCACTTTGGTCCGCCTCGGCTGTTATAAATGTGCTATATAAATAAAGTTGACTTGACTTGACTTGACTTGACTGTCCTCTCCTAGAAAACTTTTGGAGACAGATTTTTGATTCTCTTGAGGGAATATTTAACCTCCACCTACCAAGGGTCCCTCTACTGGCCATCCTCAGGGCTGTCCCAGAAACCATGAAAAGTAGAAATAAGATTTATTTATTACACATACTTCTTGTAGCAGTCAAGAAGGCAATAACATTGAACTGGCTTAAGAGAGACCCCCCAACCCACGAGTCTTGGAAATTACTTGTCAAAGGAATTTACATAATGGAAAAGATAACTTTCAAAATAAAACTGCAAAATGCAAAATTCCTTGACAGATGGTTTCCATGGCAACACGTGATGGAGGATGTTTAGATACAGGTTGGCAAGGGAAACTGTGGGGATATCTTAATTTAATAAAATATATAATGAAAAGGGGATGTATGTAAACATTATTTTGGTTGCAAAAACTGAAAGTAAATCATGGTTATGTCATTGGTGATGTGTGTGTCACTTTTTTGTTTTGGTTTGTGTTTGTGTGTGTGGGTTTTTATTTTTTATTTTATTATTTTTTTATGTGGGTTGCTTGTTTTTTTGTTGTTATATTTTTCAAATAAATAAAAAATAAATGAATGGAAAAAAATAAATTAAATTAAATAAAAAAGAGCGGGTCAGAGGGATGACGACGGCTGCACTCATTGCGTCGTCGTGTCCAAACAAATATTTGCCTCAGTCGATTCATATTAAATAAAATACAAGTCTTTATCATGTGTTTGCAATGCTTCTTAAGACCTGTAATTCTTCTTTTTCTCTTTTGTCTGCTAGGTGTCCCTGAGGATTGTTCAGTCGTTTGGCTGCAACGTAATATATTTCAGCAAGAACAATTTGGTAAATATATATATATATATATATATATATGTATGTATGTATACATGTCATAATGTTTCTTATTAATCTTTTGTTTGTTTGATAATTTTTACTATTTGCAGCAAAAGTTTAAAGTTCTTCTGTTTTTATTTTATTTTGTCACCATCAACAAATGTGATCTCTAAAAGTAGCTCATAAAATAACCATCACATTTTAATATTAGGTATTAGTGAAGCCTCTGCTCTAAAAACTTACAAATATGACAATATCAAATAACATAGATGAGAATAAAGAGAATACAAGTTTTCTAAATGCTTCTATTCAGATTTTTTATTTATTTATGAGAACTTTTTAATCCTTTAATCAATTATTGGGTTTTTTTAATCAACCCTTAGACGTAGATCACAGTTTTTATATCTTCATTTTGTATTTCTCTCTGTTTCACTTTTAGAGCGTAGAAAGGCCAGACATCCCACTTGTGAAAACAAAGGATCCCAAGGTAACCTTTTGAAACATCTGTTGAGATTCTTTGTAAATTCTGTGTTCATTTTGAGGAGAAGTAACTGGGCTAACTTGTTTACACGTGTGCTTTTCCCAATACAGGATATAATGGAGTGTACTATAGAAAGAGCGTGCATGGAAAAAACGGAATGCCCATTAAATCCCCTATTTTTGTGCTTTCGGGATAAAGTGCCGGATGAACCCAGCATCACTGAAAAGTGCAAAGGGGATTTTTCCCATAATGTCACTTACCATCACTTCCTGTGCTTGACGGCCAAGGCTGCCAATCTTCATGCAGTAAACTTGAGTCACATAGGTAATGCTCTGACACGTTTTGGTGGGTTTACTGTACTGGTCAACAACTATTTGATCCAATTGGCTTGACAACAAAAAAATGTCCCCCTTACTCATTGTAATGCATGTATTTTGACACAACCGCAACGAAATGCACAAGAATAGAATTAAGTAATTACTTTTTCCTCCTTAAAAAGTGGAAATCAGAGACCGTTAAGAGACAGATGTTAGTTGGTCTGTACCATTTTCAAAACCCTAAGTTCCGTGAAAATCTTTCCAAATATATCTCCTGACTTTATCCCAGCTGTATTTACACTGCCATTCTGTGGGTTACAGTCAGTACATTTACATGCTCTGTTCAGTCAACTTAAAGTTAGAGCTTGATTAGTCCTTTTAGTTGTACTGTTGTCATTTTCCCAGTATGCGGCGGGGAGAATTGATTTATCGATGGAAGTATGTCTGACTCTTCTATGGTAGATGGCGATATGCCCCGTTTCAGCCATTAACTATTGGAACTTTTTCCTGTTGACCTATGTCACATACTTACCAATAAAGTGAACAAGCTGCCAACTGGCTGTATGTCATATAGTGAAAGTCATTTTTACTTTCATCTATCAGTGTCCCTAGCAGGATTAATAAATTATTATAATTATTAATAGAGGTCATGTAGGCGTACTGACTGATGCATGTAAAATACAACCTGAGTCTTTGTCGAGACATTTAAGTCATGGTTAGTCTACTTTGAAAGCTACTATTGTACACAAAAAACAAAAAAAGTATTTCAAAGTTAAATTTACTTAAGATTCAACATAGTTGACTTTCTTTTCATGATATTTAATTATTAAATTGTTGCTTTATTGGAATGAAATTGATGAATCACAAACAGTAAAATAATCACTAAAGCTGCATGACAAAGTTAATGTCAAACTGTAAATTAGTAAAACTTGCTTCTCTTTCCTTTTTCCATCACAGGCTGCGAATACGGTGAGTGTCATTGTTGGTGGTGGTGTGTGTGTGTGTGTGTGTGTGTTAGGTGGGGGTTATTTCTGTAGTAGATGAACAATGATGAAATCGTGAAACAGACTGTGGATCATCTTAGATTTATTCAGCCATGGTCAGACAACACAGAAACACAACACACATGGCTGAAAAAGTGCAGACCATCGCTGACCCATGCTGACCAAGATCTCACAATCATTGACAATCATTGGCAAAGTGGCCAAGTCTTCATCACACAGTGTGGCTTATATTCTGCTAGAAGGTACAGCCCACAAATTCCTTTCTCTTTGGATACATCACTTTAAAACAATAAAGATGACATGACACTGATTTGTATACGTAACCGATGTAGACTCTTTGTCTAGCAAACAGTTGTTGACAACATATGGTTGGCTCCTATCCAAACATAGATCTGCTACAATTTACATGTTTCACCATATAAGGTTACAGCTTCACAGACCCAAAAGTAGAATTACTGTGAGATGGTTGACACAATTTAAAGGTATGACCACAAAATTATTAAGATGAATGAATCCATGAAAATACGTACTAACAGTGTGCGTGTATACATACTGTTCTCACTTTTTGTATGAGTTATTTAGAAATTTAATTTACATTGCATGACCTTTGTTGACATCATTTTCATGTAATTTTTTTAGATGTCGTCTGCCCTATCTATAAACAAATAAAGTTTGCCGGTAAGTCACATCTTCAACTTCACAGTGTCTGCTGAAATTGCAATCATGTTCCTCATCTTCCCACCCACTTTCATGCTCCAAATGTACTGAGAGATACACTTGGAGAACCATGATTGTTATTATTGTTGCCTGCTTAATCTGTGTTTTGTGTATGTATTGCTCACAACAAAGTAATTAACCCTTAATGGATTTGACCAATATGTTATTAATCACATCTGTTTTTCCATTCCTATTTCATAGCATACCAATTTTCTTTTGCTTTTGAAATGAACATACCCACAGTGTAGGCTGATTGAATGACTACATGATTGCTGTTTCAGGTCAGACAACATTTCCACCACCATCACCAACAACAACAGAACCTACAATAATACCACCAAAAACTACAGAAACTACAACAACACCACCAACCAATACACTGCTAGAAAGAACAACAGTTATGAGACCTCCAACAACAACAACAACAACAACAACAACAACAAAAACAACAACAACAGCAGTCCCACAGGGCATTCATGGTAGGATAACAATTCAAATAAATATTCAATTAAAGTCTATATTGAATTAAACTCTGAATATTTCAAAAGAAAGTCTGAATAGATATGTAATGATAACTGACGTCTTGTGTTTTTTGAGGTGTATTATTATTCTACACAAACGTAGCTGCAAGAAGTGCCACTATAAGAGGGACCGCACAAAATCTACTAGCTGCAATTGTACTTCATTAGACTTGAATGTATTCAGAGTTTCGTTGAATATTTTCTGACTTGAACTCAATATATGTAGAGTTTCATTCAACATATTCAGTTTATCGTTCCTTACATTCAAGGTTTCAGGTTGTCATTTATATATCATAATATCCTAAACGGCATGTATGTGTATATATATATATATATATATATATATATACACACAATGCTACATTGCAGATAGATACATACATACATACATACATAGGGCGGCAGTAGCTCAGTCGTTGGGACTTGTGTTGGTAACAGGAGTTCAAGTCCCGATATATGGAAGTTGGTCTGGTAGCTGGAGAGGTGCCAGATCACTTCTCAAGCACTGCAGAGGTGCCCCCAACCTCCAACCGCTCTGGTGCGTTCCCTGCGTAGCACTGTGTAGCAGCCCCACTCTGACATCTCTCCACTAATGCATGTGTGTGATTCAGGCCTGAGTGTGTGAGAAGCAAGTCTAGAAAATAACAGAGAGTAAACCCCGAATTTCCACTTGTGGATTAGTAAAGAATATCAAACAATCTAAAATACATAGGTACATATATATGCATAAATATGGGCTGATAGGATTAATAGTAACAGTGGTAGAGGTGGTCGCTTCTCAACCGGATGTTTTGGGGTTCGATCCCCAGCACCTGCGGCCACATGTTCGATGTGTCCTTGGGCAAGACACGTTACCACAAACTGCTCCCGCTGCTACATCTGCGGCATGTGAATGTGTATGAATGGGCTTACCTTTACTGATGGACACTTTACATAGCAGCGTCTGACATCAGGGTGGGAATGGGTGGGAATGGGTAGGTGTGACCTGTGGTGTAAAAAGTGCTTCGAGTAGTCAGAAGACCAGAAAAGAAGCTCAAGTCCATTTACCATTTCAATAAAGTGATGTATGTAATTCTTTTTATCTTTGAAGGCACAAACTCACAGAGTGAAAAACACATCGGTGAAACAGGTACGTGTTTACTTAATACTGGTGACATCTTGAACTGCATGAAGCATTGTTTTTGTATTTTTAAAATATATCTTTTTTAACAACAGTCCAAAAATGCAGAAATTGTGTGTGTACATATTTATATCCGCACTTTTATGGGATTAAAAAAAGTTTGCTTTTAGTTCTTGGATACTAGATCAAAATAGTTAAATTTGCCGATGACTTTTCAGCGGGGCTCCTCTTGTTTTCACGAGTTCAGTCACAATCATATCTGATCAAAATGTACAAAACTTCAAGAAAAGATACAACTAATACTTTGTGTCTGTAAATAATGAAACCAAGAGTACAAACAGTACCTATAAAGTGTATTGATATAACATTTGTGATAAATTGACACTAATTATTTATATTAATTTGTTTACTGATGTCCTAAAAGAACAACATTAACCATACAATTTAGTTTGAATTTATTTTTATTCCTGAAGAGTTTATAGAAGATATGTCAAGTCGTCATGACAAAGATATCCTAAACAATGTCGACTTTGCATTGAAGATGATTTAATTGACTGAATGACAACATTCATATACATTCATACATATAAAGGCTTCCTTCATGTTAATGACAGGTGTCATGTCAGTCTTATGCTTACCCCTTCAAATAAAGTGTTACCTAAAATTGTATTCATGTTGGTTATCTGTCATCTTTTCTATGGCAGAAACCTTATCACTGAAGATATTTTTAGTGGTGTCAATGATCCTCAATGTGGTCGTGCCAGTGGCTGTTTACCTGTACATGCGGCAACAAAGGCGACCAGTGGTAAGTGTGTTGGTTGTACCAAATTGATAACCAGTTAAGCAGCCTGTCTTTAAGTGTGTAGGCAGGAACACAGTGAGGACAAGTAACATGAAAGCTGAGGATATTCAGTCAGGTTTATTATTATTATGTGTGTCTGGAACAAACGAGTGTTAGGCTGTGTTCACACTGCAGGTAAATGTCACCTGAATCTTTTTATGGCAGTGTGAACAGTCCAAATCACATGGAATCTGATCTTTTCAAATCAGATTTGGGCTACTTTCATTTGTGGATCTAAATTGGATACAGTTTGGATCTTTTGCAATGTGACCTCAGTCTGAACAGCCAGGTTAGAATGCATGCCACTCTGACGTCACTCGTCACAGCTATGCGCTGAGAAGACAAGCTGGAGCAGGGGCTTATTCTACCGAGTTCAACATACCCAGGCTATCACGGTCATGGACAAGTCTGCCGTCAGCAGAACATCATATTACAAACTTAGTGAAAACTATGATATTAAAAAAATAAGAAGATAAACACATAACCCGGACTAAAATCAACACAGGTAATGTTTTTCTCCCTTTTTTCAGACTCTAACAAATGAAGCAAATCTGACTCTAGTAGGAGTTCATCCAATGACTGATATGATGGTAATTTTGCTAGTATTTTTCAGTTCTTGTGAAATGATTTTGTGTATCACACTATTATTTGGAAGTCTGGACGTCCTTGTTTTTGTCTCCATTGATGTTGATATACTCCAGCTCGCCTTTCTTTCTGCTTTGTATCTGCTGAGGATTTAAAATAACTGAAACTTTGACATTTGGATTTAGAAGGTGGGGGGTGAAGCTGAAAATATCTGGGTGCTGTCCTTCAGCCATGTCATTTCAATAATTCAGATTAACGGCAATTGATTATTAACAAAAAAAAGAGGTCTATTTTCCCATGTTGATTGAAAAGTATATTATGGCACAGTGAAATTTGAACATCTCATAATTTTATCAAAAACAAGCTTGATTTCTAAAATATCCTCTGTAATGGATCACTTTTAATATAAATGGACGTCACTTGACGTACATACAAATATTCAAACAAATCCATACAAAAAGGGACATTTTTATGTGTGTGTATATATACATATGTGGCTCTTTGAATTCTTCTGTATGAAAGATGCCATAAAAATAAACTGTCCTTTCTTTAATGTATATGTCCCACATTTTTATATCTTGCAGTCAAGCGCGCAGATGCCTTCTACAAATGAACAAGATGTAGAGATGTCACATTTAATGCAGGTAAAAATAAATCTTGGTGAATCATTTGGGTAAAAGTGATTAGAGACTTACAAACAAAAGGCTCCTTTTAGCAGGGCCTGTGTGCACTGTTGTGTTCGGGGTTTCATGTTGAATGCAATGTTTACCCGGAGTATTGCAAAATAGGCTATATCTCATTTGGAGGGTGTTTTGGAGGTTTTGCCCTACCGACGGGGACTTGTTTGTTAAAAGGTTAGTGCACTTATTTGCACCTGCAAACAGTACAGTCTCAACAGGATGTTAAATGCAATGCAGGCAGAAAAGCTTCCTGTTAGAAAGCATTTCAGGGGGACTTTTTTGGCCAAAAAACTTTATGATGCTCATAAAGATGTATTCACAATGAGGATGCTAAGCAACATGCACAAAACACACCTCACATATCTGCAGGAAAGGCAGTGGATACAAACTGTAAACTGTGCAGCTCTTTTTCATTTCACTTATTAATAATGATTCACTGTTTTTTTTTGTTTTTTTTTGCTGTTAACAAGATTCTCTAGTTCATTATTTTGCACCAAAACACCAAACAAAATACTTGTATGTGTAAACCTACTGTAGTTGTCAATGAACCTGAATTTGACTGATCTCTCTCTCTGTCTCTCTCTCTCTCTCTCTCTCTCTCTCTCTCTCTCTCTCCCTCAGATAAGCTGTGAAAACGTACCTTTGGAATTCTCTAACCCATGAACGCTTCATTTACAGAAGACCTACACCATATTTAATACAGTAAATAACTGCTTATATGTCCATTTATATTCTAGTCTAATAATATAAAATAATATATGTACCTGCCTTAGAGCTGCAACACAGCATTTGATGTGCTAGTGAATAATCATAGAGTAACTTCATTTTTAGGACCCTCTTGAAACCCTAGTGATTATTATTTTTATCCTCCTTATTTTTCTTCCGCCACTTTGCGGCCACTTTTGAAGGCCTGAATGTGCCCGAAAACTCACCAAACTTTCCACGGCCATCAGGTCTGGTAAAAAATTTGGTATTTTGGTGGCTTCGTAAACGGAGTTCGCAAAATGGCTCAGTGGCGCCCCCTTGAAATTTTCAAAATGGCCTCCCCATAAAGGGTTTTTTCACGTACACTCAACAAAATTGGTACGCATATTAAGCTAAGCTTTTTGCATGCATAAAGTGTGATTCTAAGCCTTCATGGTGTTTAAATAGTCCATTTGATTTGTGTTTGTCACAGACCGAAAAGGAATTGTCACAGTCGCTGGTTTTATACACACAGTAAGGATTTATGTGTATGTCATACTGCTTAATATGAATTATACCGTATAGACTGAAGGATGAAAATAGCTGCCCTAGAGGCACTTGGTTGAGATACAGCTCAGTGGTTTGAGATTTTAAGTGAGATAATAATAATAATAACTTTATTTATAGATGGGGGAGATGGAGGCAAGATATGATGCAAAAAAAAGATGCTACTGAAATCCAAGGTGTTGAGTGAAGAACAGAGTCTGACACTAGTAATGAGGCTTGCAGGAAAAGTCAGGGCAAAGTTAGGTTGAAGAATTCTGCAGCAATTCACTCTGTAAATTTTCATTTTTATGTTTTGATAGCTCATAACTACTGGTCAATGTTTCTTTTTGTTATTGTAAAGAACATATTTTGTAATAAAAAAACATTTAACGCTTGTTAAAAATGACTTTGTGAGGAATCATTTTCTGTTGACAGTTTTCTATGAAGCACTCTGTGTGAAACATTATGTTGCTTCAGCCAACTCAGCTCTGCTAGCAAACTCTCAAGCTAACAAAGTTGTGTTATATCAGTGTCATTAGCAGCTAAATGCTCAGGATGTCATGTAGACAGAACCAAAACAGTTCTGTTGTGTGCTGTACAACCACATCAGTACAAGATGTTAAAACACCACAGAGTTGACAGTAAAATCTGTCTGCATTATTCACTAATGGCACCCTCTCTCAAACTCCAATTAGCTCAATTGTTAAGACAAAAAATATGAATAAAAGAAGCTTTGTTTCAACTTGAATTGTCCTGTACCTGCACAAAAAGAAGATGCCTTTCAAAAAATCCTGTCCACAGGAGGGGGGGGGCAAAGTGTTATCATTATGGTGTTAATTATAATGCATGAAGAGCAGAGATGAATAAGGGGTGGAAAACATGAGGTAAAGTTGTTTTTTTTTTAAAGGACTGGGAAACGTGAGGAAAATACAGCAAAAAAGGTCTGAAAGTAAACATGATAATTTCTAAGAGAGTCTTAGACTGTGATAATTTAAATGAGCTGCTGATGCAAAGAGGTAGTCTGAAATAATAGGCCTATTGTTTATGCTTTAAATAATTAGTTTATATGGTTGGACCGGAAGAGCAGGAGCTGCTGAAAGAGGCTCCGAAATAGACTATATTTTGAACAGAATACCACTTGAAAAAAGAAGGGGAGTTTAATTTTAGGACACGATGAGAATTAAGTTTCATTTTCAGCCCAGCAGTTGTCGGTAATGTAACATTGTGGATTCCAAGCGCAATCAAAAACCAACGAAGAAGAAGGAGAATAAGGAAGTACGGTTTGCTGTTTCACCGGGCATTTCAACTCACTACAAACACCGGTGCAGTGGAAAGGTAAACTCATTCCTACCTATTCAGAAGAGAGAAACCGTAAAAAAAAAAAAAATATGTACACCGCAAAAAGTAAAGTTGTTTTATGTCGACATAAAAGGGCAAAGCCTCCCAGCCTGTCCGCCAGCGCTTTGCTAAATGGTATAAGCTAAAGCTGTGCTAACAACACACCTAATGCAGACCTGTTACCAAGGCAACGACGTGTCCTAAACTCCCCGCTGTTTTATTTCAGCCAGTTAATCATGCTGTTATTAATGAGGTTTGATTGGTCGTATGGATACAAATGCAAGTGTTTCCATACATTACACAATCTTTAGCTCTGTAGCTACTTAAATGCAGAATCTGAGTCCATCTGTCTATTGTAACTTTTGGAGACGTCTTCAGTGCAGTAGCCATAGACTGTAGTAGCACGTAACTATATAAGGTTTGCGCATGCGTGTGAAGAGAAGTTTACTTGATTTGATAATCAATCAATCTGTATTTGTATAGCGCCAATTCATAACAAATGTTATTTCAAGACACTTAACCAAGAGCAGTTAAAAGACATTTATAATCACACTGTTCCTTAGAAGTGTTGTTGTTCCTCAGTATGATGCACGCCAAGAAACTTACATCCAAGGCTTAGAGCACATTTTAAATGTAGTAGAACAATTTCATAAGTTTTGGGTATTTGTTAAAAAAAAGTTGTAAACAATGAACAATATGAGCTCTTTCATGAATACCTACTAACTTCATGATGATGGTCTCAATATTATTGATGATGATGATGGTTTTTGTTTGATAACGATGACTTATAAGATGGTTTCTATACTGATTAGAGTTCTCAAGAACTGCAGTCAGTGTCGTGCTTTGCGTCTGTGCAATGCCTGTCAGCGACTGTGTGACTCAAAGCTGGTCGTTTGCTCTTACTGACATTGTTCCCTTTTTTCTAGATCCTTGCTTGTGTTGTACTTACTCTTTGATGTTAAAGAGTGCTAAGTGAATTGTAGAATTGTAGAATTTTAAAGGGGCACCTAAACAGGAATTTGGTTGAATATGTGTGAATATCATAAATTATAATGTGTGCATATCTGAAACTAAGCACAACCCTTTCCATTGTAAATTGGAGGTATTTGATTTCTTACTTTTGAAAATAAAAAGTTATTGAATACACTTTGTATGTTGAAGTTGGATTCATTGACGGATTTCTTTCTTCAGCCATGATGACAAACTCCTCCTTACTCAACTCCGAGCTGGAGTTACAGCAGGAAGAGGAGCTGTACCAACAGCTTCTGTTACAGGTAATTCTAATTTACTCCTTTGGTGTTGTAAAAGCTCCATCAAACCCCTTTTGGATTTGATGATTTGACAGTGGGACAGCCCTAAGCGCTCCCACACTTACAGGGAAGACACCTCATAGTCCACGAGTTCATGAGTGTGAACATCTCGGTTTGGTTAGACTGCAGCAGCAAACATTGTTATCACATTGAGTAAGACTCATGTTGTTACAGTGTGACAAAAAGAGAGACAGTGTGTCTATCTTCATTTAAAGGTCCTTGACTTTTTCTCTCAAGAATTAGTTTGATATGTTGTCAAATCTGCTTATTTGCTTTGTTTAGCGTTTGATGACAAGGTCCATTCATCTCTTATCTGTTTATTTGTAACATAGCTTGAGCCAGCATCCACTTAGCCAAGCTTTGCACAGACTGTTTACCTTCATCAGCTCGCTTGGCTCTATTTAGGTTTTATGCAAGGACAAGCAAACCACTGTTGGCAGCAGCTCTTATTTGTGGCCACGTTGAACAACTCACAGTGTGTATAGAAACTATGACTAAGCCTAATGGTCTTGTTGTTTATCCAGACAATGGGAAAAATGCAGACTGAAAATCCAGACTCCAAAGTTATTCGGCCACTCCCTGGTAAGTGTCTCTATAACTCAAGCTGTAGCAAACCTTCTTGTTTGGGGCACAATTCCTTTATGGTCAGGATTTTTGTTGTATTTTATTTATGTTTGTCTCCCCCCCCCCCCACCTTTCTCTCCTAGGCATATGTGTGAAGACTCTGTCAGAGTCAGACAAAAAAAAGATCTTTGTCAACATCTGTCAGTCACAATCAGTCCCACAGCCTCCAGAACTGTCCAGAGAGGAGCTTGTTGAGCTGCTTCAATCAGAAGATCCCAGTGGCTTCAGAGTTCCCATGAGCCTCGGCGAGCCACACACAGAAATAGACAACAGTAAGTGACTGAAGCTTAAGATTACTATATTTGTTAGGCTAGTGACATATATTAAATGATTCATTGTGTGATAACATAAGCCCTTTAGAGATTGTTATTCCTCCACAGTGCTGTAAAACAGTGGTGCCATCTTTACACTTTTTGTTTACACATTGAATCCACAACAGCTTAGTATTTCTGTCCCAGTGTGTTGTTTTACACCGCGTTCTGATGTTGCAGAAGCACAAGAGCCTCAAGAGGCACAGCGTGTAAACACACAGCAGGAGCTTCACATACACACACACACTTTCAGGCATGCACAACCACACACACACACACACACACACACACACACATACATACGGTGCTCTTCTTTCCTGCCGGCTCAGATGTTCCACATAACCAGTACATCCCCCCATAATGACTCTGTTACTACTTCTGATGTGTAGATCAAAGACAAATCAACTTTGCCTTACCATTCCAACTGCATGCTTTAAACATTGCAGGCGAGGCTTAACAGGGATCTAATATCCTGCCTTGAACTCTGGCTTGCACAAGATGTTTGTGACAATTGACTTAATATATTTGCGGCATTCAAGTTGATTGCTGACCCTTCTTGCAATTTTCCTTTAAAAAAAAAAAATCAATATTCAAATGTCATCTACAATCGTATGTGGGTAAAAGTATGTCTCCACTAGCTATTCATCCATTATAAGTAGTGCAAGTAGTATCTGATGCAGGCTCTGAAGGTAACTGGAGAGAGAGGCGTCCTTTGTTACATCTCTCCTTAGATGCAGTGATTAGGTGCAACTTCCCATGTTAAATATGAAACTTTAAATACTGCTGATTAAATTGCTTTGTGCAGCTGGTTGCTGTCGATGCGTGCGTGTGTGTGTAACCCATTGATTATGTAAAAAGAAGCAAACAACATCTGCACACCAAGGAGTTCCTGTTAAAAGGATTTATAGACAAGTGATGTTTCAAGCCAACATGCTCTTCCTCAGACAGGTCTGACTGATGTGCAGATCTTGTTTGGTTCTTTTTACCTACTTGTGTTTTTGGATCCAGCCCCATACTTAGGGATGTGCGTGTCTTTTCTTGATTTTTCATTTCAACCCATTCATTCTAACCATTCTATACCAAACCAACATAACATTATACACACATATAGAGCTTATGTTTCTCTAGAAACAAACCTTTTATTGGGTAACCATTTTATTTCAATGTAGCGAGTTGATCCTGGTGACTGACTACTTTGAAAACTCACTGAATTAAACAATATTTTTTTATTATAAGAATTATTTGTCGATATGTGAATTGCAAAGGTATAAAATGTAATGAAGTAACACTACAAACAACAAATTAAACATATGTTTTGCATCTGATGGCACAGGATGGTTTTGTTAAAATTGTACTGGAGCATACATCAAAGCTCTGCTGTAAAGCTTTTTTGTTCATGCCTGTGTGTTCAATTACTTCGTCATGGCATTTAACTTCTGGCTGTAGTTCAGATAGCTGCTGTATAGATAATCTTCCACTTGTAAAAGTGTCACACTCGTGCTAATAAAGCTTCTGAATCTGAATTTAGTCTTGTACAGACATATTCCTCAGTCGTCACTATAAACTAATCTCTAATAACCACCTGCCTGCACTTGTGTAAACCCTCAGGCAGGACTGACTTCATCTTTTTTATTGCCCTATCATATTTGAGAATGTTGTTTTTTTGGCCGGAGCGTTTGTATCCAGTAAGCAGACTGAAATTTCTAATTAAATACTTTAAGTGGACATCCTGTGACATTTCCCAAGACTGAAGCTGGAACTCATCAAATTCATCCAAATCATCCAAATTACATTTCATAAACTGAGGCAATTCAAAGTGTTGAATGGGGTAATACAACAAAACAAAAATCAGCAATACAATTACAAAGAGCAAGAGGAAAAAAATCATGTCTTTTTTCTGACAGACAAGTTCAGACAAGAGGTGTATAGTTGATTTATAATATAGTTTTAAATGATTTATAAGAGAAATAGTTTGAAAAAAATGTAAGAGCAAGAGTAGCCTGTGTCCAAAGGAATGTTTTTAGCTTTGTTGTAAAGGGTGTCAGAATGCGGGCTAGTCTTACATCTTCTGGGAGATTATTCCGGGTCTGTGCTGCATGATCTCAAATTGCTGCTTAACCGAGATTTGTTCGAATTTTTGGGATGTGAAGTAAGTAAGCCCAAGATGTCCTCTGTATTTTGAAATGGACTTTAGCTTGTGTCTTTCTAGTCTCCTGACTACCGCAGCTCATACCTACCCATACCCACACACTGATAGCAGAGGTTTCTATGTAAAGTGACTGTCAAAAGACCGTCAACTTGGGGCTGTTTTTATATATGCACTAGAGAATTTCTAGAGGAATGCCTCAAAGAAATACTAGGGGGCTGGCAGGAGAAAGTCCTAAGCTGTTTCACATATACAGTCCTGAAAATAAATAATTTCAGGAGGACTGCAGAAAAAATCATTGGTGTGGACCTGCCCCCCATCCAGGACTTACACCAGTCCAGGGCCAGGAAATGGGCAGGTAGCATCACTGCAGACTCCTCACACCCTGGACACAAACTGTTCAAACTCCTCCCCTCTGGTAGGCGTTACAAATCACTGTATGCCAAAACAACCCGTTATATATTATTTACTTTAAATGATCAATCTACGCACACTTTTAATTTAAATACAGAATACTCTACCTCATGTAAATGAACCCATCTGTCACATAACTGCTTTTTTTTTATCATCATGTGACTTCAGCATCTTTTGCACTACTTCTCACCACTGCACTGTTTCTTATTTCGTCTTGTACATATTAGTCTTTGCTTATTGTGTTTATTGTTGATATTTAAAGTTATACCTGTACATAAGCGAGCAGTTCACCAAAGTTACAGTCCTTGTGTGTGTAAGCATACCTGGCCAATAAAGCGGATTCTGATTCTGATATTCGCCTGACCTGGTCGTTCACATATGACCCCCCCCCCCCCCCCCCATTGGCTCTAGCTAAATTCTCCGGTGAATATTTTGCAGTGTTTCTCACATCAGCCTACTCTGACTTGCTGTGGAAAAAATACTATTATTCTGGCAGGAGAAAGTTTTCTGCACATGTGAAAAGCCCTACTAGTGAAAAATATGACTGTTTGCATTCACTCATGCATCCCACCTTGAGATATATGATGAGTTTTTTCAGAAGTTTTGTGCAAGCGTGAAAGCACTAATAGATAGAGGGAGCAGTTGACAGCTGCAAAGCTGCAAACAAACATGCATTCTCTGAAGCCCCTTTGTGAACAGGAAATGTTCACATCCTGTGAGTGATGGCCCGCCTGTATTGATGAGTTTACTGATGCTCGCTTTCAGTACCAAGGGCTGCAGACCTGAGGTCCGTTTCAGTAAGCAGGCTTAGTGCAAACAGTCAGTTAACCCTGAATTGAGGGAAACTCACACTTAAACCTGAGAAAAAGGGGTAACTCAAGCCTGTTCCAGAGAGGGAGGTAGCTTCAGCTCTGAGTCAGTTACTATGGTAGCTGAGTCTGTGAACCTAACCTTGTCGGGAGCAGGTTTGCTTCAATGAACCCCCAGTTTCTCTCTGTCTCCTACCTCTTTGAGAGCCAGAAACGCTGCTTAATTTCCTAATTTTTTCGTTCTGTCTGTATCAGGTGCGTGTCAGTGAGAGATTCATCATTTGCCTAAATAAAAATCTAGGTTGTTTAAATATTATATGTAAAGGATAGCCTACTATAAGCCATAAAATGAACTGTTTTGTAGAACATGCAATGTCTTTTAGGAGCATCGAGATGAAAGGGCTGCATTACTCCGCAGGGAATAAGAGCCTACATTTACATCAGGAGATGTTAATTTCATTAGGGCTAATTAATAAACTAAACAGGATACAGTTTGTGAAACCATCATTCAGTTGGGGATAAAGCTAATGCACATTCAAATAGACACTGAATGAAGCTTACTTTGAATAATTTGATTTAAATAAGGTAGGCCTCCCACCATGAGCCTAGTTTGTTATATTTCATTTTGAGCTGTTTTAATTTTGCTTTTCTCCTGCTAGATTGTATCTTAATGAAAATACATTTTAGGTTCAACACCATTACACCAGTTTTGGTCTACAATATTATAATTCTGATTAAATGTTAATTGAATAGACTACATTACTTCATTAATCAGTATACCCATGTGTCTCCCATCTTTGTCACAGTCGAGAGCTGGGCTGTGTCAAGTTTGAAGATACTCAGAGTAACTGTTCTGGATTTATTGTCATGTTAGACTCTCATATTTATTTTCCCACGGCCTTAACAGATGCATGTTATCTTTGACCAACATAACTCTTTTCCCTCCATAGTCCTTCTGTCTCAAGAGCCTGCTGTCCTTTTCTAGCTGCACTTGTATAACATGCAGTTTTTAAAATACCATCAACATTTTTTTTCTCTCTGTTTTAGACTCTCAGGGTTGCACAGCGTATGATGTGGTCATCAACCAGGAGTTCTTCCAGAAGTGCCAGGTGTGTGTTTTCATGTACACAACAATCGAATGTAGTAACGATGCATAAAGAGAAGATGATCAGTAGAGATGACAGACTTACTTAAGGTGCAGCTTTCATTGCATGTTTGAATTCTTTCAGATACCGTTGATATAGAAACAATTATTTCAATGCACATCAACTGTCTCAACTAAAACATTTGTGTTTATCTGACAATCTGGGAAATGAGCCGTCTTATTTGACACCAAATATTTCCAAATGGTCAAAGTTGATAAGTGTTTAAAGGATTTTATTATTAGGTTTTGCCACTTTAAATGCATTTTCTTTTTATAATAATTACAAGACTGTAATTGTGAGAATCGATCAGCAATGGTTTAAGAAAGACAAATCAACCTGGTGATATTTAATTACATATGTGAGAGTCAGGCAAACTTGACAGGCTTTACAACAGTCACTCAAACAGTCTTTGTTGAATAGTGATAATCCATCGTTTATTAAAGGACTCCGGACTTGTTTCCTAAGCAGTACCTTAAATGGTACATAGGATTGAAAAATCAGAAAATGAACAGATGAAATCAGTTTTCTTTTTACTTTTACTGTTAAACCTTAACCATCATTCTTTTGTATTTATTTATTTTATCTGTGTTCTGTTTATATGCTGTTGTTTTTGTTTTAAGTTTCCCTTTGGAGACAAATACTTTATCAAATCAAAAACACGTCTTTAACCTGAAAAGTGTGTTTGTGTGTTGCAGGAGGATCCCCTCTTCCAGCAGTTTGTCATTCTTGTATCTGTAGAGGGTTTAGAGAACAAATACAATCTGGAACTAAGTAGAGGTAGGAGCTTATGTGTGTGTTTTTTTTTGTGTAACTTTTCCCACACTTGTAGCAGCTGTTGAGGTGTGTGTGCGTGTGTGTGTGTGTTTCTCCACAGACTGGAAGGTGCTGAAGAACAGAAAGTTTTTGGGTTCTGTCAGTGAGCAGAACATCCGGATGAAGAGCAGGCCGGTGATTCAGGAGCTAGAGCCTCAGTACGTCCCTCTCACTGTCTCTCTGTTTGATTATTGATCAGTATGACACCCATCATTGCAGAATGTCAACAACAACATGAAGAATCTTTGATCATGGTTCAAGAATTTCATCAGATGTTTTCCCCACAGCCTGGGATGAGATGAGATGTGTACATAGACATGGCGACTAGGCGCTTTCTTGTGAGTTCATGGTGTTTGAGCTCATACTTGCGTCACATGCTTATCTCTATCACTCTCTTTTTTTCCTTCAGGGACGGCTTCACTCCTACAGCCAGAAGGTAAAGCTCTTCTTATGTGCCTGTTTGAAGCTTTAAGTAAAAAGAAAACTTTTGCCACGTATGCTGACCATGTTTCTCTTTTTCTGACCCTCTGAGTTCTGCCTGTTTTGTCATTCTGTATCTAATTAGTTACGTCTCTTCCATGTTTTTGTTCTATAACCTCTTATTTTTCTCTCTCTTGCCTCATAATTCGCCCCCTGCTCTGATTATCTTTCTCCCCAGGCCTGAGTTCACTTTGCTCGTGGAGCCCCCTGCTGGTGACCCTGAGTACCTCATTGCAGAAATAAAGCTACCTGGGGTGGTGAGACAAAAAAATATAAATCAGATACATTTAAACCTGAATGGCCTGTCGGGGGAATATGACACAGAACAGCAATGCATGCTGTGGTTGCTGTTATCTTTACTGGCAGTCTTTAACTGTAAAGTTGCTCAAGTGTATACCGTTGGTCAACTACAGGTACAGACCATAAACTAAATATCTATGTAAGCCATTAGCCACCAATGCAGTATGCTAAATAATCAATAACATGCTCTGCTGCTCCGTGGCTCCATATCAACACTCTTCTTGGTCAGGATATGCACATTGGGCTCCAATCCGGTTAGCCTGAACTTAAACAACACGTTGTTCTCCACTGCTGATATACATCTCTCAGCTCCCGTAATGTGTATTGTGTTAGAGTCAAGCCATGTTGTGATGCTGTTTGATTTAATATCCATCATCGATATCCAATATCCTTGCTAGCTATGATGTTCTTTAGAATATAGAATAGAATAGAATTACTTTATTGATCCCAAACTGGGAAATTGTGGAAACTTTCTTGTTCTTCTCTTCAAGAGGCCTATGGCATTATTCAGGCAATGTTGTTAAACTAACTTTGGGCAGTTCTAACATTTAAAGAAAATATGTTAATAGACAGATTAAAGTCAGGAGGAGTGGGTGCTCATTAGTGTTTGACTGCTCAGGGTGATGGCATCATGTGACTCTCCATCAATAATTATGCTAAACGGGGCGCCGGATAGCCTTGTGGTTTTGTTATGTGCCTGTACAGAGGCTATAGTCGGCTGTGGGTTCGACCCCCCCGACCCCTTTGCTGCATGTCATCCCCAACTATCTCCTCCCTACGTGTAGATTTCTACATTTTTCTAAGTTATTTTCTCTACTTGTATTGAAGGTTCAGTATGAAATACTGACATAAATCTAATGACAAAGGAAATAGAATAAGTGTTAAATAAAAATGTTGAAAGCCTTCTTTGGTAAACTTTCTCCTCAAAGTTTTTGGAGTAACAGGAAGAAACACACGTTCACTCTTTGGGAGTCCTGCTCCCTATTTAGTTTGGGGAAGCTCACACTCCAGCATCTCCTGTAAAACTTACATTAGAGAGTGTTACATTTCCAAAACGGATCTCCTATCCTTTACACTCAAATTATTTAGTCTTGTAAAAGTGAAACATATGTCTGGACAAAAAAAGTGAGCTGTACACAGAGGTTCCAACCCTCTTAAGAGAGCCTGAGCTTTAGCATTAGCCTACACTTAAAATCTACCTTTGATCATCTCTGTTTTTCTGGTTTGAAATTAGGAGCATGTTTTCTTCACTTCTATTAAATATCTACAGTATTATTATTATTTGTTTATTTAACAGGGACACATGTAGTAAACATTGCTTCATATGTTAAAATATAAAGTAGATGCCTATGCTAATTTGCAACCCCTGTCCCTGGCTAAGCTTTTAGGATTAAAACTGAATTATTAGACTAAAAGAAATACAGAAATATTGATGCTATACAAACACAGACATTATGAACTCAATACAAATAAGAGACTAAATGAGATTAAACAGTAAAACAATTATTCTAAGAGGTTCAATGCTCACAAACTTGCTTCAGTTTCAGCCACTGTTTTATTTGTATCTTAAAAACCTTGAACTCTGTCAGTTTTTTAATTTCAGATGGTAGTGTGTTCCAGAGCTGTGTTCCTCTTACTGAAAAAAATGACTGACCAAATGTAGTTCTGCGTTTTGGTGGTCTACAGCTTTCACTTGATGTAGCCATTGTTCTGATTACGCTGTTCGGTTTGTTTATCAGCTGACAGATTGTTTCTGGAGCGAGGTTGTTTACACATTTAAAAAAGAAAAGTTTACAAAACTGTGACAACTCAGTACATTGTGTTTCTTTAAAATGCAGCAATGATGCCATCTGACTGATTTTCAATCCGTTATTTTCAGTGGCTGTTTATATAATGACCTGAAAAGTGTAATTGTTGTTTGGTTTGCCAGGTCACAAACAGTTATACAGTATAAGTGAGAAAAAATCATGGCATCCATTTATTATTGTGCTGTTTTAGGGGTATATGTTGTCTTATTAGACAAAAACAGTTTAAATTTGTTTTGACAGTTTTGCGTAACCTTTTCACCTGTTCGTCAAACTTCAACTGAGAGAGCTAGACAAGCATGTTAACAGAGGGTTAATAAGTGAAGGCATACTTTCAGTAAAAGTACAGGAAAGTATGGATGTCTATTGCACCCAAACCTACTCAATATAAACAGAGCGCGTGACCTTCATCTGGTTACTGTTCAGTCTTGTTTCCTACATCAGAGATTTCCTGATACCTAAAACTACCTAAATTACAGGTTCAAAAAATAATCAAAACAGTTCAAATCAAAATAAATAGGCTACCTTTACTAATTAGCCCTGAGATAAGGTGAAACTAAACCACCGCTGCCAAGCAGCTGATGAAACTAGATTAGAGGAAATAACTAAGGCCACCAGGCCATGTTTATAAAGGAACCAAAAAGGCTGGGTCAAAAATTCCCAGCCCCAACAACCTACACTGATAGAGCTACTGGAAATATTTAGCAAGCCAAGTGGTTCTTATGAAGAATCACACACTTCTACAGACACAAGAAAAGACAGCGACAACCAATCACTATCTCTGAAGGTGAGAAAATGAGTCAGTATAAGTGCTCCAACTCAAGGGAATATATAAGTTTAACACACCTGGTCCAAATCAGGGCCAATCAGTCACACACACACCTGGCGCTGCACAGAGAGATGATTATCTCCCCACACTCAGTGAGAGACCACAGTGATCTACTTCAGAAGTAGCCTGTCTAATTTCATGAAAGCAGAACAAATCTATCCTCTGTTATCCAGATAACACTGCTTTAGACAAACGCACACATGATTTATGTAAATTATAGTTACACAAACTGCTTCATCAAACAATATCATTTTGCAAGTTACATATCATCACATTACAATTTATACACCACATCGTTATGAAGTGTATCGCTGATTGAGCTGTCTGATTTGATCTCCTGTGCAGCCATCTTCTCGCTGTCTGGTTCTGGACGTCGGCGAGGATCGACTGGTGTTGACGGCTCGACCGTCGCTCTTTCATCTCGACATCTTCCATCCGTTTCTCGTCCACCAGGAGAAGAGTGTGGCACAGTACAACAAAAGCACCCAGGTATGACACACAACTCACAAGGCCTTTACTGTGCACTTATCTACTGTTCTGCAGAACTGTTTGAATTCCCATGCAAACAGTAGTGACATCCTCACCTCGCTTATCATTGAGTCATTTACTCTTTGACCACCGGTTAAAGAAAGTGCAACATTTAAAGGGTGTCTTTGTTACACATACTCTCAGGGTCCTCTCATGGTCCTCTCATGGGAAATCCCCGGGATATCATAATTGAGTTCAAAGATATAAATACATTTTAGAAATAAAGGAATTTGCAAACTAAATAGAAATAGTCTTCATTTAAAGAAAGATGTAAAGCCTTGCATAAATACAGATGCCTGTGTTTGTGGACAGCCACAGGGTCTTCTTCTGTACTTGTTCCAAGGGCCTGTGTAACATCATGTATTAGTCTTAACAGGATACTTGAGTACAGCAAGCTTCACGGCAGCCCCACAGACACACACATTTTCTGACAACCTCCTCCTATAGTTAGGAGTTAAGCATTAACATAGGTAAAACCTTGCATTGACAATACACGGACTTAAAAAAAGTATTTATAATTTTTTTTATACTTAAACAAAACTAAACAAAATACTGGGGAAGTGCAACAATCACGTCTGCACCCAACAGTGTCAGGACTGGGAGTCGTACCTGCTGCCTATGGGACGCGGACTGTAGTCTCTGTACACGGGGCGCCTGATGTACCAACTAAGCAACCAAATAAGATCCAACCTCTTTCCTGCACTTGATGCAAATAGGAGAAATGTTAGAATAGAAAATGTGGGATTGTGGTGTACGTTGCAACCTATGAAGGATCCTTTACTGGCTCTCAGTTAGGCTGTTGCACAGAAAGGTTTTCCCGAATGACTCCACAGCATCGGACCATGCCTCCTCACCAAAATCAGTCACAAGGTCCCTCTCCCAAGTTCTTTTAATTTTGTCAATCTTAAATGTATTGAGGGACTGTAATTTCCCATAAAATTGAGATATACATTTTTTTCAAATGATAAAAAGTTCTCGGCCTCAAACAAATCACCAACAATTCTAATACCAAGATCATACCAGCTTAAAATATATTAGTACCAAGTCCAGGAGGGAAGGCTCTGTTTTGAATAATGGGGTGCAGGGCTGAAGAGGGAACCTTCCTCTGGCCGAGCTTTACAATCCTTTCCCAGGTTCTAATTGTGTTCATCAAAATCGGGCTGTTTTGGACCTCGGGTGGAAGCAAGAAAGATTCATTTGTGACAAGGCTGAGTAGAGATCGAGAAGGGCACTGCCAGGAATCAATATGTGTCTCCTGACGCAAATCTAGACAATGTCTTAGCTACTCTGACACTATGCGCATGTGGCATGCCCAATTGTAGACCATAAAGTTTGGCATTGACAGACCACCACTCTCTTTTGGCAGCTGCAGTGTTTTAAAATTGAGGCTTGGCTTTTTCCCATGCCAAATAAATCTTGAAATAGATTTATCAATATCGGGAAACACAGACTTATTAATCCTCAGTGGGAGCATTTGCATGGGGTATAGGATCCACGAGAGAGGGAGGTCAAACCACCTGAGCAAATCATTTTTAATAACAGATATAACAGGTGCAAAATTAAGCTTAAATAAATTGTTTAAATTGGCAGAGATTTTAACACCTAAATAAATAAAACCCAAGTCAGACCATTTATAGGGAAAGTCAACCAGAGCACTCTTATCTCCAAAGTCACCCAGTGGCAAAGCTTCAGACTTGTCGAAGTTAATTCTGTAACCAGAGAAACTGTCAAAGGCATCAATAATCGAGACAAGAGAATAGATGTCTCCGGTTGAGTCAGGAAGAGAATGACAGCATTTGCGTAGAGAGCCAGTTCATGTACAGTTCCGCCAAGATTCACAGCCGAGACATCATCTGCACACCTGATTGCGTCTGCTAAAGGCTCGATAGCTAATGAGAATAACAGAGGGGACAACGGGCAGCCCTGTCTTGTGCCTCGCCCCAAGTGAAAGGCCTGTGAGGCACAGCCGTTAAACAACACTCCAGCCATCGGGGCGCTGTAAAGCAGTCTCACCCATTGAATAAATAAAGATCTAAGTCCAAACCTCTGAAGAACTTCGAAAAGATATTCGGATTCCACCCTGTCAAATGCTTTAGCCGCATCCAAAGCTACACACTCGATTCTCTCTCGCCTGGAGTGTGCATACTGAATCACATTCAGAAGGCGTCGAACAATGGAGTGTGAGAACCTGTTCTTTATGAATCCTGTTTCATCCTGTTGTGTATTTTAACAAACACTTAGTTGTTCCTGTGTTTTTTATCTTTCGCAGATCCTCACAGTCACCATGCCTGTGGTGTCTTCATGAAACTACAGCAGTAATGTCCAGTTGTTTAAGTGTTGTTCAAACGTGATACTTCATCAATAAAATTATTTTTTGTATACATTCCATTTGCTCTCTTATTTGACGTATGACACAAAAACAGCACCAGATACCAGAGTCTGTGAAGTGGTGCCAATCTGCTCTCAGACTATTGGACTCAACATCACAACCAAAAAAACTCTGGCAACATTTTTGATCTTTTGGTTTGGGAGGAGTCTTTGTCTGGTGTGTCATACAGGTGGTGAAGAGGCAGTTTAAATCCTCCTGAAAGATTCTTAAAGTTAATGAGGTTTTTGTGGTTGAATAAACTTGAAATAAACATAATCTTACATTTTCAGTAAATACCTTTATCAATATTGCTATCATAACTTAAGGGACTGTTTTCATTCTGGTCTTCCTCTTTAACACAATAAGCAATGTAGCCAACTCTGTGACCTTCATAATCTGATCCGGATACGCCGCAGCCAGAACTAGGATCAGTTAGAGATAAAAGTGTGGTTACTTTTCCTGTGGGCTCTTCTATGTGGAGCACTTCCTGTGAACAGGAAACCTCCCCTTTCATGGAAAAAAAACAAAAAAAAAAACAGGTGAAGCAGTCATCCTTCTATTTCTGGATCTGCTCTGATCCTCCCTACGTCTGTTTGTCCCCTCCCTCACTCCTCTTTTTGTCTGTCTCTCCTCCTATTGTTGCTGAGCCTCCACATCTGTTCTGCTGGGTGCACTCTCATTGGTGGTTCCAGAATAAAATCATGGTGTGAAATTTTCTAACAGACAATGGTAAAAATAGTATATTTTCTCACACACAATGTGAGTGGTAATACTGATACACAGTGGACGTTCTTTTCAGACTTTTCTGGCGGTTTAAAATGTAAGAATTAAGCAAATGGAAAAAGCCTCCGGATTACAAGTCTAGATAAAAGCCGATGATTCTCAAACTGATTAACAGGAAGTCATGCATTTTATATAAACCTTACCATTTTAGATTAATGTATTAAAGCTTTATTAGTTATTTTATATAAACTAAAAAATGAGTCTGAAGTCAAAGGGTTCTTTAAAACAAACTGGTGTTTAAAAAAAAAAAGATTACACACAACATTCTACACAACATAGCTCCTGTGAGGAGTGTTTGGATGGTTATGAGGCAGACGGAAATCCATCATGCCTCGAAAATGACCCACAAAAAAAAAAAAAAAGACCCACGTGACCATTGTTACAAGTCTGTTGCAGGGCCTGCCGCCGCAACAGACTTGTTTCTCATTCTATTCACACCACGTTGTTGAGCGATTTTAAAGAAACAAACTATAGCTATCATTGTCTTTTAACTAGTACTTTCTCCTCTGTCCCTTATCTCCTCTGCCAGATCTTCCCAGCCAGCTGTCTCTCCCTCCATCAGTCATACCCCCTCCCTCTTTATTTTGTCATCCCCCTCTCCTCCTGCTCTGATGCACCCCTCCATTTGTCCAGTGAGGTCATCCCTCTGTTCTCCCTAATCCTACGAGGTGCTTATCTTTCTGCCTCTGCTTAATCCACCTGTGGCCCCCAGCCCTGACCACACACACATGCACTCAAATCCGCACATTTGCGCACACATACTCAGTTATTCTTGTATTGTTCACTTGGACACTCCATCATTCTCACAGCATGCATACACACATAGTCATTCAGAGAGCACATACATAAAACCCCTCCACCTCTGTATAAAACTCTGTCTGTCTCTGTCCGTTTGTCTGTCTCCGTCTGTGACCGCTGATACCTCCACACAGGTAAGTCTGTCTGTCTTTTAACATGTTCCTGAAAGGTTTTGTTCTCATAGGATGATAGCAGAGTGATATATAATCAACAATCCAAAGATTCATAATGAGTTTTTTAAGGCTGAATAGTTTTAATATTTGAATCTAGAGTATCATCGGTCCTATTCAACAAAACGTTGCATGTTATTAGTTTCTTGTTTCTTTGTGAGGATCCCTGAGCTTGAGATTACTGCGCTTGTCAACAATATTTTTCTTCCACAAAACTTTAAAAATCAACAGTGTGGTGTAACTTTATGATTTCTGACAATGCACACATTGTGTTTGCTGAGCATGTTTGTCAGAACATCGATTCTCAGCAAAAGAGGCAAATCTTGAGTGTCATCTCTGAAATTGACCACAGTGAAGACTTAAATAAATAAATGATAAAAACAAGAGTGTCATTAAAAAGTCAGTTAATGATCTATCTCAAGCAAGATTTTCATCTAAAAATGATATTTTTGCACCATGAATGAGAATCAATGGCTTCCTTCAGCACAACCATTCAAATATCTAAATACTGTAACGGCTACAAAGTAGACCTACGCTTAAAGGCCTTTTCATCCACATTACAAAATAGCCCCTTAAATACTCATAAAAATATCTAGCCATAGGGAGTTTCTCCATTATTTTGTTTTTGTTATCATCTTTTGAAATTTCAATCACTGCTCCATTGCAATGGAGGTGTTTGGAGATTCAGTTATGTTCAAAACATTTATCTTCAGGAATGATTTTCTTACCAAACTGAGTGATTCAGTGTTTTTATGAGATGTTAATTCTTCATAATCACAATCTGCTATTTTTGCAGAAATTACATTCACCTCCATTCTCCTCGAGGGAGAGATGTGTTTTACTCTTTTCAATTTTTTTCAAGAGTTTCCTTTTCACACTTAATTTCATTTTCAGGGGAAAAAATACCAAGAAACAAAGAGAAAAACAAAACCTGTTCCCCTTCAAAACGCTCCATCTGCTACAATTTGCTCGCTACCTCTAAGAAAAAAAGAGGTCTTAACAATAGAGCCACACTTCTGCCAAAAACCAAAAAAACATTCAGAAAATGGTAGAAATCATGGATCCCACAGTGCTGTATAGCTTGCTTGCATGTCCAAAATTCAAGCTGGCAAAGGTCTGACAGTTAATTAGGCTTTTGTGACTTCAGTATGGGTATGTGTTTGTGTGTGTTTGGGCGCGTTTGTGTGCGTTAGCTTATCGTCCTTCACATTCTTCCTTTGCTTCTTTGTTCACTGCCAGCCACATACAGAAATGCTGGCAGTCTGAGGTCAGGCGAGCTAACTTTAGAATGTATTAAACACCTGTCTGCATACACAAATGTTATCTATGCAGTTGGTTGTGTGTGTGTGTGTGTGTGTGTGTGTGTGTGTGTGTGTGTGTGTGTGTGTGTGTGTGTGTGTGTGTGTGTGTGTGTGTGTGTGTGTGTGTGTGTGTGTGTGTAGAACATTAACAGACCAGGTCAGTGTCAGGTTCCGTTTGTCGTCTGGTTAGCAACCCTCCTTTTGTTGCCTCGTTAGAGCAACATTTTCATAATGTCACAGCTTAAAGAACATGCTGAATATTTCTTGTAGGAGTTTCTCTCAGGCAACACTGTCTTTTTCCCCCCCACATCTTTTTTGCACGAGATAATAAGGAATTGCCGAACTTTGAAATAATTAAAAATACACAACTTAATTTACTTTAATGAAGTTATTTTGCCAGATTACCTTTCATTTCTTCTTGCTTCTTCCCCCCCACCTCTCCTCTCTCTTCACAGCCAACTGTAGCCTCTTTTTAACACTTATGGTGTATGGCTATTGTTGCCCACCTCCTTTACTGTACTCACAAACATTGTCCTTGACTCAAATTAACCCTATTAAGGCTCGAGCCTGGAACTTGACCCTTCTACCATATCCCCCTTTTTTTGTTCCACACAGGCAGTTTTTATCTACAACATGTCTTCCTCATTCGTCATGTACTTGTTAATACGTCTTACCTTTACATACCTTCTGAGTAAAGGCCTTCCCTTCCTGCTTAAGGATACACACAGAGAGGCAGAGTTTTGAAAAAAGTACTGGCCCCATGAAACTTGAAGGGCCTGTCCCATGTTGATATTATGTGTGACTGTGATGCTCCACAGTGACTACATACCACATACAATTAATCTATCTCTGCACAAAAAACACAAGGTTACTACTAGCAGCCAGCTAGCTTAGCACTGATTGGTAGCAAAAATGGGAAAACAACATTGAATTATCAGGACGTTTGAACTTGTAACTCTGTCCAACTCTTTAAGCTATCTTTCCTCCACCAGCACCTCATGATATCTGGCTCTTCACCTGCTAAAGCTTACCTTTGGTCACCAGCTAGTTGCTAACTCTTTCTGTCTTCTTTCTAGTAATTGTGTTAGCATAAAGTGGATTTTTCAGTTTGTTTTTAATCTGTGTTGTTGAAAGCAGCTGCCTTCTTTAAAATTAAAGCTATGGATGTGATGTGGTGAAAGTAAACTGTAAAGACGTAATGCTTATCAGAGAATCAATGAGCTGGAAATATAAGACTATAACGCTCTGTAAAGCTGAGGTGAGCTGCAGATTCGGGTGATAATTCTTTGAACTCATCACAACATTATTAATCGTGATAAGCTGTATGTATTTCAGACTGTTTCTTTGCCAAGTGCAGAATCTTACGTAAGCACCTTATGACAGAGCTAAGTAAGCTGTTTCCCCTTCATCCCAGTTTGTACTTAGCTATTTAACTTGCTGTCAGCTGCAGTTTTATATTAGCCGTACAGACACACTTTATTTTCCAAGATGACAAACAGCCTTTAAGCTTAAGAGATAATGAATGTAAAAAACAAAAATGGAAAATAGTTTCAAACTGTAAAGGCTTGAACTTATCACTTCAAATGCTCTGTAAACACAAACAGAAGGAGGCTTGATTTCAGTGCATGGAAGATTTGAGCCTTGTCTAAATGCCTTTGAAAGGACTGATGGTGCCTGCTGTGCTAAGCTGCTGGGTCTGGCATGACAACAGGCAGAAAAATAGACAGATGAGAGAGGTGGCAGAGCTGTTGATGACAGCTACTGACTCCACAAATATGACCCCAGAGTCACAGGGTCACTCAAAATCCACCTGATGACAGAGAGCTATAGAGAATTATTGTATGCATTTGGAAAGGGATACTACATGGATGTTAGAGTTATTTACTACTTCTTTAAAATCAGATTAAAAAGGAAGGGAACTTTCATTTGTAATAATTATGGGAAAAGTTTAGAACTATATTTGGGCACATTTTTGTGTAACCTTTGACCGCTGGAAAACAACAACTACAGTAAAACTGACATGCACTCTTGGTTCCACAGTGACTCATTTAGCATATCAAACTGTTCAATGAGCAGCTGACAAAAAAAACTGGACTGAGAGAGAAGGGTGAGTAAGGACAAATGTAGAGAGAGTGAGAAAGGGAGAGATGAGTTAGGACACTAGAAAGTGAGAGTAACCTTATACCTCCTGGTCTTTCTGTTTAACCCTTGTAACATTCTCATCTGTTGATGTCCATCAATCTCATTGTGTCCCCTGCCAGGAAGGTGCCAGCAAACACCTACTGTGTCTGTTCATTGGTGGTTTTATTCCAGGACAATGGCAGCTCAGAGGGACAATTTATAGCTGAACAATCTTAGTTTGCATTTGTGTGTCTTTATATCTCTATAGTTATTCATTAGATGAGAATAAGGCCATGTGTAGTTCATTGTTGATGACTCACTCATCTATTTATGCACAGCCAAGCCTTCAAGCCTGCATTTATAACGCATTGTTATAGCTCTTAAATACTCTACATGGTTTTGCGATGTTAAGAATCCTGATGTCCAGAACGTGTTTTATGATAGATGGCAAAGTCTCCCAAATGATCTACTATGTTGAACACAATAAAACTAGTCTTTGAGCTAAACTTCCTTAGCAACCATTGAAAGTAGCAATGCTTTATGTGAATGGTAGATACCTTTAATGGCTAAATGAAAAGATAGCAAAAGTTTAAGGATTCTATTCAGTCAAGTTTCCATAGCAATATCTGCAATACTTGTTGAGAACTTTTACTTTAAACCACAAAATCAACTTCAACTCTGAATACAATTCAAATCTTGTAACATTTTTCTAATGTTTTTGTATGGATACATAAAATGAGCAAAAAGATTCCTCTATAGATCCACAAAATGTTGTGAAAAGGTTAGTTTATCAAAAAAGCAAATCCATATTCAGGAACAAAGTCATTAAAAGCCTCGACAGGGACAGGGGTTGCAAATTAGCCAAGGCTAGAAAGTTTTATGCATGGCATTTACTTTGTATTTAACATATGAAGCAATGTTTACTACACGTTTCCCTGTTAAATAAATGAATAAGAAATAAAGTGAATTTATATAGTTCAAATGAAAAAAGTGCATACAAATATATTCTTAATATAATGGGAAGCCAGTGCTAAACTTAAAGCTTAATGACTTAATTTGTAATAATTGTGAGCAGCAGTAGCTCAGTCCGTAGGGACTTGGATTGGGAATCGGAGGGTCCTCAGCTCAAGTCCTGATGCGGACCATAATATGGAAGTTGATCTGCTAGCTGGAGAGGTGCTAGGGCACTTCCCGAGTACTGCCAAGGTGCCCTTGAGCAAGGCACCGTACCCCCAACTGCTCTGGTGCGCTCCCTGCGTAGCACTGTGTAGCAGCCCCACTCTGACATCTCTCCACTAATGCATGTCCACAGGTCCTGTTTGTGCATGTGTGTGATTCGGGTCCGTGTGAGAAGCAAGTCTCTCAATAACAGAATGTAAAACCATAATTTCCCCCAGGGATTAATAAAGTATATAAAATAAAATAGAAATAAAATAAATAGAATAAAAAACATTGCCTTGTAAAGCTGAATATCATCAGTATAAAAGTGATATAAGATTATTTCAAATTGCTGATGAAATTACCTAAAGGACGCATACCTTCGATAAATACAATTGGACCAAAGATAGATCCTCCACCATAGTTCAAAGCTTCGCTGAACTGAGGAGAGGGAAAAAACGAAACAACAGATCTGTGTGGATCAACCTTCCTCCAATTAGTTCATGAATGAGCTTGTTGTGCTTCAAAAAACAATTCAAGGCTTAAAAAAAATTCATATGGACTGATCTTCTTGGTACAAAGAATAACTAACTATTTTCACATCATTAATTCCTAAAGGCATCAATACATTTACAATACATTTTAATCAATATCAGTTTTTAAAAAATTATCCTGAGGTTGGAGTTAGAGAATAAGTCCAGAAACCAGGTCAAAATGATTTAGTCTCTGTTGACCATGAAGTTTTTAGTTATTAATAGTTTGATTTTTCTTTTACTGATCACCTCAGTTGTTGTTTTTGTCTGTAAAGCAAGACGTCCAATTAATCTTTAAATGTCAGTAAAGCTTCCCTGAATAACATCTTATAAATATATCAAAACATAAATTACTCTCTCCTGATATGTTTCTGGTTATCTTATTGATTACTCTGTCATTGTTTCCATTCATGTCAGTTCCAGTCATGTCAGATATAGAAGAGGAATACGAGTAAGTACAGCACCATCCCTCAACCCTTATCATTTGTCAAAAACTTATTTAAGTCAGTGCAATTGCTTCAACTTTATTATTATTAGTTGAACATGTTCTTTTTCCCTCATCTCTACAGGGAGCAGGGAGAGGGTAAGTTCAGCAAGACGTGTCCATATTTGCATCATACTTTGAGTCCCTTAAAAAACAAAAGGGATTACTGAATTAGTTTAGATATTCATGTTTCTCTGGGTCTGCAGAGGAGCAAGAGGAGGAGGAACAGGAACAGGAGCCTGAGCAGAGAGAGGAGGATGGAGGAGGTAAGGACTGAAGACTCTAAACAGGGTTGCTGTATGCCACATAAAGAGACTGGAATTTGAACTGGTTTAGTCAAATACAAAGGAATAATGCTACAAAAACATATAGATATGGTGTATATTTGAAGAGATACATTTGTGTACTTGTAGTCTGGAGAAGCTCTAAATTAACCCATCATATTCTACCCTTTACTCCTTTATAGCTGTGTGAGTTATACATAGAGACATAGTTAATTGATTGATCAATTATTTATTTATTTACATGTCATGCACACAAAGTGCCCAACCCTCATGGGTTTATAAAACAACAGAAATTCAGTTGCAGCTGCAGTTACAACTCTGACCTATCAATTCCCTTTTTATCCTGCTCTCCTATTGGCTGATGCGATGCTGGCTTGGGCCATCAGAGCAGCCAGAGTACCAAGGTAGGATAACACATCGTCACTCACAATTTTACCTGCATTTTATCAATAGCCCTACAAAAAGTGTCAATGATGACGTCAGTCATGATAACCCATGAAATATACTTTTTGACATATAAGAATACAATTATATGTCATACCTGAGCTTGTCCATTGACATTGTGATCGTGCCTTTGTTGGTGTTGTGAAATGTTGCTGCTATTTTTATTGCCTGCTATTGTAGCCGTTAGTAAAGCATTAACAACCAATAACAAAAATCCACCGTGATATTTCTTTCGTCTTGTCCACTCTATGCATTGTTCTAAGATCAATTCTTCTCTCAAAATATAAAGCTTCACTTGATTTGTTTTCTTGAAGCATACAATGGATCAAATGACCATATGTAATGGTAAATGATTGCTTATGACAAGAAAACCACAGATAACAACTTCAAACACATGCAAAAAAACACTGTATTTATTGTGTAAAAGGCAACAGTTCTCTTAGCTCACTTTGTTTAAAATGTTGATAATTATCTTCAGGATTCAGGTCTTAAAGATATTCCAAAGTCACTACTTTCTTGAATGACTTCTGGGGTCGTGCTGATTTTCAACAAGTGAATAGTAAAAAACCCAAGATGATAGAAATGTCTCACTAGTCTGATCCATCTGTTTAAAACATGTTGAACCTTTAAAGGCTACAGCCTTTTTATCTGTTCTGACATTCATTAACACATATGCATAGCAGAAATTCATGGAAATTTCTAAAATTAGATAAACTAGTTTTCAGGCCTGCATATAACTGGGAATTAATATAAATGTTTACTAAACTTTTGAACAACAGGACTTAAGACTTTATTTGAAAATCTGAAAATATGTTCACAAAAAAAAAATCAAAAAATGCATCAAATGTTGTGCAAAATACATTCTATATATTACATTCACAATCAAGTTGAGTCTGGCCATTTTATGTCAATTTCACTTAATATACATGACGAGCCAGGAAATCTCTAAAACAACCTTCTACACGAACCAAATTTTTAATGCATATGTGTATAATATTTGAATGAATGTTCAGATAATATGCTGCAAAACTTCATTTCAGCCACAGTGGTATACATATTATACCAGTCAATGATGTGGCTCCCAGTGCATGATAGGAAATTAATGTTTGGAAGCAAAAGTTAAAAAAAGCTGGCAAAGACAAATATTTTCACTGTCTTGCTAAGGCTGGTTAGCTCAGCATCAAGGCTGGCGATGGCTTGTTAGCTATCAACTATCAGAAAAAGTAATCTTCTGTTAATCAGTGAACTAAAAAGTTGCTTAGAAGCAAATGGATTTTGTGAACTTTGGATAGAGCCAGGCTAGGCGATTCCTCCTGTTCCCAGTCTTTGTGCTAAGCTAAGCTAACTAGCTGCTCCTGGTAGCCTCACATTTATAATACAGACATTAGAGTGGTCACTATATTCTTTTTTAACTGTCAGCAAAAATTAGAAAAATATATTTGAACATGCTGCAATGTCAGATATTAATTTGGGTCTTCCAATCCACCCACACTTCTTCCCTTCTTATCTCATTTTGTCCCCTAACTTTGATTTGTTACTTTATTTTTCCATTCATTAAACTTTTGTCCCACAATCATTTGGGTGGTCTTTCCTCCTTTTTTACTTGGTTCTTGACTCCTTATGTCATATGTATATCATTCTGTGTTGTAAATGTCTTTCCTTCACTTAATCGTTCACGCCTTCTTTCCAACATTTTCCCCTTTCACCTATAATAATTTATTTCAATTACAAATTCCACATTCATCGCCCATTTCTTTCTTTGTTCCTCCCCCTCCTGCCTCTCACCTTTTCTTTCCCATTACTCTCCTCTTGTTCACTCTCATGAATAACTCCTTAATTTCTACATGTTTTATTTTTGTTGCCATACTCCCATCTTCCATTCTGTCTTGTTGCTGGTCCATCAGATCAAGAAGCCCAGGAGGAAGGTGAGAATTAGTACAAACCCAAGATTTTATCAGATGCCCCAGCCCTTTGTTGGCTAACTCTGCTGTTTTCCCCTAAACATCTAACATTAACATTATACATTCATAAATTAAATTGCAATGAGTTTTGGACCTGGTGTAATTTAATCTCCTAAATAACTAGAATCCTACAAATTACCCAATTTCTACAAGACAATGATTGCCCTTACTTTAAATAAAAAGAGAATGATATCATGAAAGTGGTCAAAATATCAAAGGGAAGAAGTTCAGTATGACCCTGGATTGGTAAGGATAGTGGTTTTTGTTTCCCCTTTAATTTTCTTATTTCAAGCTTGTTGTGCTTTTGGTTAATTTAATATTTTTTCACATTAACTTTTAGTCTCAAATAGAGTCCTTCAAACATTTTTATTTACTCATAAGACCTTTTCTTCTCTACATTTTTATTTCATCAACAGAGGAGGAGCGCCCAAAACCCAAGTATGTTCACGCTTCTTTTCTCAGTCCAGAATGTTATTTCATTTTCATGTCATCTTTCAAATGCTTTCTCAAAATGATGTAATTTCATGCCTACTTTTTGTCCTCAGACCTATTGCGCCCCCACAACTTGCCCCCCCAAAGATTCCTGAGGGTGATAGGGTGGACTTTGATGTAAGTTTTAAAATTGGTTTCATTTTTATGCTTTTGTTTGACTTTTTGTTAGTCATGTGCATAATTCATAATAATGCATAATTGTAGCTTAAGAAAGGAAAGTTAAATCGTCAACTCAAATTGACTTGTTTTTCCTTTGGCAGTACAGGAAAAGTTGTAAGATACTTCTAATCATGAATGAGGTGTTCCGCAAGGAAATCTATTAGGGCCACTTTAGTTGTATGTATGTTACAGGGTTGATTTGCAAAAAAACATATCATAAATTGTAATAATTTTTTTTATTCAGAGGAAACGCAAATATATCTTTCTGTAACAGAAAGTTTTATTAGCTAAGCCTGTAAAAATGTTTTACCAGTCTTCATTAACTAAGCATGCTCTGACAATAAAGAAATAATTCTTACAACATACATAAACATTGCTAATTACTAAGCAAGTATGTAAGTAAGTAAACCGCTTCACAAAACAAATATATGGTTTCTTTCTACACAATATGTACTCAGAAATATTGTGTGATCGAAAAATGTGTATATCACAATACTTGTGATATTGTGAATAAATCAAAATGCTCTTGCCCATTTCAATGTATTTTTTAAACCTTAAAAAACGGTTTAATTTATATTTCAATCAATGACAGGACTTTTTTCAAACCTACACACAGGATGTCAATATTGAGTCTTCACAGATTCAAAAGCATTAGTGGTAAAGTTTCAATCGAGCATTTTGAAACTTCTTTGGCTTTTTTCACCAGGACATCCACAGAAAGCGTATGGAAAAGGACACACTGGAGTTGCACACTCTGATTGACGTCCACTTTGAGCAGAGGAAGAAGGATGAGGAAGAACTTATCGGGCTCAAGGAGCGAATCGTAAGTTACATTATAAGCTGCTATATACATTACAGATGGATTGATATTATGCCAACCCTATATACTAACCCCTATAATTGGTTCTCAAATATAATGCATTTATTTTTCTTGAATAAAAAGTGTCTAATATGACTCTTGGCACAATGCAGATTTTTAATTAAAGATAATTAAATTTTTGTACTGGAGCCATGCCTTGAGTGAAAAAGATAGATGTGAAGAAAATATCACCATTGAAGTACAGTGTAAATGAAAAGGAAGATGTTACTATATAATTAAACCCAGCAGTTCATGGTATTTGTCAAGACACTCATGTTTTGCATATTGTATGACCATGTTTTATCGCTACCTTGTCATCAGGAGCATCGTCGGTATGAGCGAGCAGAGATCCAACGGGTCAGAGCAGAGAAGGAGAAGGACAGACAGAACAGGATTGCGGTAACTCACACAAATCAAAACATGTTAATATTGAATAGCAAAATATCCTGTAACACTTTAGTTTTATCAAGTACTGTATGTGAAACCATTAATAATTGTTGTACAAAAAGTTGCTTGCATGGTCTTGTTGTTTATTAATCACTCCATCCTTCTTCCTCTGTCAGGAGGAACGTCACAGAAAAGAAGAAGAGGAGGCCAAGAAGAAGGCTGATGATGATGCCAAAAAGAAGAAAGTGCTTTCTGGCATGGGAGCGAACTTCGGAGGCTTCCTGACCAAGGTCAGACAGCGGCGAATGTTCTATTACAACAGCCGTTATTCTCAGTCATCCAGCAGTTGATTATAATGTAGGATTTCTGGTGGCCATGTGTGTCTTGTGTCCCAGGCTGAGATGAGGAAGGGGAAGCGTCTGACTGGCAGAGAGATCAAGAAGAAGACTCTGGCTGAGAGACGAGAGCCGCTGACAATTGATAATATGAGAGAAGACGCGCTCAAGTGAGTCGGTCTTTGATATTCCGACAGCTGAATAATGATGTATTACAGCTGCTTTAAAGTTCCCATGACATTGAAATAGCTGTGGAAGTTTTTGTATCACATGTGCCTGACCTATGACCGATGACAGTATGTGGCCTTTTTGTAAGAATTCATGATGATATCCTAGAGTTTTGGCAAATATAAAAATGAAGATGACTCTTCTTACACTCTGGGCTGTTTATTAGCTTTTTGTCCAATTAAAAACTTTTAGAGGTTTTAAAGATTTAGATCCATCCTTTCATTCTGTCAGTCACCAGCCGGTGTGCCAGACCTTCAAACAGGCAGTTAGTTTTTCACCACTTGATTTATTTAAATCAGTCCTATTGGTTACTTTACACTAATCAATATGTTTGACATCTTCAGTGGCTTCCTGTGTTTAATGGGAAAATATCATTATGGGGATATTTGTATCCTGTTGTAAATGCTAAATGCTAACTCTCTATCTATGTTATCTATGTTCTTGAATTGAAAGACTGACTTAGAAGCAGTTGCCTGTTAGTAACAATCTTACACCTTTGTCTAAATTTGTGTTTCAAGGCAACGGGCCCAGGAGATGTGGAACTGTATCTACCAGCTGGAGTCTGAGAAGTTTGACTACATGGAGTACATGAAACACCAGAAATATGAGGTACTGCTATGGTCACAAACAACATGAACAGTAAATAATCCAATGGAAGGACCTTAGTTCTAACTTCCTTACTATGGAAAACTCATCTACTGTTCCTTTACTTCATTTACTTTTTTGACAACGACTTTGGTAATTAAGCAAGAAAGAGCGTCAAGCATGTGATCATTACTTCTGAAATGTGAGGCCTCGCAAATACATTAATAATTGGATGATCTTTGTTGTTTGATTGACCTTTTTTTGCACATTGCAGATCATTGTGCTGCTGAACAGGATCCAACATGCTCAGAAATTGTGAGTAGCTATTTTTACAAACTATGAAAATCTGACATCTGAGTAAGGCCTCACTCTTACAATTTGTAAGGTCTTTGACCTGATCTTTTGTAAAGTATCTTGAGATCATATTTGTATCTGTTTTGTTTGGCGCTATAGAAGTTAAGATTGATTGATCTGTTTAATAAAGTCCCTGTGACATCCTTCCTTCTCTCTTCCTTCCTGCAGCAAAAAGGTCCATGGAAAAGGGAAGGTGGGCGGACGCTGGAAGTAAAAGAGGGCAGAAGAAGATAACAAGATAACAAAGGCACAATGATAATAAATAGTTCTGTGACAATGTAGGGATGGAGTAAGCTTACATTATCCTCTTCATAGTCCTCTAGTGTCAGAGTTGCTCTTTAGGCCTTTTCTGTGTTTGTAAAAGATGTTGAATGTTTCTTGATAAAATGTATTGATAATAAAACCAGATGCATTACTGTGCTATATTACTTTACCAGGCATACATATCAAGTCCAAATAAATGAAAAATGGTAATAATTCCATATGGGTTGATCACAGCACTGATGCTGTAATAATATGTGATGTCATTTGGGCAATCAAACTGCAGGTGAGTTGGCAACAATAGCTAGTGTGCTCTAAGAGAAAGGTTTGAAACAATCATACATGCAAAAGAGAAAAGCTCATTCTGTTAAAAACAGAGGAGCAGGTTAGTAAAATGACATTTTACAAATCAACAGGGTTCATCCTTGACAGCACATCATCAGGGTTTAAATGATGGGATTTTACCCTTTCATACATTCCTTTGAGGGAATGTTCTTTTTGGGTTGTTGTGTTTATTTGGTGGGTGATAGTAAGTATAACCAAAAAGTCATAGAAGTAAATAAGGGGGAAAAGTGTTTTACTGAAACCTGTATTTATTGTTGCATCAAGTTAAAAAATGTCCAAACACAAATTTTCACCTGCCTCCATTGTTTTTTAAAATCGGAACTGTTTATCCATAAGCCATTTTTTTCTTCTTCTGAAAAACATATTAGGTATTTGCCTATATTAGGTAAAGATATGTTTGACTAGACATGAATCAGAAGCAGAGACAATTTCTGATTGGTCTGTTCTGGGAACGGATGTTTGGTTTGTATATGTAACCATATAGAGATGGAGCCACTGCTCTAGCACTTTCAGTTGACACATTAACCCACTCAATAGTATGGGTGGAAATCACCAGAGTCCCCACAATACAATATTATTGCGATACTCGAGAAACGATACGATTCTATTGCGATTTTTTACATTTTGCAATATGCTGACAATTGCGATACAATATATTGCGATTAAGCTTTTTAACTGCATATTATGTCTACTACACTAAACTAAATCAAGAACTGTTTATTCAAATAAGATAAAATTCTCAGTCTGTTCTTCTCACTTCAGTCTTTATATTTGTATTTCAGTCTAATTGAACTTGAACATGAATTCTTAACAATGTAATTTGTTCAAAATGAATTATGCAACCCCTTCAGCAGTTAAAAATGAAAAATAATATCTAGAATAACATATTAAAAATTAAAAATTTCGATGCTTGGCCGTCATGAGACCATATAATATCGCCACACAAAATATTGCAATACTATACTGCATCAATTTTTTACCCCACCTCTAGTCAGCAGTATCATAATGTATTTTTTGTTGTGTATTTCAAGAAATGGTTGAAGTGTTGTCCATTCATTAGCTTGTCTATATCTGTTTTCCTGCTCAGGGTCAAAGTGGGCTGAAGCAGATCCAAGCAGTCATTGGGTCAGAGGTGGGGTACATCCTGTACAGGTCACCAATCAATCACAGGCACAGTGTGTATAGTTGGGAAGCATGTCTTTGGATTTGAGAGAAAGCTGGAATACCAGGAGAGAACATGCGTGGGGAAAACATGCCAACCTAAAACATATCCCACAGATAGAGCCCTGACCCGCAGAGATTGGAACCAGTTACCTTATTGCTGTAAAAAGGAACAGCACCATCAACTGACAGCTAACTATAGCCCTGTTGTCAGTGTTGTCATCAACATAAAACTAGAGTAAAGAGCTCCCTCAGGTGGAAAAACATGCTCATTGCTTTTTTTGATGAGAGTGCAGAACATCATGATGTAAAATATTGTACACACTAAACACACAGAGCACTGGAAACCACTCAAACAGACATAGGCTGAGTCCCAACAGACTTTTTAGAAACATCTTTCACATTGTTTATCCTTAGATTTCTCATGAGATCAAATTCAAATGTTATGTCTACATGTTGTTTATGGTCATTAAAAAAAAGTTTACCACAGACAGAAAAAGAAAGATCAACTGTTTATAGTGATAGCTGAATAGAAATTGCACCTCACTGTGAAATATGAATGTGGTACCTACTATCTTACAGTAAGACAGTTTTTAAAAGCAATCTTTCATTTTTTTAGTCTTCTTGAGAACAGAGATTATTTTCCCTCTATTTCTTCTTCTCTCCTTTCTGCTGTAATTATGTTCCCTGTAAACGCCCCTCCCCCCTCCACTCCCTTCCCTAATTCCTGCCTCACATGTTTGGATCAGTGCGTGAGACTAAAGAGGGCACACTGTTAATCCAGTCTTTCACTTACTGCAACAGATCAGCACAAAAACATACACTGACCTGGTCCTCAGTAACTCCAATCACCTTTTTCAATGAGGTGTGAGATGTGATCACCACAATTTTTTCCAGTTTAAAAAGCTCAAGCGTTCATTATGTAAATTGATCAATGGGACTAATATAATCACAGGTGGAGGGATCACTTACATTTATAAAATTACAATAAACAGATCAAGTCTTCTGGATGCTACTTTGACACTATCAGTGATACACAAAAGAGGACAATCTTCTCATGTATTCACGATATATCATAAACATATAATCATTCAAAAGGATCTTTCTAAAGATTGTGTCATATTTAACCGTGTGTGTGTGTGTGTGTGTGTGTGTGTGTGTGTGTGTGTGTGTGTGTGTGTGCGTGTGTGATACTTTCTGCTAGTGTGCAAAAAGAAAAGCTATCATGTTTGCACATGATGGTATTAATTCCGTGTGTATTCATGTTCATCCATTCATCCGCTTAACCATCTGTTGTTGTTTGGTTTCATTTCTTCAGCTATTTATTTACAGTCACACAATAAGAACCAAAGGTAAAACTTCAAACAGCTTTATAATACACACATATCATATCAATAGACACACTCAATAGACACTCCAGGAAGAGTCTCCACTCATTCAAATACATGTACAGAAGAAGACACAAGAAGACAGACCAAAAAACAAATACAATACATTTCCCAGGACAAATCAAGTTTACATTGTTTGGAAAATAAGAGAGGTACCAAGGTTACAAAGAAGAAAACTAAAGGAAAAAATAAAACAGATGCGGTATAAATCTTTGCACTTTTTATGGCTGGACTAGAGATATTTGATTTTAAACATGAAGCCTGTGTTATGAACTAGGAGCAGAAAGATGTGAAAGATGAAGAGATCCAATGATTTAGTTTTCAGGTTTTTTTTTAAGGGTACTTAAATTCTACCTTAATATTCTACTTGAAATTAGGTTTTTCTTTTTAAATTGTCTTCTTAGTAGTCTAACTATGTAAGTGCAATAGTCAATTGTTGGAGTTAGCCTGTACCATCAAAGTTTGTAAGCTATTTACATGCAAATTTCGCTTCATGTATTTCTAAGGTATGTATGCAAAAAATATAAAGCACACATTCGTACAAAGAGAACCCAATATCAAATGTTACAAAATCGATACTGAAAAACATCAAAACTTACTATTCAAGTTAGCAGTCATTCGTTCTGTGTTATGATGAAATAATACCCCTCTATGCAGATGATGGTAAACAATATGTGTGTGAGAGTATATTTAGCGGATTGGGGCCTTCAGAGCAGCATCTACCTCCTCCTCTGGGCACAGCGAGTGCCACTGGGCCACCGGACGCCTGGGATTGGCCAGCATGTCTGACCAGTGGCGAAGCCCCACGCCTGAGGCACCGAAGCCAATCCAGCACTTTCCGATAGCGTCGTTGCTGCCCAGCTTATCGTAGTCGTACACGGTGATCAACACTTGGATTTTCTGTGGATGAAAAAAACAGACGAGAAGAAGTCGTAGTGAGAACAATTTTTTCTGCATGTTCATATTTCCATTTGGCTTATGAGAAGAAGTGGTTTAGGGAATATTTTTCTTAGACTACAAACATTCCATGTACCCTTCAGCCAGGCATAAAAAGCTTGTATAATGTCATATGGGTAATTAGGGCTCGGCTGAAGGCTTTACTTTTATAACAAGGTGTGCCATAATCACTGATTTAAAGAAAGAGGGAATCTAGGAAGACATTTTTAGCACTTGACCCAAACCAGTGTTTAAATGTTTGGATATATCAGCCACCTACATTTTCAGAGTTTATATTGTGCTTATCCTTCAGACACGGGAGAATAGTGAGTTTGTAAATGCTTCTATGTAGTTTTCTACAGCACAGAAATAGACCCTTTAATAATGTGCTATCCTTTTAAGTTTAGATGTTTCTGTCCCTATGACAAACATCTTCCCTTTTAGAGACCTGCTGCTAGCCCAAGTTAAGTTGTTATGATCAGGTAGAACTAGCAAATGGGACATTAACTGAAACTGAAAAGCACAAACCTGGATCTGGGAGAATGGTATCTCGAAGCTAAAGCTCTCATTAAAGTAAGGATTCAGAGTGTTTTGTTTGACTGAGGTCTTCTTCTTCTTCAGTCGTTTTCCGTTGTGTTGCAGCACCACCTTAACAAAGGGATCTGAGAAAAAGGCGTGATATTAGTTACTGGATCAGGAGAGCCATTGTGAACCAAATGACTAATTGACTGACAGCCTTTGGAACAAATAAGTTAGTGTGTTTACCTGACAGTCCTCCGACATCCATTTTCTTCAGGTTCTTGGCTTCCATGATATTAACTGTTAGCTTACCAGCAGTGGGGACATAACGAAGTGAAATGCAAATATCACCGAGCTTTTCTTGCTGTAAAGAAAAAAAAAACATATGAGTTTGTCAAATTGGACCATGCTTTTGTGACTTAAAGTGTTGGCAAAAATGTATTTTGATCCTATAGAACTATTTTTATGGACAAAAAAGTACCTCCTCTTTCTCTCCTCCAACCAGATCCTTCCATTCATGTATTGGCTGCGCGAGGTCTATTGTGTTCATTTGGATCTTGATCTCACCAATGACGTCATGTTTACCAAAACGGTCAAAATCAAACACCTGTAGTACCAGAGTCTGACCACCCAAATCACTGTATGGTATCTGGAGAGGGACAGAAGTTTAAAATGAAGAACTTTTAATTTTCATGTTTATTTGTCAGCATGATCTCCAGTGTTTATGTACAGACCTTAAAGGTGAAAGTCTCATTGAAGACCGGACACAGGTTCTTGCGCTGGACTTTGGTCTCAAACTTCTTCTTCTTGTCGGGCAGCATGTAGACTTTAACATAAGGATCTGAGGTCCCACCGATGTCCATGGCTGGTAGGTCCTGGGCCTGGATGATACCAACTATCAGCTGGAGAAGGAAGGGGAGATTAGTTAAACTGCAGGCCTTCTTGAGTCCATAATCCAAGTTTAATTTTAGACCAATGAAACCACATAAACTCTGTATGTGCTTACTTGGTTATCAGTGAAGCTATAGTCCAGTGAGTACTCCAATTTCCCTAAGGACTCCTTCTCTTCCTCTTTCTCTTCCTCTCCATCCTGGAAGACACAATGGTTTATAGACGTGTAGTTTATTACACACATTTGTTATTCAAGCTAATTTGGTTTTGCTGCAGTAGTTTATATCGCCCCGCGCTTTAATTGATTTAATGAAGTTATATGTTGATGTCACAGACGGATGCTGGCGGAGTAACACATAAACAAAGAGATTTAAGCTGTCATTTTTATCCATTAACCTGGATCAAAGCCAAACAGCTGTGGACATTGAGGCAGGGAGCACTGCTGCAGCTCCTAACTGCATCTGTCAGCCTGTGGAAAGACATCCATGTTCTTATCCTGATGCATGTCTCTAAAATGTATCGTTTGAACTGACATTGAAGTACTGTTTGACATTTTGAGAAATAAAATAACAAGAGTAATATTAGACGATCAATGCTTATACCTTTACATTGAGCATGATGTTACTGCTAGCAGCAAGTAAGGTCATCATGGAGTCTGGAAAAGGAGGGAAACATGTATTGTGGCTGTGTCAACAGGTGACAAAATCTACTTACCAGCCTTGATATTTTGTTACCTTCAGACAAACCCAGTTTCCTCTATTTGAAGTAAGCTATTCTAACTAGCTAACAATTCCAGTTCTTTATTTACCACACACAGGCTTGTGGTAAAGATAACGCTTGAAGGCAACAAGTGCATCGCTCAAAAGGCAAAAGTAAACCTTTAATCAAACTATGGAAACTTTTTTTTACTTTTGGCTGCTGTTTTTGTCATTTTCAAACTTGCATTGTTTTTGATTAGTGAAACTTTGTTTACCCTGCTAGTTTGAGAAATGTATGTAGTGAAAATGTCTGCCAAAACTCTCGATCACACTCCTCGACACATTTTTTTTTACCTTCTTCTCCTCCCCTTCCTCTCCATCCTTGTCCTTCTTTCTGCGCCCTCGTCCACCCTTCCTTTCACGGACTTTCTTGGGCTTCTTGCCCTTGTTGCAGCACTTCTTGTAGATGCAGAAACCCATGCAGGCGATAAGGGCAAGGACCACAACCACAATGGCTCCCACAGCCCACATGGGCACTGGAGGAAGAGAGTAAAACCAAGGTTGGCATGTTGGACCATTTGATAAGAAACAGCAGTGACCTTGAGTGAGGGGTTAAACTGAGGTGACCTCGACTTTTAGGGCATTGGAGAAAAGCACTTTGAGATCAATAATGGTGTCATAAAAATAAAGATGGTTCCATGGTTAAAAATGAGCCCTAGAAGAAGAAATTGGCTTTTTTTCTTTCTCTGCTAGCCTCTTGGCTGTATTGATAAGGACGTTCATTTATCTGTTAGGTCAGTGTGACTTTGGTTTACTGAATCCTCAACAACTTCTGAAAGGATAAACATTTTATAACGGATACATTTATTCAAAGAGGATTTTAATCCAATAATTATTTAAATGACCAATGCGTTGGTTTTTGATCTGTAAAAGAAGTAATTATCGTTTTGCTCAATTTGTTGTCCCTTCCAAAGTATATCCTTTGTAGGTCCATAACTTTATCCCCCTTTCACATTGCCATTTGAGTCATTATTATATAAAATATGTTTTATTTTAGCCATTTTAAATTTGGGGCTTAATCTCAAACATACTGTATCAAAAAGTGGGGAATGATGCTAGACTGCATTTGTTTTAATCCTTTTAATTTAAGAATTATTCGCAGGGCAAGATGTTCCTCTGTCAATTAAAACAATAGTGTCAGAGAGTACCTCGTGGTAACACAGCCTGAAGGGCCATGGTTAATTCCTCCAGGCAGGAGAATATTTATGACTTGAATTGTTGTGATTGTGTGAGTTGTTTTCTCCTTTTTTTTATTCCTAACTTTCTTTTAAGCTGGTCAAGGTTTTGTCTTCTTAATGCTCCCGTTAAACTTCTACTCTCATGGCAGAGCGTCTTTGAACCCCAATTGTCAATACATAGCTGTTTTCATCAGTAGTTAATGATATGACATATATGTTTTTTTTTATGCTGAACAGGAAAAACAACATAACAAGAGAATAACTTACTTTTAAGTTTATGATCTTGAGGACAGAGCAGAGTGGTCATGTGAAGAAATGAGAAAGGACAGAATGATGACATGAATCAAATGGAATTCAATTAGAGATGAACGGAGTGATTGAGGTCGATGATGGTGTATATGTAGGTGAATGTTCATTTGGGGTTTATATGTTGCATCAATGGATGTGTATGTTTGCTCACTTGGCAGGTGTGTGAGCTCGTTAAAGAACTTGTTCTTCATGCTGGCAAACTGGTGGTTCGAGTGGTGTGAGGGGGGTGCAGGAGGTGGGGGCTCCCTCTCTTTTTCCTCCTCCTCTGCGGCCCTGCGGAGGCGGGCACCCGCCACACTTACCAGTCGCATGGCTCTGCGAAACTAAAGGAGGACAAACAAGATACACAGTCAGTGAATTCTTAATCTTCGATCAAAAAATTAGGAGACATTTAACTTTCGCAAAAACACTGAACCTGGGTCACATTTGTTCCCTCTATAGATGTGTCCTTAAAAGCTCTATCTGTTTTGACCCTTCACCTGGCAATAATCCATGTAATCCTTTCTCACTCTCCATCCCTGATTCAATCTCCTGCCGTGCACCATACAGTATATTTACAGTGAAGTTCAAGCATCCCACAAACACCAGCAGTTCTCACAGATAACAATGCTTTTTTTCCAGAGATATTTCTCAACTAGAAGCTAAATCCTAGCATGAAATTTAAAATGGCTCAGTGGTAGGATCAGTCATTTCTCATATGGAAGATTGGGTTTGGCCCAGTACATTTTAATAATAATGCTTGTAATTCATACTTTATTAATCCAGCGAGGGGAAATTCGGTTTTACACTCTGCTACACACTCATAGGCCGAAATACACACATGCACAAACAGTATCCTATGGAAATGCACTAATGGAGAGATGTCAGAGTGAGGGCTCGCCCACAGCAAGCGATCATGATCTGTGGGATGAGGTTCAGTGCCTTGCTCAAGAGCACCTTGGCAGTGCACAGGAAGTAAACTAGCACCTCTTCAGCTACCAGACCAACTTCCAGACTTGGGCCGCAAACTCTCGACTCTCTGGTTCCCAACACAAGTCCCCAAGAATCATTTGCTTAGGATGGACACATACAAGTTAAGTTCAAATGACATATCTTCCACTCTTTACAGCTCGCTATCTTCTCTGCAAGAAAAAGGCATCATCAGTCGAAAGCTATAACTGTACCAAACAATAAGTATGATGAACTAAGACATAATACTGGTGAATTGATAATGTGTATCTTAAAGCAAAAATGTAAAACTTCAATAGGAGGGTTATACCGTACATTAATCCCAGCCTAAAACATAGCTTGCTCCATGATTTAAACATGCTTATTCTAAAAATGCATTAAATGAAAAATGAATGTGTCTTTCACATAAACAGACCAAATAGAAGTTCAATCCCCTCCATGTTAATTTAGATATTAATATGAGCTCTTGCCCCCATGCCAAACAACAACAACTTTATCAGCTGTCTCATAATAATACTCAGCCCAGCAAATTGCAAGGTGCAAAAATCTAAAAGCCACTGCCGAGAGCAGGAGTTTGTGGATGCAGGAGCAGGTGCACTGGTCACTGGAGGAAAAGTTTCACTATTTGCTTTACATCTAACATTGCACAACAAAAATTCAAATCAGTCGAACATCATACAAACTGTAAAGGGTTAATATTTGATTAAAAAATTATGATTGGTGGAACACATCAGAAATAATAAAAAAAAAAAATTGACATATATGGTCCCTTGACCATTTTGTTGTCATAAGGAGTCACAGGAAGTTTAAGGATCGGTTTAAAACAGAATTGCACCTATAGCTTTATAAAGGGTTTTAATTAATTAAAACTTCATTCTAATGCTTTTTTTTTTTTTTTTTTACTTTAACTATGTACAGTCAGGTGGAATTATGTCCTTTCTGAAACCAATGGTTTGAAGACTTAAGGCAACTAGTTCAACAAACTGTTATTGGATGCAAATGAACTACGACTGGCGGTAATAAAAGTGTAACAATTTTGTTTATTTTCAAAGAGATAATAAACATTATCTGTATCTGGTTAAAAAGTCCAACAGAAGAAAATATTTTTTTATCTGTTGTGATAACACATTTAGCACTAAGCCTATACCACCTTTAAATAATGCGTGGATAAAGAGAGACTGAGCTCCAATATTACTGTTACACTGTGACAACATTATAGATAATACTTGTTGAACGCCATAGGCCCTCATTTTTGTCTTAATTAATCCACTCTTCATCTTAACCTCGCCCCGACACAAGATGGCAGTGTGTCAAAGAAAGAACAAAACTGAGCCCTGCAGCTCATTACTCTCACATACTAATCCATATGATTCGGATGTGGCTCAGTGGTAGAGTTGGTTGTCTTTCAACTGAAAGGTTGGGGGTTTGATTCCAAGCTCCTGCAGCCACGCGTCAATGTGTCCTTGGGCAAGACATTTAACCCCAATTTACAGCCGCTGTGGTGTGAATAAATGGGATTAGTTAATACGGATGGACACTTCACATAGCAACCTCTGCCATCAGTGTGTAAATGGGTAGGTGTAACACTTACAGCGACACCTGCGGTTTAAAACAGCTTTGAGTAGTCAGAAGGATACAAAAACCCTTTGTACACACACTTTGATACACAAGGACTTTCACTCTGACCTTAATGGTAACAGAACAAAAACTGAAGCATCTCATCTTTACATCCTTTATTCTTGTACTGTGATATTTAGAATTCCTTCCATGAGAAAAAGCTTATTGAATTCACTACATTTAACCATCGAAAACCCCATACAGTTATTTTTTGTGGACTTTGTTAAAACTATTAAAAAAAACCCAAAAAAACCCCCCCAAAAAACGACCAGTTTTAACAATCAATCAGGCCATTTGTGAATATTACTCATTAAATATAAAGATTTTAACGGGCATTAATGTTTACTATCTCTTACACACAATGACCTTTTTACACTGACACAGCCCTCACCCATGGACATCCCTCTGTCGCTGCACAGCTATGTAACAAGATTAATTGCCAAAGGTAATCTGAAAATCCCTCGGCTTAAACAAATTAAGGACGTTTGGCTCTCCAGGCTCCTCCCCTTTCTCCGCCCATCCCACTATCATGTCTCCTTCATCCCACCCCTCTGTTTTCTCCCTCTGTCTGCTGATTATCCCCTCCCATGACAGAAGAGAGAAATACACACACAGTAAACATATTTCCATAATGAGATTTGATTTTGGTGGAGCTGTTTTATATTATTTATATTATCCCTTTTGTCTCCCTGAATTGCATAAGCATGCGATTAGAGACGAAGACGTGTGTGTGTGTGTGTGTGTGTGTGTGTGTGTGTGTGTGTGTGTGTGTGTGTGTGTGTGTGTGTGTGTGTGTGTGTGTGTGTGAAATGTGCCTATTGAATATCTGGATTTGATGGACAGATTGGTTCTCAATACTGTACAGTGTCTGTTCAAATAAAGCTACAGCTAGCGACTAGTTAGTTTTAAACATAACAAAGGGAAAACAAGCCTGATTTTGGCAAAGGAAACAATATAAATACAATTTAAACAACTTTTCTTTACCGGGTATGACCACGTCCCAGAATTTCTGCTGGATGACAGCAACTATTCATAGCAGAAGCCTTGCAAATAATCCAAAATCAAATGGCACAGTATCCTTTATATACACATCAGTTTTGTATGGGTTAAAATTATGACATTTAAAAAGTTAACAAGAGAACTCTAGAGGTGCTGGTCGGCAGAAAGTATTTCATTTGGACAGTGCTACAGGTAGTTTCCAGTTTTTTATAACATTATGCTAAGCTAGCTGATGCTATAGCTTGAGGTTATTGATGGATCAATGCTGTCCATCTTTTCATCTAACTCTTTGCAGGAAGAAAATAAGTCAATTTTCCAAAGACAATTTATTTTACATGTTTTAAACTGTGTCTTTAACAAACAATGAGGGACATCTGCTAACTTAAAGTTTAAGTCTTACACTGTGATTCTTACAAACAATTCACACTCTGACCTGGTCCTCCGGGATGTAACTTTGAGTGAAGGATTCACTTCGTCTTTTTTTTTTTTTACACAAGCTTCATGGTACATGAACTATAATGAAAATGAATGGCATATGAAAGCTGACTTAGTTTAACGCTCCACTAACGTCCTCATGGTTTTGACCTGTAAAGGATTCAAGGTCATTCAAGTGTATTTGTGTCTATAGGAAAATATAATAGAAGAAATAAACTTTTCTGGCAAATTCCACTGAGCGAAAATGCATTAACAATGCTCATATAGTGACTTGGAAGTGTCCACTCTGTCCAAAAACAATCTCTGGGCAATAGGCCTCTGAAATGTTTTTTTTAGACACTAAAACTCTTCAGCAAAACCCAATACAACCATTAGATTGATTTGATTTTAAAAGAAGCAGTCGCTTAAAAAAAATACAATGATATGAAATGTTTTAAAATAGCAAGGACATATTAGAGGTAAATGAAAGTGTATGAATATTTGATATTAAACAAATATCTAATATCAGCCAGCAGCTTATGTTGGAGGGCAGTCTCTTTATGCTGTCTCATGCTGCTGTTCATAACATGGCTTTCTGTTAACATCATGACATTTTAGCTCAGGTTCAGAACACCCCAAAATCAGGATAATATCCACAGCTGTTATCTGGGTCACTGCAGGTTTAGGCTGGATTGCTGCCAGAATCTTACATCAGTGAGTCAGAAACCTTGTCAGGTTTAGGTCTCTGTCTGTCTGCTGGGTCAGAGTTTTTCATAAGTAAATGAAAGCTGAATTTCAAGATTGATCAAAAAGCCAAATGGACTTGGTAAAGGTTGCCTTTTGGACCAAGCTTTGAGTTATGATGAAGTGGATGACTGCAAACCTTCACAGACATTATGAAAACTGACGTTAAGTTGAAAGAACGATGCTGTCTAAGTCGATGCTGCTCTGTTGTTTAAGAGTTTCACAAACTAAAGCAGGTCTGACACTAAATTAAAGGTTTACAGTGTTCAAAACCAAACACTGAATATATAAAATGCCAAGTCAAATGGAAGTCTTCCATTTATAGAGATGAGTTTTCAGCCATTTATATACAGGATAGAACAAACAAACAAGTAGTTTCATATAGGGATTCACTGATTGTGAAAATCAGGCTTGATATCAATACCAATAAAATAACACTACAGCTTCATCACTCTTTTTTTAAATTTTCGATGTCTGTTATTCAAATGCCCATTTATGATTGAATGTATTTAAATCGTTGTTAGTGTTTCCTCCTCTTAAAATGTCACTGGGACATGTCTTACTAAGACTCCCACTCTGCCAATGTTTTTGTTATGTTTGACCATAAAAACAAATCAGAGTTTGTCCAGAAGAGGACTTCTTCTGCCCAATAAAAAAAAAATCCCTGAATCTGTAGTTTGGTATATTAACTTGTCCACATCAAAGTTATGCACCACCAAAGAAACACATTGGCTTTTGACATCAGAAGACAGAATATACATTATATACAGAGATGTCGCTTCAGACAGGTGTAGCCATTTGGGCAGGTTTTTGACTAGTCTCTGCTCTGATCCGCCTGCTGACAGATTGGAGGTGAACAGCCGGTGGGGAATTTTATCCGTCTAAAAGCTCACAGCTCTGAACTCAACCGAGGCCCAATAAGGCTTCCCACACCCTGCTCAAATACTGGAGGTATTTACATGCACATGTTAGTAACATTGGCATTTGTCATCAACTGGAGCTTTTGTTCATATTTTTAGCAGTTGGACGGAAAAAATAAACCATATAAAAATCATATTTTCAATTTTCTTTTACTTCTTTGGTTGAAAATAACAAAAAACCAACAACAACTGGGGTATGTACTTTGCTAAAATGTTGCAACATCTTAATGAGAGGGTAACATGAATTGCAACGTGTTTATTGCAGACATCTTTTTGATATTTTAAATTCTTTACATTGGAAAGACTAGAAAGGAAATGAATTACAAGTATGATAATTCTAACCAATCTTTTTTTCAATATGTTTTGGGCTACATTTTCCTTTGAGCTGCTGTATTGTGTAGTACAATTTATAATATTCATTCTGAACTTCTTTCCCTCGGCTAACACTAATTTGAACATAGTATCAAGTTAAAGAAGTTAAAGAATTTTGCCATCTTGATAAGAATAAGATGCATATAACCTTGTCTTGCAGTAAATAAAGTCAATCAGTATGTTTCACAAAATTCCAACAGTTTCATCAATTTGTGATTTTTCTGCAGAAGTTCCGAGAGGAATACATTTCCGTGGCTGACATGAATCCTTGCTGCAAACTTTACTTTTGATCTTTAATTTCCTTTTAAGTGTCCTTGGGTTCCATGAAAGGCGATATATATATATTCAACATTCACACCCTTTCACACACTGATAGTAGAGGTCGCAACGTAGTATCATCCATCAGAAGTAACTTATTCCATTCATACACCACCACAGTAGCAGCGGGAGCAATTCAGGGTTGAGTGTCTTGCCCAAGGACACATCGGACATATTCCCCAGCTGAGGGTTGAGAGGCGACGACTCTACCAACTGAGCCACAGGACCTTCCACTGTTTGCTTTGTGTCTGCAGCATTGAAATGTCACAAAAGCCAAGACATTCCTTCTGCATTAAGGTATATAAGCTGCTAACAATCATCCAATCGAGCTTATCTTGCTTGTTCCCCGTACATCAAGCTACATGACTGAATAGTCTTATTACTCAAAACTTTACATTGGCTGTCAGAGTACAGAGGTAGTGTGGAGGTGTATTCAAGTGACTGCACGTGAACGCACACTCTACAAATAGCTTCGCATTAGCCTCCGATAATCCACTTCAACTAATCTATTCCAGTTTAGGAAAACATCCTCCAATATGTGTAAAATCAAACATTTCTCTCAACTTACTTAATTAAATGCATTCATCAAAGTGCCATAGAAGAAGATTTTAACTATTAAATACAACATGTCAACATTAACCCTCACTGTGACCATAGCTGCCTCATACCAGATTTTACCAACAGTTATACAAGGAGAGATAAAAACAGAATAGACACGGGAATAAATAGTGGTGAAGGACGTTATTAGTGTGTTTAAAGCCGACACAATTAATCCTGGATTAGTTTTGTGGTCGAGTAATTCTCGAGTTAAAAGCATCAAAATGTGCTGCGTTCAGCTTATTTACCGCACAGGTTAGTTTTATCTCTCCCCTGCTTCTATTCACAATGAGTTAAATGCTTGAAATAAGGCAATTACAAACAACAACTTTTGATTAATAGATAAGAAAATATACTCCTTAATAAAAATAAAAACATACAATACATTCAAAAGAATCATAGAACTGTAAAAGACATCACTCACCCTGGCCCGGTATCAGTCCGTCTATCTTCTTTGACTTCTTTATAAATTCTATTTTTTCTATTCAGCAACCAAACAAGCGTGCTCCTGACAAATCCAGCACCACTGACTGCGGAGAAGTCGTCGCACACAACACCCCCCCACCCCCCTCCTGTTAATCCTCCACTATATCCCTCACAGCCAACTACTTACTGGGCACCTCCACTGCAGAAAATGACATCTTCACAAGCCTATCCCACAAACACTGTGACCTCTGAGTATATTTCTCTCCAAATGATTGACACAATTTGAACCACCTTGTAAGTTCATTGATTGACTATCATTTGTATTTTATTAAACAGCTACCAGTGTAAATGATATGTTAAGGTATCTGTATTATACAGTGTAAGCAGCTCGGTCTCACTGTGGAGGGATATGAATTGTTTTCTCATTTGGATGAAATAATATATATATATATATATATATTTTGATTGCTTTCACTGCAGAGATAAGCTCAATAATTTGACCTGAGTCATTAATAATAGGTCAGTGATTCTAGTTGAGTTGCGCTGCAGGTTTCAGCACCCTGGACAGCAACTGATCAAACAGAGCGGTCAGTCATGAAAGCGTCCCTCTGACATGTTTTAAGTTTAGTAAAGGACCTAACCTTCACAAAAAAGCAGCACAGCCCTACATGAAGACATGAAGACACTCAGTTTTTGAAAGTTTACAGTTGCTGCAGTAAAGTCATTTTGATTGATGTCCGTTTTTGAAATTCTGAAATCTTCATCTTTGCACAACTACGTTGGCTATGGACTCTCACTTTGACTTTGTCTCAACGCGTCTGCGATACTGATTATACAAGATTTCAGGTTCAATCAAAAGTCCAGTTCTCTGTCTTCGAGTTGCACTACCAACCTTCTCCAGCAGAGGGCCGCCATGCTTAACAATATAACACATAACATCTCGTGTCCATGATGTTGTAGTGAGTGAAAAAGTCCCTTTACTCAGTTGCACAACACAAGTTTGAGGTAGCCTACTTGGAACCTACACTTTTTTCAATTTTATGATCATACTTGATTTTTAATTGTAACGTTTGGATTAGAAATACATTTCAAAAACCAAAGTTAGTTATGAAGTTGTGATGAAATGAGGCTCATTGATCTCAGGGTGGATATTCACCTTTTCTTTTCTCAGCAATATGTATATGTTTGTTTGAGTTACATTTTTATGCATGTCAATTCCCCCAGGGGCAATAATTCATTCATAAGAAATGTACAGTGTTGTGAGACCCCTTATATATTCATTCTTTTAATTAAAGTCAGTAACTTTGCATGATTTATACTTTTAACTTCTGGTGCTTCAAAATTTGAATGCATACATATTAGTCAGATTTTTAATTCTTCACCGGTTCTCATATCTTCAGACAATTTGCACTACAGGGATCCAAAACAGCTTCCATAAGAGGTTTTTGGTGAAAAGAATCTGATGCAACTGTTAGACTGATGTCAGTATTTACATAATCTGAGGACGGGAATATTCTGACCATTTTAAGAGAAGTGAGTGTTTGCCCATTGAAAATATCTTCTAAGAATTGTGATTAAACCATGACGTGATAGTGCCCTCTTTATATATTCAGCCAAATAGATAATATATATATATAAAATAGCAAAATAGACTGCAAGAACAGTCATGTTCCGGTCTTTGTTAGGGTTTCAGGAGACAAATTCCCCATTACGTCAGAAAACATTTTTGATACTAAAACTAAACAATTTGAGCACCCTTAAGAATTCAGGAATGAAAAGCCTGTAACAAGTTTTCAAAGATATGTTTCTGACTGACATGGTGCTGTGATTTAACATAACCCACAATGTAAAAAAAAAGGTTCTGTAACAGATGCAAACACAAATTTAAGTCCAGCTCAAAATGTTTATTCAGTTTCAGAAACAATCAGAAGTGCCAAAAGGAGGGTTAACAGGTAACGAGGGCAAACCCATACCTTGATGAATACCCATCCTGACAAATGACATTTAAAGAACAGCGACACCACCAGATCAAGAGAATTTATCACCATCGTAGACAAAGCAGGTTAGACTTAAACTGAGGCTGAGTGAATGAACAGATAAAGCAGAAAGGTGTTTATTTTATTTTTTTTAAAGCCTTTTGTGTCATTAAGACTCTCATTGAAAGCTTAATCCTGACTCTGCATTTAGCTTTTCCCACCCAGGGTGTGCTTGTCAAACAGGTACTCTGCCATCTTGTTGGTGTGGGCATCCATGCGGGTGAGGTTGGAAATGTAGTCACCCAGCTTCTTGATAGCCTCCACCTGCTCGTTCAGGTAGTGGGTCTCCAGGAAGTCGCACATCTGAGGGCAGGAGAAGAAGAAAAAAAAAAAAAGAAAAAAAGTGTTGGTTTGGTAAAGAAACAGATACTTTTGAAGTTTAATCAAATACACAACGCCTTCTTAGATCATCTTTAATGAAACTTACATGTGGGTCGACGTGCTCAGAGGCCAGTTTGTGCAGGTCGAGCAGAGCCTGGTTGACATTCTTCTCCAGCTGCAGGGCGCACTGCATGGCCTCAAGCCCACTGCCCCACTCATCGCGCTCTGGTTTCTAAAAAGAAGAAAAACATTACATTTAGTAGACCGAACATGTTCATATTAAACCTTTTGTACACATGGCCCAATGAAGCTGGTGTATTAAATGACTGCAGAGGAAAATAGGTTATTTAGGCAATAATTGTGTGTGCAGTAGACCTTTAGACTGCTACTAACAGCGGTCAACAGATATAGTATTGTTTGAACATATTATCTAACATTGTAAAAGGTATAATATAGTTCAAGGCCTAAAGAATATACAGCAATACACCGGTTCTGCAGTCTGCGCCCACCTTGACGTCCTGCAGGAAGATGCGTCCTCCCCTGTTGTTCTGGAAGGCCAGCAGCTTCTGAGAATGCTCTCTCTCCTCGTCACTGTTCTCCTTGAAGAAATGGGCGAAGCCTGGAAGGGCCACATCATCCCGGGAGAAGTAATAGGCCTGCAAGAGGCAAGAGGGGAGGACAAAAACAGTTATTAGGAGACATAACCGGTTATTATTTGGAAGAAAACGGTCGCGACAAATGGTAGTTATGAAGCCAGTGGTCAGTAATACGAGTCATTACTTTGGTGTGCTGTCTGTTTAGGCACAGATAGCAATGAGTAAGAGGGAGTCAGTGAGTAGTAAGCATGACACAGCACTTTCTTTGCAGTGAAGTGAGTGGGGGGATACAGCACTCCTTATCTGGCAACCTGCTGATCAGCGATAAACAACCGTAGACTGTAAATATTAAAAACAGAGAAACGCAGAGACTGAAGAGCTGCTTTGAGTAAAGATACAATATAAACACTACACAGTTAAGTAGCATTTGTATCGATTTTTCCCCCATTCTTTCACCATGCAATAAGATGCTACACAGTCTATGGTTACTATCCCACTTCAGGTTGAATGTAAAGGTTTAACACATCGCGCAGCCCATTTTGGAATCTGCAGTTTAGATTAAGTCTGTGCAAAAACGTGTTTCTCTCTCACCATGGAAGTGTAGGTGTAGGAGGCGAACAGCTCCATGTTGACCATCCTGTTGACGGCGGCCTCGCAGTCGCGGTGGTAGTTCTGACGTACTTGGGACTCCATTTTGGCTGACGTTTTTTTTTTTTTTGCGCTTTTCTTAACAAAACGGTACAAAAATAGAGCTTTTACGGCGACCTTTTCAGTAGTGTTCAAGTAGAAAGTCTTGTCCGGAATGCAGACGAACTGTGAAGAAAATCGGGACGAAGGAAGAAGTTCCGTTCAAACACTGTTGAAGCAAGAACTCCTGCAGATTTCTTCCCTGGTGTGAAATGGTGGAGGCGTCGCTCCTTGTATTTATACCCGACGTACGGTCTCGTGACAGACGTAACGTCACTGCCCACATTTCCGCCCACTCGTACAAAGCTCACTTCTACAACACATCAATGCAAAGCTCACATGACGCTGGTAAAAAAAAAAAAAAAAACTATGAGGATGAAGTTGCATTTTTCACCACTTTGTCTGAGGTTAAATATTCTATTAGTTTATTCTGAGCTACCACTCACCTTCAGTCACAAAGCACTTTTGATGTTTCAAGAGAATAAAATCATAATTTTATGTGAATTAAAGAAAATATATATATATTTTTAAATGATTTATTTTTTGTGAGAAAGAATGTAGGCTGATTGTCAGTTTAGCTCCAACAAGTTGCATTTCCCTCGGGATCAATAAAGTATCTAAGTATATATCTATCTATCTATCTATCTATCTATCTAAGTATCTATCTATCTATCTATCTATCTATCTAAGTATCTATCTATCTATCCATCCATCCATCCATCCATCATCCATCTATCTATCTATCTATCTATCTATCTAACAATTAATTACTAAGGTCTCGATAAAACAGGAAAACCAAATGATATTTTTTAACACTAAAACAGTTTTGTGTTGTAGGCCTACATAATTTCAGTAGGCTAGTGCTATGAAAATAAAAAATGATTTAATCATCTTAAAAACTTTCATTTGAGTGTTTTGCAACTGCAAATAAAGGCAAATGACCTTTGATAATGTTTTACTGTACTTGTTGTTTCAGAGTGTTCTTTGGGGCTGAGAAATTTATCTACCTTTTTTTATTGTTGCTAACTGAACTAGTTTTACCTCGTGAACACACCATGAACACACCATGAACTCCCAGAACTGCTGATAACATGCTTTTCACCGAGGCGTTTTTTATTGCATAACTTAATACCACTGTTGAGAAATACTGAGTTTGGAAAGCCAGAAAAGTCCTCTGATTGCTGAAAGCAAAAAAAATGCTGTATTCAAAAGTCTTATAGAGGTTTAATTCCTACCAATAATACATGATTTTGTATTGTACTGAACACCATGTCAAGGCTCAAGCTGCATGAATAGAATAAGTGGCAGAGAGCAGTGGTTCCTAAAGTGGGGGTCGGGACCCCCTCTGGGGTCACGAGTTGCCTTCCAAAAACAAATGCAAACTGGAAATGACTTGAAATTACATATTTTACCTATTATTGTGAAATTACATACAAAAATGTTGTTCAATTAGTTTAAGGCTGCTGTATTTTTTATTGTTGTTCTAATGTCAGTGTTTGGATAGGCCCATTAGTGCGTGCTGCTGTGTGCAGCGTTATGCTTTAACCACTTCCAGGGACAGAAGGGGTCCCCGGTCTCTTGCATCGTTATTTTGGGGGTCGCGGGATGAAAAGTTTGGGAACCCCTGGCTTAGAGAACTGAGCATTGAAGGGCCTTGAAGATTATTGGACATGAAATTTAGCATCTGTGCTAAACATCGACAATTGTACCGTATTGTAACAGGAAATAAAAGAGAAACAGGTAGCAAAACATGCAGACTGATTGATGTAGCTACCGCTTACTTATCATCATTTTCATGTAAGCAACATAACTTGTCCTACATTTATTGTTGGTCTTTAAACTAGGCGACAATAAAACCAATTTTGTTGATGAAGAGCACTGTGTGGCTATAATATCTTTGTATCCAACAATATAACACAGTACCTGCTGTGACTCAGCAATTTAGATGTCTTTTTTTGCCTTGTCATATCACATAATTGCTCAATCTTGTGAAAAGCAGTATCAAGTTGAACTGAGAACTGTGCTGAGTCATTGTTTTGACTCAGCATACCACAGTCTCAAGGCCATACTTCCTTTACTTTGTTTGGTCATGATGGCGGTAAAAGGGAGGAGTCTTGTAACAAGTGAAGAGGTCTTATAAGACGTTTGAGTGCTCAACTGGCTGGAACAAGTTTGAAAAAACGAAAAAGGAACAAGGATTCAAAATGGGAACCAATACAATGATATAAGCATTTTAAACACAGTGTCCAGTTTTGCGACAGTGTCTACATGTATGTGTGTATTAGTAACACTAAGTGATAGCTAAAAGATGAACCAAGCTACAAAAAATTCTTAAAGGTTGAATGTCATGCAAAGCTGCTCAATTCTAGACACAAAAGAAACACAACTTGTACACAATGTTGTTTTTGTTTCTGAATAGTTAGCCCGTTTTCTTATAGCCTTGCAAGCATAACAGTGATCTATATTGTCATGTTGTTCCAAAATAAGCCTTTTTAATTGTGGTATTCTGATTTATTTTTCCTTTATTAACTTGGGTCTCTGAAGATGACTACAGTTATGAGTCTGCTTTGATTTTGATGCTCATGTCATCATACTGACAAGTTCACAAGAAATGCCAAACTGTTGATGTCAGGAAGCTGTACCATATTTAAGAAGGCTTACACTTGCTTATTAGCGCTAAACACCAGGGACAGCTAAAGATGATGGCTATGTCAATAGTTTTCTAGGTATTGGGTCTGAAATTAGATGAAAAATAAAAGGATTATAAAGGGGGGCTATGAATGTCGGAAATAAATACAATTGCAATCTGTTATTTGGCTGTCTATTTCAATTCAACTGACGATAGCCTAGCGGTTATCCCTTACTCTCTCCTCCCCACATTTCCTGTCTCTCTTCAGCAGCCCTATCCAATGAAGCCAAAGGCCCAAACGTTTACTTTAAATAAAAAAAACATGCGCTAAAATCCATTAAATATGATCTTCTTTTATGGATTGCATTCAGTGAAACAGGGCTTACAAGCACATGAACAGATCTGCATGAAACATATTTTTCTACAATGTGAATTTGGACATGGAAACACACAACATTTTACAGGGAATGTTTGCTGCACGGGCACTTTCATGGCTTAAAACAGAATGATTATACAGTATTAATGATAAACAGTACAGAATGTTTAGATTGAGTCAAACCATGATCGAGAGACTTTTGCTCAGTCATCAACAGAACCTTTAAGACGTGTGAGGTTTTAAGTGGTAGACTGAAAAAAAGAGATATATTTGAAGTCAAATTACTACTTCAACTGAGACACTGTAATGAAATAAACAAGTCTCTATTATAATCTAATGTACTTCAAAATCTCGAGTCCCTTTAAATATTCTCTCAACCAGGGTTCTGCTATCTTCAAATCTGCCTGAAAAGTCAGAAAAGTAGAAATAAACCAGAGGTGTGGCGTGTATGAAAAACAACATGATTGAAGAAGAAGAGGTAGAAGGTTATCAGGTCATGTGTTTATGATTGCACAAACAGCAGAGCAAATGTCAGGTGGACTTTTTACTGAGAGGAATGACCGACACTGGCTGTCTTTATTGGAATGGAGGAATATGTCATTTAAATCACCCCATTGTAGATGTTCACAATTAAAGCAATAGTCACAGGTTAATGCTTCAGCAATACTGTAGACATATGACCCTCATAAAAGGAGTTTAATATAAACCCTTTCTAATTCAGTGCCTGTTTAAGTGCTTTTTGTAAATGTGTTTGAAACCCAGATTGAGTCACTGTAGCTTCTTTTGCCATAACCTCTGTATTAAGTCGGTCTGCTCACAAGCAGACCTTTCTAAAAAATCATGTTATAACCAAATAAGACATTCACCTTTTTTTTGGGCAGGACTTCATGATTTCTGGGAGCATTTGAATCTTTTTGTGGGAAACTTCAAATTTAAATACATTTAAATTAGTCACTATTTTATCTTAATTTTAAGGTTGCATGTTTTTAAAATATTTGTATCAATATTGGAGCACACCAACACATTTGAAAGCTGAGGGTTTTACATTTACAATTCGTCTTTGATTTTGATTTTCAGGTTTGTTTTGTTTCTGCTAGCCCTTTTCGCATTACCTGAGACCTTAGGTTTCACTAATGTTTGATTTCTTGTGTATAAAAATTATTGGCCATAAGATGTTGAAACAACTGCCTCAAGAAATAATTACCACCTAAAAAACAAAACCAATAGTTAGCATGTCTGGTTAACCAAATCATTTATAGTAGTAACTGTGCTTTAAAAAAATCTAAATTCACAACTAGAAGGTCCACACTGTTCAGTTTCCCCGCTGTATGAAAGTAAGTTAGTATGTAAAATGTATTTATATAGCACCTTTGAAGAGCAGAAGTCACAAAGTTGTAAACTGCTAATGCAAGTAAAGTAAGTTGGCATGTGTTGCAGCAGTTATTAAGGAGGGTGGTGGTGTTCTTACTTTAACGGTAATTTAACTAACATCTAATTTTTTAAACAATCCTTCCATTTAAATCCAAGCCCCAAAGGTTACATTTTATTATATATATTTCACTTTGCATACTCTCTCCCTCTGTCTTTCATGCTGTAGGAATCCAAACACTTTTCCATTGGACGGCATTTCTCCACATCTCTTCCAGGACCAAAGAATGACACCAGTCTTTCCCTCCGTCTTCTCCAGCGTCATTTTGGCAGAAAAGGCGCAATGTCTTCAGGGGGCTGGTGCAGGTGTACTGGAGGAACTGACAGCCCTAGACCAAAAAAACAGAGAGCAAGAGAAGTTATTGTTTAATACAGAGTGAGAACTTAAGATAATTCTGCTCTCAGAAGTAACAATGTTTTTTAATGGCCCTGTCTTCACATCATCACCTCAGCTTTGCCCCAGTACCAGATGGCCTTGATGACGCTGTGATGAGCCAGTGCTGCTGTCAGTTGGTCTTTACTTCCAGAGATAACATTAACCAAACCTGCTGGCAGGTCTGAAGCCTGGAGTACCTAGAGATGAGCAGAAGGAAGAAAGGGACTATGAAAATCAGGGTATATGTCACAAAGACTGCTGTACACAAACATCTAGTATAGTCATTTGACTTTGGCATACCTCAAGGATCTGTTCTTGGCCCCACTAAATTTGTGTTCATAATTTAACGATAGAATTTTAAATAATCAATTTTATGTAATTTTAGACTTTTATGCAGATGACACTCGGCTGTACAAGACTGTCTCAGCAAACTTACCAGCCCAAAAAACTGCAAGGGCTCTACAGTCACTCGAGTAGTCTGTCTTTGCTCTGATGTCAGAAAATGACAGTGGTGTCAGAAACAGCAGCCCATTGCTCGTGATTAATGTTTCTGTGTTATGTTGTTTTTTAATATAACTGTTTAATCTGTACACCACTGACAAAGAGCTGCTTAACTGCCATTCGTTGTTTATATAGCAATGACAACCAAGATTTATTCTATTTTAACTTCCAAAATATCTGCAAAAAAAATTATGTACGGTAATTTAAGCATGTTTCCATCCATGAACATTATCAGTAGGTTTATTAAAATCAATGGTTGGTTGCCCTATCGGTCCTGTTGTTTTAAGTCAATGCAGAAGATGATAGCACAATGACACAGTCCATATAAACATACATGTTCATATGAATACTATAATACCTAAATTAAGCCAAAAAGCAAATTTAGCATTTTCAAACTGACCTGAATAAATGCCAAAGCAGGTAGTGGGTACTTCTCACTTGGGACCAAGATGACTGCATTGCCAGTGGCGACAGCTGCCCCAAGAAGTGTTACCATTGACAGGAGGGGATTCTTGTCAGGGAGGATGACCCCCAAGACTCCTAAGGCTTCAGCATATGAGAGAGCAGAGCCAGACTGTGGCATAGGCTGGAGGGACAAAGGACAAACAATATGTGAAAGCTGTCTCAGGAAATACAACCAATTTTTCTGACAATAATGGAAAGTTTTTTTTATTTTATTAAATTTGCGTTACATGAAAAAGCCCTCACCACAGTTCCTCCCTGGACTTTGTCACAGTAGGCTGCCCAATCACTAAGTCTGATGATGCTAAGCTCCACCTCTTTCTCAGCCTCTTCCATTGACAGACCGGTTTGGACATTGATTGACGTAGATATGTCCTTCCTCTTTGCTTCCAGGCCCTTAGCTAGAGAGTAGAGAGACTGAGCGCGTGCAGAAGGGCTCTTTTTCATCCAGCTAGAAAAGGGAAAAGATTTTAAAACAAATGTCATATACAACCACAGCACAGCCCATAACATGAGTGACTTATGTTATTCCATACCCACACACGCAGATACTGTATATAATATATATGATCATGCACTGTACCTTTAAGAGCCAGTGTTTGGGTAACAACAGGTATAGCTGTGTTTTGGGGGGTATTTGTAATTCTGATGGTTTACTTTACTTCTCACTCTGCACTCTTTTTTTTCCAAATTAGTCTATATGACAAACTTATGTTTTTTACAAATTGTTAAAGTCAAATTGGACTTTGACTGGTGATAAACACACACGCCTACAATTGGCTTTGAAATAAATCGCTGTCCATCTGAATTGAGAGGTTGAAAGTTTGAATAATAGTAGGTGTTTATAAGGGTCAAATTTCACCTGGATGAATTTAATTGTATTAATTACATTTTGAGGTTTAAAAAGGGGTTACATTCAAAAAGTATTGAGAGTTTCAGCCTTGGTCAAATTGAATACTGTAATTGAGCACAATAATGCTCCCTGGCAGCAGTGGACCTCGGAAAACTAGGATTTAAATTTCAACAGCTTTTCTAGTAAAACTAAAAGAGAGTCATGAAAGAGGTACACGGTTTGGGCTGGTCAGTTTTGTTTTTGAGAGAAAAATTGATGCCTTAGTGTGGAGATGTGGTCAAGAAATGTGGAAACATGTTATTACATTCACAATGGACAGCTGCTGACTGAAGCACTTTCTTTAACTATTGCTGATTACAGCAGCTCAGTGCCATTTCTTTGTAATGTCTGCTGCATGAAAACCAAACAGCAGATTGGGAAAAGAAAAATGTGTGCCTTGTTTAAATGTATTGTTACTCAGCTTATTCCTATATTTGTATATACTGTATGTATATCTGTGTAATTTCAGAATGTATCCACGGAGGGTTTTTAACATAAGAAAAGAAAATGTATTTTAGTTTTAGAACTTCAACGGCTTAACGACTCACAAGCATTTGTTGTGTTTTTGGTGTATGTTTGTGTGGCCAAACTCTCACCCTGGCTGGACTTTGATAGCAGCCTCCACAGCATTACGGACATCTTTTCGGCCCCCATCTGGACAGTAGGCTAACACACTGCCTCCCCCTGGTGACTGTATAGCCACACTGCAGCCAGACACTGATTTACATGCCTTACCCCCCACAAACTGTAAGTAAGGCTTTGGAGCACTGAGGGGGGGAGAGAGTGATGCATGTGAGAAGAACATCATCTTGTTAAACCTGCGTGAATTTCAATGTATGATTCTTGTATGAAGTACTTCAAAAATAATTATGTGCTTATATTGCCTAATCTGTTATAAACATGACTCAAAGTAAAGGAATGCTATCGAACCAACCTGGCAGGGTCCGAGTCATCAGGAATGACAGTGGGAGATGCTGTGGTTCCAAACTTTGAGTAGTCCAAAGAGACAGGGAATGAGCGAGGGAGAGGAGTAGAGGGAGAAGAGGAGGGGCGGAGAAACTGGTAAAGACCCTAGGAGAAGCAGAGAGGTGATCAACGCACAGTACAGGACTCATATATACACAGTTAGAGGGCGCTCATAACCAAAACATTTTTCTGTAAATATCTTCTAGCCTTGAGAGAATCATGTGTGGACTAACTTCATTTAAATAGTCTAGCTAAACGCATTATAGCTGTCATGCTAATGACTAAAAAGATAGCTAGCTAACCCTATTTGGAAATTAACAGATGTGCTTCTTTCGTCACCTTTACGTGTATAGTATATCTCTGGTACAAAATATTTCATAATAGAATACTGTCCGTTTTTGGTAACCTGTCGTATGTGTGTAATAAAATAGTGAAACTCACTTCCTGTCCTCCGTCAGTGCAGGTCCCGCTGTCTTTGTGACCAGAAACAGACAGACAGGGATCGGACACAGAGTGAGAATTCACCCAAACTGAGCCGACTGACAGACTGAGAATACAAAAGAAGAATATAAATACAAGCCAGGAATAAAAAAAAATTTTAAAAAAAACTTTTCACAGCAAACATTTTTGAATGATTTCTCCCTCAAGAAATAAAAAAAACTGCAGAAGAAAGGAAAGAGGAGAGAAATTGTATGCGTGTACCTCTTAGCTGTCTCTAGAGCCAGGGTGAGGTCTTCAGTCCAGACAGAGGCTGCCTTCCCATGAGGACTGTGGTTTCCTAATCAAAACAGAGACTACAGCTGTTTAAATGTTCAATACAAATGCTAAAATAAAATACAGAGTACATGTACATCTCTCAAAAAGTCTAAAAATTAACATTCAGTTTTGTAGGACAAAATGTTCATCAACTGTAACTAAACAAAATCAGACAAATACTTCAATTTTTAATTCATGAATCGATATTTACAGAGCCCCCCTTACCCAGGGTCACTGCTTCTGTGTTGCTTCTGAAGGTCATGATGGGCAGCAGTGGGCCAGGAGAGGGACTGATCACAAATGGAGAGGAAGGGACCGACCCACAGAGCACTGTTGGGGGGTACTGAGAACCTGTTGGGGGTGCAGCGCAGGACTGAACCAACTGTGGATCAAAATGAGCAAAACCAATCGTTTTTTAAAAACTCTACATATATTTGCTACTGAGAGCGTGTTAGGTTAATTTATTTGCAATTACTTGTAGGAAGACACAAAATCACACATAATATTTAGGATACAACAATTACATTCAAAATATTTTTTACTGTGGTCCTTATGAAGACAAGAGACATGGACTTAAAGATGTAGATAATATAATTAAGAGATCACAGGTGTAGCTGGATAGAAAAAATACTCTCCAAGCTGAAAGCTCTACCTGTGTGAAATACAACACTGTGGTTTGAGGAAACAGCTATGACTCTATCCATGTGTTGACTAACTACTGGATGGAAAATCGAATGAATGTACACTAAGTATCCATCAAATAGTTTCCTCTAATGGAGTGAACGTACAGTATACTCTTTCAGTTGGACATGTTGAAGCCACTGTAGCTTGGACATAACTTTTTTGTTTTGACTAACCGTGGCCCCCTGCTGCTGAGCTACCAGTACTGCAGCATCCACCAGGACCCTATCTTCATCACTGTGCAGGCCCACACACTTCATCCCTGCCATGCGCAGCTTGAGACGGGCCACAACAGTGTCCAGTACACTCTCCTGAACGCACAACACCCAGTGGACCTGAGGGGGGGGGGGAGAGGACATGTGATGGTCTGATAGGCTTGCATAAGACACAATCCATCTTTCTGTGGAGGGTACTAATCTTGTAAATCACCTCTCTTTTCTTCTTGAAGGCAGTTTCTATCACTCCATCCACTGCACTGTCAATGTCAGCTGATTCAAAGATGATAAAGGGACATGTAGCACCAATGAAGGGGGAAAAAGAAACAGGAACGCTCATCCCAGCTGTGGCCTTACAGAGAGTCATCCCACTCTGAAAGATGAGAAAACCATTTTGGTCATTTAAAAAGTAAACAAAACAAACGTATGGGTAGGCGACAAAGGTTTCCTCACACACCTGCTTGTTGCCACTGTAGGTGATGTAACTGATGCTGGGGCTCTGGGCCACTTTAGCACCAAGTGACACGTCACTTCCTGTTAAAACATTAAGAGCCCCGGCTGGAAGCCCTGCTCCCATAAAAAGCTGTGCGAGCAGCAGCAGTGCAGGTGCAGTGCTCTGACCAGGGACAACGACGACAGAGTTCCCTAGAGGAAGAAGGAATTTAATTACAACTCACTCTCACTTACCACAACTGTGAACCAAAATTAAAGATTTGATTAAAGTCCGATAACTGAATTATTATCAATTTCAAGCAAACATTTAACTGTTTTAGCAGAAATGTGAACATTTACTTCTATCCCCTGACTTTAATTTGTGTAAGCTGAACATCTTTGTACTTTTTGATCATTTTTAAGACAAGATAAACATCACCTTTGACTCTTAGAAAACCGTAATGTTTTTTTTTCCCATTGTTTTGGAGTGTTTCAATGACAGCAAAACCAATTGACCAACTCAGAAAAAGATTGGCAGTTTACTTGATAATTATCGTTAGAATTATTTGCAGCCCTAGATTCAATGCTAAAGTACAAGAGAACTTTTTCAATTTACATCTAAAAAGTGCAGTGAATGTTTTTATGTGTGTTTGTTGTGTGTTACCCATGGCCAGTGCTGGTATGACTTTGAGCATAAGGGAATATAGGGAGCAGTCATCAGAAACAACTACTGCCACCACACCTAGGGAAAAAGACATTATACATTTAAACAAAAACTTCATTGAAAATAAAACTTGTACTTATATTTTGTCAACACCCTGATAACCTCACCAAGTGTAGTCCAGTTACTGATGAGGGTGTCTCTGAGCTGAGCCCAGCTGCTGTAGTACTGCAGCAGTCTGACAAGGGTGGAGGGAGAGCAGGAGGCCCCACATGCCTCACACAGCTCCGACACACACTGACCGTGCTGGCCGAGAACGCTCACTAACCTGTGAACGGAGACATGCAGCTTCACATTAGGACAGCCAGTAAAGAGACAAAGTGTCTCAAATGTGGGAAGGGGAGTTTGTCGTACTTGAGCAGCACTTTGGCCCTCTGGTGGCAGGTGAGTCCACTCCAGGCTTTGTAGCCGCTGACAGCAGAGGACGCACATTGGGAGACATCATCCTCCACAGCGCACACTACGCTGCACACATTTCCACCTGGAAGACCAGAGTAGTCAGAAAACATGCATTTATCACTTTCCTCACCTTAATTTAAAAAAAAAAAAAAACTGTCGGCAGATGAAAACACTATATTAGATCTAAGTGTCTTCTGGGTGTGTTTTCTATGCAGTTTAGATTCAGGCTGCTTTTACCTTTAGAATCAGTCAGGGAGCAGCTCTGTCTGCCTACTGGATGGATGAACTTGCCATCGATAAACAGACCCAGAGAACGAGAATGATGATCCAGCCAGGCCTGAGGGAGAAAGAAGAAACAGTCAAATCAGATGGTAAAGAGATGATTAAAATATGGTAACCAAAACCACCTCTAATAATGAACGGTGGCTGACATTTGGAGTTGCTTTTCCTCCCACCATAAACAAAAAACGTTTTTTTTTTTGTTTTTTTTTTTACTTTTTATGTCTTTATTTGGAGATAGGACAGTGGATAGACTCGAGTGAGAAATCAGGGAGAGTTGGGATTGACATGTGGGAAAGGACTAGAACCACAGCCACCCACATGGAGTACTGCAGCCATCGTGCATGGGGTGCGTGCACTAACCACTAGGGCACCGGTGCCAAAAAGTTAACTATTTTGTATGTCAAGTTACTACCTTTCAAAAAGTTTTTCTTTTTTTGTGTGTATTAAATGGCAGGATATAGTCGTCATGACAAAAAGAATACAACTGGTCATTACGCTTTTGATTTCAATTTAACTTACTTCACATCAACTTTATTAACACAGAACAATTGCCTCAGAGCGTCTTTATAACACAATCTGCCACTGCACATGAGACATATCCACACCTATGCTTAAGTTTTATTGGTCAGGAAGACACCACCTCTGCTGATGGGGAGTACCTAGTGGAGTGGTCAACTATTTACAGACCGAAGATCAAAGTACAGAATTGATCTACTCTCAAAATCAGCAAGCTCATGGGCATAGACCAAACTCAAGCTGTGTCTGTATTGTTAGTAATATCACACAGTTACATTTTCTAGTTAGAACAAAATGCCACACAGAACACTGACAACACATTTGCTTACAGTACTCTGTAATCTTTTTTTTTCTCATCCTTTTACCATGTATATCACCAACAAATAATCTAACCAACTTTCTCTTTTATTTTATTATTGTCTGGAATTCTAGCAGAAATCCTATGATTTAAGTCTTGGGTTAACCCAATTGGAAATGACTTGATAATGAAAAACCAGTAGTCCAGATTTCCTTTAAGTGGAAACACACGTCCAAACCTCTTGCCTTCAGCATTGACATTTCATAACTTAGTAAACCTGAAGCGTTACGGTGTCACATGCTTGCCTTGTGGGCCACTGTCAGTTTTCATTAAATGAACTTCACATGGGTCAAATAGTTTTAACCTAGTGAGCAGTAACCTTAAAATGTGCCACAATGTAGCTCAGTTTGGTGACAACAAAAGCCATAAAATACCTTCCACTGTCGTGAATGACAAAGACAACTTCACCTGTGCAGTGGCAGTGCTGGACGCTGCTGCTGGTCCGTACTCCATGCTTTGGAAAATATCGTGCACAGTCTTGATGGTGCTACCAGCCATAATAGTTAAGAAGCCAGAGAGGAGCAGTTTCTTCAACCCTGTGTTCTTTGTCAAGCTTTCAACTTGATAAACTTTCCTGTGGAGCTCGGTGAAGTCAACGCGTCAAACGCAACGTGCAGCCAGCTAAACTTCCCTCCCACTTGAAAAAAACCTCAGCTGTAAAAAAAAAAAAGAAGATGCGCAGAGCTCACAGTCTTTGGTTTCACCCGTTTACTTCCGGTGTTGTTTGTAATTTCCAAGGGTTCATTTATTTTCACGAATTAAACCAAATTAATTAACCACAATAAATGTTAATTAATTAAACTAACCGACGGTCATCTTCAGTTGTTTAAAAAAAAAAAGACAATTTGGGAGTTGAAGCCAGTTGGTGAAATTCTCGTATTACCAGATAATATTTAAGTAACTTAGTTCTCACAACTCTTTATTATTATTATTATTATTATTTTAATCTTTATCTTTTCCTTATTTTTAACACGTAAAGTTCGCGCACATAAACCAACATTATTAAACGTCATTATGAATTACTGACTCAAACACTGTTTTCCACACGGAGGTATTTTGTCGACGGACGTTTTTTCCCCTAAACCAACTGTCGCGAGTTTGCGCCGCAACCAACAGGGAAGTGTTGAGAAATCGATGCGCTTTTTTTCTCTCTCCCTCCCTCCCCCCCCACCCCCCAGCTGACTTTGCTCATATCAAAAGCTGGCTCATTTTTGTTCTGGTTATTTATACAAGTTAGGATTATTTTTTCCCGACGCACTGAGCATCAATACTTCAGCGGAGACGCGCGGAACCTTTTACAAAATGCCTCGTAGAAAGGTAAGGCGGGTGTTTGCTGCAGAGACTGCATATCGGACACTTCACAACATCACGTCATAGCTAATGTTGGCGAGCCAAGTGGCAAAAAGCAAACTGGTATGGACTGGTATGACAGTGTGTTAGCTGAAATACGTTTACATTGGATTGTATTAATGTGTGTTTTGCGATGAATATGCATGTTCATGAGGTTACTGTACAATATCTGGTTTGCTACGCTAGCTTATAACATTGCTGAGTTGCAAGAACATGGTTTTGGTCATTAAGTTTCGTTCCTCCTGTAGAGTAAGGGAAGGGAACTTGAAAATTTGGGTTTTGCAAGTTTTGGTTGTTTTTTTTCACCAGCATGTGAACGCAGATATCTTTTAACTGATGAAAGAGGACAAGCTGTTCTATGAGCGAGAGGACGGAATGAGCGTCCGCATCAAAACAAGGCTGTGATAGGACAGCGCAAGGGAAAGGGCAGCGCTAATTGGTTAAGGCCAGCGATGACCACGCCCATTCTCCATTGTAATTGGTCGTATGTAAATGAGCTGCCCAGCCCCTTGTTGTGAAGTTTATTAAATGAAATGTGCGCTTGTGGTTCACGCTACAGTAAAGGGTGGTATAGCTCACATTTTTCTTTTTTGTAAAAAAAAAAAAAGTCCATTACCGCCTTTTTATTTTCATATTTTATTTAAAGATAAAGATAAACTTTATTTTTTATAAAGTGATTTTTTTTAATAGAATTTTTGCATTACAGCAGCTCAAGAAAACAGGACACGGGAATATAATTATTAAAAAATAAAAATACAAGTTAAAAATCAAACATATTTACACCTGTTGAATAAAAAAATACAATAATGGAAAATTAGACATTTAAGAAAACATTTCAGTAACGATGTGTAATACTTACACATAGAGAACAAAGTTCAAATATCTTTCGCATCTGACCAATAAAGCTGATTTAGATTCTGAATTAAACGACCTGTTGGCCTGTTGATGCTATTGACTTTATTATGCTCATTCCCCCTTGCACTGTGCAACCACTAGGATTCAAAAATCGTCTTACTGTTGTCGCTGATTTCATGTGTGTTGTGGTTTGTGTGTGTGGTTGGTTGTGTGGACGTTTTTCCTGCTGCAAACGTCACCTGCGCACCTGGGCATAGTTGGTAATTACAGCCACAGGTAGGCAGAAAGGGGAGACACAGGTGAATGGGGATAGGGAATTAATGGAAGCCACACAGTTTTTCCAACCGTAAGTGTGTGAAGATGTTGTCCGGCGCGTTTAGACTTTATCTATGTTTATGATGCAGAATAGGTCTACACCCGTCTTTTTGTTGGTGTTTTTTAAGATTGTTGATAAATAAATACTGCAAACATAATTAACGGCGGACATTCCCTTTTTTACCCACCATGAGTTGAAAGTGACTTAAAATTCCCTCCAGTGGCACTTTTTGTTGTTAGATTGCCACTACACTGTTCTTGTCTAATTACTGCAATCATTAAATCTTAATGTCACTTTTAAGGAACCTGCTTCATGATGTCTCATTAATTGACTAATATCAATAATACATATACAATGATAAAATCTAACAGTATGTGCAAGGTATGTAATTTAAGAAGCCCTGTGACATCTAATAAGAGAGATTTCATTTGACAGTAGGGAATGGGCCCCAATATATATTTTTATTAATGAGAATGGCCTCAGCCCCCTTTCCCCACCCCCACCCTGCCGGATTTTGGTTTCTTGTGGTGTATAGGGTGAGCCCATATACGCCTCAGCATCGCCCCATTCATCCCGTGTTTGTGTTGTTAGCATTACAGCCATGCGATTTCGATTTTAATTGACACGCTTAGATAAGTTACCGAGTATTTCATTTGTTAATTTATTTAGTAAAGTGATCGGATCTTACTCGTGTCTTCTAAATATTTTGTCCACTTAACTGGCGACAAGACAATTCACGCGGAAGGATTTAAGACCTATGAGATGATTCAATAGATTAATTCAGAATTAATCGTTGTGCGTGCGAGGGGATTCCGAATCGGGTTATTTTGAGTTTTTGTTGACAGTCCATCGTGAAAGAGGGGGTACAGTTCCGGAGGAGATGTAGAGGCTGACGCTCCTCCCCCAGAATGGGATCTTTGTTGAATTATCCGCTGGTAATAAAACAAACAAGAAAACAAACACATAACTCAAGTCTGTCTGATTTCTCTTGTTGCATCTGAGGCGGCGTTGGGTCACTGTCTAGAGTTTAATCACGCTGAGTGTTTGTTGTTGTTGTTGTTTCCAGAGGACAGCAGGCAGCAGCTCGGATGGGACGGAGGACTCGGATTTTTCCGCCGATCTCGAGCACACACGAGCGTCTGAGAGTGTCCACAGGCGCAGCAGCACGCGCCTGACCCGTGCGTCACTGCGCCTCAGCCGAAGCTCACAAGGTAACCATTTAAAGTTTTATTTTAAATAATGAACTATCGGAAAGACAAAAAACGTACGCAACTGAAGGATGTCGCATAGGCAAGAACATAAACGTTTGACGTAAATTGTGAAATAAAAAAAACATACAATCCTTGTAGCTTTGATAGGACCAAATGACATCATAGGATAGCATCAGTAGCCTACATGCTAATTATATTATGTCAAAACATTCCTTGTAGTTCAATTCTTAAATGTGTTGACGTCATGGCTCGAGTCACCATATTTTTGTCACGTGTGCTTATTTTTAGTAGTTAAGATATTCTTGGAAGAGCCTCATTGGGGCAGAGGTATAATGAAAGATAAATTATAACTTATGGCATTGTTGTTTTTTTTTAAATATTTTCTTATTTGTTGCTTTATGTATTTATAATATCTGGTTAACATCTGATTTTGAATGAAGTTAATATCAATGACAAAGTCTCAAAGTGACAGCTGAATTTTGCAGAAGTTTGCAAATTAGGAAGCACCAATTTTCGTCCATTTCTTTCTTTTTCTTTTTATTTCAGTGGTATGTAGGCCTACTTCTTCACCTATACAAATTTGTTTTTCATGTACATGAACATTTGTGTTTTCATTTGAATGAGGAGGACGATCTTATTGAAGGTTTATTGAGTATACCAGCCCCCCACACTTCAGCAGTTCAGCAGTGGCTCTTGTATATTGGCAGCCTTAAAGCCTGAATGGGTTCAGACAGCGAGACCTTCCCCCACAACAGACGTACAAACTCTATTCCACCCCCTGTGTGACCTCTTTCTGTTGTGGCTGCCAGAGGGGATTTACAGCAGAGAAAGAAGGGATGGCTCTGTTTCCTCTGCTTTTTGTTGGCAAGAGAAGTTGGCAAAGCTCTCGTAGTCCATGAACAAGCTTTCAAACTGCACAGAGGCTATAGTTTTAGCCAAAAGAGTGAAGTCAGAGGTTCAGTCTTATTTTTCTGTCGCAGGATTTTTCTCTTGGAAAAAAAACCATTGCGGTTGCTCACAACAAGTAAATATCTATCTTTTTACCATGTTTCCTTCAGTTATTCAGTAACAGCTGCAGTTACTTTTCATATGTCTGTTCTGTGGTTGTAAACTGAAACTCTCTGCTAGTATTCTTAGAAGACAGACGCAGAGAAGGAAGCAGCATACTATGACGTTCAATATCATTTTACCAACTGATTGTTGTCTGATTTAATCACTCATCATCTAAAACTGGAAGATTTTTAGTGCGGTTTTGTACAAGAAAATGTTTAAAACTATGTTTTTTTTCTGTTAATCAGAAAGCAATCTACTGACCAGTTTTTCAGTTCAGCACTGGGAGTAGTCAGGTCACACTATCAGCAGGTCAAAGGTATTTAATTGCAGTTAAGTAAAACAAGAAATATTCCCCCCAAAAAATTAATACATTTGTAATTTAATTCAAAATATTAAATTACAAGCAATGGATAGTAGTCATAATTAAAGTAAATATATCTCTAAGTGTGAGAATCTTTATAAAATTACAAGTGTTTAAGGTGGTCTAACTGGTTAATATTGTCAGGATATTTAAACAATTAGTCTGTATGTTTTATACTTAAAACCGTATTGGACCTCATTGAGTAAGCTCTTCTTTTTTAGATAACTGCAGCTCATTACGGAGCAATTCTCCTCCAGCGGGGGGTCCAGAAGAAAGCTTGGATCTAGCAGCAGAATCGAAAACAGCAGCAGTGGCAGCATCCGTCTTCTCCTCTGGACGCAGAATCACACGCAGCCAGCAAGGGGCGATAAACACCACATCCAAAAAATACCCGCTGCGACAGAGCAGGTCATCTGGCTCGGATACTGAGGCACATGGTAAGAGCAATAGTGTCTCTGTAGGTCTTAGAAATTACACTTATGCAGTACTTTAGGCACCTTTAAGCACACCCTCTTGGCTGTCAGATGAAGTAGATGAATCTATTATAAAATGGAAAAAGCAGAGGCACAGAAGAAAGAACAGAGGAAGAAGATGAAAATAGAGGGAGGAAGAAAACTGAAGAGAGTAGTTAAATCAGGTGATGAATGATGAAAGAAAAAGAGTAAATAAACAGACTGATAAGTAGACAAGAGAAGGCTGAAGGGGGTCGAGAAAAGAATGGCTGACTAAAGGAGAATCTGCAGAGAGGACAGGGGGAAGACAGGGCATCTATCTGCATGTTTCATATATTCATTGATATGCTGCTCAGATGATCTCATGAGATCTGCCTGTGATCACAGCGTGTTCCTGATTATGCAGAAGTCAAATTGGTGTCAGTGCATATCCTGGACTGGACCTCCTTACAGAGATAGGATCATTTTTGACATACAATTTAAGATATTGGCGATAATCTGTTCAATCAAAGCAAACACAGTCTGTTTTTCTGTTAGACTAATTTTACAAGTTATTACCTAAACATTGAACATTGTAGTTCCCTGAAACAATAATAAGAGAGATGTCAGCTACACATGTGTTGAGTGTGACTCTGCTGTGTTATGTTTTGATGAATTTAGGGGTTTTTATTATTGATATCCCCATGTGGTTCTTCCTTCAAATATGTTTCTGCTACAGAGGGTTAGCATTTGTCTGGAAAATCTGCTCAATATTACAAATAATTAACAAAGAACAATTCAATACCATGCAATACCTCACAGATTTTATTTTTAACATTCACAATGTAGTACCTAAATAACTCAGTTTATCATTATTATCTCTTGGTCCTCTGTTTGCTTGTATACCTACAGGGTTTTTCAGAAAAGTTTTGTTAAAAATATAAATGGTATTATGAGGGATGTTTTTGTCTAGCATTGACGTCAATAAAAAGTTTGCCGGACGTCCAGTGTCACTGGAAAACAAAAGAAAGGATTTGCCCTGCTGACGTCCACTGTTTCACTTGTCAGCTCTAAGCTAAAAAAGCGATCATCTGCTGCAGTAACACCAATCTTTCCTATTAGATTTCTCCCCTAGCAGCTGTTGCTGGAGGGTGGTAAATGCATCTTTTGCATCCTTCACTGATTTTGCTTAAGAATAATGTGTGTCAGTTTGGATCCTTTTATTGCAGAAAAAGTTGTAGAATATTTTCACAACATTGAATTTAGGGATATACTATTAAATCATAGATAGACACTGGTCTATGAACTGATACTTTGTAATGTCGGTAGTGCTTCTATAGCTGTACTGCCTATTATCTAACCCACAGTTTTTATATTTAGTACATCACCTTTGTCTTCCACAACAAACTTTTGTATGGTATGTCGTGTTTATGTAACTATTTTTTTTTTATTAATTCTTGTAGTTCTATCTGCTCCCTGTCCTTTTGTCATGATTTGTTCAGCAGACCAGAAGCGGGGGGCGGATCGTGACGAGACCCCTCCTCGCACCCCAACCGGTAATGCGCCATCTTCAGAGTCAGATATCGAGGTCTCAAGTCCCAGCAATGATCACGTGTCCTCAAGCAATGATATTGTAGTTTCACAAGAGGAGGACGAGAGATTAGCTAAAGAGCTGTCACTCAAAGAGGCTGCCGCCCACGATCTTTCCCATCGCCCCAAAAGACGGCGGTTCCATGAAAGCTACAACTTTAATATGAAGTGTCCCACGCCTGGTTGCAACTCATTAGGTGAGGGCAAAAACACTGCAGAATTTGTTATTGCATCATATATCCTCCTACTAGACACCAACCTGAATTGTCTTTGTTATAATTTGCATCAGGTCATCTTACAGGGAGGCATGAGAGACATTTCTCCATATCAGGATGTCCTCTCTATCATAATCTCTCTGCTGATGAATGCAAGGTACTGTACACACACACACATGAAAGTTTAAAGTCAAGAAAGGAATGCAGTTTTAAAACAAAGAAATATCCAATACAAACCCTGACTATGAAATGTTCTAAAGTGTCTCACAATTTCTCAGTTTTTCTTTTCTTAGTTTTTTTCTGATATTTTGCTTAATTAAAACCGTTTGAGCTTTCATAGTTTTGCTCTTTGGCAAACACAGATTCCACACTGTGTTCAGTGGCTGATACCAAAGGATACTCACAGTGTAGAATTCAAGTTGTCAAGCAGCGAAACCTCTATGAACATGGAGGTGGTTGCTGAAATGTTGCTGCTGCGGGGGTTGGTTGTGAGTCATTTGGTGGTAGACAGTGTTGATGTTTTGTTAGGGCAAGGCATCGACGCGCGACAAACAGGCCGACGAAAGGACGCTGTCGCACCGCCAGGACGAGAACAGACACTCCACAAGAAGCCAGGTAATACAAAAGCTCACACACACCTATATATATATATATACTGTATACAATCAAATGCAGCAGACAGGCACTTTCACATTATGAAACATGCCTAGACACCTAAAACAACTGAGTGAGTGAATCCAATTAAAGGGGGGCCCTTCCTCAATTTTACTAATCAATACAGGAGAAATAAAAACCTTCCTTCATCATATCTGCAATGAATCATGATTTAAAAGAGTACGTCTAATTTATAACTCAATTTTTTGTATCCATTGTTTGGTCCTGATGTTTGAAAAGCAAGTCTTAGGCCTGCTTTGAACTATATTCTGATGTAATAGTTTAGCAGACTTGGAACAATGGACAATCGCAGCTTGTGAAAATCTACATTGTATCTTTGATGGCAAAAGCTGAGTATTAAAAAAGAATGAGTGGGGACTGATGTTTTATTTTCACCCATTAACCACATCATATTAAAACATGAAATGGTCCAAGTATATATCCATGTGGAACACCAGTGCTGATGTTTACACCGAATGATTTTAAATTCCCATATGCTCTTTTGTAAAGTGTCTTGAGATAACACTTGTTATGAATTGGCGCTATACAAATAATGATTGATTGATATTAATCTTATTATTATAATCAGACATTTAAGTTTAAGACATTTTTTCAGTTTTTACTCCAACACCACTTGCCAAAACAAAGTTTTCAAAAGTGTAAAGTCATCTCTGTCTGGTCTCAGGCCCCCACAGACCGTCAGCTGCGCTACAAGGAGAAGGTGACGGAGCTGAGGAGGAAGAGGAACTCTGGTCTTAATAAGGAGCAGAAGGAAAAGTACATGGTAAGTGGGTTTGAAGCAAAAATCTGTGCATTTTTTCTTCCAATCTTACTGTGCATATGTCCAACATCTGTCTTCCTTTTTTGATCCTCTCCCACACCTCTAGGAGCACAATCAGAGCCACGGAGCTAGCAGGGAGCCGCTACTAGAGAACATCACCAGTGACTACGACCTCGAGCTGTTCAGGAAAGCGCAGGCACGTGCCTCGGACGACCTTGTAAGAGAGAAAACTCATCTTCACCTCCCTCCCTTACCGTGTTCTCTTCCCTTTGTTTTTTTGTCTCCCCCTTTTTTCCTGCATTATTCCTCTTCTTCTCTGTTTCAGTCTGCAAACCCTCCTCTGCAACCACAGGAGGAGTCAGAGATATTTTTGGTAGTTTGGAGAATCACTTCCTGTTTTTTGTGTTTGTTCTTTCTTCCTGATCTGTTATTTTGTGATTCAGATTTCCATTCAGATGAGACACCGCTGATTTCTTTCAGGCTTACAATCAAAACTTATTTACAGGGTTTTCTGAGTTTTAATAAGTAAAATAAAAGCAAAGATACCCGATCGAGTTCTCAACACTTTCTTACAATAATCTTTTCAATGCAAAAGTTTGCTGATTATCTCAGATTTACTTGTCCCTTATTCAAGACCTTAGACAAAGATTTAAATCCAGGTTCGAAGATTACTATAGTAGAGAAAAATTACTATTTTTCATGCAAATACTTTATTTTTGCCACTGAAACGGTCTCAAAAACATATGAACAGAAACATTATCACCTTCATATTAGATCTTCTAAATATTAATTATTAATATTCTTCTTCCCATTTTTTATCTACTTTTTTTAATTGTTATATATTTCAAATCTGTTGTGCATGGTTGCCTCCACTGAGGATTTTCTGAGTGTGCTCTTTGGTTTACCTGATCCTTTTCTTTTAATAATGGCAATTTTTCTTTCTTCTCCTCTATCCCCTCTGCTTGCTTTCCTTCCCTTTCTTTCTTTCCTTGTTGAAACCTTTTCCCTCCCCTTCCCCATCTCCCTTACCTCCTCTCCTTTACCTGTACAGGATAAGCTTCGTCTCGATGGCCAGGTGTCGGAGGGCAGCAACATGATAAAGACAATTGTGTTTGGTCGCTACGAGCTGGACACCTGGTATCACTCTCCATACCCAGAGGAATACGCTCGCCTGGGGAGGCTGTACATGTGCGAGTTCTGCCTTAAGTATATGAAGAGCCAGACCATTCTGCGCAGGCACCTGGTAACACCACTTTTTGATTTTGTAGGCAAAAAATGTCATAAAATATTTTCATTAAAAAAACGTTAATGTTTGAGATCAATCTTAACATTTCAATCCTTGAATTGGTTTAAAGAGATGGAATAGGACACACCACTAGACGTAGAGCATTGCCATTTAAAAATAAAATCAAAGTAAGACATTACCATTTTACGTTACATTTTAACAAAATATCGAACATTTGAAGATATATCAGGGTTTGAAGATCATCAGTGGACATAAAACAACTCTACAAACAGGCAATAAATAACAGCAGCCACAACATCCATTAGCCAGTTAATATGTATCCCACTATCTTGCTCTCACACATGAGCGTCTGCAGATAAGGGTACTCACAGAATGGATACAAATCGGCATCAGTGCTCATTTGCACTTGAGAATTTGACAGAAGGACAGACCTGAGCCCTCACACATTAAGTGAGGATGTGCTCTACATGGCTAATGTTTTGATTAAAGATAGTTTTTGGCACATTTGCCTTTGTTGATAGGACAGCTAATGAGAACGGGATATACATGCATCAAAGGACAGTGGGCTCTGTAGCCTCCCTATGTGAAGCACCTGATTTACCGACTGAGCTAAACTGGTGCCCCAAACATGGATAATTTTTCAAATTAATTCATGTATTATTTAAAAATGTCCAGTTTACACACTTAAATCAAGTGTGGTTAATTGTGTTGTTTTTCATGAAGACAAACACACACAGTCCTGTTTGATTTGAATGTGTCTGTATTCTTCAGGTTAACTTCAGATGAACAGAATGGGGTTGATAAAGTACTGGACCCTTAAAGTCTCTCTTTTATATTGTCAGTCTAAACATAGTTTTGTTAAGGTTGAGAGCGCTGGATTTAAACAAAAATAATGTTGGTCTTTAACAGCTTTTAACTTTTCTTTTTCTAACCCTTTAATCTTTTTTCAGTTAAGTTTCTAATATTTGCAGATTTATTTTTATCTCACTTTCACTTGGCCTGTAGAATTCAGTCTTGCCTGTAGCCTTGATATTCAATTCCTTGAATAGGTCAATTTTTCGTAATTCAGAAAAACTTTTAATATACTTAAGTGGATGAAACATTGTACCATCTATGTGGAGCATTGGACTGAGAGGAAAATAAAACACCAGAAAAGACTTTAAACTTCTTTGCATGTTTGGGGAGGGGGAGGGGGGGTTACTTTAGCTGATATGTCTCTGATTGATAACCAAAATTGATTGAAGTTTCTAGTCAGCGACATTGAAGTGTCAAAGGGAAAATGGCATAAAATGAGTCTAGGCTCTTGCCGTAGTTCAAACTATAAATTCACTGTCTCTGCTCCTAAGGCTATTCATAATTGTATTCCTACTTCATGCAGACTCTACTTAGATAGACTGTATAACTTTGCCCTTCTGATGCACTTCACACCAATATTATACTGGAGTGAGAGAAGCAATAAGAGACGCCTAAACCCTTAAATGGTTTGGAGTTATAATATAAAAAAGATCCCAAGACACACCCAAAAATAGTTGAAAGGATAAAATGTATTAAAATAAACATATAGCATAGTTTATATGAGCACAGATCTTACACATAATTCTCTATGGCTATTGTTCAGTCATTTATCCCCTTTTAATCCCACACTCAAAGTTGAGATGTCACTTCAACTTTAATAAGGTTTTTTTTCTTGGTTCAATGAACACCATATGAAACTAAGAGCTGCATACAAACTTACTCCTTCTTACTTGTATCGCATTAAGGCAAAGTGCGTGTGGAAGCATCCACCGGGGGACGAGATCTACAGGAAGACCAACATCTCCGTGTTTGAGGTGGACGGAAAGAAGAATAAGGTAAGAGGAGCACTGGGACATTTACCTCAGAATCACCGGGCCTCTTGCAGGAGATTCTTTATTTGATCATATTAAAATCAAACGAGTATTCCTCCCCTTGTGGAGAACAAGGCCCTTTAAGACCTAAAATAAGTCCTGGAGAAAATGTTCATACTTCCTTAAAGTGTGCTGTATTTGATTGTTTGTGAATGTAAAAAATAACACTTCTGATTGGTTTTCTCTAGTGTTACCTCTTTGGCTTGAAACATGGTCGGTATCTTTGACATTTCTCGATAAATCTTCTGCTTTAATGTAAGACCCCACAGACCTAAAGAGATGGAGGTCTGTCTGTGTGGGACTGGTTAAATGTGTGTTTCCTGTCAATTGTGATGGATGATAACGTCGCTGATGCTCTTTCCTATAGATCTACTGTCAGAACTTGTGTCTGCTAGCAAAACTGTTTTTGGACCACAAGACTCTGTATTACGACGTCGAGCCTTTCCTCTTCTATGTCATGACTGAAGCAGACAACACAGGGTGCCACCTGGTGGGATACTTCTCCAAGGTAAACTGGGAGCCAATGACAGCTGGATGCCTTTTAAAGAAAAAAAACAATCCAGATTATACTGTACAAGAAAATATTAAGTTTGTGTAAGGGGATAGAGAGTATTTTTTACAGATGGCTTTCTTTGAAAAATGTATTCTTCAATGTATTGTCCGACTAACACATACTTGGCATAAGCTCATTGGTAAGGATAGCACCTTTATTCATGGTGTACCGTAAAGTCTGGTGTTTAAGACGCACTTTTGATGCCTATTTTTTTCATCAAGAAAGTTTGCTGCGTCCTTTTATACCGATACAACCAATTTACCAGGGAAACATACGGCGGCATGCACTGTCATTACTGTATGTGCAGTACTTACCATCACACACTGCATGCATCATGATGCAATTTTTAAATGTTCAAAAAATACAATTTCACTCCTTGTCATTGTGTATTGCAAGCTGTGTTGGGAAACATAGCGATGCTGACGAGGCTGGCAGCGCCACTTTTTACCATCTTTGCTCCGTCATGAGGTCATAATGGTTCATTTATAGTAAAACGGTGGTAAACTGTCATTAAAGAAAGCTTGTCAGATGCTGGTTTGATTTAATGACTCCTAAATTGGAATCAACGAGTGACCAGCGGAGGTGGGCAGTATGACTCGAGCTATCACCGTAGCCAACTACCGTATTGAAACTAGTAGGAGTGTAAAGTCCACAAAGTGAAAAGAGATGGTACTAAAAGAGTGACATAGCTGTAGAGAAACTGCACGCTGTAGACTTTGCTGAACACAATAGAAATCGTCACACAGGAAGTTCAAACCCTTTTTCTCTCTGGGAGACCATCAAATCACACTGCGTCTTATATATCCGTGCAAATTATATTCCAGATTTTACGGTACTTAAACTCTGCGGGTTGGGGGCCAGTAAATGTATTTTTTCTCTTGTTGACTGTCCAGGGTTAGGGGTGTGTTATGTAAAGGATGCAATATTGCTACCGATTATGTGAAGACGTGTCATGTTGGTTTGAGAGTGAGTTGTAAAAAAAAAAAAAAAGACACTGAGTAGCTTATATTAACTGTATAGAATTTGATTACTGCATATGCCCCTGGGATATGACGTAATAATTAATTCTGTGTGAGCTACTATGAATCTTATCAGTTTACCCAAGGAAGGTATGAGGTATGAACTACAAAGTAACTCCATCTGGAAGATCAGATCGGCTTTATGGATTCATCGTTCTTCTTCTGCAGGAGAAGAACTCTTTCCTGAACTACAACGTGTCCTGCATCCTCACCATGCCGCAGTACATGAGGCAAGGCTACGGCAAGATGCTCATAGACTTCAGTGAGTACAGACACCCTGTTTGTGTGTTCCCTGCATTGTGTGTGGGAGAGCGTTTCTGTAAGAAATCCAGCACGCGGCAAGAGATTCTGCAGAGTGAAACCTGGTTTTATTGTGAAGACTTGTCCTCTCCATGTTTGTTTCTTTTCTCTTTGCTTGATGCCTGGACGATCACAAGGAGTAAACTCCCCGGTTCTGTTCAGATGTTGTAGGGAATAAAGGTTTTTTTTTTGGTTTTTTTTTAAACTAAGGAAATATCTTGGAAAAGCCATATGGACAAAGACCGTCAAACATAAAGTGGATCAAGGAAGTCTGTTAAGTAGTGAAGGTGATGTGCGGCGGAAAAGATTTGTAGCTTTTTTTAAATTAAAAAGTAAATTAAAAAAAAACCTCACAAACCTGGATTCAGTAGGTTTTGTATGATATCATTCTCTGCCCTTATTTCTGTGTTCTCAGTGACAGAAGGGGATACTACAGTATTCATACAAAGAGCCCTATGTGATGTGTCTCTTAAAGGTTACCTGCTGTCTAAGGTGGAGGAGAAGGTGGGTTCACCTGAGCGCCCTCTGTCTGACCTCGGTCTCATCAGCTACAGGAGTTACTGGAAGGAGGTGCTTCTGCGTTACCTGAACAACTTTCAGGGCAAGGAGATCTCCATCAAAGGTGAGAGTTGGATCACACTCACAGTTTGCAGTGGCGCAAATCAAGAAACACTGTTGGTATTGTAAATCATTGGTGGGAAAAACTGTTAAATAAAAAGCGAGGAAAGAATCTGAAAGCCAACAAGAACTCATACAATGGGTATGCGTTTGTGAGAGTGTGAGTGTGTTTGTGTGTGTATGTAAAAGCAAGCATTCATGTGTTATCACTAAAGGCTGTGAAAAAAGCAACACTGAGAGTTTACAGCCACACTAGCAGCTCAGTTGGGCTTAGTGTGAAATCCTCCTGTCAGTATGCTACCATGCTGCCAATAATAATGAGGATGCTCTAATCTTGGTGAAGCCTTAGCATGCGAGCATGCTAAGACTGCATGGAACTCCATCTTATTGGAGTTGAAATACTACTAGTCAGTTTGTACCAAATTAGTTCGTTGATAATGCTCCAATGTTTGTATGGACACTATTTATCCAAATAATTGACGTCAAAGTCTCTGTTATACACTAGTGGGTGACATCAGAGCTTATTCTACCATACCTGTTAAATGTCCTCTACGTTCAGATGCCTCTGACTGAGGAAAAAAAAAAAACTTGTGAAGTTCCCTTTTGCGCTACAAAGTTTCGTTAACATTTAGTATTTCCAACTAAAGCCTGTTGTCTCTATCCTTGATGTATAACTTACATGTTAAATGTATTTCTTTGCGACTCGTGGAATTTAAAGCCAGTTGTTTCAATTGTTTTTAATGGGGCATTGATGACAACGGTTTTTGGATAAACAAAATCCAAAACAGATCTCATAAATTTGCATGTTAAATACAGATAAAACCACAATTTATCCGAGGTGCTAGTATTAATTAAAGACTTATTTCTTCAGGGATGGGGATGTGATTTAATATTTGTCATGACAAAGACTGAATTGTTCACATCTTGACTGTATATGTCCTCAGTTCTCACAGTTTACAATTCCTCCTACCCGTTAGATATTTAAGAACAAACGGATTAAGCAACAGGCACACAACATAGTGAAAACTCTCAGACATTCACTTCAAGCTTTCAAGCACATGTTAGTAATCTCTGGAATTCACACTCATTTTACATATCATAGAAGGAATAATCTAAGTTTAAATTATTAAAAAAAAAAAAAAAAAAAATACATTTTTGCAACACTGAATTTAGAGTTACCAAAAATCTCTAAGGGCCGCCGTAACCATGACAGTGTGAGACACAGCTAATCATTTGGTTGTAACATTGTGTTCTTCTAGTCCAGGCCTCTTTTTCTCCACCTTTTTTTTTTCTTATTGTGTTTGTTTATTTTGTCAAAGGTGATGTATGTTGTTTTGAATTGAGGAGGATGTCATTACAAAAGAACCTAATAACCCCAGTCTGCATTCTGAAAAGTGTTTTTAAGTGTTGACAAGGTTCACGCTGCAGAGATATGCACACATTGCACAAAGGCGCTTTAATCAAAGCCTTTGTGTTGTTAATATTTTCTGCATAGAAAAAGAAAATACCACAACAATGAACCATCTGTTAAACAGAAGGAGGGAAATAAACACTTCTTTTTTCTCAATGTGAATATGTAACTTCCACTTCCATGACCTTATAAGAGTCCAATGCTTCTTAAAATGATCTCCTCATGCTAGTTTTATAAAAAAACTAGAGCTGGGTATTGTCCACAACCTCACTATTCAATTCGATTTAATTCTTTGGGTCACGAGTCGAATCGATATTGATCAATATGCGTCTATCGATTTAATAATACATACAGATAACAGGAATACCCAGATAACTCGTCACAGTACCTTCTGATATTTGTTAAATAATTATGTGTGCATTGTTTGTATAGGTTTAGAACAAACTGACTAAAACATGTATTTTATCATTGTATTATTCTTTAATAAACAAAGAATAAAACATTTAAGTACAGTATGATCTAAGTGCACATACAGCACCCACAGTGCCCCCAGTGGAGAGGGATGTCATTACAGCGAAAAAATCGATCTCAGGATTTCCTTGAATTGGGAAAACAAAAATTGCAATGCATTGATGAATCAATTTTTTAGCACATTAGCTGGGTTATAAGAATGAAATGTCCATTGTTCACTTTCTTGGACAGAAGGGAAACATCGCAACATCTAGTGAACCCTGTGCTGAGATTATTTTATTTGTGATTTGCCATCTAGCAAATGCTAATACACAAACCAAGATGGTTGGTATTATAGACATGGTACCTTCTGAACATCAGCATGTCTAAGCTGTAGGGTGGCACTTGTAAATCTTGAATTTATAGTTGGACTTCTTAAAATAATGATAATATTAATTTCAGAAATGTTGAACTATCATGTTTTAGTGCTAACAAGCATATCGTAGCAGCCAAAACACAGTAAAACATGAGCCTTATGAACTATCATCAGGATATTAACTCTGTCATTGTTAGCTTGTTAGCAGGCAGCCTTGCAGAGCTGATGGCATGCCTGGAGCTCTTCAGTCTTCTCACTCACACAGTCCTGATCCCATACCTCTGACTTCATCTTGTCCCGCTGTTGTCTTCACAGAGATCAGTCAGGAGACCGCCGTGAACCCCGTGGATATCGTCAGCACTCTGCAATCTCTTCAGATGCTCAAATACTGGAAGGGAAAGCACCTTGTTTTAAAGAGACAGGTAGGAAACAGCACTATACTTTGAACGGTTGGACTTGCTTGACTTAAGTTTAAACTCTATTTACTCTCGACCAGCACATTTAGGCTTTATTGTATACATTTCTCTGCTGTAGTCAACATGAGTGCATTTTGTTTCCGCAGGACCTTATTGACGACTGGAAGGCAAAGGAGACCAAACGTGGTAACGGAAAGACCATCGACCCCACAGCCTTAAAATGGACACCGCCCAAAGGGTCGTAAAGGAACGTTCACACTAACAATTTCAAAATTTCAAATGCACACACTGATCCCCCTCTGCACACTGGTACGCTCACAGTGACTGAGCCTAAACCCTCACTCGAACTCCTGTACAAAACGCTTTCAGCGGCTACAGCCGTCAGTCACTTACAGACACACGTTACTCTGGATTCAGCAGTCACACAACGCTGAGGTTGTTGGATGAACGTCAATCCAACAAACCCAACATTAGCTCGATGATAAGATTCTCCACCAGAAACTAAGACGGAATCGAGGCAACAATTTGCTAGAATCTGAACCTGTTAGAGATAGCTTTATAAAAAATAATTTAACCTTCTAAAAGAACAAATTAGACCTTAAATAAATGAGTCACTTCTCTTGAATGAGAAGCTAATGACTTTAAAATCAAATGTTTTGGAATAATAATCACATGAATAAATGTTCTAATACAAGGAACACTGATAATTTTTTCATAAAAGATAAACCTATTTCAAAACGCGCTTTTTCTTCAAACAATCTTCTCCTGTTTCACTTTTATTTCATAGTGTGACCTGTCCTGGCGGCAGCGTTGTCACCAACCGCTCATGTATTAGCCAATCACATTCCAGCTGCCTCTTCAGCTAGCGAGCTCAATGGCTGAGAGAGCAGCTGGTTAGCTGTGGCTAGCTGGAGCAGAGACGCTCACTTGTTCAAGGTTAATCAACTAGAGGCTACAGCTTTACATAAATGAAATGTGGCATTATTCCATTTCCATTTTGCTGCTTTCAGTAATGACAAGTTAATTTTGAGGTGTTCAGAATGTAATGCGATTATTGATTCAACATTTTTTAATTCAAGACTTTAGGTTCCATAGAAGAGAAGTCACTGTTCATTATTTATGTTGGATTTTAGAGTTTCAGTGAAAGGCTAGCAGCCGGTGTTGTAGTTTGATTTCCCGAAAAGTTACGCTCTTTGTCCAAGCCTTCTAATTAGCACAGAGCAACAGTTCTTAGTTTGTGAGGCTGTTGACACGATACAGATTTTTAACATGTCATCTTATGCGTTTCTTTCTGCCTGACACAGACTAGCTTGCTCAGAAAAACTTTGAAGAATTTGAAAAAAAAAAAAAAAAAAGAGCTTCAGCTACCAAGGGAAGTCTGCCTACAGTCGTTTATACCGTTAATTTAATTTAACCGATCTTCTTCTTATGTAAGTTTTCTGACAGTGACAGTGGCTGTTTGAACACAGAGTAACACGTTTCATGCAACCAACTCATTCATTGTTTCCTGTATAAAACCCATCACACCTGTCAGGTCATTAGTCATGAAGCTATAGCTGCCATTGGCTACATTCAGACACTTTTGTGTCACCAGTACATGATCTTCCATGATGTGTTTTGTCAACACGTCACTCCCTCCCTTTCATTTGAACCTTTTAACTGTGTGAGGGGGCTTTGTTGTTTCTTTAACATCCACGTTTATACTCTGAAGAGAAAAAGGTTTACGGTGAGTCTAAGCTATTTGGAGTGTTGCCGCTTTTAAACGTTGTCGTTTTTTCCGTTTCCTTTTTAGTGGTTTTGTAAAAGTTCTCAAAAAAAAAGGTTTCAACTTTTTCTACCTCTAAGGTTTACCACTGTTTTCAAGCTCATATGGCCCATTTTAAGCTTCCTTTTAAAATTATCTGTTAACATGTGAGTATTTGTAGATGTGTGAGTGTTTTTTTATTACATTTTCATATATATATATATGCTGTTTATTTTAAAAGGCAAACATTTAAGTGTGTAGAACATAAAAGACAAAGTAAGATAGAGGAATGTCTATTCTATATGTACAAATATTTATCTCAAATGTTTATGTAGATCTGAATGTGTCTAGAAGCTCTTGGAAGGTTCAAGAGGGAGAATCAAAGCCACCCATCAAACAAGGACAAAGACAGAAGTCATTAACATTTCTGAGGTATGTCTCCTTTAATCAAAGGTGACATGAAGCAGTTAGAACGTGTCTCTCTGGCACATTGTCACTCCTTGTTGAAACAGAAATGATGGGAAATAATGCACAAGCTTTTTGTGGGAGGGTGGTTGGCAGCATTTTTGTACAGTTCATATTCTACACAGCCCACTGTGCGTGATTGAGAACTGATTTGAGTTTATTGACAATCTACATATTTACAGATTTTGATCAATTTATGTTTTTGTAACCAGCTTTGAGATTTTTCAGAAGAAACATTAACATTTTGTATAAATATGCAAATTCTCCTTTTGTTAAGAGTTAGAGGACATCCCCCTTTAGATATGCAAGCTAAAAACTAAGTTAGTATTTGGTTAGCATAGCACAAAACTACAAAAAAACATCTAGTCTGGCCCCAGGATATCTCTACCTGTAAAAACAATTCCCTTATGTTTAACATAAGACACAGCATGTTAATCAGTGACTTTCATTTGTTCTGGTAGGTGTATTTTGTTACCTTTATGACACGGCCAGGTTAGCTGTTTTCCACTGTTTCTAGTATGCTGTGATAAGCAAATCTATAAACTGTAGCAGATAAGTTTATTTCCTGAAACTGTCAAACTATTCCAACCAATGTGCAAGAAACAAGACAGCAACTGGCTGTGAAATTGAAGGTGCAAACAACAATGTCATATTGAATCAGCTGTTTCCTTTTTATTTCGCAGCCCTTTTATTATTTTCAAGGTTTTTGTGTCACACTTTAATATGTGAAGGGATCTTTTCCTCAGCTGCCTTGAGTTATGTTTGTTTGTCTTTGACAGTAAAAGAAATGTTGCTTTTAGATTCTGTAATGTTGAGGAGGTTTCTCATTGTGTCTTGTATTCTATCTTTTCATGATTTCTTTTTGTCATCTGTTGATTTATTTATCTGTGTTTTATATTTTTATATTTTTTTCTAATCCCTTTGGTTCATGTTTTGTGTCTTTTAACGTGAGGGGATCAGGAGACACCTCTCCTCCCAGTAGTTTCCAAATCAATACAAACAGGAGCTGCACCTTCCCTTTTAGCACCTGTTCACACTTGACCTGTGTGAAATGTGTGACTGGTAGAAATCACTCACCACTCTTGTGAGTGTAGACAGTGATTTGTTTTTCTTTAAAACATTCTGAAGTGCATTAACAGATAGGTGCACTTACTTTTATACACAACTTTCAAAAGAAAAATCCAGTCTTGGAAAGGACATCATATGATGATGATTTTCCATTCATGGCTGAGTTACTTTTATTTGAGTTTTATTGAGATATAAACTGCATAGGCATGATAGTAAAGGGGTGAATTATTTAGTATTTAAACTAAAATATGTCATTTTGTCCTGATATTAACATACAGGGAAAAGGAGAGAATATGTTGCATTCTTAGAGCAGCAGAAAAGTGACCTGGTTGTAACATTTAATGGTACTAGGGAAAACAAATTAAAACAATAAATTACAACGCGTTGTCTAAAACAGCCCTGAATGTGTAAAACACCCAAAATCAATCATCTTCAATTGTCTGAAAGTCCCTTTTACTTTTATTTATTTCTCTTATTGTCTTGCATTTTTTCATCAATGCCAGTGGCAGCTATAGATTGGCAGCTTCAGAACGCCTCGCTTGTCATTAACACGAGTAGTGCCAGATTATTAGAGAAAACACAAGACACATCCCATCGCCTTCCATTGGCCACCAGTGAGCTGTTGTAGTACTGCAGCACTGCACCACACCCTGCTTCCTGCACTCAAAGCAACAACACAAAAGTAGCGTGGCATCAATATGTAGCTCAGTTGTGCTCTTGTACTTGCTTCTACCCCTTCCTCCCTATTCATTAAATGCAAACGGTGAAACATGGTAAGCTTTCTCTCACGTGTCATTTGTGTGTTTGATGTTTCCCATGGAAACAGTGCAAGAGTCTTGATGTTTGAAGAAATGTTTGGACGATTTGGGAGATGTAGTCCTGCCTTCTCTCTCTTTAAGACAAGGCTTTCAATTCACATGAAATACATAAATATAAAATAAGTAAAGTAAGTTCACACATGTTCTGTTTTAGTTTATGTAAGTCTGCAAATTTAACCCTGAAGACGTCATAGTGATGTCATTTGGGCCATCTCAGCTTGTATTTGAAGGTGACTCATTTTCAACATGAAGACCGCATTAAGAACCCTAAAATTTGATTATTTTGTTTTCATGGGTATAAACAGGATGAAAGGGATGAGGGAGAAATTGATATTTTTTGGAGTACTACTCACAACTGGAAGATTAGTGAGGGTATCTCTGCATCTCCAGCTGTCATTGGGCGAGGGGCGGGGTACATCCTTGACTGGTTGCCAGTCAATCACTGGGCTGACATACAGAGACAAAACAACCAGTCACACTGACACCTCGGGCAATTCAGAGTCACAAATGAAGTTAACAAGGAAGTCTTTGGACTGAGCATGACGTTGGACCCAGTAAGACCCTCTCTGATGTGGATACCAACCATTTCACCATGCTGCCCACCTCTGTATCCACTGCTTATGTAGTGACTTTCCCCTTTTTTAAATCTGTTATCTACCCCTATATGTTTTTATGTGATGAGATATGTAATAACTGCAGTGCTGCTTTAAGTGATATGATGCAGGTATATAATCAATCATTTTGATTTCAAGCAAAAGCAAGACAGTCAGTGTGAACAACACATGAACAAAATATGGTTTTATTACTTAAGCTTCAACATACAATAAGAATATCACCATGGTGTTATTAGAGAATCATTTGTGGTCAACACTGATCTTAAAAGGCAGTAATGTAAACAATTTGTCGTGCTAATACATCCAGATGAATATTCCATTTAATGGTTAACAGTGGTGAAACAGAATGAAGACACGCTTAAACTAATGTCATTAGCTTTGAGTGGATTTAACTGTAGGAGGCTTCCTTAATAGACACGAGTGTATGTGTACAAAGTTTGAAATAAGACTCAACATTATCGAAAAACATAATGGTTAGAACTCTACAATGATAGTTGGCAGTAAGGCCAGTGACTTAAAGCAGCTGAAACTGTGCAACTCCATCTGTCCTTTTCAGACTGTGAAGACCTCTGTGTCCTGTTGACACACAGGAAAGGACAGAATATGAAATAAAAGTTGATTCTGAGATTATAATTGTGAAGTTATCTTTCGTTCAGTTTTTGATCTTTAGTAGATGTCAGGTTGCCATTCTTCTTCTGAATCTAAAAAAAGAGGAAGAAATAGAGCAAGACATGAGAATCAGGGGTTAACACAAAGTTTGCATTTCAAGCAGGATGACACTGAATCTGATATTCCCAAATTCAAAAAAAAAAAAAAAAACATTACATGGAAATGAGTAACTTTAAAATATGGTTGCAGAAATTCAAATTACCTTCACCTAGATTCCTTTTGCCCATAAGTCCAACAAACATATCCCCTTTATTGCCTGACCAAAAGAGACAGACAGACAGAAATTAAGGGGAAAAAAAATCTTTATTAAGGGTGAAACATTACCAGATTATTCTAAAACCTCAACATTCATAGCTCTCTTGTGGCGTCATTACACTCACTTTTCCTGCCCAGTCTGACAGCTTGAGATCGGCCTGAAATAAAGGGGGAACAGAACAAGTTTAATATGGTGGTCGTAAAAAACAAAATAGGGCAACCATAGGTGTCTGTAGTAATATTATGCTGGTATACAAGGGAAGAAAAAAACGTGATTTCATTCAATACAGCTCCATACAAAACAATATGATCATTATAAATTCACAGTAAAGTAGGATGAAGTTGTTTATTTACGTGAGCTTCTACCCATCAGGCCGTGGAACTGCTGTGCTTTGGACCGCTTGATGAGCTCAGCCAGATGCATAGTTAAATCTCTCTCTAGAGGGTAGCCCTAAACACACACACACACACACACACACACACACACACACACACACACACACACACACACACACACACACACACACACACACACACACACACACACACACACACACACACACACACACACAGACCCGTGCACGCACAAGAAAAAAAGCATGATTCATTGCCGATATGACAAAGGGAAGTTTTTATTTCTCCTGTAAATCATACAGTCCCTGCTGTCTGATGGACTTGAAATGATGGTGCTCATTTAAATGAATTCAAATCATCGGGTACACTGCTAAGGGACAAAACTTTCTCTCAGAATGAGTGAGGACATTACAAGCCGCCATCCATCCCAACCTCTCAACCTCACTTTCAAATATCCAGCATCTTTTCCCATTCCTTTGCATATTTTATGTGAAATAACACATTTAAATATCTCTTCACTTTCTCTTCAGTTGTCAACATCCAGATGAGAGCCGATGTGATAAAAATGTGGCACACTCATCTGAGTTTCTTCTACTTATAACCATGCCAACACAACAATAAGAGTTTGTAGTCTGAATATATTGTGTGCCCTGTATTCTTTTTTAACAAGCTGCACACAACCTCTGCTTGATTATCAACAGTCAGTATTTTCCCAGAGGTGTTACAATTTATGATCACCCAAATTTGATATCACACATGAAATCAAGATGTGGTATTATTTTTTATGCATGCCAAAATGACTTCAATCCCGTCCTATAAAATAATCATTTAAAAAAAATAATGCTTCTTTCATTTTCTGCATTTTGTACCACTGTCTGGAGAATAAAGTAGGCAATTAGGAACAATTATGAGACTTTCACCAAAGGTCGTTTTTTTTTTTTAAATTCCATCGGCAACCAACTACTCAACTTTTTATTTAGATATTAAAAAAAGGATTAGGGTTTTCTTCATTCTTCATGCTTAAATCGTTATCATGATCAACACTGAATCAGGAAATTAACATGAACAGATGGAGTTCTTGTATCTCACCGTGTTAAATGATTTCCTATTGGTTGATCTTTTCCCCTAATTGCTCTGCAATCGTGAGAGAATGTAACAAATTGATAAACTGTGAGCCAGACGCGGGATGCCGCTGTCCTCGGTGCTTAAATGTGTCAGACAGCTTTAAGTGCAAATTGAAACATTGTTGGAGAGCAGCAAGAAATGAGCTACTCGTGTTTGCCTGAGATACAACCTAAATATCATAAACCTCAGATTTAAGTCACATTGAAGGTCAAATCTGAAGTCATGGGATGGTGTAGAAAAGCAACATGATAATAAAGATAGGCGACGTGGGTGAAAGCAAGTATTTATTTGGGGGACTATCAGAAAACCTTCAATAAACCTCCACAGGCATCATTGAAACTGCAATGTCAGATTTCTTTCTCAAGACATTAAACTATGTTAAATTGTTACAACAAACATCGTTGTTTTGTCCAATTTGCAACTAAAATGTATCAAATAGAGTCAGTAAATCAATCTTAAAACACACCTGTGATGTTATTTTTACCTGCCAGTTGTCAGCTGTCCACGCCTCATCTTCTTCTTTTGAGAGCGAAGTTCCCAGCACGCCAACAACCTGCACGAACACGAACACCAACAACACAACCACGAACTTAAGAGCTTCCATCGTCCAAAACAACAGCGACTGCAGACTGTCAATGAAAACTTCTCCGATTTGGACGCATACAGCAACAAAAGAACTTGAAAATCAAAGTGTGTTTTGTTCTGCACTTTGTGCGTCCTGAGTGACGGTTTCAGTTTGCCTTTATAAAGCCCCTCTGATCGCCCCTCCCCGCTTCCTCCTGCTTCACAGTTACGTGGATGTCCTGCAGGTCTTTCTTGCCCCCCTTGGTCTGACTCAGACGCGACATGCGTAGACAGTGAATAAACTTCACCCTATCTTCACCCAGCTGACCGTGTCTGTTACTCACCTGCAGTTTTTAATTTTGCCTACATGATTGACCCAGGAGCTCATTAGGCAGCTAAATGTATGAAATCTAATGTATGGCAGTTCATGTGTTTGAGGTATCAGGTCAATAAACGACAAGCAAGAAAAAGGGCCACAGGCAAAGAAGGGACATATTTTATTTTACAGGTTGAAGAGCGAAATACGTCAAACCAATTCACAAATAATAGTGACAAGGTTATATTTACAATTTCAGGCCTGCCTTCAAAGCTGAACCAGATCCCAATCTGGTTTTGGATCATCTTTATGGCTTGTGTCACCTTCTGCAGGTGCAATGATTTTCAGCTGTGATGTATTCATGCTTTGTTTGTGTGTCTCCGCAGGTGGTTTGGCCAGCAGCATGATGAATTTATGCTTTAAATAATCACTGCAGCGACAGCCTCTGACAAGAATTCATGATTCTGTCAGAACATTGTGATAAAAAAAGCATTTAGGATACTTAAGTATTTTCCATTATAGTCCAGACTGATTTTAAATGAGTCAAACAGACTACTTTGTCTACAATGGAACTATCTACAGTTTTTGCGTTGTAAAGTCCTCTGAGAGTTATGAATTCATAGATACTTGGGCCAAAAGTGATACACCAATTTGATTAGCTTAATAAAGCCAAAACATTTGAACAAAATAGATTTGAAATCAATTCAAAAAATAAAACTATTAAATGCCAAATAGATAAAAGTCACACAAAAATATGAGAGATAAAACAAGTTGTAAAACTGATAACTTATAAAAACTGAAAACTAATGACCAGGTACTCGGCTACCAGTCAAGCTGAGGATTTAAAAAACTGTTGACTGTGTTCAAGGCATTAAGTGGACTTGCCCCTGCTTACCTCTCAGAGCTCCTGTCCCCATATCAGCCAGTAAGAGATCTTATCGGTTCCATCAAAACCTTCTGTCAATGTCTAGATCCAGGACAAAGTGCAATGGGAATCATGCTTTTTCCATTGCAGGACCAAAATCGTGGATCTCTACCTCCAAACATTCGTTTCTCACCCACTATTGGTGTTTTTAAAAACTCGCCTCAAAACATATTTATATTTAATTTCCTTAAATTTTCAATAACCTGTCAAGCACAAAATCCATAGCTCTGTTAGTCTTGTCAAGTCTTTTTTTTTTTTTCTATCTGAGGTGTTCGTGCTGAATTTGGATCAACTGCGTTGTGTGTTAAGTGTTATATAAATAAATTTGAGTTGAGTACTTGAAGACATATCCAGACTGAAAATGTGTTCCTAAAAGGTGCACTGTGTAGTTTTGGTAGAGAAATGTGAAAGTTGGAGAAGTGTACAGATTCTGTGGTATATGTTAATAACTCTATTCTCAAACTGTCCTCAGGTTGCTGGAACACTGTTTGAAGATAAAATGCTATGTGAGAAGTTATGGTGGGTGGCCAGCAAAAGTGAAACAGTAACTCTCCTGGTAGCTTTTTAGCTCTAAACAGTGTTCAGGGACCCATTTTTTCTTTGAGGAAAGTTGTGTATTTCGTTAAAAAAAATAGCATAGAATTGTTTCACTTCTCCAACTTTCCAATTTCACCACTAAAACTCCATAGTGCACCTTTAACTTTAACATTTCAAGTCATGGGCATTCTCTGATCATCAGGAATACTTGTCTATTTAGTAGAAAACACTATGACATCTAATAGGAAAGATGTTGACAAGTGGAGGATCTAAGAGATATCTGCTTAGCAGTGATTTGAAAAGCTTGTCCTAAGGATAGTCTGGTGCTATGCCACACAAAATATCCAAAACTATCAACCAATGCTCGTTATTGGTAAAGTGCCAAATCATAACAAATGTTATCTTAAGACAACTTAAATAAAAACTGTAATATAATCATTATAAAGATAGACTACTGGAAATCATTGGAATGACATATTATATGGTATGTGCTCTCAGTCTGGAATTTTTCAGGAGGATCTTTACTATTGTTCCCTGCTCCCACTTTGATCCTTGCTTTAATTCATTTTAAGGGGTCACAGGCCAAGCTTGGAAAAAGTCTTCTGGTCCAACATGTGAAGTAAAATTCCAAGAGAATAGAAGCATGACATAGCTGCTGCAAAAGGTGATCTTGCAAAGGGCGGCTGTGAATCAGCGGTATAGAGTGTGTTAACTGGAAGGTCAGCAGTTTTGATCCCCTGCCAATACACTCAACCGCAAGTTGCTCCTGCTGCTTCGTCAGGGGTGTATGAATGTCTATGAATGGGATTAGTTACCTCTGATGGTCAATTTACAGAGAAACCTCTGCCATCAGTGTGCGAATGGTGAATAGGTAGATGTGACCTGCGGTGTAAAAGCATGCTTTGAGTAGTCAGAAAGTGATATACAGTACAAACTCAAGTCCATTTGTCACAGTTTTGCTCCTCTGCTCACCTGTCTGCATTCAGTCACTCAGTACTTTTCCACTCACCCTGCCTGCCAGCCACGCCCACCTATCAGCCAACTCAATTCACCTGTGCACACAGCTGCCTCTCATCTGGAATCAAGCCAGTATTTTAGTCTCTCCTGTTCACCCACATGCTGCCAGGTTGTTCTTTACTTCGTGCAAGACTTTCCAGCAACTCTTCATGGATTAATTACCTGGTTTTGACTCTGCCTGCCTCTGACCCGTCTTCTGCCTTCGCCCTCTTGGAAAGTTTGCTTTCTTTGGACTGCTTACCTATTGCCAACCTTGCTGCCTTCCCGTTTACGTCCTAAGCCTACTGTTACCCGTTGCTGTTTTTGGAGTTTGAACTGTTGTGTGTTTTTCTTACATTTGTTTTTCTTTGTTCCTGACCATTCAGGATTCTGGACCTTTTGGGCTTCTGGTCTCATTGCTCAAACAAACTCTGTTTTTTCTGTATCACTAGAATAAAGTATAGTCTTTTGCTATATTTTGTGTGTCTGCTGCTTCTGGGTTCATAACACTACCTGTTACACCATTATGAAACTGCTGCTCATACAATTGACCATATCCACACTGTATCCATCGTCCTTTGTGTTCTAAACTGCACATTAATAAAGTCCAGGGAATCTGAAATGTGTTATCACTTTTACCATTCCCTGTCTTTTCAGTTTCTGATGAACTGGTAAAGATCTTGATATTTGATAACTCATAAATGACCTTTTAGACTTCAGCTAACATTAGCAGCAGCCAGTCCCTAACATTGTTGTTTTAACACAGCCCAAAGCTAATGGGTTATTCTCCCTGCTAACAGTAATGTTATCAAGCGCTGTCTTCTGTTATTTAGCTCTAGAAAATCAAATGAATGTGTTACCCTATTGACAGATCTCGCTCCACATTTTGGCTATCTATTTTAGTTGCCTATCAAGAAGAGGTACTGATAACATGTGTCCTCTATTTTTTTATTTTATCTATTAAGGACCTTATTGTAACCTGAACCACAGAGTGAATGCAACAGCAGAGAACCCCGTCCTGAGTGGGAAGTCTTTGTAAAAGCTCTTCTAAGGACAGGTGTTGCAAATTAGCATCTGCTATACACTATGACTGTTTTCGAAACCGCATACTATACTACTAGTACGTACTGATTTGGCCAAAATGCAGTATGCAGTATGCCAAAAATACCAGGATGTCATACTGATTCGGGAAAATTGTACAGTATGCATCGGACCAGTCTACCTCGCGTACTGTTTCCCACAATGCAAAGTGCCAGGTCAGAAATCAAAATGCCGGAGCGCAGCTGTTTGAACTCGTCGGTGGCGGTGACTGAATATCTTGCCACATTATGAACCAAGGGTCCTTGGCTTGCTCTATTATTACAAATTATTCACAGCTGAGTAAAACCAGTTTAACCGGGACCAAGCATACTGCAAAATAACTGACGACTGGCAGTCATACTACATACTACTGTTGAACTCAGTATGCAGTATATACTGTATACTGCATACTGAGTTCAACAGTACTGATTTAGATAGTAGTATGTAGTATGCGGTTTCGAAAACAGCCATGATACTTGCATTGGAATGCTGTTTTCAGTTTGTATCTGTCACTATCAAATAAAATCAAAACAAAGTGGTGGATTGTGAATATGGGGACTCACTTTTTACCATATAGCAGCATGGCTTCTTTTAAAATAATGCATTTCATCATGGAACACTTTTTATTCTCCTGTACTTAGTTGATGAACAGTAGCTAACATTAGCATGCTAACATACTAGGTTAAGTTATTGAACAGGATACAATTGCCTTATTAACATTATGTCTTTATGTGAACATTTAGCTAACAGCCTCTCAGAAGTGGTGACACTTAAATTACAACTTAACTCCAATTTAACAATTTACCATAGGTATCTCATAAGTTGGTTGTAAATCAAACATAGGCTATAGGTTTACAATTGGAATTGCTTCTCAAGCAACTGAATAGGCTATTAATAGTGACATTATACATGGACGTCTGGTGTTTTTTAAAACTAAAATAACGTATTTTATTACCCTTACCCTCCACCAGGACCTTTAACCTTTCTTTAACCAGTAAATGTCGTTGAGATAAAAAAAAATTCAAGAGTGTCCTGGCCAAGACAGTCAGGCATGTAAAACTACAATGAACCTTTGTGCTATAGGCTATTAGCAGTCAGCTACCTACTAGCTAACACTTCCATTACAGCATGTGGCTGAACGCCATGGCGAGCTCAGCTTTTGCGTGCCTGTAGCTAATATCAATTATGTTGTTTTAATGAAATGCAGTAATTGAATTGAGAAAGTCTTCATCTTGAAGTGTAGAAATGATAATGCCTGTTAGAAACCATTATCTACATTAATTACAACCTGTAATAGCAGTGTGACATTTCAGCAGTGTTTTAGCCTCCCTCTGTGAGCCTGATGTCAGAAAATCAATGCTATGTGAAAATGGTCAATTTTGCTTCTACCAAAAAATCCATTAATTCACAGGGTCTTCTCAGTCAACATACCAACAGGTTCCCAGGAATCAGATTCACTTACTTCAAACCTTTATGAGGGAGATTTGGAAGCCATTATTCCTCCTGTTGTGTTGGGAGAAAGGGCTGAAGACAGATGGAGAAAATTAGACTTGAGCTCCTTCGGGATGCAGTTACACAGAAGACTTCGAACATAATTCACAGCAGTGAATCAAACACATGCATGACATCTTTACAAACACCTCAGTACACAACCTAAATAGCCCTGCACAGTCGTCAGACTGATAATGGCGTGAGTCAAGTGTCCATCCAATTATCTGCTCCATTTGTAGTGTCCTGATGGTCACGACTTAGACAGCTGTTCTGTATTTATCTATGCAAAGATTGTCTATAGTATTATTAAATTATATTTTATTTTCATTGCCGCTTATGCATTGTGTGTGCAGTTTTCAGCCAAAAACCTGTAACATGTTTACTATCAGAGAACATTAGCAATTCACAGGCAATGCTTTCCTGTGAATTGTAAACCTCTGGAGGAGTTTCAGTGAAACACTCTGCTGTTCTTAATTAATGTGTTGGCTACTTATGAGCCTGTATCTTAAAGGGGTATAAGCATATCAACAGGGACACACACAATGTCTTTGTGTACAATGTAGGCCTACACAACTCATTTAAATGCTAACATCAAATGACAAAAGTGAAAAAAGTTAGTGGTTAAATTATTGCTATTCTAAGCTTTCTGGCTCATAGCGGAGCCAAAGCTCTCCATAGACTTCAACAATCTCTTATTGGCAAATCTTAATCATTTATTTAGGCCCTGTGTTCACCTAGCGTTTTATTTTTACTTTTTTCAATTATTTTATGAGGAGAGAGCGTCCGCAGCAGAAAGCAGCAGCCTCGTCCTTTTTCCGAGCGCTCCACCTTTTTTGTGCGGCCGCTCCGAGTGCTCAAGTTGAAAATCTTTCAACGTTAATTTTTCACCTGAGAGATATTACATCCCACTATGTTCTGTTAGACACACAATACACAGCCAGCAGCCGTCTGCCCTGAAGAACCGCTAGGTGGACACGGGGACCTTAGAGAAGTGTGTCATTGCATTAAAGTTTTATGGGATTGGAATGGTTTTTTTTTTCAGGGTTTAGTCAGAGCCTTGTCAGTTACCAAGGAAAAAGAATTACAGCCTGTTGGAATCTTAATTTTTTGATAATACATGAAAAAAAATAGCATGTGGTCTTGTCTTTTTCTTCAATAAGCGAACATTGTACAAGTGGGATAGTGTCATTTGACGTGCCCATAATCAAGCAACAGAGGCTCATCAATGTTTTTTAGTCATCAGATTCCAGTTTAAGGTCATGGTGCTGACCCCCAATCAGTCATCTTTAACTGTGGCAACAAATTATAACACTATTGTTGAGTACTGAGTACTATTTCCAAGATATCCACTTCATTAACATAATGATAAGTGAGTGCCTGTAAGCACCTTTTAGATAAAAACCACATGCTGCAATCAGTCTCCATTGACAATCAGAAAGGATTAAGAATCAAAGACCATCATTTTGTTACCCTGTCATACATGACTGAACAATAAAAAACAATTACTGGCTTTCAAAGACAGGTGTTCCTTGATGTTCCTCTGTCATTGTCTTTTCCGTTTGCAGCAGTAATCTCAAGCTCTCTGAGGAAATGTGAAAGGACATCCTGCTGGCTAGCTAACTCAAACAAACTTGTTAAGCCTTTCTATCCAAACACATTGGAGCAAGTTTTGGATTTGCCAGAAATGAAAGAAAAGTGTAAATATTTAAGGTCTACACTGTTGATGCTTGCCTAAAAAAATCTCTGAAGTGAATATGTTGAACGATAGCACAAGAAAATAAAAAACATGTAAACCTTACTGTTGTTGGCCTCCTCCTTTGTTGCTTTTGGTGTGCTAGAATAAATGTTTTAGTTCATACAAATTATCCAGGATGCATCCTCAGGATAACGAGCATGTCACAAACTCTTACTTTAATGTGTACTGCTTTTGATGAAGTACCATCTTGTGTGTTGGGACAGCATTTTGGCAGCAAAAGTTGACATATCACAGGGATAGAAGTTCAGACAGGAATGTAGATTTAGAAATGCTGTGAGAGCCTGCAGACATGCTTGCCACTCTGATGGGACTTAATAAAGGCAGAGTGGATAAATTCTAATGACAGTTCAACATTCCCTCAATGCCATGTTGAATATCATTACATAATCAGGGACAATGTTTACTGTGTTTACCATCTTGGATTTATGCTCAAATGTGCTCATTAGCATTTAACACGAAGTAAAGCTGAAGCTTAGCTCACACAGTTTTGCGCTGCCCACCCGATCTAAAGTTAAGAATAAAATGCCAATAGCAAAAATGGAACAGAAAATGCTGCAAAGTTATGTCTCTAAACTCCCGAATGAGTGGCCGTCTTACTCCTTCTCTGAAGTAACCCCATGACCACCCACTCCTCTCTGGTCCTGGAGCTCATGTGAAGATTTTGGTGGGTTATGAAACAGATTTCTTGCCAACTGGAAGTTCCTTTATTTCCATTTTGTGCAGAAAACATTCTCAGTGTGATAGTGAATTATGAATGTCCGTACCAGATTTGGCGTCAATCCATCCAGTTGATGATCAGACATTTCACTGGACCAGGCTTGGCACCAGTGGAAACAGAAAGAATTGAGCTGATAGTTGTTGAGATGTTTCAGAACTGACCAAAGTGGTAGAAGAACTGACCTAAAGACGTTGGCATTCAAAGGCTACTGTAGGTGTTTTCGTTGTTTTATCTTTCCTACGGTCAATATCCGCCACTGACCTAAATAATTGGTACTTTTTGCCTTGATGACGCTGGACTGATGTATGCTCATTACCTCAGTTGTGTTGAACCGTTGTACCATGATGATTTAATGACTCACAGTAGTGAAGAGATAAACATTTATAATGTCAAGAACATGGTTTGAAGAAGCTGTTTGGCTTGAATGACACAGATACAAAACATGTCAAATGTGGGCATTTGTGTTTGTACAGAGATTACAGCATTCCTGTGTGACTGGGAATTTTTCATTTTGAAGTCTTGAGGACACATTTTGATAAATTACATAAAATCTAAATGATCATATGTTTTTTTTTTTCTCAGGTTGCCATGAATGAACATGTCACATTTTAGTCCTGGGTAGGCTGGAACAAGTGAAACTTTGCTGTTGACACTATGAGAAAAATGTAAGAAGTGAGATTAGGGCTCTGCCAATTGACCCTTTAGCCCTTTCAATAAAGTCATTGTCCTGTTGAGTGGCAGGGAGCCCAAATATCAGGCCAGGATCATTCATTTTTAACTGTCCGTCTAAGGCATCACATCAATGCCACCTGGTGGTTTTCAATATCTGTTTAGGAATGCCACTGTTGATTTAGTCCCTTGGAATGAGAGTCTCAGAGGAAAAGTTTGACGACAGACTAGACCACAAACACGGCTGTGTTCCATATGTGTGCTCATTTAAATGCTGCTGCATCAGCTTTAACATGTCACTTTAATGTGACAGTTATTTTAGTTCACCCTACCTATAGCCCCCTATACATTAAAAAACTTAGCATTTCAGTTGTTTTTGTCAACATTTTCCAGATAACGTACAGGTGATATTATCTACAGTTGAAGCTTAGCTTAATTCCAGTAAAACACCAAGGGAGCAGTAATAACTGTAGGAGACATCACTCTGTTTACCTTTTCTCCAGGGAATAACAAAGACCACACACCTGGTTGGCAGTGCCAGAATGCTACTTGATGTCTAAAACAAATCTAAGACTTGTTTTTCTTTCCCCCTCTACCGTTTCCTGTTCCTCTTGGTAGAGCAGATGAACAAATAAATACCAGAATGCTTCTCACCATAATAATGATAATATTAAATCACAATAATGGGACTCAGTAGACAAGGGTAGAAAAAATTGCAATCAATAAACAACACAGACAGATTGCACATTAATTTCTTGCTGCGTAATGGCTGGATGTTTTTTTTTTCCTCCCGATTGTTAGCTGTCAAAAAGCTGTCTTGTTTTCTGCTCTTATACATCATAGGTCTACACGAGCTTTCAAATGAAAAATGTGGTAGAAATATTGTTTGACATATTCTGTTTTTTTAGTTGAAGTTATTTCCAATGGTGAAGCCTCATAAGGTGGTTTAAACTTCTGTTTACAGAATATGTGTAAGACATGAACCCCATATAAAGGTTTTAAACATTCACATATCATATTATAAGACAGCTGCTTAAACCGAATGTACATATCAGCATACTCAGCATAATCAGTTGTTGCCATTAAACTGTTACTTGCTGATGAGTCATAGAATATATAGTAATACATTTACATCCCAACTATTACATGTAACTTGAGTGACAAACTGTTTGATGCTCTGTTGTGTGTGCACGACTCCCTGGAATGCATCAGAAATGGTCTATTCCACTCCCCCCCCCCCCCCCCCCCCCAAAAAAAAAAGAAAACAATGTAAAAGTTGTTCTTTTCTCTTCTAGTAGACACACCTGAAATAGCTTGCATTTAAAAAAAAATGTTTATGTAAAAAAAAAGTTTTCTAAAATCTAAATCAAGATGCTGTTATTGAACTTAATTCCTGTTAGTTCCAAATATATCAGTTTCTTTTTTGTGCTCATACCGCTGAAGTAAGCCAGATGGCAGCCTCTGTGTAACTTACTAGTTACAGTTTAAACTGCGACACATCAGAAACAAATGAACATGTGGTGACTTATCAATTTGCTAATTGGAGTGTAAACGATGCAGAATACGAAAGGGGGTCTTCACTCAGGGATGCTGTTTTAGTTGGGGGTGCTGAGAGACCTCATTCTATTTGGTGTTGTCATAATTTGTGCTGTGCAAGTTCATATTTTATTAATTATTTTAATTTTTGGTTTATTAATGCCGAGAGTATCTTACCAACAGCAGTCGAATTTTAGAACATCTTACAAAAAACACAAATATCAATGTACTACATCTGCTTATATCATTAAACGAGGTCAACATACTGTATGTTATAACTATTTACAAGCTGATTCATTGTGCTTGACTCTACTTCCTGTTTCCCTGTCTTAACCGGAAGTTGTGTATCGCTAACAGGTCACTACACTGGAGTTTTCCATTACTAGAAGAATGGTGTGATTTTATTTACAAGAGAAACTGAATCAGCAAGACAGAATAGAACTGTGTCATCAGCATAATGATTGGCACGAGAGTTTGACCGTTATAAAATTGAACCTTGTGGAATTAACTTTTTGAACTGTTGGGATACATTATTATGTAAACCAATGTTATGCATCCTGTGCAGAAGCAGGCAATTATCAACAAGTATCAAATGTTTGAGATACTTCAACAAAGATTGAAGACATAATGGGACACTGAGAATATTAATATATCTAAATGAGAAGTGTGTCTGAGGAGAGCATTTGTTTTGCTCTGAAAATATGCTCTAAAAATCCTGAATTCACAGTAAGCCTTTAACTGATACCTTTGCTCCTACTTGAGATTTTCATTTTACAACACAACACGCTCCTTAACATTGGAATTAATGCAAATGGAACATTTCAACTAATGGTATGCTCATTAGCTGGGCAAGAGATCAATTTTAGTTAATCAAGACCAAGAATATAAAACATGTCTGAACCATTCCTTTAACTTTAACTTTTGCATCTGTTTTAATTAGGCGCAAATGTGCGGCTCATGGATGAAACTATGAGAATTTAGTAGTGTAAGGTCAGGGTCATCATGACCTCATTTCCCAATCTTATTTATTTTGATATTTCAGCAACGCCTTAATGCAATATTATGTCTGGTTTAGTCTTTTTTTGTATCCGTGAAGGAAAAAGACACCATCAATAATCAGTAGAACATCCTTCCTGCCTCTAGTCCTCCAGGCTAAGTTACAACTTCTGTTTATAGGTTTTAGAGATTTCATTGCGGACCATGAGAAGTTCCACACTCCAAAAGTAAGATGTTCATCAGCACATTTATTTGGGCTGGATTGTGACTACAGTTGCATGCCATCTCCTATCATCCTGTTCTGAATTTTTATACAAAACTTTCCACTGCATTTCAAACATCACAAAGTGACCAAATAACAGCGAAGAAGGGACGTTTCTGTGTGACCACCATGCAAATGAGCGGTGGCTGGTAATAATTGAGGTGAACAGCCACGTTGGGAATATGGGGTTGATACAGACAGCTTGTCTCGCTGCCAACCATTTTACTGCAGAGCCAATCAGCTTTCATTTGTCTGATAAGACCTGTTTCCCATCTCCCTCTCTCTCATCTGACCTCTTTCAACCTACTCTCTCCCTTTCAGTCTTTCTAACTGACAAGCCAATATTGCAGATGCAACACAAATGATCAAGGTATAGGAAGACACAAGGAAGAATATTTTGAGTTGGAAGAATAGCTTGAGGTTCCTTTTTGAAACATAAAAAGACGGCAGCTTGTTTATGCTCAGCCTGTTTTTGACAGAGATTTGTTCCTGTAGGAATCTGTATTTTGTTCATATGTGTCTTACCTATTTTATTCTTAAAAAGACAGACTACATAAGGCTGTGCAGTTTTTGACAGATAAAATCAGATGTTAAAAAACTATAATAATAAAAAAAATAATTGTTAAGCAGATGTACTGCATAGAACAGTCACATGGTAAATTAACTCCAAATTGTTTCCTTTTGTGTTTGTAGCTCTGCTCAAAGAAAACTTTACGTTTGAATTAATTGTTTTTGCTGTTCAATATGGACATCTGTGGGGAAATCTCCAGTAACCTGAAGAACACTTATTTTATGATCAAATATTGTTCAGCATAAAGCTTTCAACAGTAATATAATGGTGAAGGATGAATCATTTAACTGTGCGGAGATATACAAATTAAATGAAGAGCATGTTAACTGAAATGTTTACAAGAACACTCACGATGCAACACTTGCAGACAATGCTATGCTAACAGCAAAAGCTATGAAGTTTCTTTTACTTGGGGGTTTACTGTGCACCTCAAGGGCACCTATCCAGCAACCAGACCAGTTTCCAGCGAGGTCGGCACCCAGACTTCAGCTGGTGACCCTCCAGTTACCAAGTTCAAGTCCTTACAGACTGAGCTACTGCTGCCCCTATTGGTAAGTTGAATGTGTGATTTGGTTAGCTGAAAGGGGGCAGGATGTGAATTCCCAGAATCATGTCTTAACTTGAACTACTCGATATGTCAGTGCCCACTGTGCAGGCTTCATTTCTTAATTTCTCTACAACTGGAGAAGATGGATAGGTGTCACTTTGTTTAAACAGTCAATGCTCCCTCTGAACAAAGATGGTATAGTAAATCTCTATTTCTTCCACCAGCCACAACAAGTTACATCTTGATTCTGGGATTCTGTTGATAATCTCCCTGGTTGGAGAAGTATCCCTATGATTGCACATTCTTTAAAACTGCATGGCAAAGATGAGAAGCTTTGTTCCCAGGCGGTGAAATGGCAGCAAAATCACCTATTTCCCTCTTAAGACACACTGTGTATGTTTATACACTTATGTGACAATGTGCGTATGTATCTTTTACAAACTTATTGTCCCATTTTTTTAGCCCCTGAAGCGCAGAATCCATATTGAATTAATTTGCTCCATATGTCAAAAGTCTCTGGTGAAATCCCTCCTGTTGAGCAGAACCCCCTACAGGACATAATACTGGTACTAAATACAACCTGATGCTTTCCCCCTGCTTAATAATGAGATCATTCAATCATTGGCTGCAGAGACTGCGAGGGGCTCAGAGAAAGAAAGAGAGAGGGAGAGGTGTGTGAAGTGGGTGTGTGTGGGCATTTTAATGTTTGTTTGTATCTACAAGCAAATATCAACTGTGAGTGCATACGTGTGTATTTACACTAGCATGCATCTTGTCAGGGACACGTACATGTGTGAGTAAATATACCAACATGTGCATTGACTTTGTGTAAGAGGCAGTGACACCTGGTGCTAATTTCTACCATTGCTTTTGTTTAACAGATGCTACTTTGTTTTTTTTGCTAATTGCACTCTGCACTGCTCAAAGTGTTTTCTCTTCACAGTACAAAGGCTGAGAGTTAATGAACAAGTAACGACATGCATTTTTCTTTTCAACTTCACCGTCATTTGTTTGATTTGACCAATTAACTGCTTAGACACTGTTCAGTATTAAAGGAGTATTTCATCATTTTGGAATGTAAGCGTGTTTGCTCTCTGAGGAAGAGTTAAATACGCTGATTTAGACCACTCTCAGGCTAAGCTCAGCAGGAAGAGTAGAAACAGGAGAAGACAAATAGGGCAGTTCCCCCAAAAAAGCACACTAATTAACACGTTAGATCATGTTTGTTTCATTTATTCACAAACTGCTGGGAGTACTGGACGGGAAACCAGCAGAGCATGCAGGAAGTTAACATCCTCAGGCAAGAGATAGTGTGGTCAATTAAGCCCTTTTACTGTTGTTTAAGTCCTTTTTAAACACACTAACACATGCAAATGTAGCTTATAAGTGGGCTTTAATTGAGAAAATAGTTACTAGTTACTATGTGAAACAGTTTTTACAAAGTGCTTTCCATAAAACAACCCAGCAAGGAATTAAAAAGAAAAATTGAAAAGATATCGCTTAGTACAGTAAAGTAAAACTAAAACAGCATCAACAGTCAGAATCAAATTCAAAACAGGTGGAAACTACAAATATTGCTTTGGGGTGAAAGATAAAAAATGAGATTAAAGATACATGGCAGATTTTAGAAATGAAATGATAATGATATGTCAACAAAATGTGGATGCATTGGCTTTATATTTGCTGTACAGACTTCAGAGTGTTTACAATCATTATCTCTATGAATCTAAGAAAGAAAAGAAGCCGAAGGACTCCTGCCTTCCTCAAACTGGAGTGATTAGGGCATGATTAATCGGAGACATGTAGATATGTGTTTGTGTTTGTGTTTGTGTTTTTTCTTAGCATTAGAGAAGGTAATCATGTCCTGTTCACATCTGAATGGAACAAATTGAAGTGGATTTTAAAATGGGTACATTTACTCTGAAAATACCATTACTCATTCTGTGCTTTTACACCCTAAATTTAAGAAAATAATAATTAAATGATTGCTGTTTCTTAGCTGCTGAAGCACCAGATTGAAAGACTCACAGGTACAGAAACATTACCTGACTATACGTACAGGATATGTATAGTCAGGTAATGTTACCCTCTGTGGATTTCCACAATATTTAACAAAGTAGCATTTGAAAGGATAAACTGCCCTTTAACAGACAGACACCTCGGGCAGAACAGCCACCTGCTGCAACTGTGTTGGACTTGGAAAGTGGGATGGAGGGAGATGCAGGGAAAAGGAGATGGATAGAAACAAACAGAACAGCAACAACAACAACAATAAAAATGAATATAACAGATTTATAGCTACAATGCCAGTAATAATGGTACTGTGTGGTATGTGTGGTATGTGTAGTATTAACAGTAACAAAGAATATTGATTATGACTAATGGCAGTTGAACTGTATCTTTCATCTCTGGGTCACAGCGCCATCGTGTGGCTGTGAACATTTGGTACAGTCTATGACCGTACTGTGGTCACATATAGACTACACATTTTCCTTGAATTAATCTGATCAATATATATCATCTTAAATCCGGACAGCTCTTTGAGAAGCTCACATGAAGTGAAGCTGATATCCATCTTATGGTTAGCTCTTCTGTACATTGATACTGGAGATGGTGAGGGTCTCAGGGCTCCATGAGGAATGTTGTTGTGTTTCGATGGATGTCAGCTGAAGTTTTTGTGTTTAAGTGCAAAGTTTAACAGAAGACAAAGGATTATTGAAAGCATTTAAAAAGTTGGAATTTATATAAATGCATAGCAAAAAATAGACAAATACATTATTACAGATAATGAACAGACATAGTTTAAAAAACAATACTTGTTAGATACCTGTATGTCAAATAGCAAATCATTAAACACATATGGAAGAGCCTTTCATTCTACAAAGTGTACAGTATCAAATGTCATTAACAACCAAACTATCACACAACACAAAACAACAATCAACATGGTTTGTTTTTTTGTTGGATACAGTCTGATTGAACAATGGATTTTAATAATTTTGAGGATTTATCATATTGATTTGGAATCCGTTGCCATGTCGTTTTTTATATTTTTGTATGTAGTTCCAAACCAACCTTGTAGTGAAAGATATGGCCAGCGTATGAACAAGATCAAATCATATGTCCCTCAGCCTGGGGCTGATCTGTCCACCAAGCTTCAGGAAATCTATTTGAAGTGTTTCCTGCTGACAGAATGAGAGACCAACATGGGAAAACACAACCTTCACAAAGGTGCTAATACCTAAATTGTGAATCAAATCAAGGCACTATTATGAGAGGCTGCCAACTCAGGACCAATAATGTAATATATGACATCAAAACACATCGAAATATCATAAAAGTACATAAATCACATTGATAGCCCTATTCTGTGTGTGCGTGTGTGTGTGTGTGTGTGTGTGTGTGTGTGTGTGTGTGTGTGTGTGCGTGTGTGTGTGTGTGTGTGAGAACATGTTTTGAACAAGAAATGCTAAAAACCTTTTCACTGTATGCTCGCTAAAGGAATAGTATACCGCGAGCTGACATTTGTTTTTGTTGTGTAATGTTTTAAATCTCATAATTCTCAGCCTACAGTCATGCTACTGTACAAAGAAGCTGTACTGATCGTCACTCAGTACAGATGTCTGTCAGGTCTAAGAGGCATGCACAGTATATTACATCTGGCAGGTGTGGCTCGGCGGTACAGAAAAATAAGCTGTTCATCCCGTCTTGCAATCCACATCATAGCGTCCTTTGGTAGGACACTGAACCCTAAATAATTCCAGTGGTATAGCCAGTGACTTGTGACTGTATGTGAATGGGTATGTTAATACTTTCCATAGCATGCTCTGCCAACTTCGAGTGGTATGAAGACTCTAAAAGGATCATTGAAGCACAGTTAATTTATAGAATTTACATTTTATCATTTAGTCTAGTTGGAAAAACAAATGTTGATCTAATTACTTTTAATATTTTTTTATTCAGTCTAGATATATCAAAGGCATTTGAAGGTACTACAAAGACTCCGCAGCATGAAAAATGATCTACAACAATAGAGATCAATGATAGTTATAATTAGGCCCTATTTGATGACTTGGGACAGCTAGCTTAACCCTTGCCATAATGACTGAAGAAAGCTTTATTCCACCTCCATCTCTGATGAGTGGTTGTAATCTGCAGGCCAGTTTATGAGCTGCACATGGTTGCTGCCTCGTCGCAATCACCTGTCCAAACAGGCAGTGTGTCAGCTGCTACCAGGTACAAAAAAAAGGGATTTCAACAAACCATTATGTTAGCTGCAAGCTAAACTGTCCAACTGTGGCATGACAAAACCTGTTCCCTGAAAATATATTTTGCTAATAGATCCAAACCAGTCTCTTTATTGACACAACAGCCATTGTACTATGATGTCTAAGGGTGGTGACCTCAGACGCTACAACGACATATTGCTGTGTTCAAGGTTGAGTGCAGGTTGCAAGCATAGACTGTAAAAACAAGTTGCAAGTAGAATAAATATTATATATTACCAGAGTATCGTATAGCACTATCAAATGCTTGTGTTAGCTAGAATGATAGCTAGAATGCTAACGTAAGCAGTAGTATTACCCTGGCTAGCTGGTTATCCAATATTTAGTTTTACCCATAAATATGGCCAAGTGTCCTCCTGCATTTTGTACTAACCATTGTCCCATTAGTAGCTAAGAGGACAATGGTTAACCCATACATTTATACAACTTGCAACCTGAAATGCCACTGTACATTATTCTTCTGATAACAGCATTTAAGTGTCCCACTTCGTCACCACATGAATACCTTTAAATTAGCATGACTAGCCATAGCAAGAAAAGCACAGGAATAACTAATTATATTCTAAATATTCTGTTTGACTACACCTCATTGGAAACCAACTGTTTAAATGTTAGATTAACTGGTATTTGTCACGGGCTGCAACGCTTTAGAGACACAATGTAAGGCTGTAAGAAGCCCTGCCAAATAAAAGCCAAGCTATATTAAAAGAATCAAGTTTAATTTCCCTTCTTTTTGCCTCCAGTGATGATCTCTATCATTGCGGTCAGTGTTCACCCTTACAAAGTGGTTGTGGAGTGCTGTCCTGTGAGTGTGCGCCGACGGTGAGTCTGTGTGTGAGAGTGTGTGTGTATGAGGCTGTGTACAGCGTGTCTGTATCTGGCAGACATCAGGTTGTACAGCAGAGGATTGACAGCAGCACTGAGGTAGAAGAGGACAGAGGACACCAGGTTGAAGTACTGAGACAGATAGTATAGAAAATAGTGTGAGTCAGGTTGTGAGTAAGTATCGTTGAAAGGTGTGCCACTGTAAAGGTCTGTTGGGGTCAAAGTGTATATGCTTGTTCCTGAGGTGGGAGGTGTGTTC